>NC_068922.1:0-625000 GCF_023091745.1 Budorcas taxicolor
TATTAGGGTGCTTCTGAGTCTCCCCAGGGGAGTCAGGCCTCGTCTCGAGTGGCGGCATGCACGTGCGCTTTCCTCCCGAGCTGCAGCAGTAGTTTCACGCTTCCTGTCACGTGGATCAAGGGAGATTTGGCTTTCCCTCGAGACTGTCCCTCGAGGCTTTCCCACGAGGCATTCCCACAGGGCTGTGCCACGTGCCACCTTGGTGTGAGTCGATCCTCGGCGTGAAAGACGAGCCGGTGAAGGGAAAAGAGGTTCCTCTGGAATGGACTGAGACATCTGGGGGGACTCTTGGAATGGTGGCACGACCCTGGAGTTCCTCTCGTTGATCCTCTTGAGAGGTCCTCCACTTGAGATGCGACGGGAACGCCGGGAAGTCTTTCCCGACGAAGCAGGGAAAGGATCCCTCATCTCAAGCTACGAGGCGGAAACGGGGCTCCTCTGGATGTGTGCGGGACCCTCGTGTTTCCTCTCGAGTGGAGACAGGTATGTCGGGGAACTTCTTGATTTGCACCAAGGGTGTGAATGACCCTTTCGAAGTTCCAGAGGGGAGGTGTGATCAACCTCGAGACGCCTCAGCGGAAATGGGCCTCATCTCGCCTGGAGGGGAGAACCTCCTGGATTTTTTCGAGTTGCGGCAGGTCTTCTCGAGTTACGACGGGGGGCCTCAGGGACCCGCTCTGGTGGCCTCAGGAAAGGCCAGTCCCCATGCGAGTTGCTTGGGGACCTCTCGGGATTCCTCTCCCGTCCATGCCGGGGCCTCAGTCCTTGTGTGGAGTCGGGGCAGGACCCTGAGGATTCCTCTCCAGTGTTGCCATGGATCTTGGGGTGCTTCTGAGTCTCCCCAGGGGAGTCAGGCCTCGTCTCGAGTGGGGGCATGCACGTGTGCTTTCCTCCCGATCTGCAGCAGTACTGTCACGCTTCCTTTGACGTGGATCAAGGGATCTGCGGCTTTCCCTCGAGGCTGTCCCTCGAGGCTTTCCACGAGGCTTTCCACAGGGCTGTGCCACGTGCCACCTTGGTGTGAGTCGATCCTCGGCGTGAAAGACGAGCCTGTGAAGGGAAAAGAGGTTCCTCTGGAATGGACTGAGACATCTGGGGACTCTTGGAATGGTGGCAAGACCCTGGAGTTCCTCTCGCCGTTCCTGTTGAGAGGGCCTCCTCTTGAAATGCGACGGGAACGCCGGGAACTCTTTCCCGACGAGGCAGGGAAAGGATCCCTCATCTCGAGCGATGAGGCGGAAACGGGGCTCCTCTGGATGTGGGCGGGACCGTCGTGTTCCTCTCGAGTGGAGACGGGCATGTAGGGGAACTTCTTGATTTGCACCAAGGGTGTGAAGGACCCTTTCGAAGTTCCAGAAGTGAGGTGTGATCAGCCTCGAGGCGCCTCAGCGGAAATGAGCCTCATCTCGCCTGGAGGGGAGAACCTCCTGGATTTTCTCGAGTTGCAGCAGGTCTTCTCGAGTTACGACGGGGACCTCAGGGACACGCTCTGGTGGCCTCAGGAAAGGCCAGTCCCCATGCGCGTTGCTAGGGGCCCTCTCGGGATTCCTCTCCCGTCCATGCCGGGGCCTAAGACCTTGTGTGGAGTCGGGGCCGGAACCTGAGCATTCCTCTCCAGTGTAGCCATGGATCTTGGGGTGATTCTGAGTCTCCCAGGGGAGTCAGGCCTCGTCTCGTGTGGGGGCATGCACGTGCGCTTTGCTCCGGAGCTGCAACAGTAGTGTCACGCTTCCTGTCACGTGGATCAAGGGATCTGTGGCTTTCCCTCGAGGCTTTCCCTCGAGGCTTTCCCACGAGGCTTTCCCACAGGGCTGTGCCACGTGCCACATTGTTGTGAGTCGATCCTCGGTGTGAAAGATGAGCCGGTGTAGGGAAAAGAGGTTCTTCTGGAATGGACTGAGACATCTGGGGGACTCTTAGAACGGTGGCACGACCCTGGAGTTCCTCTCGCGGTTCCTGTTGAGAGGACCTCCTCTTGAGATGCGACGGCACGCCGGGAACTCTGTCCCGACGAAGCAGGGATAGGATCCCGCATCTCGAGCTACGAGGCGGAAACGCGGCTCCTCTGGATGTGGCGGGACCCTCGTGTTTCCTCTCGAGTGGAGACGGGTATGTCGGGGAACTTCTTGATTTGCACCAAGGGTGTGAATGACCCTTTCGAAGTTCCAGAGGGGAGGTGGGATCAGCCTCGAGACGCCTCAGTGGAAATGGGACTCATCTCGCCTGTAGGGGAGATCCTCCTGGATTTTCTCGATTTGTGGCAGGTCTTCTCGAGTTATGACGGGGACCTCAGGGACCCGCTCTGGTGGCCTAAGGAGAGGCCAGTCCCCATGCGAGTTGCTAGGGGACCTCTCGGTATTCCTCTCCCGTCCGTGCCGGGGCCTCAGTCCTTGTGTGGAGTCGGGGCCGGAACCTGAGGATTCCTCTCCAGTGTTGCCATGGATATTAGGGTGCTTCTGAGTCTCCCCAGGGGAGTCAGGCCTCGTCTCGAGTGGGGGCATGCACGTGCGCTTTCCTCCCGAGCTGCAGCAGTAGTTTCACGCTTCCTGTCACGTGGATCAAGGGAGATTTGGCTTTCCCTCGAGACTGTCCCTCGAGGCTTTCCCACGAGGCATTCCCACAGGGCTGTGCCACGTGCCACCTTGGTGTGAGTCGATCCTCGGCGTGAAAGACGAGCCGGTGAAGGGAAAAGAGGTTCCTCTGGAATGGACTGAGACATCTGGGGGACTCTTGGAATGGTGGCACGACCCTGGAGTTCCTCTCGTTGATCCTCTTGAGAGGTCCTCCACTTGAGATGCGACGGGAACGCCGGGAAGTCTTTCCCGACGAAGCAGGGAAAGGATCCCTCATCTCAAGCTACGAGGCGGAAACGGGGCTCCTCTGGATGTGTGCGGGACCCTCGTGTTTCCTCTCGAGTGGAGACAGGTATGTCGGGGAACTTCTTGATTTGCACCAAGGGTGTGAATGACCCTTTCGAAGTTCCAGAGGGAGGTGTGATCAACCTCGAGACGCCTCAGCGGAAATGGGCCTCATCTCGCCTGGAGGGGAGAACCTCCTGGATTTTTTCGAGTTGCGGCAGGTCTTCTCGAGTTACGACGGGGGCCTCAGGGACCCGCTCTGGTGGCCTCAGGAAAGGCCAGTCCCCATGCGAGTTGCTTGGGGACCTCTCGGGATTCCTCTCCCGTCCATGCCGGGGCCTCAGTCCTTGTGTGGAGTCGGGGCAGGACCCTGAGGATTCCTCTCCAGTGTTGCCATGGATCTTGGGGTGCTTCTGAGTCTCCCCAGGGGAGTCAGGCCTCGTCTCGAGTGGGGGCATGCACGTGTGCTTTCCTCCCGATCTGCAGCAGTACTGTCACGCTTCCTTTGACGTGGATCAAGGGATCTGCGGCTTTCCCTCGAGGCTGTCCCTCGAGGCTTTCCCACGAGGCTTTCCACAGGGCTGTGCCACGTGCCACCTTGGTGTGAGTCGATCCTCGGCGTGAAAGACGAGCCTGTGAAGGGAAAAGAGGTTCCTCTGGAATGGACTGAGACATCTGGGGACTCTTGGAATGGTGGCAAGACCCTGGAGTTCCTCTCGCCGTTCCTGTTGAGAGGGCCTCCTCTTGAAATGCGACGGGAACGCCGGGAACTCTTTCCCGACGAGGCAGGGAAAGGATCCCTCATCTCGAGCGATGAGGCGGAAACGGGGCTCCTCTGGATGTGGGCGGGACCGTCGTGTTCCTCTCGAGTGGAGACGGGCATATAGGGGAACTTCTTGATTTGCACCAAGGGTGTGAAGGACCCTTTCGAAGTTCCAGAAGTGAGGTGTGATCAGCCTCGAGGCGCCTCAGCGGAAATGAGCCTCATCTCGCCTGGAGGGGAGAACCTCCTGGATTTTCTCGAGTTGCAGCAGGTCTTCTCGAGTTACGACGGGGACCTCAGGGACACGCTCTGGTGGCCTCAGGAAAGGCCAGTCCCCATGCGCGTTGCTAGGGGCCCTCTCGGGATTCCTCTCCCGTCCATGCCGGGGCCTAAGACCTTGTGTGGAGTCGGGGCCGGAACCTGAGCATTCCTCTCCAGTGTAGCCATGGATCTTGGGGTGATTCTGAGTCTCCCCAGGGGAGTCAGGCCTCGTCTCGTGTGGGGGCATGCACGTGCGCTTTGCTCCGGAGCTGCAACAGTAGTGTCACGCTTCCTGTCACGTGGATCAAGGGATCTGTGGCTTTCCCTCGAGGCTTTCCCTCGAGGCTTTCCCACGAGGCTTTCCCACAGGGCTGTGCCACGTGCCACATTGTTGTGAGTCGATCCTCGGTGTGAAAGATGAGCCGGTGTAGGGAAAAGAGGTTCTTCTGGAATGGACTGAGACATCTGGGGGACTCTTAGAACGGTGGCACGACCCTGGAGTTCCTCTCGCGGTTCCTGTTGAGAGGACCTCCTCTTGAGATGCGACGGCACGCCGGGAACTCTGTCCCGACGAAGCAGGGATAGGATCCCGCATCTCGAGCTACGAGGCGGAAACGCGGCTCCTCTGGATGTGGGCGGGACCCTCGTGTTTCCTCTCGAGTGGAGACGGGTATGTCGGGGAACTTCTTGATTTGCACCAAGGGTGTGAAGGACCCTTTCGAAGTTCCAGAGGGGAGGTGGGATCAGCCTCGAGACGCCTCAGTGGAAATGGGACTCATCTCGCCTGTAGGGGAGATCCTCCTGGATTTTCTCGATTTGTGGCAGGTCTTCTCGAGTTATGACGGGGACCTCAGGGACCCGCTCGGTGGCCTAAGGAGAGGCCAGTCCCCATGCGAGTTGCTAGGGGACCTCTCGGTATTCCTCTCCCGTCCGTGCCGGGGCCTCAGTCCTTGTGTGGAGTCGGGGCCGGAACCTGAGGATTCCTCTCCAGTGTTGCCATGGATATTAGGGTGCTTCTGAGTCTCCCCAGGGGAGTCAGGCCTCGTCTCGAGTGGGGGCATGCACGTGCGCTTTCCTCCCGAGCTGCAGCAGTAGTTTCACGCTTCCTGTCACGTGGATCAAGGGAGATTTGGCTTTCCCTCGAGACTGTCCCTCGAGGCTTTCCCACGAGGCATTCCCACAGGGCTGTGCCACGTGCCACCTTGGTGTGAGTCGATCCTCGGCGTGAAAGACGAGCCGGTGAAGGGAAAAGAGGTTCCTCTGGAATGGACTGAGACATCTGGGGGACTCTTGGAATGGTGGCACGACCCTGGAGTTCCTCTCGTTGATCCTCTTGAGAGGTCCTCCACTTGAGATGCGACGGGAACGCCGGGAAGTCTTTCCCGACGAAGCAGGGAAAGGATCCCTCATCTCAAGCTACGAGGCGGAAACGGGGCTCCTCTGGATGTGTGCGGGACCCTCGTGTTTCCTCTCGAGTGGAGACAGGTATGTCGGGGAACTTCTTGATTTGCACCAAGGGTGTGAATGACCCTTTCGAAGTTCCAGAGGGGAGGTGTGATCAACCTCGAGACGCCTCAGCGGAAATGGGCCTCATCTCGCCTGGAGGGGAGAACCTCCTGGATTTTTTCGAGTTGCGGCAGGTCTTCTCGAGTTACGACGGGGGCCTCAGGGACCCGCTCTGGTGGCCTCAGGAAAGGCCAGTCCCCATGCGAGTTGCTTGGGGACCTCTCGGGATTCCTCTCCCGTCCATGCCGGGGCCTCAGTCCTTGTGTGGAGTCGGGGCAGGACCCTGAGGATTCCTCTCCAGTGTTGCCATGGATCTTGGGGTGCTTCTGAGTCTCCCCAGGGGAGTCAGGCCTCGTCTCGAGTGGGGGCATGCACGTGTGCTTTCCTCCCGATCTGCAGCAGTACTGTCACGCTTCCTTTGACGTGGATCAAGGGATCTGCGGCTTTCCCTCGAGGCTGTCCCTCGAGGCTTTCCCACGAGGCTTTCCACAGGGCTGTGCCACGTGCCACCTTGGTGTGAGTCGATCCTCGGCGTGAAAGACGAGCCTGTGAAGGGAAAAGAGGTTCCTCTGGAATGGACTGAGACATCTGGGGACTCTTGGAATGGTGGCAAGACCCTGGAGTTCCTCTCGCCGTTCCTGTTGAGAGGGCCTCCTCTTGAAATGCGACGGGAACGCCGGGAACTCTTTCCCGACGAGGCAGGGAAAGGATCCCTCATCTCGAGCGATGAGGCGGAAACGGGGCTCCTCTGGATGTGGGCGGGACCGTCGTGTTCCTCTCGAGTGGAGACGGGCATGTAGGGGAACTTCTTGATTTGCACCAAGGGTGTGAAGGACCCTTTCGAAGTTCCAGAAGTGAGGTGTGATCAGCCTCGAGGCGCCTCAGCGGAAATGAGCCTCATCTCGCCTGGAGGGGAGAACCTCCTGGATTTTCTCGAGTTGCAGCAGGTCTTCTCGAGTTACGACGGGGACCTCAGGGACACGCTCTGGTGGCCTCAGGAAAGGCCAGTCCCCATGCGCGTTGCTAGGGGCCCTCTCGGGATTCCTCTCCCGTCCATGCCAGGGCCTAAGACCTTGTGTGGAGTCGGGGCCGGAACCTGAGCATTCCTCTCCAGTGTAGCCATGGATCTTGGGTGATTCTGAGTCTCCCCAGGGGAGTCAGGCCTCGTCTCGTGTGGGGGCATGCACGTGCGCTTTGCTCCGGAGCTGCAACAGTAGTGTCACGCTTCCTGTCACGTGGATCAAGGGATCTGTGGCTTTCCCTCGAGGCTTTCCCTCGAGGCTTTCCCACGAGGCTTTCCCACAGGGCTGTGCCACGTGCCACATTGTTGTGAGTCGATCCTCGGTGTGAAAGATGAGCCGGTGTAGGGAAAAGAGGTTCTTCTGGAATGGACTGAGACATCTGGGGGACTCTTAGAACGGTGGCACGACCCTGGAGTTCCTCTCGCGGTTCCTGTTGAGAGGACCTCCTCTTGAGATGCGACGGCACGCCGGGAACTCTGTCCCGACGAAGCAGGGATAGGATCCCGCATCTCGAGCTACGAGGCGGAAACGCGGCTCCTCTGGATGTGGGCGGGACCCTCGTGTTTCCTCTCGAGTGGAGACGGGTATGTCGGGGAACTTCTTGATTTGCACCAAGGGTGTGAATGACCCTTTCGAAGTTCCAGAGGGGAGGTGGGATCAGCCTCGAGACGCCTCAGTGGAAATGGGACTCATCTCGCCTGTAGGGGAGATCCTCCTGGATTTTCTCGATTTGTGGCAGGTCTTCTCGAGTTATGACGGGGACCTCAGGGACCCGCTCTGGTGGCCTAAGGAGAGGCCAGTCCCCATGCGAGTTGCTAGGGGACCTCTCGGTATTCCTCTCCCGTCCGTGCCGGGGCCTCAGTCCTTGTGTGGAGTCGGGGCCGGAACCTGAGGATTCCTCTCCAGTGTTGCCATGGATATTAGGGTGCTTCTGAGTCTCCCCAGGGGAGTCAGGCCTCGTCTCGAGTGGCGGCATGCACGTGCGCTTTCCTCCCGAGCTGCAGCAGTAGTTTCACGCTTCCTGTCACGTGGATCAAGGGAGATTTGGCTTTCCCTCGAGACTGTCCCTCGAGGCTTTCCCACGAGGCATTCCCACAGGGCTGTGCCACGTGCCACCTTGGTGTGAGTCGATCCTCGGCGTGAAAGACGAGCCGGTGAAGGGAAAAGAGGTTCCTCTGGAATGGACTGAGACATCTGGGGGACTCTTGGAATGGTGGCACGACCCTGGAGTTCCTCTCGTTGATCCTCTTGAGAGGTCCTCCACTTGAGATGCGACGGGAACGCCGGGAAGTCTTTCCCGACGAAGCAGGGAAAGGATCCCTCATCTCAAGCTACGAGGCGGAAACGGGGCTCCTCTGGATGTGTGCGGGACCCTCGTGTTTCCTCTCGAGTGGAGACAGGTATGTCGGGGAACTTCTTGATTTGCACCAAGGGTGTGAATGACCCTTTCGAAGTTCCAGAGGGGAGGTGTGATCAACCTCGAGACGCCTCAGCGGAAATGGGCCTCATCTCGCCTGGAGGGGAGAACCTCCTGGATTTTTTCGAGTTGCGGCAGGTCTTCTCGAGTTACGACGGGGGCCTCAGGGACCCGCTCTGGTGGCCTCAGGAAAGGCCAGTCCCCATGCGAGTTGCTTGGGGACCTCTCGGGATTCCTCTCCCGTCCATGCCGGGGCCTCAGTCCTTGTGTGGAGTCGGGGCAGGACCCTGAGGATTCCTCTCCAGTGTTGCCATGGATCTTGGGGTGCTTCTGAGTCTCCCCAGGGGAGTCAGGCCTCGTCTCGAGTGGGGGCATGCACGTGTGCTTTCCTCCCGATCTGCAGCAGTACTGTCACGCTTCCTTTGACGTGGATCAAGGGATCTGCGGCTTTCCCTCGAGGCTGTCCCTCGAGGCTTTCCCACGAGGCTTTCCACAGGGCTGTGCCACGTGCCACCTTGGTGTGAGTCGATCCTCGGCGTGAAAGACGAGCCTGTGAAGGGAAAAGAGGTTCCTCTGGAATGGACTGAGACATCTGGGGACTCTTGGAATGGTGGCAAGACCCTGGAGTTCCTCTCGCCGTTCCTGTTGAGAGGGCCTCCTCTTGAAATGCGACGGGAACGCCGGGAACTCTTTCCCGACGAGGCAGGGAAAGGATCCCTCATCTCGAGCGATGAGGCGGAAACGGGGCTCCTCTGGATGTGGGCGGGACCGTCGTGTTCCTCTCGAGTGGAGACGGGCATGTAGGGGAACTTCTTGATTTGCACCAAGGGTGTGAAGGACCCTTTCGAAGTTCCAGAAGTGAGGTGTGATCAGCCTCGAGGCGCCTCAGCGGAAATGAGCCTCATCTCGCCTGGAGGGGAGAACCTCCTGGATTTTCTCGAGTTGCAGCAGGTCTTCTCGAGTTACGACGGGGACCTCAGGGACACGCTCTGGTGGCCTCAGGAAAGGCCAGTCCCCATGCGCGTTGCTAGGGGCCCTCTCGGGATTCCTCTCCCGTCCATGCCGGGGCCTAAGACCTTGTGTGGAGTCGGGGCCGGAACCTGAGCATTCCTCTCCAGTGTAGCCATGGATCTTGGGGTGATTCTGAGTCTCCCCAGGGGAGTCAGGCCTCGTCTCGTGTGGGGGCATGCACGTGCGCTTTGCTCCGGAGCTGCAACAGTAGTGTCACGCTTCCTGTCACGTGGATCAAGGGATCTGTGGCTTTCCCTCGAGGCTTTCCCTCGAGGCTTTCCCACGAGGCTTTCCCACAGGGCTGTGCCACGTGCCACATTGTTGTGAGTCGATCCTCGGTGTGAAAGATGAGCCGGTGTAGGGAAAAGAGGTTCTTCTGGAATGGACTGAGACATCTGGGGGACTCTTAGAACGGTGGCACGACCCTGGAGTTCCTCTCGCGGTTCCTGTTGAGAGGACCTCCTCTTGAGATGCGACGGCACGCCGGGAACTCTGTCCCGACGAAGCAGGGATAGGATCCCGCATCTCGAGCTACGAGGCGGAAACGCGGCTCCTCTGGATGTGGGCGGGACCCTCGTGTTTCCTCTCGAGTGGAGACGGGTATGTCGGGGAACTTCTTGATTTGCACCAAGGGTGTGAAGGACCCTTTCGAAGTTCCAGAGGGGAGGTGGGATCAGCCTCGAGACGCCTCAGTGGAAATGGGACTCATCTCGCCTGTAGGGGAGATCCTCCTGGATTTTCTCGATTTGTGGCAGGTCTTCTCGAGTTATGACGGGGACCTCAGGGACCCGCTCTGGTGGCCTAAGGAGAGGCCAGTCCCCATGCGAGTTGCTAGGGGACCTCTCGGTATTCCTCTCCCGTCCGTGCCGGGGCCTCAGTCCTTGTGTGGAGTCGGGGCCGGAACCTGAGGATTCCTCTCCAGTGTTGCCATGGATATTAGGGTGCTTCTGAGTCTCCCCAGGGGAGTCAGGCCTCGTCTCGAGTGGGGGCATGCACGTGCGCTTTCCTCCCGAGCTGCAGCAGTAGTTTCACGCTTCCTGTCACGTGGATCAAGGGAGATTTGGCTTTCCCTCGAGACTGTCCCTCGAGGCTTTCCCACGAGGCATTCCCACAGGGCTGTGCCACGTGCCACCTTGGTGTGAGTCGATCCTCGGCGTGAAAGACGAGCCGGTGAAGGGAAAAGAGGTTCCTCTGGAATGGACTGAGACATCTGGGGGACTCTTGGAATGGTGGCACGACCCTGGAGTTCCTCTCGTTGATCCTCTTGAGAGGTCCTCCACTTGAGATGCGACGGGAACGCCGGGAAGTCTTTCCCGACGAAGCAGGGAAAGGATCCCTCATCTCAAGCTACGAGGCGGAAACGGGGCTCCTCTGGATGTGTGCGGGACCCTCGTGTTTCCTCTCGAGTGGAGACAGGTATGTCGGGGAACTTCTTGATTTGCACCAAGGGTGTGAATGACCCTTTCGAAGTTCCAGAGGGGAGGTGTGATCAACCTCGAGACGCCTCAGCGGAAATGGGCCTCATCTCGCCTGGAGGGGAGAACCTCCTGGATTTTTTCGAGTTGCGGCAGGTCTTCTCGAGTTACGACGGGGGCCTCAGGGACCCGCTCTGGTGGCCTCAGGAAAGGCCAGTCCCCATGCGAGTTGCTTGGGGACCTCTCGGGATTCCTCTCCCGTCCATGCCGGGGCCTCAGTCCTTGTGTGGAGTCGGGGCAGGACCCTGAGGATTCCTCTCCAGTGTTGCCATGGATCTTGGGGTGCTTCTGAGTCTCCCCAGGGGAGTCAGGCCTCGTCTCGAGTGGGGGCATGCACGTGTGCTTTCCTCCCGATCTGCAGCAGTACTGTCACGCTTCCTTTGACGTGGATCAAGGGATCTGCGGCTTTCCCTCGAGGCTGTCCCTCGAGGCTTTCCCACGAGGCTTTCCACAGGGCTGTGCCACGTGCCACCTTGGTGTGAGTCGATCCTCGGCGTGAAAGACGAGCCTGTGAAGGGAAAAGAGGTTCCTCTGGAATGGACTGAGACATCTGGGGACTCTTGGAATGGTGGCAAGACCCTGGAGTTCCTCTCGCCGTTCCTGTTGAGAGGGCCTCCTCTTGAAATGCGACGGGAACGCCGGGAACTCTTTCCCGACGAGGCAGGGAAAGGATCCCTCATCTCGAGCGATGAGGCGGAAACGGGGCTCCTCTGGATGTGGGCGGGACCGTCGTGTTCCTCTCGAGTGGAGACGGGCATGTAGGGGAACTTCTTGATTTGCACCAAGGGTGTGAAGGACCCTTTCGAAGTTCCAGAAGTGAGGTGTGATCAGCCTCGAGGCGCCTCAGCGGAAATGAGCCTCATCTCGCCTGGAGGGGAGAACCTCCTGGATTTTCTCGAGTTGCAGCAGGTCTTCTCGAGTTACGACGGGGACCTCAGGGACACGCTCTGGTGGCCTCAGGAAAGGCCAGTCCCCATGCGCGTTGCTAGGGGCCCTCTCGGGATTCCTCTCCCGTCCATGCCGGGGCCTAAGACCTTGTGTGGAGTCGGGGCCGGAACCTGAGCATTCCTCTCCAGTGTTGCCATGGATCTTGGGGTGATTCTGAGTCTCCCCAGGGGAGTCAGGCCTCATCTCGTGTGGGGGCATGCACGTGCGCTTTGCTCCGGAGCTGCAGCAGTAGTGTCACGCTTCCTGTCACGTGGATCAAGGGATCTGTGGCTTTCCCTCGATGCTTTCCCTCGAGGCTTTCCCACGAGGCTTTCCCACAGGGTTGTGCCACGTGCCACATTGTTGTGAGTCGATCCTCGGTGTGAAAGATGAGCCGGTGAAGGGAAAAGAGGTTCTTCTGGAATGGACTGAGACATCTGGGGGACTCTTGGAACGGTGGCACGACCCTGGAGTTCCTCTCGCGGTTCCTGTTGAGAGGACCTCCTCTTGAGATGCGACGGCACGCCGGGAACTCTTTCCCGACGAAGCAGGGAAAAGATCCCTCATCTCGAGCTACGAGGCGGAACCGGGGCTCCTCTGGATGTGGGCGGGACCCTCGTGTTTCCTCTCGAGTGGAGATGGGTATGTGGGGGAACTTCTTGATTTGCACAAAGGGAGTGAAGGACCCTTTCGAAGGTCCAGAGGTGAGGTGTGATCAGCATCGAGACGCCTCAGCGGAAATGGGCCTCATCTCGCCTGTAGGGGAGAACCTCCTCGATTTTCTCGAGTTGCCGCAGGTCTTCTCGAGATAGGACGGGGACCTCAGGCACCCGCTCTGGTGGCCTCAGGAAAGGCCAGTCCCCATGCGAGCTGCTAGGGGACCTCTCGGGATTCCTCTCCCGTCCATGCCGGGGCCTCAGTCCTTGTGTGGAGTCGGGGCCGGAACCTGAGGATTCCTCTCCAGTGTTGCCACGGATCTTGGGGTGATTTTGAGTCTCCCCAGGGGAGTCAGGCCTCGTCTCGAGTGGGGGCATGCAGTTGCGCTTTGCTCCCGAGCTGCAGCAGTAGTGTCATGCTTCCTGTCACGTGGATCAAGGGATCTGCGGCTTTCCCTCGAGGCTGTCACTCGAGGCTTTCCCAAGAGGCTTTCCCACAGGGCTGTGCCACGTGTCACCTTGGTGTGAGTCGATCCTCGGCGTGAAAGTCTAGCTGGTGAAGGGAAAAGTGGTTCCTCTGGAATGGACTGAGATATCTGGGGGACTCTTGGAATGGTGGCACGACCCTGGAGTACCTCTCGCCGTTCTTGTTGAGAGGGCCTCCGCTTGAGATGCGACGGGAATGCCGGGAACTCTGTCCAGGAGAAGCAGGGATAGGATCCCTCATGTCGAGCTACGAGGCGGAAACGGGGCTCCTCTGGATGTGGGCGGGACCCTCGTGCTTCCTCTCGAGTGGAGACGGGTATGTCGGGGAACTTCTTGATTTGCACCCAGGATGTGAAGGACCCTTTCGAAGTTCCAGAAGTGAGGTGTGATCAGCCTCGAGACACCTCAGCGGAAATGGGCCTCATCTTGCCTTGAGGGAAGAACCTCCTAGATTTTCTCGAGTTGCGGCAGGTCTTCTCGAGTTACGACGGGGACCTCAGGGACCCGCTCTGGTGGCCTCAGGAAAGGCCAGTCCCCATGCGAGATGCTAGGGGCCCTCTCGGGATTCCTCTCCCGTCCATGCCGGGGCCTAAGACCTTGAGTGTAGTCGGGGCCTTAACCTGAGGATTCCTCTCCAGTGTTGCCATGGATCTTGGGGTGCTTCTGAGTCTCCCCAGGGGAGTCAGGCCTCGTCTCGAGTGGGGTCATGCACGTGTGCTTTCCTCCCGATCTGCAGCAGTAGTGTCACGCTTCCTGTGACGTTGTTCAAGGGATCTGTGTTTTCCCTCGAGGCTGTCCCTCGAGGCTTTCCCACGAGGCTTTCCCACAGGGCTGTGCCACGTGCCACCTTGGTGTGAGTCGATCCTCGGCGTGAAAGACGAGCCGGGGAAGGGATAAGAGTTTCCTCTGGAATGGACTGAGACATCTGGGGGACTCTTGGAATGGTGGCAAGACCCTGGAGTTCCTCTCGCCGTTCCTGTTGAGAGGACCTCCTCTTGAGATGCGACGGGAACGCCGGGAACTCTTTCCCGACGAGGCAGGGAAAGGATCCCTCATCTCGAGCGACGAGGCGGAAACGTGGCTCCTCTGGATGTGGGCGGGACCGTCGTGTTCCTCTCGAGTGGAGACGGGCATGTAGGGGAACTTCTTGATTTGCACCAAGGGTGTGAAGGACCCTTTCGAAGTTCCAGAAGTGAGGTGTGATCAGCCTCGAGGCGCCTCAGCGGAAATGAGCCTCATCTCGCCTGGAGGGGAGAACCTCCTGGATTTTCTCGAGTTGCAGCAGGTCTTCTCGAGATACGACGGGGACCTCAGGTACACGCTCTGGTGGACTCAGGAAAGGCCAGTCCCCATGCGCGTAGCTAGGGGCCCTCTCGGGATTCCTCTCCCGTCCATGCCGGGGACTAAGACCTTGTGTGGAGTCGGGGCTGGAACCTGAGCATTCCTCTCCAGTGTTTCCATGGATCTTGGCGTGCTTCTGAGTCTCCCCAGGGGAGTCAGGCCTCGTCTCGAGTGGGGGCATGCACGTGCACTTTGCTCCCGAGCTGCAGCAGTAGTGTCACCCTTCCTGTCACGTGGATCAAGGGATCTGTGGCTTTCCCTCGAGGCTTTCCCTCGAGGCTTTCCCACGAGGCTTTCCCACAGGGCTGTGCCACGTGCCACCTTGTTGTGAGTCGATCCTCAGTGTGAAAGACGAGCCGATGAAGGGAAAAGAGGTTCTTCTGGAATGGACTGAGACATCAGGGGGACTCTTGGAATGGTGGCACGACCCTGGAGTTCCTCTCGCCGTTCCTGTTGAGAGGACCTCCTCTTGAGATGCGACGGCACGCCGGGAACTCTGTCCCGACGAAGCAGGGATAGGATCCCTCATCTCGAGCTACGAGGCGGAAACGGGGCTCCTCTGGATGTGGGCGGGACCATCGTGCTTCCTCTCGAGTGGAGACGGGTATGTCGGGGAACTTCTTGATTTGCACTAGGGTGTGAAGGGCCCTTTCGAAGTTCCAGAGGGGAGGTGGGATCAGCCTCGAGACGCCTCATCGGAAATGGGCCTCATCTCGCCTGGAGGGGAGAACCTCCTGGATTTTCTCGAGTAGCGGCAGGTCTTCTCGAGTACGACGGGGACCTCAGGGACCCGCTCTGGTGGCCTCAGGAGAGGCCAGTCCCCGTGCGAGTTGCTAGGGGCCATCTCGGGATTCCTCTCCCGTCCATGCCGGGGCCTAAGACCTTGCGTGGAGTCGGGGCCGGAACCTGAGGATTCCTCTCCAGTGTTGCCATGGATCTTGGGGTGCTTCTGAGTCTCCCCAGGGGAGTCAGGCCTCGTCTCGAGTGGGGGCATGCACGTGTGATTTGCTCCCGAGCTGCAGCAGTAGTGTCATGCTTCCTGTCACGTGGATCAAGGGATCTGCGGCTTTCCCTCGAGGCTGTCCCACAGGGCTGAGCCGCGTGCCACCTTGGTGTGAGTCGATCCTCGGCGTGAAAGACGAGCCGGTGAAGGGAAAAGAGGTTCCTCTGGAATGGACTGAGACATCTGGGGGACTCTTGGAATGGTGGCACGACACTAGAGTTCCTCTCGTCGATCCTCTTGAGAGGGCCTCCTCTTGAGATGCCACGGGAACGTCGAGAATTCTTTCCCGACGAAGCAGGGAAAGGATCCCTCATCTCGAGCTACGAGGCGGAAACGGGGCTCCTCTGGATGTGGGCGGGACCCTCGTGTTTCCTCTCGAGTGGAGACGGGTATGTCGGGGAAATTCTTGATTTGCACCAAGGGTGTGAAGGACCCTTTCGAAGTTCCAGAGGTGAGGTGTGATCAGCCTCGAGACGCCTCAGCGGAAATGGGCCTCATCTCGCCTGGAGGGGAGAACCTCCTGGATTTTCTCGAGTTGCAGCAGGTCTTCTCGAGTTACCACGGGGACCTCAGGGACCCGCTCTGTTGGCCTCAGGAAAGGCCAGTCCCCATGCGAGTTGCTAGGGGACCTCTCGGGATTCCTCTCCCGTCCATGCCACGGCCTCAGTCCTTGTGTGGAGTCGGGGCCGGAACCTGAGGATTCCTCTCCAGTGTTGCCATGGATCTTGGGGTGCTTCTGAGTCTCCCCAGGGGAGTCAGGCCTCGTCTCGAGTGGGGGCATGCACGTGCGATTTCCTCCCGAGCTGCAGCAGTAGTGTCACGCTTCCTGTCACGTGGATCAAGGGAAATGTGGCTTTCCCTCGAGGCTGTCCCTCGTGGCTTTCCCACGAGGCTTTCCCACAGGGCTTTGCCACGGGCCACCTTGTCTGAGTCGATCCTCGGCGTGAAAGACGAGCCGGTGAAGGGAAAAGAGGTTCCTCTGGAATGGACTGAGACATCTGGGGGACTCTTGGAATGGTGGCACGACCCTGGAGTTCCTCTCATCGATCCTCTTGAGAGGTCCTCCTCTTGAGATGCGACGGGAACGCCGGGAACTCTTTCCCGACGAAGCAGGGAAAAGATCCCTCATCTCGAGTTACGAGGCGGAAACGGGGCTCCTCTGGATGTGGGCGGGACCCTCGTGTTTCCTCTCGAGTGGAGACGGGTATGTCGGGGAACTTCTTGATTTGCACCCAGGGTGTGAAGGACCCTTTCGAAGTTCCAGAGGGGAGGTGTGATCAGCCTCGAGACGCCTCAGCGGAAATGGGCCTCATCTGGCCTGGAGGGGAGAACCTCCTGGATTTTCTCGAGTTGCAGCAGGTCTTTTCGAGATACGTCGGGGACCTCAGTGACCCGCTCTGGTGGCCTCAGGAAAGGCCAGTCCCCATGCGAGTTGCTAGGGGACCTCACGGGACTCCTCTACCGTCCATGCCGGGGCCTCTGTCCTTGTGTGGAGTCGGAGCTGGAACCTGAGGATTCCTCTCCAGTGTTGCCATGGATCTTAGGGTGCTTCTGAGTCTCCCCAGGGGAGTCAGGCCTCGCCTCGAGTGGGGGCATGCACATGCGCTTTCCTCCCTAGCTGCAGCAGTAGTTTCACGCTTCCTGTCACGTGGATCAAGGGAGATGCGGCTTTCCCTCGAGACTGTCCCTCGAGGCTTTCCCACGAAGCTTTCCCACAGGGCTGTGCCACGGGCCACCTTTTCTGATTCGATCCTCGGCGTGAAAGACGAGCCGGTGAAGGGAAAAGAGGTTCCTCTGGAATGGACTGAGACATCTGGGGGACTCTTAGAATGGTGGCACGACCCTGGAGTTCCTCTCGTCGATCCTCTTGAGAGGGCCTCCTCTTGAGATGCCACGGGAACGTCGGGAATTCTTTCCCGACGAAGCAGGGAAAGGATCCCTCATCTCGAGCTACGAGGCGGAAACGGGGCTCCTTGGATGTGGGCGGGACCCACGTGTTTCCTCTCGAGTGGAGACGAGTATGTCGGGGAACTTCTTGATTTGCACCAAGGGTATGAAGGACCGTTTCGAAGTTCCAGAGGTGAGGTGTGATCAGCCATGAGACGCCTCAGCGGAAATGGGCCTCATCTCGCCTGGAGGGGAGAACCTCCTGGATTTTCTCGAGTTGCGGCAGGTCTTCTCGAGTTACGACGGGGACCTCAGGGTCCCGCTCTGGTGGCCTCAGGAGAGGCCAGTCCCCGTGCGAGTTGCTAGGGGCCATCTCGGGATTCCTCTCCCGTCCATGCCGGGGCCTAAGACCTTGCGTGGAGTCGGGGCCGGAACCTGAGGATTCCTCTCCAGTGTTGCCATGGATCTTGGGGTGCTTCTGAGTCTCCCCAGGGGAGTCAGGCCTCGTCTCGAGAGGGGGCATGCACGTGTGATTTGCTCCCGAGCTGCAGCAGTAGTGTCATGCTTCCTGTCACGTGGATCAAGGGATCTGCGGCTTTCCCTCGAGGCTGTCCCACAGGGCTGTGCCACGTGCCACCTTGGTGTGAGTCGATCCTCGGTGTGAAAGACTAGCCGATGAAGGGAAAAGAAGTTCCTCTGGAATGGACTGAGGTATCTGGGGGACTCTTGGAATGTTGGCACTACCCTGGAGTTCCTCTAGCCGTTCCTGTTGAGAGGGCCTCCTCTTGAGATGCGACGGGAAGCCCGGGAACTCTTTCCCGAGGAAGCAGGGAAAGGATCCCTCATCTCGAGCTATGAGGCGGAAACGGGGCACCTCTGGATGTGGGAGGGACCCTCGTGTTTCCTCTCGAGTGGAGACGGGTATGTTGGGGAACTTCTTGATTTGCACCAAGGGTGTGAAGGACCCTTTCGAAGTTCCAGAGGGGAGGTGGGATCAGACTCGAGACGCCTCAGCGGAAATGGGCCTCATCTCGCCTGGAGGGGAGAACCTCCTGGATTTTCTCGATTTGCGCCAAGTCTTCTCGAGTTACGACGGGGGCCTCAGGGACCCGCTCTGGTGGCCTCAGGAAAGGCCAGTCCCCATGCGAGTTGCTAGGGGACCTCTCGGGATTCCTCTCCCGTCCATGCCGGGGCCTCATTCCTTGTGTGGAGTCGGGGCCGGACCCTGAGGATTCCTCTCCAGTGTTGTCACGGATCTTGGGGTGATTCTGAGTCTCCCCAGGGGAGTCAGGCCTCGTCTCGTGAGGGAGCATGCACGTGCGCTTTCCTCCCGAGCTGCAGCAGTAGTGTCACGCTTCCTGTCACGTGGATCAAGGGAGATTCGGATTTCCCTCGAGGCTGTCCCTCGAGGCTTTCCGCGAGATTTTCTCACAGGGCTGTGCCACGGGCCACCTTGTCTGATTCGATCCTCGGCGTGAAAGACGAGCCGGTGAAGGGAAAAGAGGTTCCTCTGGAATGGACTGAGACATCTGGGGGACTCTTGGAATGGTGGCACGACCCTGGAGTTCCTCTCGCCGTTCCTGTTGAGATGGGCTCCTCTTGAGATGCGAAGGGAACGCCGGGAACTCTTTCCCGACGAAGCAGGGAAAGGATCCCTCATCTCGAGCTACGAGGCGGAAACGGGGCTCCTCTGGATGTGGGCGGGACCCTCGTGTTTCCTCTCGAGTGGAGACGGGTATGTCGGGGAACTTCTTGATTTGCACCAAGGGTGTGAAGGACCCTTTCGACGTACCAGAGGTGAGGTGTGATCAGCCTCGAGATGCCTCAGCGGAAATGGGCCTCATCTCGCCTGAGGGGAGAACCTCCTGGATTTTCTCGAGTTGCGGCAGGTCTTCTCGAGTTACGACGGAGACCTCAGGGACCCACTCTGGTGGCCTCAGGAAAGGCCAGTCCCCATGCGAGTTGCTAGGGGTCCTCTCGGGACTCCTCTACCGTCCATGCCGGGGCCTCAGTCCTTGTGTGGAGTTGGGGCCGGAACCTGAGGATTCCTCTCCAGTGTTGCCATGGATTTTTGGGTGCTTCTGAGTATCCCAAGTTGAGTCAGGCCTCGTCTCGAGTCGGGGCATGCACGTGCGCTTTCCTCCCGTGCTGCAGCAGTAGTGTCACGCTTCCTGGCACGTGGATCAAGGGATCTGTGGCTTTCCCTCGAGGCTTTCCCTCGAGGCTTTCCCACGAGGCTTTCCCACAGGGCTGTGCCACGTGCCACCTTGTTGTTAGTCGATCCTCGGCGCGAAAGACGAGCCGGTGAAGGGAAAAGAGGTTCCTCTGGAATGGACTGAGACATCTGGAGGACTCTTGGAATGGTTGCACGACCCTGGAGTTCCTCTCGCCGTTCCTGTTGAGAGGACCTCCTCTTGAGATGCGACGGCACGCCGGGAAATCTTTCCCGACGAAGCAGGGAAAGGATCCCTCATCTCGAGCTATGAAGCGGAAACGGGGCTCCTCTGGATGTGGGCGGGACCCTCGTGTTTCCTTTCGAGTGGAGACGGGTATGTCGGGGAACTTCTTGATTTGCATCAAGGGTGTGGAGGACCCTTTCGACGTTCCAGAGGGGAGGTGTGATCAGCCTCGAGACGCCTCAGCGGAAATGGGCCTCATCTCGCCTGGAGGGGAGAACCTCCTGGATTTTCTCGAGTTGCAGCAGGTATTCTCGAGATACGACGGGGACCTCAGGGACCCGCTCTGGTGGCCTCAGGAAAGGCCAGTCCCCATGCGAGTTGCTAGGGGTCCTCTCGGGACTCCTCTACCGTCCATGCCGGGGCCTCAGTCCTTGTGTGGAGTCGGGGCCGGAACCTGAGGATTCCTCTCCAGTGTTGCCATGGATCTTGGGGTGCTTCTGAGTCTCCCCACGGGAGTCAGGCCTCGTCTCGAGTGGGGGCATTCACGTGCGTTTTCCTCCCAAGCTGCAGCAGTAGTGTCACGCTTCCTGTCACGTGGATCAAGGGAGATGCGGATTTCCCTCGAGGCTGTCCCTCGAGGCTCTCCGCGAGACTTTCCCACAGGGCTGTGCCACGGGCCACCTTGTCTGATTCGATCCTCGGTGTGAAAGACGAGCCGGTGAAGGGAAAAGAGGTTCCTCTGGAATTGACTGAGACATCTGGGGGACTCTTGGAATGGTGGCACGACCCTGGAGTTCCTCTCACCGTTCGTGTTGAGAGGGCCTCCTCTTGACATGCGACGGGAAGGCCGGGAAATCTTTCCCGAAGAAGCAGGGAAAGGATCCCTCATCTCGAGCTACGAGGCGGAAACGGGGCTCCTCTGGATGTGAGCGGGACCCTCGTGTTTCCTCTCGAGTGGAGACGGGTATGTCGGGGAACTTCTTGATTTGCACCAAGGGTGTGAAGGACTCTTTCGAAGTTCCAGAGGTGAGGTGTGATCAGCCTCGAGACGCCTCAGCGGAAATGGGCCTCATCTCGCCTGGAGGGGAGAACCTCCTGGATTTTGTCGAGTAGCGGCAGGTCTTCTCGAGTTACGACGGGGACCTCAGGGACCCGCTCTGGTGGCCTCAGGAAAGGCCTGTCCCCATGCGAGTTGCTAGGGGCCAACTCGGGATACCTCTCCCGTCCATCCTGGGGCCTAAGACCTTGTGTGGAGTCGGGGCCGGAACCTGAGGATTCCTCTCCAGTGTTGCCATGGATCTTGGGGTGCTTCTGAGTCTCCCCAGGGGAGTCAGGCCTCGTCTCGAGTGGGGGCATGCACGTGCGCTTTCCTCCCTAGCTGCAGCAGTAGTGTCACGCTTCCTGTCACGTGGATCAAGGGATCTGTGGCTTTCCCTCGAGGCTTTCCCTCGAGGCTTTCCCACTAGGCTTTCCCACATGGCTGTGCCACGTGCCACTTTTGTGTGAGTCTATCCTCGGCGTGAAAGGCGAGCCGGTGAAGGGAAAAGAGTTTCCTCTGGAATGGACTGAGACATCTGGGGGACTCTTGGAATGGTGGCACGACCCTGGAGTTCCTCTCGCCGTTCCTGTTGAGAGGACCTCCTCTTGAGATGCGACGGCACGCCGGGAAATCTTTCCCGACGAAGCAGGGAAAGGATCCCTCATCTCGAGCTATGAAGCGGAAACGGGGCTCCTCTGGATGTGGGCGGGACCCTCGTGTTTCCTTTCGAGTGGAGACGGGTATGTCGGGGAACTTCTTGATTTGCATCAAGGGTGTGGAGGACCCTTTCGACGTTCCAGAGGGGAGGTGTGATCAGCCTCGAGACGCCTCAGCGGAAATGGGCCTCATCTCGCCTGGAGGGGAGAACCTCCTGGATTTTCTCGAGTTGCAGCAGGTATTCTCGAGATACGACGGGGACCTCAGGGACCCGCTCTGGTGGCCTCAGGAAAGGCCAGTCCCCATGCGAGTTGCTAGGGGTCCTCTCGGGACTCCTCTACCGTCCATGCCGGGGCCTCAGTCCTTGTGTGGAGTCGGGGCCGGAACCTGAGGATTCCTCTCCAGTGTTGCCATGGATCTTGGGGTGCTTCTGAGTCTCCCCACGGGAGTCAGGCCTCGTCTCGAGTGGGGGCATTCACGTGCGTTTTCCTCCCAAGCTGCAGCAGTAGTGTCACGCTTCCTGTCACGTGGATCAAGGGAGATGCGGATTTCCCTCGAGGCTGTCCCTCGAGGCTCTCCGCGAGACTTTCCCACAGGGCTGTGCCACGGGCCACCTTGTCTGATTCGATCCTCGGTGTGAAAGACGAGCCGGTGAAGGGAAAAGAGGTTCCTCTGGAATTGACTGAGACATCTGGGGGACTCTTGGAATGGTGGCACGACCCTGGAGTTCCTCTCACCGTTCGTGTTGAGAGGGCCTCCTCTTGACATGCGACGGGAAGGCCGGGAAATCTTTCCCGAAGAAGCAGGGAAAGGATCCCTCATCTCGAGCTACGAGGCGGAAACGGGGCTCCTCTGGATGTGAGCGGGACCCTCGTGTTTCCTCTCGAGTGGAGACGGGTATGTCGGGGAACTTCTTGATTTGCACCAAGGGTGTGAAGGACTCTTTCGAAGTTCCAGAGGTGAGGTGTGATCAGCCTCGAGACGCCTCAGCGGAAATGGGCCTCATCTCGCCTGGAGGGGAGAACCTCCTGGATTTTGTCGAGTAGCGGCAGGTCTTCTCGAGTTACGACGGGGACCTCAGGGACCCGCTCTGGTGGCCTCAGGAAAGGCCTGTCCCCATGCGAGTTGCTAGGGGCCAACTCGGGATACCTCTCCCGTCCATCCTGGGGCCTAAGACCTTGTGTGGAGTCGGGGCCGGAACCTGAGGATTCCTCTCCAGTGTTGCCATGGATCTTGGGGTGCTTCTGAGTCTCCCCAGGGGAGTCAGGCCTCGTCTCGAGTGGGGGCATGCACGTGCGCTTTCCTCCCTAGCTGCAGCAGTACTGTCACGCTTCCTGTCACGTGGATCAAGGGATCTGTGGCTTTCCCTCGAGGCTTTCCCTCGAGGCTTTCCCACTAGGCTTTCCCACATGGCTGTGCCACGTGCCACTTTTGTGTGAGTCTATCCTCGGCGTGAAAGGCGAGCCGGTGAAGGGAAAAGAGTTTCCTCTGGAATGGACTGAGACATCTGGGGGACTCTTGGAATGGTGGCACGACCCTGGAGTTCCTCTCGCCGTTCCTGTTGAGAGGGCCTCCTCTTGAGATGCGACGGGAACGCCGGGAACCCTTTCCCGACGAAGCAGGGAAAGGATCCCTCATCTCGAGCTAGGAGGCGAATACGGGGCTACTCTGGATGTGGGCGGGACCCTCGTGTTTCCTCTAGAGTGGAGACGGGTATGTTGGGGAACTTCTTGATTTGCACCAAGGGTGTGCAGTACCCTTTCGAAGTTCCAGAGGTGAGGTGAGATCAGCCTCGAGACACCTCTGCGGAAATGGGCCTCATCTCGCCTGGAAGGGAGAACCTCCTGGATTTTCTCGTGTTGTGGCAGGGCTTCACGAGTTACGACGGGGACCTCAGGGACCCGATCTGGTGGCCTCAGGAAAGGCCTGTCCCCATGCGAGTTGCTAGGGGCCAACTCGGGATACCTCTCCCGTCCATGCCGGGGCCTCAGACCTTGTGTGGAGTCGGGGCCGGAACCTGAGGATTCCTCTCCAGTGTTGCCATGGATCTTGGGGTGCTTCTGAGTCTCCCCAGGGGAGTCAGGCCTCGTCTCGAGTGGGGGCATGCACGTGCGCTTTCCTCCTGAGCTGCAGCAGTAGTGTCACGCTTCCTGTCACTTGTATCAAGGGATCTGTGGCTTTCCCTCGAGGCTTTCCCTCGAGGCTTTCCCACTAGGCTTTCCCACAGGGCTGTGCCACGTGCCACTTTTGTGTGAGTCTATCCTCGGCGTGAAAGGCGAGCCGGTGAAGGGAAAAGAGTTTCCTCTGGAATGGACTGAGACATCTGGGGGACTCTTGGAATGGTGGCACGACCCTGGAGTTCCTCTCGCCGTTCCTGTTGAGAGGGCCTCCTCTTGAGATGCGACGGGAACGCCGGGAACCCTTTCCCGACGAAGCAGGGAAAGGATCCCTCATCTCGAGCTACGAGGCGGAAACGGGGCACCTCTGGATGTGGGCGGGACCCTCGTGTTTCCTCTCGAGTGGAGACGGGTATGTTTCGGAACTTTTTGATTTGCACCAAGGGTGTGAAGGACCCTTTCGAAGTTCCGGAGGTGAGGTGTGATCAGCCTCGAGACGCCTGAGTGGAAATGGGCCCCATCTCGCCTGGAGGGGAGAACCTCCTGGATTTTCTCGAGTTGCGGCAGGTCTTCTCGAGTTACGACGGGGACCTCAGGGACCCGCTCTGGTGGCCTCAGGAAAGGCCAGTCCCCATGCGAGTTGCTAGGGGACCTCTCGGGATTCCTCTCCCGTCCATGCCGGGGCCTCAGTCCTTGTGTGGAGTCGGGGCTGGAACCTGAGGATTTCTCTCCAGTGTTGCCATGGATCTTGGGGTGCTTCTGAGTATCCCCAGGGGAGTCAGGCCTTGTCTCGAGTGGGGGCATGCACGTGTGCTTTCCTCCCAAGCTGCAGCAGTAGCGTCACGCTTCCTGTCACGTGGATCAAGGGATCTGTGGCTTTCCCACGAGGCTTTCCCACAGGGCTGTGCCACGTGCCACCTTGGTGTGAGTCGATCCTCGGCATTAAAGACGAGCCGGTGAAGGGAAAAGAGGTTCCTCTGGAATGGACTGAGACATCTGGGGGACTCTTGGAATGGTGGCACGACCCTGGAGTTCCTCTCGCCGTTCCTGTTGAGAGGGCCTCCTCTTGAGATGCGACGGGAACGCCGGGAACTCTTTCCCGACGGAGCAGGGAAAGGATCCCTCATCTCGAGCTACGAGGCGGAAACAGGGCTCCTCTGGATGTGGGCGGGACCCTCGTGTTTCCTCTCGAGTGGAGACGGGTATGTCGGGGAAGTTCTTGATTTGCACCAAGGGTGTGAAGGACCCTTTCGAAGTTCCAGAGGTGAGGTGTGATCAGCCTCGAGACGCCTCAGCGGAAATGGGCCTCATCTCGCCTGGAGGGGAGAACCTCCTGGATTTGCTCGAGTTGCGGCAGGTCTTCTCGAGTTACGACGGGGACCTCAGGGACCCGCTCTGGTGGACTCAGGAAAGGCCAGTCTCCATGCCAGTTGCTAGGGGACCTCTCGGGATTCCTCTCCCGTCCATGCCGGGGACTCAGTCCTTGTGTGGAGTCGGGGCCGCAACCTGAGGATTCCTCTCCAGGGTTGCCATGGTACTTAGGGTGCTTCTGAGTCTCCCCAGGGGAGTCAGGCCTCGTCTCAAGTGGGGGCATGCACGTGCGCTGTCCTCCCGAGCTGCAGCAGTAGTGTCACGCTTCCTGTCACGTGGATCAAGGAATCTGAGGCTTTCCCTAGAGGCTGTCCCTTGAGGCTTTCCCACGAGGCTTTCCCTCGAGGCTTTCCCACGAGGCTTCCCCACAGGGCTGTGCCACGTGCCACTTTGGTGTGAGTCTATCCTCGGCGTGAAAGGTGAGCCTGTTAAGGGGAAAGAGATTCCTCTGGAATGGACTGAGACATCTGGGGGACTCTTGGAATGGTGGCACGACCCTGGAGTTCCTCTCGCCGTTCCTGTTGAGAGGGCCTCCTCTTGAGATGCGACGGGAACGCAGGGAACCCTTTCCCGACGAAGCAGGGAAAGGATCCCTCATCTCGAGCTACCAGGCGGAAACGGGGCTCCTCTGGATGTGGGCGGGACCGTCGTGTTTCCTCTCGAGTGGAGACCGGTATGTCGGGGAACTTCTTGATTTGCACCAAGGGTGTGAAGGACCCTTTCGAAGTTCCAGAGGTGAGGTGTGATCAGCCTCGAGACGCCTCAGCGGAAATGGGCCTCATCTCGCCTGGAGGGGAGAACCTCCTGGATTTTCTCGAGTTGCGGCAGTTCTTCTCGAGTTACGACGGGGACCTCAGGGACCCGCTCTGGTGGCCTCAGGAAAGGCCAGTCCCCATGCGAGTTGCTAGGGGACCTCTCGGGATTCCTCTCCCGTTCATGCCGGGGCTTAAGACGTTGAGTGGAGTCAGGACGGAAACCTGAGGATTCCTCTCCAGTGTTGCCATGGATCTTAGGGTGCTTCTGAGTCTCTCCAGGGGAGTCAGGCCTCGTCTCGAGTGGGGGCATGCACGTGTGCTTTCCTCCCGAGCTGCAGCAGGAGTGTCACGCTTCCTGTCACGTGGATGAAGGGATCTGTGGCTTTCCCACGAGGTTTTCCCACAGGGCTGTGCCACGTGCCACCTTGGTGTGAGTCGATCCTCCGCGTTAAAGACGAGCCGGTGAAGTGAAAAGAGGTTCCTCTGGAATGGACTGAGACATCTGTGGGACTCTTGGATGGTGGCACGACCCTGGAGTTCCTCTCGCCGTTCCTGTTGAGAGGGCCTCCTCTTGAGATGCAACGGGAACGCCGGGAACTCTTTCCCGACGAAGCAGGGAAAGGATCCCTCATCTCGAGCTACGAGGCGGAAACGGGGCTCCTCTGGATGTGGGCGGGACCCTCGTGTTTCCTCTCGAGTGGAGACGGTATGTCGGGGAACTTCTTGATTTGCACCAAGGGTGTGAAGGACCCTTTCGACGTTCCAGAGGTGAGGTGTGATCAGCCTCGAGACGCCTCAGCGGAAATGGGCCTCATCTCGCCTGGAGGGGAGAACCTCTGGATTTGCTCGAGTTGCGGCAGGTCTTCTCGAGTTACGACGGGGACCTCAGGGACCCGCTCTGGTGGCCTCAGGAAAGGACAGTCCCCATGCAAGTTGCTAGGGGCCATCTCGGGATTCCTTTCCCGTCCATGCCGGGGCTTTAAACCTTGAGTGGAGTCGTGGCCGGAACCTGAGGATTCCTCTCCAGTGTTACCATTGATCTTGGGGTGCTTCTGAGTCTCCCCAGGGGAGTCAGGCTTCGTCTCGAGTGGTGGCATGCACCTGCGCTTCTCTCCTGAGCTGCAGCAGTAGGGTCACGCTTCCTGTCACGTTGATCAAGGGATCTGTGGCTTTCCCTCGAGGCTTTACCTCGAGGCTTTCCCACGAGGCTTTCCCACAGGGCTGTGCCAAGTGCCACCTTGGTGTGAGTTGATCCTCGGCGTGAAAGACGAGCCAGTGAAGGGAAAAGAGGTTCCTCTGGATGGACTGAGATTTCTGGGGGACTCTTGGAATGGTGGCACGACCCTGGAGTTCCTCTCGCCGTTCCTGTTGAGAGGGCCTCCTCTTGAGATGCGACGGGAACGCCGGGAATTCTTTCCCGACGAAGCAGGGAAAGGATCCTTCACCTCGAGCTACGAGGCGGAAACGGGGCTACTCTGGATGTGGGCGGGACCCTCGTGTTTCCTGTCGAGTGGAGACGGGTATGTCCGGGAACTTCTTGAGTTGCACCAAGGGTGTGAAGGACCCTTTCGACGTTCCAGAGGTGAGGTGTGATTAGCCCCGAGAAGCCTCTGCGGAAATGGGCCTCCTCTCGACTGGAGGGGAGAACCTCCTGGATTTTCTCGAGTTGCGGCAGGTCTTCTCGAGTTACGACGGGGACCTCAGGGACCCGCTCTGGTGGCCTCAGGAAGGGCCAGTCCCCATGCGAGTTGCTAGGGGCCAACTCGGGATTCCTCTCCCGTCGATGTCGGGACCTAAGACCTTGTGTGGAGTCGGGGCCGGAACCTGAGCATTCCTCTCCAGTGTTGACATGGATCTTGGGGTGCCTGTGAGTCTCCCCAGGGGAGTCAGGCCTCGTCTAGAGTGGGGGCATGCACGTGCGCTTTTCTCCCGAGCTGCAGCAGTAGGGTCACGCTTCCTGTCACATGGATCAAGGGATCTGTGGCTTTCCCTCGAGGCTTTCCCTCGAGGCTTTCCCACGAGGCTTTCCACGAGGCTTTCCCAAATTGCTGTGCCAAGTGCCACCTTGGTGTGAGTCGATCCTCGGCGTGAAAGACGAGCCGGTGAAGGGAAAAGAGGTTCCTCTGGAAGGACTGAGATTTCTGGGGGACTCTTGGAATGGTGGCACGACGCTGGAGTTCCTCTCGCCGATCCTGTTGAGAGGGCCTCTTCTTGAGATGCGACGGGAACGCCCGGAATACTTTCCCAACGAAGCAGGGAAAGGATCCCGCACCTCGAGCTACGAGGCGGAAACGGGGCTCCTCTGGATGTGGACGGGACCATCGTGTTTCCTGTCGAGTGGAGACGGGTATGTCGGGGAACTTCTTGAGTTGCACCAAGGGTGTGAAGGACCCTTTCGAAGTTCTAGAGGTGAGGTGTGATTAGCCCCGAGAAGCCTGTGCGGAAATGGGCCTCCTCTCGCCTGGAGGGGAGAACCTCCTGGATTTTCTCGAGTTGCGGCAGGTCTTCTCAAGTTACGATGGGGACTTCAGGGACCCGCTCTGGTGGCCTCAGGAAGGGCCAGTCGCCATGCGAGTCGCTAGGGGCCATCTCGGGATTCCTCTCCCGTCGATCCCGGGGCCTAAGACCTTGTGTGGTGTCGGGGCCGGAACGTGAGCATTCCTCTCCAGTGTTGACATGGATCTTGGGGTGCCTCTGAGTCTCCCCAGGGGAGTCAGGCTTCGTCTCGAATGGGGGCATGCACGTGTGCTTTTCTCCCGATCTGCAGCAGTAGGGTCACGCTTCCTGTCACGTGGATCAAGGGATCTGTGGCTTTCCCTCGAGGCTTTCCCACGAGGCTTTCCCACAGGGCTGTGCCACGTGCCACCTTGGTGTGAGTCGATCCTCGGCGTGAAAGACGAGCCGGTGAAGGGAAAAGAGGTTCCTCTGCAATGGACTGAGATATCTGGGGGACTCTTGGAATGGTGGCACGACCCTGGAGTTCCTCTCGCCGTTCCTGTTGAGAGGGCTTCCTCTTGAGATGCCACGGGAAGGCCGGGAACTCTTTCCCGATGAAGCAGGGAAAGGATCCCTCATCTCGAGCTAGGAGGCGGAAACGGGGCTCCTCTGGATGTGGGCGGGACCCTCGTGTTTCCTCTCGAGTGGAGACGGGTATGTTTCGGAACTTTTTGATTTGCACCAAGGGTGTGAAGGACCCTTTCGAAGTTCCGGAGGTGAGGTGTGATCAGCCTCGAGACGCCTGAGTGGAAATGGGCCCGATCTACCCTGGAGGGGAGAACCTCCTGGATTTTCTCGAGTTGCGGCAGGTCTTCTCGAGTTACGACGGGGACCTCAGGGACCCGCTCTGGTGGCCTCAGGAAAGGCCAGTCCCCATGCGAGTTGCTAGGGGACCTCTCGGGATTCCTCTCCCGTCCATGCCGGGCCTCAGTCCTTGTGTGGAGTCGGGGCCGGAACCTGAGGATTCCTCTCCAGTGTTGCCATTGATCTTGGGGTGCTTCTTAGTCTCCCCTGGGGAGTCAGGCCTCGTCTCGAGTGGGGGCATGCACGTGCGCTTTCCTCCCGAGCTGCAGCAGTAGTGTCACGCTTCCTGTCACGTGGATCAAGGGATCTGCGACTTTCCCTCGAGACTTTCCCACAGGGCTCTGCCACGTGCCACCTTGGTGTGAGTCGATCCTCGGCGTGAAAGACGAGCCGGTGAAGGGAAAAGAGGTTACTCTGGAATTGACAGACATCTGGGGGACTCTTGGAATGGTGGCACGACCCTGGAGTTCCTCTCGCCGTTCGTGGTGAGAGGGCCTCCTCTTGACATGCGACGGGAAGGCCGGGAAATCTTTCCCGAAGAAGCAGGGAAAGGATCCCTCATCTCGAGCTACGAGGCGGAAACGGGGCTCCTCTGGATGTGGGCGGGACCCTCGTGTTTCCTCTCGAGTGGAGACGGGTATGTCGGGGAACTTCTTGATTTGCACCAAGGGTGTGAAGGACTCTTTCGAAGTTCCAGAGGTGAGGTGTGATCAGCCTCGAGACGCCTCAGCGGAAATGGGCCTCATCTCGCCTGGAGGGGAGAACCTCCTGGATTTTGTCGAGTTGCGGCAGGTCTTCTCAAGTTACGACGGGGACCTCAGGGACCCGCTCTGGTGGCCTCAGGAAAGGCCAGTCCCCATGCGAGTTGCTAGGGGCCATCTCGGGATTCCTCTCCCGTTCATGCCGGGGCCTAAGACCTTGTGTGGAGACGGGGCCGGAACCTGAGGATTCCTCTCCAGTGTTGCCATGGATTTGGGGTGCCTCTGAGTCTCCCCAGGGGAGTCAGGCCTCGTCTCGGGTGGGGGCATGCACGTGCGCTTTACTCCCGAGCTGCAGCAGTAGTGTCACGCTTTCTGTCACGTGGATCAAGGGATCTGTGGCTTTCCCTCGAGGCTGTCCCTCGAGGCTTTCCCACGAGGCTTTCCCACAGGGCTGTGCCACGTGCCACCTTGGTGTGAGTCGATCCTCGGCGTGAAAGATGAGCCGGTGAAGGGAAAAGAGGTTACTCTGGAATGGACTGAGACATCTGGGGGACTCTTGAAATGGTGGCACGACCCTGGAGTTCCTCTCGCCGTTCCTGTTGAGAGGGCCTCCTCTTGAGATGCGACGGGAACGCCGGGAACTCTTTCCCGACGAAGCAGGGAAAGGATCCCTCATCTCGACCTACGAGGCAGAAACGGGGCTCCTCTGTATGTGGGCGGGGCCCTCGTGATTCCTCTCGAGTGGAGACGGGTATGCCGGGGAACTTCTTGATTTGCACCAAGGGTGTGAAGCACCCTTTCGAAGTTCCAGAGGTGAGGTGTGATCAGCCTGGAGACGCCTCAGCGGAAATGGGCGTTATCTCGCCTGGAGGGGAGAACCTCCTGGATTTTCTCGAGTTGCGGCAGGTCTTCTCGAGTTACGACGGGGACCTCAGGGACCCGCTCTGGTGGCCTCAGGAAAGGCCAGTCCCCATGCGAGTTGCTAGGGGACCTCTCGGGATTCCTCTCCCGTCCATGCCGGGCCTCAGTCCTTGTGTGGAGTCGGGGCTGGAACCTGAGGATTTCTCTCCAGTGTTGCCATGGATCTTGGGGTGCTTCTGAGTATCCCCAGGGGAGTCAGGCCTTGTCTCGAGTGGGGGCATGCACGTGCGCTTTCCTCCCAAGCTGCAGCAGTAGTGTCACGCTTCCTGTCACGTGGATCAAGGGATCTGGGGCTTTCCCACGAGGCTTTCCCACAGGGCTGTGCCACGTGCCACCTTGGTGTGAGTCGATCCTCGCCGTGAAAGACGAGCCGGTGAAGGGAAAAGAGGTTCCTCTGGAATGGACTGAGACATCTGGGGGACTCTTGAAAGGTGGCACGACCCTGGAGTTCTTCTCGCCGTTCCTGTTGAGAGGGCCTCCTCTTGAGATGCGACGGGAACGCCGGGAACTCTTTCCCGTCGAAGCAGGGAAAGGCTCCCTCATCTCGACCTACGAGGCGGAAAAGTGGCTCCTCTGGATGTGGGCGGGACCCTCGTGTTTCCTCTCGAGTGGAGACGGGTATGTCGGGGAACTTCTTGATTTGCACCAAGGGTGTGAAGGACCCTTTCGAAGTTCCAGAGGTGAGGTGTGATCAGCCTCGAGACGCCTCAGCGGAAATGGGCCTCATCTCGCCTGGAGGGGAGAACCTCCTGGATTTTCTCGAGTTGCGGCAGGTCTTCTCGAGTTACGACGGGGATCTCAGGGACCCGCTCTGGTGGCCTCAGGAAAGGCCAGTCCCCATGCGAGTTGCTAGGGGCCCTCTCGGGATTTCTCTCCCTTCCATGCCGCGGCCTAAACATTGTTTGGAGACGGGGCCGGATCCTGAGGATTCCTCTCCTGTGTTGACATGGATCTTGGGGTGCTTCTGAGACTCCCCAGGGGAGTCTGGCCTCGTCTCGAGTGGGGGCATGCACGTGCACTTTCCTCCCGAGCTGCAGCAGCAGGGTCACGCTTCCTGTCACGTTGATCAAGGGATCTGTGGCTTTCCCTCGAGGCTTTCCCTCGAGGCTTTCCCTCGAGGCTTTCCCACGAGGCTTTCCCACAGGGCTGTGCCAAGTGCCACCTTGGTGTGAGTCGATCCTCGGCGTGAAAGACGAGCCGGTGAAGGGAAAAGAGGTTCCTCTGGAAGGACTGAGATTTCTGGGGGACTCTTGGAATGGTGGCACGACCCTGGAGTTACTCTCGCCGTTCCTGTTGAGAGGGCCTCTTCTTGAGATGCGACGGGAACGCCGGGAACTCTTTCCCGACGAAGCAGCGAAAGGATCCCTCACCTCGAGCTACGAGGATGAAACGGGGCTCCTCTGGATGTGGGCGGGATCATCGTGTTTCCTGTCGAGTGGAGACGGGTATGTCGGGGAACTTCTTGAGTTGCACCAAGGGTGTGAAGGAACCTTTCGACGTTCCAGAGGTGAGGTGTGATTAGCCCCGAGAAGCCTCTGCGGAAATGGGCCTCCTCTCGCCTGCAGGGGAGAACCTCCTGGATTTTCTCAAGTTGCGGCAGGTCTTCTCGAGTTACGACGGGACCTCAGGGACCCGCTCTGGTGGCCTCAGGAAGGGCCAGTCCCCATGCGAGTTGCAAGGGGCCATCTCAGGATTCCTCTCCCGTCGATGTCGGGGCCTAAGACCTTGTGTGGAGTCGGGGCCGGAACCTGAGCATTCCTCTCCAGTGTTGACATGGATCTTGGGGTGCCTCTGAGTCTCCCCAGGGGAGTCAGGCCTCGTCTCGACTGGGGGCATGCACGTGCGCTTTTCTCCCGAGCTGCAGCAGTAGGGTCACGCTTCCTGTCACATGGATCAAGGGATCTGTGGCTTTCCCTCGAGTCTTTCCCACGAGGCTTTCCCAAGAGGCTTTCCCACAGGGCTGTGCCAAGTGCCACCTTGGTGTGAGTCGATCCTCGGCGTGAAAGACGAGCCGGTGAAGGGAAAAGAGGTTCCTCTGGAATGGACTGAGACATATGGGGGACTCGTGGAATGGTGGCAAGACCCTGGAGTTCCTCTCGCCGTTCCTGTTGAGAGGGCCACCTCTTGAGATGCGACGGGAATGCCGGGAATTCTTTCCCGACGAAGCAGGGAAAGGATCCCTCACCTCGAGCTACGAGGCGGAAACGGGGCTCCTCTGGATGTGGGCGGGACCCTCGTGTTTCCTCTCGAGTGGAGACGGGTATGTCGGGGAACTTCTTGAGTTGTACCAAGGGTGTGAAGGACCCTTTCGAAGTTCTAGAGGTGAGGTGTGATTAGCCCCGAGAAGCCTGTGCGGAAATGGGCCTCCTCTCGCCTGGAGGGGAGATCCTCCTGGATTTTCTCGAGTTGCGGCAGGTCTTCTCGTGTTACGACGGGGACCTCAGGGACCCGCTCTGGTGGCCTCACGAAGGGCCAGTCCCCATGCGAGTTGCTAGGGGCCATCTCGGGATACCTCTCCCGTTGATGTCGCGGCCTAAGACCTTGTGTGGAGTCGGGGCCGGAACCTGAGCATTCCTCTCCAGTGTTGACATGGATCTTGGGGTGCCTCTGAGTCTCCCCAGGGGAGTCAGGCTTCGTCTCGAATGGGGGCATGCACGTGCGCTTTCCTCCCGAGCTGCAGCAGTAGGGTCACGCTTCCTGTCACGTGGATCAAGGGATCTGTGGCTTTCCCTCGAGGCTTTCCCTCGAGGCTTTCCCACGAGGCTTTCCCACAGGGCTGTGCCAAGTGCCACCTTGGTGTGAGTCGATCCTCCGCGTGAAAGACGAGCCGGTGAAGGGAAAAGAGGTTCCTCTGGATGGACTGAGACATCTGGGGGACTCTTCGATTGGTGGCACGACGCTGGAGTTCCTCTCGCCGATCCTGTTGAGAGGGCCTCTTCTTGAGATGCGACGGGAACGCCCGGAATACTTTCCCAACGAAGCAGGGAAAGGATCCCGCACCTCGAGCTACGAGGCGGAAACGGGGCTCCTCTGGATGTGGACGGGACCATCGTGTTTCCTGTCGAGTGGAGACGGGTATGTCGGGGAACTTCTTGAGTTGCACCAAGGGTGTGAAGGACCCTTTCGAAGTTCTAGAGGTGAGGTGTGATTAGCCCCGAGAAGCCTGTGCGGAAATGGGCCTCCTCTCGCCTAGAGGGGAGAACCTCCTGGATTTTCTCGAGTTGCGGCAGGTCTTCTCAAGTTACGATGGGGACTTCAGGGACCCGCTCTGGTGGCCTCAGGAAGGGCCAGTCGCCATGCGAGTCGCTAGGGGCCATCTCGGGATTCCTCTCCCGTCGATCCCGGGGCCTAAGACCTTGTGTGGTGTCGGGGCCGGAACGTGAGCATTCCTCTCCAGTGTTGACATGGATCTTGGGGTGCCTCTGAGTCTCCCCAGGGGAGTCAGGCTTCGTCTCGAATGGGGGCATGCACGTGTGCTTTTCTCCCGATCTGCAGCAGTAGGGTCACGCTTCCTGTCACGTGGATCAAGGGATCTGTGGCTTTCCCTCGAGGCTTTCCCACGAGGCTTTCCCACAGGGCTGTGCCACGTGCCACCTTGGTGTGAGTCGATCCTCGGCGTGAAAGACGAGCCGGTGAAGGGAAAAGAGGTTCCTCTGGAATGGACTGAGACATCTGGGGGACTATTGGAATGGTGGCACGACCCTGGAGTTCCTCTCGCCCTTCCTGTTGAGAGGGCCTCCTCTTGAGATTCGACGGGAACGCCGGGAACTCTTTCCCGACGAACCAGGGAAAGGATCCCTCATCTCGAGCTACGAGGCGGAAACGGGGCTCCTCTGGATGTGGGCGGGACCCTCGTGTTTCCTCTCGATTGGAGACGGGTATGTCGGGGAACTTCTTGATTTGCACCAAGGGTGTGAAGGACCCTTTCGAAGTTCCAGAGGGGAGGTGTGATCAGCCTCGAGACGCCTCAGCGGAAATGGGCCTCATCTCGCCTGGAGGGGAGAACCTCCTGGATTTTCTCGAGTTGCAGCAGGTCTTCTCGAGATACGACGGGGACCTCAGGGACCCGCTCTGTTGGCCTCAGAAAAGGCCAGTCCCCATGCGAGTTGCTAGGGGACCTCTCGGGACTCCTCTACCGTCCATGCCGGGGCCTCAGTCCTTGTGTGGATTCGGTGCCGGAACCTGAGGATTCCTCTCCAGTGTTGCCATGGATCTTGGGGTGCTTCTGAGTCTCCCCAGGGGAGTCAGGCCTCGTCTCGAGTGGGGGCATGCACGTGCGCTTTCCTCCCGAGCTGCAGCAGTAGTGTCACGCTTCCTGTCACGTGGATCAAGGGAGATGCGGCTTTCCCTCGAGGCTGTCCCTCGAGGCTTTCCCACGAGGCTTTCCCACAGGGCTGTGCCACGTGCCACATTGTTGTGAGTCGATCCTCGGTGTGAAAGATGAGCCGGTGAAGGGAAAAGAGGTTCTTCTGGAATGTACTGAGACATCTGGGGGACTCTTGGAACGGTGGCACGACCCTGGAGTTCCTCTCGCGGTTCCTGTTGAGAGGACCTCCTCTTGAGATGCGACGGCACGCCGGGAACTCTGTCCCGACGAAGCAGGGATAGGATCCCGCATCTCGAGCTACGAGGCGGAAACGCGGCTCCTCTGGATGTGGGCGGGACCCTCGTGTTTCCTCTTGAGTGGAGACGGGTATGTCGGGGAACTTCTTGATTTGCACCAAGGGTGTGAAGGACCCTTTCGAAGTTCCAGAGGGGAGGTGGGATCAGCCTCGAGACGCCTCAGTGGAAATGGGCCTCATCTCGCCTGTAGGGGAGAACCTCCTGATTTTCTCGATTTGCGGCAGGTCTTCTCGAGTTACGACGGCGACCTCAGGGACCCGCTCTGGTGGCCTAAGGAGAGGCCAGTCCCCATGCGAGTTGCTAGGGGACCTCTCGGTATTCCTCTCCCGTCCGTGCCGGGGCCTCAGTCCTTGTGTGGAGTCGGGGCCGGAACCTGAGGATTCCTCTCCAGTGTTGCCATGGATATTAGGGTGCTTCTGAGTCTCCCCAGGGGAGTCAGGCCTCGTCTCGAGTGGGGGCATGCACGTGCGCTTTCCTCCCGAGCTGCAGCAGTAGTTTCACGCTTCCTGTCACGTGGATCAAGGGAGATGCGGCTTTCCCTCGAGACTGACCCTTGAGGCTTTCCCACGAGGCATTCCCACAGGGCTGTGCCACGTGCCACCTTGGTGTGAGTCGATCCTCGGCGTGAAAGACGAGCCGGTGAAGGGAAAAGAGGTTTCCTCTGGAAAGGATTGAGAAATCTGGGGGACTCTTGGAATGGTGGCACGACCCTGGAGTTCCTCTCGTTGATCCTCTTGAGAGGTCCTCCACTTGAGATGCGACGGGAACGCCGGGAAGTCTTTCCCGACGAAGCAGGGAAAGGATCCCTCATCTCAAGCTACGAGGCGGAAACGGGGCTCCTCTGGATGTGGGCGGGACCCTCGTGTTTCCTCTCGAGTGGAGACGGGTATGTCGGGGAACTTCTTGATTTGCACCAAGGGTGTGAAGGACCCTTTCGAAGTTCCAGAGGGGAGGTGTGATCACCCTCGAGACGCCTCAGCGGAAATGGGCCTCATCTCGCCTGGATGGGAGAACCTCCTGGATTTTTTCGAGTTGCGGCAGGTCTTCTCGAGTTACGACGGGGGCCTCAGGGACCCGCTCTGGTGGCCTCAGGAAAGGCCAGTCCCCATGCGAGTTGCTTGGGGACCTCTCGGGATTCCTCTCCCGTCCATGCCGGGGCCTCAGTCCTTGTGTGGAGTCGGGGCAGGACCCTGAGGATTCCTCTCCAGTGTTGCCATGGATCTTGGGGTGCTTCTGAGTCTCCCCAGGGGAGTCAGGCCTCGTCTCGAGTGGGGGCATGCACGTGTGCTTTCCTCCCGATCTGCAGCAGTACTGTCACGCTTCCTTTGACGTGGATCAAGGGATCTGCGGCTTTCCCTCGAGGCTGTCCCTCGAGGCTTTCCCACGAGTCTTTCCCACAGGGCTGTGCCACGTGCCACCTTGGTGTGAGTCGATCCTCGGCGTGAAAGACGAGCCTGTGAAGGGAAAAGAGGTTCCTCTGGAATGGACTGAGACATCTGGGGGACTCTTGGAATGGTGGCAAGACCCTGGAGTTCCTCTCGCCGTTCCTGTTGAGAGGGCCTCCTCTTGAAATGCGACGGGAACGCCGGGAACTCTTTCCCGATGAGGCAGGGAAAGGATCCCTCATCTCGAGCGACGAGGCGGAAACGGGACTCCTCTGGATGTGGGCGGGACCGTCGTGTTCCTCTCGAGTGGAGACGGTCATGTAGGGGAACTTCTTGATTTGCACCAACGGTGTGAAGGACCCTTTCGAAGTTCCAGAAGTGAGGTGTGATCAGCCTCGAGGCGCCTCAGCGGAAATGAGCCTCATCTCGCCTGGAGGGGAGAACCTCCTGGATTTTCTCGAGTTGCAGCAGGTCTTCTCGAGTTACGACGGGGACCTCAGGGACACGCTCTGGTGGCCTCAGGAAAGGCCAATCCCCATGTGCGTTGCTAGGGGCCCTCTCGGGATTCCTCTCCCGTCCATGCCGGGGCCTAAGACCTTGTGTGGAGTCGGGGCCGGAACCTGAGCATTCCTCTCCAGTGTTGCCATGGATCTTGGGGTGATTCTGAGTCTCCCCAGGGGAGTCAGGCCTCGTCTCGTGTGGGGGTAGGCACGTGCCCTTTGCTCCGGAGCTGCAACAGTAGTGTCACGCTTCATGTCACGTGGATCAAGGGATCTGTGGCTTTCCCTCGAGGCTTTCCCTCGAGGCTTTCCCACGAGGCATTCCCACAGGGCTGTGCCACGTGCCACCTTGGTGTGAGTCGATCCTTGGCGTGAAAGACGAGCCGGTGAAGGGAAAAGAGGTTCCTCTGGAATGGACTGAGACATCTGGGGGACTATTGGAATGGTGGCACGACCCTGGAGTTCCTCTCGCCCTTCCTGTTGAGAGGGCCTCCTCTTGAGATTCGACGGGAACGCCGGGAACTCTTTCCCGACGAACCAGGGAAAGGATCCCTCATCTCGAGCTACGAGGCGGAAACGGGGCTCCTCTGGATGTGGGCGGGACCCTCGTGTTTCCTCTCGATTGGAGACGGGTATGTCGGGGAACTTCTTGATTTGCACCAAGGGTGTGAAGGACCCTTTCGAAGTTCCAGAGGGGAGGTGTGATCAGCCTCGAGACGCCTCAGCGGAAATGGGCCTCATCTCGCCTGGAGGGGAGAACCTCCTGGATTTTCTCGAGTTGCAGCAGGTCTTCTCGAGATACGACGGGGACCTCAGGGACCCGCTCTGTTGGCCTCAGAAAAGGCCAGTCCCCATGCGAGTTGCTAGGGGACCTCTCGGGACTCCTCTACCGTCCATGCCGGGGCCTCAGTCCTTGTGTGGATTCGGGGCCGGAACCTGAGGATTCCTCTCCAGTGTTGCCATGGATCTTGGGGTGCTTCTGAGTCTCCCCACGGGAGTCAGGCCTCGTCTCGAGTGGGGGCATGCACGTGCGCTTTCCTCCCGAGCTGCAGCAGTAGTGTCACGCTTCCTGTCACGTGGATCAAGGGAGATGCGGCTTTCCCTCGAGGCTGTCCCTCGAGGCTTTCCCACGAGGCTTTCCCACAGGGCTGTGCCACGTGCCACATTGTTGTGAGTCGATCCTCGGTGTGAAAGATGAGCCGGTGAAGGGAAAAGAGGTTCTTCTGGAATGTACTGAGACATCTGGGGGACTCTTGGAACGGTGGCACGACCCTGGAGTTCCTCTCGCGGTTCCTGTTGAGAGGACCTCCTCTTGAGATGCGACGGCACGCCGGGAACTCTGTCCCGACGAAGCAGGGATAGGATCCCGCATCTCGAGCTACGAGGCGGAAACGCGGCTCCTCTGGATGTGGGCGGGACCCTCGTGTTTCCTCTTGAGTGGAGACGGGTATGTCGGGGAACTTCTTGATTTGCACCAAGGGTGTGAAGGACCCTTTCGAAGTTCCAGAGGGGAGGTGGGATCAGCCTCGAGACGCCTCAGTGGAAATGGGCCTCATCTCGCCTGTAGGGGAGAACCTCCTGGATTTTCTCGATTTGCGGCAGGTCTTCTCGAGTTACGACGGCGACCTCAGGGACCCGCTCTGGTGGCCTAAGGAGAGGCCAGTCCCCATGCGAGTTGCTAGGGGACCTCTCGGTATTCCTCTCCCGTCCGTGCCGGGGCCTCAGTCCTTGTGTGGAGTCGGGGCCGGAACCTGAGGATTCCTCTCCAGTGTTGCCATGGATATTAGGGTGCTTCTGAGTCTCCCCAGGGGAGTCAGGCCTCGTCTCGAGTGGGGGCATGCACGTGCGCTTTCCTCCCGAGCTGCAGCAGTAGTTTCACGCTTCCTGTCACGTGGATCAAGGGAGATGCGGCTTTCCCTCGAGACTGACCCTTGAGGCTTTCCCACGAGGCATTCCCACAGGGCTGTGCCACGTGCCACCTTGGTGTGAGTCGATCCTCGGCGTGAAAGACGAGCCGGTGAAGGGAAAGAGGTTCCTCTGGAAAGGACTGAGAAATCTGGGGGACTCTTGGAATGGTGGCACGACCCTGGAGTTCCTCTCGTTGATCCTCTTGAGAGGTCCTCCACTTGAGATGCGACGGGAACGCCGGGAAGTCTTTCCCGACGAAGCAGGAAAGGATCCCCTCATCTCAAGCTACGAGGCGGAAACGGGGCTCCTCTGGATGTGGGCGGGACCCTCGTGTTTCCTCTCGAGTGGAGACGGGTATGTCGGGGAACTTCTTGATTTGCACCAAGGGTGTGAAGGACCCTTTCGAAGTTCCAGAGGGGAGGTGTGATCACCCTCGAGACGCCTCAGCGGAAATGGGCCTCATCTCGCCTGGATGGGAGAACCTCCTGGATTTTTTCGAGTTGCGGCAGGTCTTCTCGAGTTACGACGGGGGCCTCAGGGACCCGCTCTGGTGGCCTCAGGAAAGGCCAGTCCCCATGCGAGTTGCTTGGGGACCTCTCGGGATTCCTCTCCCGTCCATGCCGGGGCCTCAGTCCTTGTGTGGAGTCGGGGCAGGACCCTGAGGATTCCTCTCCAGTGTTGCCATGGATCTTGGGGTGCTTCTGAGTCTCCCCAGGGGAGTCAGGCCTCGTCTCGAGTGGGGGCATGCACGTGTGCTTTCCTCCCGATCTGCAGCAGTACTGTCACGCTTCCTTTGACGTGGATCAAGGGATCTGCGGCTTTCCCTCGAGGCTGTCCCTCGAGGCTTTCCCACGAGTCTTTCCCACAGGCTGTGCCACGTGCCACCTTGGTGTGAGTCGATCCTCGGCGTGAAAGACGAGCCTGTGAAGGGAAAAGAGGTTCCTCTGGAATGGACTGAGACATCTGGGGGACTCTTGGAATGGTGGCAAGACCATGGAGTTCCTCTCGCCGTTCCTGTTGAGAGGGCCTCCTCTTGAAATGCGACGGGAACGCGGGAACTCTTTCCCGATGAGGCAGGGAAAGGATCCCTCATCTCGAGCGACGAGGCGGAAACGGACTCCTCTGGATGTGGGCGGGACCGTCGTGTTCCTCTCGAGTGGAGACGGGCATGTAGGGGAACTTCTTGATTTGCACCAACGGTGTGAAGGACCCTTTCGAAGTTCCAGAAGTGAGGTGTGATCAGCCTCGAGGCGCCTCAGCGGAAATGAGCCTCATCTCGCCTGGAGGGGAGAACCTCCTGGATTTTCTCGAGTTGCAGCAGGTCTTCTCGAGTTACGACGGGGACCTCAGGGACACGCTCTGGTGGCCTCAGGAAAGGCCAATCCCCATGCGCGTTGCTAGGGGCCCTCTCGGGATTCCTCTCCCGTCCATGCCGGGGCCTAAGACCTTGTGTGGAGTCGGGGCCGGAACCTGAGCATTCCTCTCCAGTGTTGCCATGGATCTTGGGGTGATTCTGAGTCTCCCCAGGGGAGTCAGGCCTCGTCTCGTGTGGGGGTAGGCACGTGCCCTTTGCTCCGGAGCTGCAACAGTAGTGTCACGCTTCATGTCACGTGGATCAAGGGATCTGTGGCTTTCCCTCGAGGCTTTCCCTCGAGGCTTTCCCACGAGGCATTCCCACAGGGCTGTGCCACGTGCCACCTTGGTGTGAGTCGATCCTTGGCGTGAAAGACGAGCCGGTGAAGGGAAAAGAGGTTCCTCTGGAATGGACTGAGACATCTGGGGGACTATTGGAATGGTGGCACGACCCTGGAGTTCCTCTCGCCCTTCCTGTTGAGAGGGCCTCCTCTTGAGATTCGACGGGAACGCCGGGAACTCTTTCCCGACGAACCAGGGAAAGGATCCCTCATCTCGAGCTACGAGGCGGAAACGGGGCTCCTCTGGATGTGGGCGGGACCCTCGTGTTTCCTCTCGATTGGAGACGGGTATGTCGGGGAACTTCTTGATTTGCACCAAGGGTGTGAAGGACCCTTTCGAAGTTCCAGAGGGGAGGTGTGATCAGCCTCGAGACGCCTCAGCGGAAATGGGCCTCATCTCGCCTGGAGGGGAGAACCTCCTGGATTTTCTCGAGTTGCAGCAGGTCTTCTCGAGATACGACGGGGACCTCAGGGACCCGCTCTGTTGGCCTCAGAAAAGGCCAGTCCCCATGCGAGTTGCTAGGGGACCTCTCGGGACTCCTCTACCGTCCATGCCGGGGCCTCAGTCCTTGTGTGGATTCGGGGCCGGAACCTGAGGATTCCTCTCCAGTGTTGCCATGGATCTTGGGGTGCTTCTGAGTCTCCCCACGGGAGTCAGTCCTCGTCTCGAGTGGGGGCATGCACGTGCGCTTTCCTCCCGAGCTGCAGCAGTAGTGTCACGCTTCCTGTCACGTGGATCAAGGGAGATGCGGCTTTCCCTCGAGGCTGTCCCTCGAGGCTTTCCCACGAGGCTTTCCCACAGGGCTGTGCCACGTGCCACATTGTTGTGAGTCGATCCTCGGTGTGAAAGATGAGCCGGTGAAGGGAAAAGAGGTTCTTCTGGAATGTACTGAGACATCTGGGGGACTCTTGGAACGGTGGCACGACCCTGGAGTTCCTCTCGCGGTTCCTGTTGAGAGGACCTCCTCTTGAGATGCGACGGCACGCCGGGAACTCTGTCCCGACGAAGCAGGGATAGGATCCCGCATCTCGAGCTACGAGGCGGAAACGCGGCTCCTCTGGATGTGGGCGGGACCCTCGTGTTTCCTCTTGAGTGGAGACGGGTATGTCGGGGAACTTCTTGATTTGCACCAAGGGTGTGAAGGACCCTTTCGAAGTTCCAGAGGGGAGGTGGGATCAGCCTCGAGACGCCTCAGTGGAAATGGGCCTCATCTCGCCTGTAGGGGAGAACCTCCTGGATTTTCTCGATTTGCGGCAGGTCTTCTCGAGTTACGACGGCGACCTCAGGGACCCGCTCTGGTGGCCTAAGGAGAGGCCAGTCCCCATGCGAGTTGCTAGGGGACCTCTCGGTATTCCTCTCCCGTCCGTGCCGGGGCCTCAGTCCTTGTGTGGAGTCGGGGCCGGAACCTGAGGATTCCTCTCCAGTGTTGCCATGGATATTAGGGTGCTTCTGAGTCTCCCCAGGGGAGTCAGGCCTCGTCTCGAGTGGGGGCATGCACGTGCGCTTTCCTCCCGAGCTGCAGCAGTAGTTTCACGCTTCCTGTCACGTGGATCAAGGGAGATGCGGCTTTCCCTCGAGACTGACCCTTGAGGCTTTCCCACGAGGCATTCCCACAGGGCTGTGCCACGTGCCACCTTGGTGTGAGTCGATCCTCGGCGTGAAAGACGAGCCGGTGAAGGGAAAAGAGGTTCCTCTGGAAAGGACTGAGAAATCTGGGGGACTCTTGGAATGGTGGCACGACCCTGGAGTTCCTCTCGTTGATCCTCTTGAGAGGTCCTCCACTTGAGATGCGACGGGAACGCCGGGAAGTCTTTCCCGACGAAGCAGGGAAAGGATCCCTCATCTCAAGCTACGAGGCGGAAACGGGGCTCCTCTGGATGTGTGCGGGACCCTCGTGTTTCCTCTCGAGTGGAGACGGGTATGTCGGGGAACTTCTTGATTTGCACCAAGGGTGTGAAGGACCCTTTCGAAGTTCCAGAGGGGAGGTGTGATCAGCCTCGAGACGCCTCAGCGGAAATGGGCCTCATCTCGCCTGGAGGGGAGAACCTCCTGGATTTTCTCGAGTTGCAGCAGGTCTTCTCGAGATACGACGGGGACCTCAGGGACCCGCTCTGTTGGCCTCAGAAAAGGCCAGTCCCCATGCGAGTTGCTAGGGGACCTCTCGGGACTCCTCTACCGTCCATGCCGGGGCCTCAGTCCTTGTGTGGATTCGGGGCCGGAACCTGAGGATTCCTCTCCAGTGTTGCCATGGATCTTGGGGTGCTTCTGAGTCTCCCCACGGGAGTCAGTCCTCGTCTCGAGTGGGGGCATGCACGTGCGCTTTCCTCCCGAGCTGCAGCAGTAGTGTCACGCTTCCTGTCACGTGGATCAAGGGAGATGCGGCTTTCCCTCGAGGCTGTCCCTCGAGGCTTTCCCACGAGGCTTTCCCACAGGGCTGTGCCACGTGCCACATTGTTGTGAGTCGATCCTCGGTGTGAAAGATGAGCCGGTGAAGGGAAAAGAGGTTCTTCTGGAATGTACTGAGACATCTGGCGGACTCTTGGAACGGTGGCACGACCCTGGAGTTCCTCTCGCGGTTCCTGTTGAGAGGACCTCCTCTTGAGATGCGACGGCACGCCGGGAACTCTGTCCCGACGAAGCAGGGATAGGATCCCGCATCTCGAGCTACGAGGCGGAAACGCGGCTCCTCTGGATGTGGGCGGGACCCTCGTGTTTCCTCTTGAGTGGAGACGGGTATGTCGGGGAACTTCTTGATTTGCACCAAGGGTGTGAAGGACCCTTTCGAAGTTCCAGAGGGGAGGTGGGATCAGCCTCGAGACGCCTCAGTGGAAATGGGCCTCATCTCGCCTGTAGGGGAGAACCTCCTGGATTTTCTCGATTTGCGGCAGGTCTTCTCGAGTTACGACGGCGACCTCAGGGACCCGCTCTGGTGGCCTAAGGAGAGGCCAGTCCCCATGCGAGTTGCTAGGGGACCTCTCGGTATTCCTCTCCCGTCCGTGCCGGGGCCTCAGTCCTTGTGTGGAGTCGGGGCCGGAACCTGAGGATTCCTCTCCAGTGTTGCCATGGATATTAGGGTGCTTCTGAGTCTCCCCAGGGGAGTCAGGCCTCGTCTCGAGTGGGGGCATGCACGTGCGCTTTCCTCCCGAGCTGCAGCAGTAGTTTCACGCTTCCTGTCACGTGGATCAAGGGAGATGCGGCTTTCCCTCGAGACTGACCCTTGAGGCTTTCCCACGAGGCATTCCCACAGGGCTGTGCCACGTGCCACCTTGGTGTGAGTCGATCCTCGGCGTGAAAGACGAGCCGGTGAAGGGAAAAGAGGTTCCTCTGGAAAGGACTGAGAAATCTGGGGGACTCTTGGAATGGTGGCACGACCCTGGAGTTCCTCTCGTTGATCCTCTTGAGAGGTCCTCCACTTGAGATGCGACGGGAACGCCGGGAAGTCTTTCCCGACGAAGCAGGGAAAGGATCCCTCATCTCAAGCTACGAGGCGGAAACGGGGCTCCTCTGGATGTGTGCGGGACCCTCGTGTTTCCTCTCGAGTGGAGACGGGTATGTCGGGGAACTTCTTGATTTGCACCAAGGGTGTGAAGGACCCTTTCGAAGTTCCAGAGGGGAGGTGTGATCACCCTCGAGACGCCTCAGCGGAAATGGGCCTCATCTCGCCTGGATGGGAGAACCTCCTGGATTTTTTCGAGGTGCGGCAGGTCTTCTCGAGTTACGACGGGGGCCTCAGGGACCCGCTCTGGTGGCCTCAGGAAAGGCCAGTCCCCATGCGAGTTGCTTGGGGACCTCTCGGGATTCCTCTCCCGTCCATGCCGGGGCCTCAGTCCTTGTGTGGAGTCGGGGCAGGACCCTGAGGATTCCTCTCCAGTGTTGCCATGGATCTTGGGGTGCTTCTGAGTCTCCCCAGGGGAGTCAGGCCTCGTCTCGAGTGGGGGCATGCACGTGTGCTTTCCTCCCGATCTGCAGCAGTACTGTCACGCTTCCTTTGACGTGGATCAAGGGATCTGCGGCTTTCCCTCGAGGCTGTCCCTCGAGGCTTTCCCACGAGTCTTTCCCACAGGGCTGTGCCACGTGCCACCTTGGTGTGAGTCGATCCTCGGCGTGAAAGACGAGCCTGTGAAGGGAAAAGAGGTTCCTCTGGAATGGACTGAGACATCTGGGGGACTCTTGGAATGGTGGCAAGACCCTGGAGTTCCTCTCGCCGTTCCTGTTGAGAGGGCCTCCTCTTGAAATGCGACGGGAACGCCGGGAACTCTTTCCCGACGAGGCAGGGAAAGGATCCCTCATCTCGAGCGACGAGGCGGAAACGGGGCTCCTCTGGATGTGGGCTGGACCGTCGTGTTCCTCTCGAGTGGAGACGGGCATGTAGGGGAACTTCTTGATTTGCACCAAGGGTGTGAAGGACCCTTTCGAAGTTCCAGAAGTGAGGTGTGATCAGCCTCGAGGCGCCTCAGCGGAAATGAGCCTCATCTCGCCTGGAGGGGAGAACCTCCTGGATTTTCTCGAGTTGCAGCAGGTCTTCTCGAGTTACGACGGGGACCTCAGGGACACCCTCTGGTGGCCTCAGGAAAGGCCAGTCCCCATGTGCGTTGCTAGGGGCCCTCTCGGGATTCCTCTCCCGTCCATGCCGGGGCCTAAGACCTTGTGTGGAGTCGGGGCCGGAACCTGAGCATTCCTCTCCAGTGTTGCCATGGATCTTGGGGTGCTTCTGAGTCTCCCCAGGGGAGTCAGGCCTCGTCTCGTGTGGGGGCATGCACGTGCGCTTTGCTCCGGAGCTACAACAGTAGTGTCACGCTTCCTGTCACGTGGATCAAGGGATCTGTGGCTTTCCCTCGAGGCTTTCCCTCGAGTCTTTCCCACGAGGCTTTCCCACAGGGCTGTGCCACGTGCCACCTTGTTGTGAGTCGATCCTCGGTGTGAAAGATGAGCCGGTGAAGGGAAAAGAGGTTCTTATGGAATGGACTGAGACATCTGGGGGACTCTTGGAACGGTGGCACGACTCTGGAGTTCCTCTCGCAGTTCCTGTTGAGAGGACCTCCTCTTGAGATGCGACGGCACGCCGGGAACTCTGTCCCGACGAAGCAGGGATAGGATCCCGCATCTCGAGCTACGAGGCGGAAACGGGGCTCCTCTGGATGTGGGCGGGACCCTCGTGTTTCCTCTCGAGTGGAGACGGGTATGTCGGGGAACTTCTTGATTTGCACCAAGGGTGTGAAGGACCCTTTCGAAGTTCCAGAGGGGAGGTGGGATCAGCCTCGAGACGCCTCAGTGGAAATGGGCCTCATCTCGCCTGTAGGGGAGATCCTCCTGGATTTTCTCGATTTGCGGCAGGTCTTCTCGAGTTACGACGGGAACCTCAGGGACCCGCTCTGGTGGCCTAAGGAGAGGCCAGTCCCCATGCGAGTTGCTAGGGGACCTCTCGGTATTCCTCTCCCGTCCGTGCCGGGGCCTCAGTCCTTGTGTGGAGTCGGGGCCGGAACCTGAGGATTCCTCTCCAGTGTTGCCATGGATATTAGGGTGCTTCTGAGTCTCCCCAGGGGAGTCAGGCCTCGTCTCGAGTGGGGGCATGCACGTGCGCTTTCCTCCCGAGCTGCAGCAGTAGTTTCACGCTTCCTGTCACGTGGATCAAGGGAGATGCGGCTTTCCCTCGAGACTGACCCTTGAGGCTTTCCCACGAGGCATTCCCACAGGGCTGTGCCACGTGCCACCTTGGTGTGAGTCGATCCTCGGCGTGAAAGACGAGCCGGTGAAGGGAAAAGAGGTTCCTCTGGAAAGGACTGAGAAATCTGGGGGACTCTTGGAATGGTGGCACGACCCTGGAGTTCCTCTCGTTGATCCTCTTGAGAGGTCCTCCACTTGAGATGCGACGGGAACGCCGGGAAGTCTTTCCCGACGAAGCAGGGAAAGGATCCCTCATCTCAAGCTACGAGGCGGAAACGGGGCTCCTCTGGATGTGTGCGGGACCCTCGTGTTTCCTCTCGAGTGGAGACGGGTATGTCGGGGAACTTCTTGATTTGCACCAAGGGTGTGAAGGACCCTTTCGAAGTTCCAGAGGGGAGGTGTGATCACCCTCGAGACGCCTCAGCGGAAATGGGCCTCATCTCGCCTGGATGGGAGAACCTCCTGGATTTTCTCGAGTTGCGGCAGGTCTTCTCGAGTTACGACGGGGGCCTCAGGGACCCGCTCTGGTGGCCTCAGGAAAGGCCAGTCCCCATGCGAGTTGCTTGGGGACCTCTCGGGATTCCTCTCCCGTCCATGCCGGGGCCTCAGTCCTTGTGTGGAGTCGGGGCAGGACCCTGAGGATTCCTCTCCAGTGTTGCCATGGATCTTGGGGTGCTTCTGAGTCTCCCCAGGGGAGTCAGGCCTCGTCTCGAGTGGGGGCATGCACGTGTGCTTTCCTCCCGATCTGCAGCAGTACTGTCACGCTTCCTTTGACGTGGATCAAGGGATCTGCGGCTTTCCCTCGAGGCTGTCCCTCGAGGCTTTCCCACGAGTCTTTCCCACAGGGCTGTGCCACGTGCCACCTTGGTGTGAGTCGATCCTCGGCGTGAAAGACGAGCCTGTGAAGGGAAAAGAGGTTCCTCTGGAATGGACTGAGACATCTGGGGGACTCTTGGAATGGTGGCAAGACCCTGGAGTTCCTCTCGCCGTTCCTGTTGAGAGGGCCTCCTCTTGAAATGCGACGGGAACGCCGGGAACTCTTTCCCGACGAGGCAGGGAAAGGATCCCTCATCTCGAGCGACGAGGCGGAAACGGGACTCCTCTGGATGTGGGCGGGACCGTCGTGTTCCTCTCGAGTGGAGACGGGCATGTAGGGGAACTTCTTGATTTGCACCAACGGTGTGAAGGACCCTTTCGAAGTTCCAGAAGTGAGGTGTGATCAGCCTCGAGGCGCCTCAGCGGAAATGAGCCTCATCTCGCCTGGAGGGGAGAACCTCCTGGATTTTCTCGAGTTGCAGCAGGTCTTCTCGAGTTACGACGGGGACCTCAGGGACACGCTCTGGTGGCCTCAGGAAAGGCCAGTCCCCATGCGCGTTGCTAGGGGCCCTCTCGGGATTCCTCTCCCGTCCATGCCGGGGCCTAAGACCTTGTGTGGAGTCGGGGCCGGAACCTGAGCATTCCTCTCCAGTGTTGCCATGGATCTTGGGGTGATTCTGAGTCTCCCCAGGGGAGTCAGGCCTCGTCTCGTGTGGGGGTAGGCACGTGCCCTTTGCTCCGGAGCTGCAACAGTAGTGTCACGCTTCATGTCACGTGGATCAAGGGATCTGTGGCTTTCCCTCGAGGCTTTCCCTCGAGGCTTTCCCACGAGGCATTCCCACAGGGCTGTGCCACGTGCCACCTTGGTGTGAGTCGATCCTTGGCGTGAAAGACGAGCCGGTGAAGGGAAAAGAGGTTCCTCTGGAATGGATTGAGACATCTGTGGGACTATTGGAATGGTGGCACGACCCTGGAGTTCCTCTCGCCCTTCCTGTTGAGAGGGCCTCCTCTTGAGATTCGACGGGAACGCCGGGAACTCTTTCCCGACGAACCAGGGAAAGGATCCCTCATCTCGAGCTACGAGGCGGAAACGGGGCTCCTCTGGATGTGGGCGGGACCCTCGTGTTTCCTCTCGATTGGAGACGGGTATGTCGGGGAACTTCTTGATTTGCACCAAGGGTGTGAAGGACCCTTTCGAAGTTCCAGAGAGGAGGTGTGATCAGCCTCGAGACGCCTCAGCGGAAATGGGCCTCATCTCGCCTGGAGGGGAGAACCTCCTGGATTTTCTCGAGTTGCAGCAGGTCTTCACGAGATACGACGGGGACCTCAGGGACCCGCTCTGTTGGCCTCAGAAAAGGCCAGTCCCCATGCGAGTTGCTAGGGGACCTCTCGGGACTCCTCTACCGTCCATGCCGGGGCCTCAGTCCTTGTGTGGATTCGGGGCCGGAACCTGAGGATTCCTCTCCAGTGTTGCCATGGATCTTGGGGTGCTTCTGAGTCTCCCCACGGGAGTCAGGCCTCGTCTCGAGTGGGGGCATGCACGTGCGCTTTCCTCCCGAGCTGCAGCAGTAGTGTCACGCTTCCTGTCACGTGGATCAAGGGAGATGCGGCTTTCCCTCGAGGCTGTCCCTCGAGGCTTTCCCACGAGGCTTTCCCACAGGGCTGTGCCACGTGCCACATTGTTGTGAGTCGATCCTCGGTGTGAAAGATGAGCCGGTGAAGGGAAAAGAGGTTCTTCTGGAATGTACTGAGACATCTGGCGGACTCTTGGAACGGTGGCACGACCCTGGAGTTCCTCTCGCGGTTCCTGTTGAGAGGACCTCCTCTTGAGATGCGACGGCACGCCGGGAACTCTGTCCCGACGAAGCAGGGATAGGATCCCGCATCTCGAGCTACGAGGCGGAAACGCGGCTCCTCTGGATGTGGGCGGGACCCTCGTGTTTCCTCTTGAGTGGAGACGGGTATGTCGGGGAACTTCTTGATTTGCACCAAGGGTGTGAAGGACCCTTTCGAAGTTCCAGAGGGGAGGTGGGATCAGCCTCGAGACGCCTCAGTGGAAATGGGCCTCATCTCGCCTGTAGGGGAGAACCTCCTGGATTTTCTCGATTTGCGGCAGGTCTTCTCGAGTTACGACGGCGACCTCAGGGACCCGCTCTGGTGGCCTAAGGAGAGGCCAGTCCCCATGCGAGTTGCTAGGGGACCTCTCGGTATTCCTCTCCCGTCCGTGCCGGGGCCTCAGTCCTTGTGTGGAGTCGGGGCCGGAACCTGAGGATTCCTCTCCAGTGTTGCCATGGATATTAGGGTGCTTCTGAGTCTCCCCAGGGGAGTCAGGCCTCGTCTCGAGTGGGGGCATGCACGTGCGCTTTCCTCCCGAGCTGCAGCAGTAGTTTCACGCTTCCTGTCACGTGGATCAAGGGAGATGCGGCTTTCCCTCGAGACTGACCCTTGAGGCTTTCCCACGAGGCATTCCCACAGGGCTGTGCCACGTGCCACCTTGGTGTGAGTCGATCCTCGGCGTGAAAGACGAGCCGGTGAAGGGAAAAGAGGTTCCTCTGGAAAGGACTGAGAAATCTGGGGGACTCTTGGAATGGTGGCACGACCCTGGAGTTCCTCTCGTTGATCCTCTTGAGAGGTCCTCCACTTGAGATGCGACGGGAACGCCGGGAAGTCTTTCCCGACGAAGCAGGGAAAGGATCCCTCATCTCAAGCTACGAGGCGGAAACGGGGCTCCTCTGGATGTGTGCGGGACCCTCGTGTTTCCTCTCGAGTGGAGACGGGTATGTCGGGGAACTTCTTGATTTGCACCAAGGGTGTGAAGGACCCTTTCGAAGTTCCAGAGGGGAGGTGTGATCACCCTCGAGACGCCTCAGCGGAAATGGGCCTCATCTCGCCTGGATGGGAGAACCTCCTGGATTTTTTCGAGTTGCGGCAGGTCTTCTCGAGTTACGACGGGGGCCTCAGGGACCCGCTCTGGTGGCCTCAGGAAAGGCCAGTCCCCATGCGAGTTGCTTGGGGACCTCTCGGGATTCCTCTCCCGTCCATGCCGGGGCCTCAGTCCTTGTGTGGAGTCGGGGCAGGACCCTGAGGATTCCTCTCCAGTGTTGCCATGGATCTTGGGGTGCTTCTGAGTCTCCCCAGGGGAGTCAGGCCTCGTCTCGAGTGGGGGCATGCACGTGTGCTTTCCTCCCGATCTGCAGCAGTACTGTCACGCTTCCTTTGACGTGGATCAAGGGATCTGCGGCTTTCCCTCGAGGCTGTCCCTCGAGGCTTTCCCACGAGTCTTTCCCACAGGGCTGTGCCACGTGCCACCTTGGTGTGAGTCGATCCTCGGCGTGAAAGACGAGCCTGTGAAGGGAAAAGAGGTTCCTCTGGAATGGACTGAGACATCTGGGGGACTCTTGGAATGGTGGCAAGACCCTGGAGTTCCTCTCGCCGTTCCTGTTGAGAGGGCCTCCTCTTGAAATGCGACGGGAACGCCGGGAACTCTTTCCCGACGAGGCAGGGAAAGGATCCCTCATCTCGAGCGACGAGGCGGAAACGGGGCTCCTCTGGATGTGGGCGGGACCGTCGTGTTCCTCTCGAGTGGAGACGGGCATGTAGGGGAACTTCTTGATTTGCACCAAGGGTGTGAAGGACCCTTTCGAAGTTCCAGAAGTGAGGTGTGATCAGCCTCGAGGCGCCTCAGCGGAAATGAGCCTCATCTCGCCTGGAGGGGAGAACCTCCTGGATTTTCTCGAGTTGCAGCAGGTCTTCTCGAGTTACGACGGGGACCTCAGGGACACGCTCTGGTGGCCTCAGGAAAGGCCAGTCCCCATGTGCGTTGCTAGGGGCCTCTCGGGATTCCTCTCCCGTCCATGCCGGGGCCTAAGACCTTGTGTGGAGTCGGGGCCGGAACCTGAGCATTCCTCTCCAGTGTTGCCATGGATCTTGGGGTGCTTCTGAGTCTCCCCAGGGGAGTCAGGCCTCGTCTCGTGTGGGGGCATGCACGTGCGCTTTGCTCCGGAGCTGCAACAGTAGTGTCACGCTTCCTGTCACGTGGATCAAGGGATCTGTGGCTTTCCCTCGAGGCTTTCCCTCGAGTCTTTCCCACGAGGCTTTCCCACAGGGCTGTGCCACGTGCCACCTTGTTGTGAGTCGATCCTCGGTGTGAAAGATGAGCCGGTGAAGGGAAAAGAGGTTCTTATGGAATGGACTGAGACATCTGGGGGACTCTTGGAACGGTGGCACGACCCTGGAGTTCCTCTCGCAGTTCCTGTTGAGAGGACCTCCTCTTGAGATGCGACGGCACGCCGGGAACTCTGTCCCGACGAAGCAGGGATAGGATCCCGCATCTCGAGCTACGAGGCGGAAACGCGGCTCCTCTGGATGTGGGCGGGACCCTCGTGTTTCCTCTCGAGTGGAGACGGGTATGTCGGGGAACTTCTTGATTTGCACCAAGGGTGTGAAGGACCCTTTCGAAGTTCCAGAGGGGAGGTGTGATCACCCTCGAGACGCCTCAGCGGAAATGGGCCTCATCTCGCCTGGATGGGAGAACCTCCTGGATTTTTTCGAGTTGCGGCAGGTCTTCTCGAGTTACGACGGGGGCCTCAGGGACCCGCTCTGGTGGCCTCAGGAAAGGCCAGTCCCCATGCGAGTTGCTTGGGGACCTCTCGGGATTCCTCTCCCGTCCATGCCGGGGCCTCAGTCCTTGTGTGGAGTCGGGGCAGGACCCTGAGGATTCCTCTACAGTGTTGCCATGGATCTTGGGGTGCTTCTGAGTCTCCCCAGGGGAGTCAGGCCTCGTCTCGAGTGGGGGCATGCACGTGTGCTTTCCTCCCGATCTGCAGCAGTACTGTCACGCTTCCTTTGACGTGGATCAAGGGATCTGAGGCTTTCCCTCGAGGCTGTCCCTCGAGGCTTTCCCACGAGGCTTTCCCACAGGGCTGTGCCACGTGCCACCTTGTTGTGAGTCGATCCTCGGTGTGAAAGATGAGCCGGTGAAGGGAAAAGAGGTTCTTATGGAATGGACTGAGACATCTGGGGGACTCTTGGAACGGTGGCACGACCCTGGAGTTCCTCTCGCAGTTCCTGTTGAGAGGACCTCCTCTTGAGATGCGACGGCACGCCGGGAACTCTGTCCCGACGAAGCAGGGATAGGATCCCGCATCTCGAGCGACGAGGCGGAAACGGGACTCCTCTGGATGTGTGCGGGACCGTCGTGTTCCTCTCGAGTGGAGACGGGCATGTAGGGGAACTTCTTGATTTGCACCAAGGGTGTGAAGGACCCTTCCGAAGTTCTAGAAGTGAGGTGTGATCAGCCTCGAGGCGCCTCAGCGGAAATGAGCCTCATCTCGCCTGGAGGGGAGAACCTCCTGGATTTCCTCGAGTTGCAGCAGGTCTTCTCGAGTTACGACGGGGACCTCAGGGACACGCTCTGTTGTCCTCAGGAAAGGTCAGTCCCCATGCGCGTTGCTATTGGCCCTCTCGGGATTCCTCTCCCGTCCATGCCGGTGCCTAAGACGTTGTGTGGAGTCGGGCCTGGAACCTGAGCATTCCTCTCCAGTGGTGCCATGGATCTTGGGGTGCTTCTGAGTCTCCCCAGGGGAGTCAGGCCTCGTCTCGAGTGGGGGCATGCACATGCACTTTCCTCCCGAGCTGCAGCAGTAATGTCACGCCTCCTGTGACGTGTATCAAGGGAGATGCGGCTTTCCCTCGAGGCTGTCCCTCGAGGCTTTCCCACGAGGCTTTCCCACAGGGCTGTGCCACGTGCCACCTTGTCTGAGTCGATCCTCGGCGTGAAAGACGAGCCGGTGAAGGGAAAAGAGGTTCCTCTAGAATGGACTGAGACATCTGGGGGACTCTTGGAATGTTGGCACTACCCTGGAGTTCCTCTCGCCGTTCCTGTTGAGAGGGCCTCTTCTTGAGATGCGACGGGAAACCCGGGAACTCTTTCCCGACGAAGCAGGGAAAGGATCCCTCATCTCGAGCTATGAGGCGGCAACGGGGCTCCTCTGGATGTGGGCGGGACCCTCGTGTTTCATCTCGAGTGGAGACGGGTATGTCGGGGAACTTCTTGATTTGCACCAAGGGTGTGAAGGACCCTTTCGAAGTTCCAGAGGGGAGGTGGGATCAGCCTCGAGACGCCTCAGCAGAAATGGGCCTCATCTCGCCTGGAGGGGAGAACCTCCTGGATTTTCTCGATTTGCGGCAAGTCTTCTCGAGTTACGACGGGGACCTCAGGGACCCGCTCTGGTGGCCTAAGGAGAGGCCAGTCCCCATGCGAGTTGCTAGGGGACCTCTCGGTATTCCTCTCCCGTCCGTGCCGGGGCCTCAGTCCTTGTGTGGAGTCGGGGCCGGAACCTGAGGATTCCTCTCCAGTGTTGCCATGGATATTAGGGTGCTTCTGAGTCTCCCCAGGGGAGTCAGGCCTCGTCTCGAGTGGGGGCATGCACGTGCGCTTTCCTCCCGAGCTGCAGCAGTAGTTTCACGCTTCCTGTCACGTGGATCAAGGGAGATGCGGCTTTCCCTCGAGAATGTCCCTCGAGGCTTTCCCACGAGGCATTCCCACAGGGCTGTGCCACGTGCCACCTTGGTGTGAGTCGATCCTCGGCGTGAAAGACGAGCCGGTGAAGGGAAAAGAGGTTCCTCTGGAATGGACTGAGACATCTGGGGGACTCTTGGAATGGTGGCACGACCCTGGAGTTCCTCTCGTTGATCCTCTTGAGATGTCCTCCACTTGAGATGCGACGGGAACGCCGGGAAGTCTTTCCCGACGAAGCAGGGAAAGGATCCCTCATCTCAAGCTACGAGGCGGAAACGGGGCTCCTCTGGATGTGTGCGGGACCCTCGTGTTTCCTCTCGAGTGGAGAAGGGTATGTCGGGGAACTTCTTGATTTGCACCAAGGGTGTGAAGGACCCTTTCGAAGTTCCAGAGGGGAGGGGTGATCACCCTCGAGACGCCTCAGCGGAAATGGGCCTCATCTCGCCTGGATGGGAGAACCTCCTGGATTTTTTCGAGTTGCGGCAGGTCTTCTCAAGTTACGACGGGGGCCTCAGGGACCCGCTCTGGTGGCCTCAGCAAAGGCCAGTCCCCATGCGAGTTGCTTGGGGACCTCTCGGGATTCCTCTCCCGTCCATGCCGGGGCCTCAGTCCTTGTGTGGAGTCGGGGCAGGACCCTGAGGATTCCTCTCCAGTGTTGCCATGGATCTTGGGGTGCTTCTGAGTCTCCCCAGGGGAGTCAGGCCTCGTCTCGAGTGGGGGCATGCACGTGTGCTTTCCTCCCGATCTGCAGCAGTACTGTCACGCTTCCTTTGACGTGGATCAAGGGATCTGCGGCTTTCCCTCGAGGCTGTCCCTCGAGGCTTTCCCACGAGTCTTTCCCACAGGGCTGTGCCACGTGCCACCTTGGTGTGAGTCGATCCTCGGCGTGAAAGACGAGCCTGTGAAGGGAAAAGAGGTTCCTCTGGAATGGACTGAGACATCTGGGGGACTCTTGGAATGGTGGCAAGACCCTGGAGTTCCTCTCGCCGTTCCTGTTGAGAGGGCCTCCTCTTGAAATGCGACGGGAACGCCGGGAACTCTTTCCCGACGAGGCAGGGAAAGGATCCCTCATCTCGAGCGACGAGGCGGAAACGGGGCTCCTCTGGATGTGGGCGGGACCGTCGTGTTCCTCTCGAGTGGAGACGGGCATGTAGGGGAACTTCTTGATTTGCACCAAGGGTGTGAAGGACCCTTTCGAAGTTCCAGAAGTGAGGTGTGATCAGCCTCGAGGCGCCTCAGCGGAAATGAGCCTCATCTCGCCTGGAGGGGAGAACCTCCTGGATTTTCTCGAGTTGCAGCAGGTCTTCTCGAGTTACGACGGGGACCTCAGGGACACGCTCTGGTGGCCTCAGGAAAGGCCAGTCCCCATGTGCGTTGCTAGGGGCCTCTCGGGATTCCTCTCCCGTCCATGCCGGGGCCTAAGACCTTGTGTGGAGTCGGGGCCGGAACCTGAGCATTCCTCTCCAGTGTTGCCATGGATCTTGGGGTGCTTCTGAGTCTCCCCAGGGGAGTCAGGCCTCGTCTCGTGTGGGGGCATGCACGTGCGCTTTGCTCCGGAGCTGCAACAGTAGTGTCACGCTTCCTGTCACGTGGATCAAGGGATCTGTGGCTTTCCCTCGAGGCTTTCCCTCGAGTCTTTCCCACGAGGCTTTCCCACAGGGCTGTGCCACGTGCCACCTTGTTGTGAGTCGATCCTCGGTGTGAAAGATGAGCCGGTGAAGGGAAAAGAGGTTCTTATGGAATGGACTGAGACATCTGGGGGACTCTTGGAACGGTGGCACGACCCTGGAGTTCCTCTCGCAGTTCCTGTTGAGAGGACCTCCTCTTGAGATGCGACGGCACGCCGGGAACTCTGTCCCGACGAAGCAGGGATAGGATCCCTCATCTCGAGCTACGAGGCGGAAACGCGGCTCCTCTGGATGTGGGCGGGACCCTCGTGATTCCTCTCGAGTGGAGACGGGTATGTCGGGGAACTTCTTGATTTGCACCAAGGGTGTGAAGGACCCTTTCGAAGTTCCAGAGGGGAGGTGTGATCAGCCTCGAGACGCCTCAGCGGAAATGGGCCTCATCTCGCCTGGAGGGGAGAACCTCCTGGATTTTCTCCAGTTGCGGCAGGTCTTCTCGAGTTACGACGGGGACCTCAGTTACCCGCTCTGGTGGCCTCAGGAAAGGCCAGTCCCCATGCGAGTTGCTAGGGGACCTCTCGGGATTCCTCTGCCGTCCATGCCGAGGCCTCAGTCCTTGTGAGGAGTCGGGGCCGGAACCTGAGGATTCCTCTCCAGTGTTGCCATGGATCTTGGGGTGCTTCTGAGTCTCCCCAGGGGAGTCAGGCCTCGTCTCGAGTGGGGGCATGCACGTGCGCTTTCCTCCCGAGCTGCAGCAGTAGTGTCACGCTTCCTGTCACGTGGATCAAGGGATCTGTGGCTTTCCCTCGAGGCTGTCCCTCGAGGCTTTCCCACGAGGCTTTCCCACAGGGCTGTGCCACCTGCCACCTTGGTGTGGGTCGATCCTCGGCGTGAAAGACGAACCGGTGAAGGGAAAAGAGGTTCCTCTGGAATGGACTGAGAGATCTGGGGGACTCTTGGAATGGTGGCACGACCCTGGAGTTCCTCTCGCCGTTCCTGTTGAGAGGGCCTCCTCTTGAGATGCGACGGGAACGCCGGGAACTCTTTCCCGAAGAAGCAGGGAAAGGATCCCTCATCTCGAGCTACGAGGCGGAATCGGGGCTCCTCTGGATGTGGGCGGGACCCTCGTGATTCCTCTCGAGTGGAGACGGGTATGTCGGGGAACTCCTTGATTTGCACCAAGGGTGTGAAGGACCCTTTCGAAGTTCCAGAGGTGAGGTGTGATCAGCCTCGAGACGCCTCAGCAGAAATGGGCCTCATCTCGCCTGGAGGGGAGAACGTCCTGGATTTTCTCGAGTTGCGGCAGGTCTTCTCGAGTTACGACGGGGACCTCAGTGACCCGCTTTTGTGGCCTCAGGAAAGGCCAGTCCCCATGCGAGTTGCTAGGGGACCTCTCGGGATTCCTCTCCCGTCCATGCCGGGGCCTCAGTCCTTGTGTGGAGTCGGGGCCGGAACCTGAGGATTCCTCTCCAGTGTTGCCATGGATCTTGGGGTGATTCTGAGTCTCCCCAGGGGAGTCAGGCCTCGTCTCGAGTGGGGGCATGCACGTGCGCTTTCCTCCCGAGCTGCAGCAGTAGTGTCACGCTTCCTGTCACGTGGATCAAGGGATCTGTGGCTTTCCCTCGAGGCTGTCCCTCGAGGCTTTCCCACGAGGCTTTCCCACAGGGCTGTGCCACCTGCCACATTGGTGTGAGTCGATCCTCGGCGTGAAAGACGAGCCGGTGAAGGGAAAAGAGGTTCCTCTGGAATGGACTGAGACATCTGGGGGACTCTTGGAATGGTGGCACGACCCTGGAGTTCCTCTCGCCGTTCCTGTTGAGAGGGCCTCCTCTTGAGATGCGACGGGAACGCCGGGAACTCTTTCCCGACGAGGCAGGGAAAGGATCCCTCATCTCGAGCTACGAGGCGGAAACGGGGCTCCTCTGGATGTGGGCGGGACCCTCGTGATTCCTCTCGAGTGGAGACGGGTATGTCGGGGAACTTCTTGATTTACACCAAGGGTGTGAAGGACCCTTTCGAAGTTCCAGAGGGGAGGTGTGATCAGCCTCGAGACGCCTCAGCGGAAATGGGCCTCATCTCGCCTGGAGGGGAGAACCTCCTGGATTTTCTCCAGTTGCGGCAGGTCTTCTCGAGTTACGACGGTGACCTCAGTGACCCGCTCTGGTGGCCTCAGGAAAGGCCAGTCCCCATGCGAGTTGCTAGGGGACCCCTCGGGATTCCTCTGCCGTCCATGCCGGGGCCTCAGTCCTTGTGTGGAGTCGGGGCCGGAACCTGAGGATTCCTCTCCAGTGTTGCCATGGATCTTGGGGTGCTTCTGAGTCTCCCCAGGGGAGTCAGGCCTCGTCTCGAGTGGGGGCATGCACGTGCGCTTTCCTCCCGAGCTGCAGCAGTAGTGTCACGCTTCCTGTCACGTGGATCAAGGGATCTGTGGCTTTCCCTCGAGGCTGTCCCTCGAGGCTTTCCCACGAGGCTTTCCCACAGGGCTGTGCCACGTGCCACCTTGGTGTGAGTCGATCCTCGGCGTCAAAGACGAGCCGGTGAAGGGAAAAGAGGTTCCTCTGGAATGGACTGAGACATCTGGGGGACTCTTGGAATGGTGGCACGACCCTGGAGTTCCTCTCGCCGTTCCTGTTGAGAGGGCCTCCTCTTGAGATGCGACGGGAAGGCCGGGAACTCTTTCCCGACGAGGCAGGGAAAGGATCCCTCATCTCGAGCTACGAGGCGGAAACGGGGCTCCTCTGGATGTGGGCGGGACCCTCGTGATTCCTCTCGAGTGGAGACGGGTATGTCGGGGAACTTCTTGATTTGCACCAAGGGTGTGAAGGACCCTTTCGAAGTTCCAGAGGGGAGGTGTGATCAGCCTCGAGACGCCTCAGCGGAAATGGGCCTCATCTCGCCTGGAGGGGAGAACCTCCTGGATTTTCTCCAGTTGCGGCAGGTCTTCTCGAGTTACGACGGGGACCTCAGTTACCCGCTCTGGTGGCCTCAGGAAAGGCCAGTCCCCATGCGAGTTGCTAGGGGACCTCTCGGGATTCCTCTGCCGTCCATGCCGGGGCCTCAGTCCTTGTGAGGAGTCGGGGCCGGAACCTGAGGATTCCTCTCCAGTGTTGCCATGGATCTTGGGGTGCTTCTGAGTCTCCCCAGGGGAGTCAGGCCTCGTCTCGAGTGGGGGCATGCACGTGCGCTTTCCTCCCGAGCTGCAGCAGTAGTGTCACGCTTCCTGTCACGTGGATCAAGGGATCTGTGGCTTTCCCTCGAGGCTGTCCCTCGAGGCTTTCCCACGAGGCTTTCCCACAGGGCTGTGCCACCTGCCACCTTGGTGTGGGTCGATCCTCGGCGTGAAAGACGAACCGGTGAAGGGAAAAGAGGTTCCTCTGGAATGGACTGAGAGATCTGGGGGACTCTTGGAATGGTGGCACGACCCTGGAGTTCCTCTCGCCGTTCCTGTTGAGAGGGCCTCCTCTTGAGATGCGACGGGAACGCCGGGAACTCTTTCCCGACGAAGCAGGGAAAGGATCCCTCATCTCGAGCTACGAGGCGGAATCGGGGCTCCTCTGGATGTGGGCGGGACCCTCGTGATTCCTCTCGAGTGGAGACGGGTATGTCGGGGAACTCCTTGATTTGCACCAAGGGTGTGAAGGACCCTTTCGAAGTTCCAGAGGTGAGGTGTGATCAGCCTCGAGACGCCTCAGCAGAAATGGGCCTCATCTCGCCTGGAGGGGAGAACGTCCTGGATTTTCTCGAGTTGCGGCAGGTCTTCTCGAGTTACGACGGGGACCTCAGTGACCCGCTTTTGTGGCCTCAGGAAAGGCCAGTCCCCATGCGAGTTGCTAGGGGACCTCTCGGGATTCCTCTCCCGTCCATGCCGGGGCCTCAGTCCTTGTGTGGAGTCGGGGCCGGAACCTGAGGATTCCTCTCCAGTGTTGCCATGGATCTTGGGGTGATTCTGAGTCTCCCCAGGGGAGTCAGGCCTCGTCTCGAGTGGGGGCATGCACGTGCGCTTTCCTCCCGAGCTGCAGCAGTAGTGTCACGCTTCCTGTCACGTGGATCAAGGGATCTGTGGCTTTCCCTCGAGGCTGTCCCTCGAGGCTTTCCCACGAGGCTTTCCCACAGGGCTGTGCCACCTGCCACATTGGTGTGAGTCGATCCTCGGCGTGAAAGACGAGCCGGTGAAGGGAAAAGAGGTTCCTCTGGAATGGACTGAGACATCTGGGGGACTCTTGGAATGGTGGCACGACCCTGGAGTTCCTCTCGCCGTTCCTGTTGAGAGGGCCTCCTCTTGAGATGCGACGGGAACGCCGGGAACTCTTTCCCGACGAGGCAGGGAAAGGATCCCTCATCTCGAGCTACGAGGCGGAAACGGGGCTCCTCTGGATGTGGGCGGGACCCTCGTGATTCCTCTCGAGTGGAGACGGGTATGTCGGGGAACTTCTTGATTTACACCAAGGGTGTGAAGGACCCTTTCGAAGTTCCAGAGGGGAGGTGTGATCAGCCTCGAGACGCCTCAGCGGAAATGGGCCTCATCTCGCCTGGAGGGGAGAACCTCCTGGATTTTCTCCAGTTGCGGCAGGTCTTCTCGAGTTACGACGGTGACCTCAGTTACCCGCTCTGGTGGCCTCAGGAAAGGCCAGTCCCCATGCGAGTTGCTAGGGGACCTCTCGGGATTCCTCTGCCGTCCATGCCGGGGCCTCAGTCCTTGTGAGGAGTCGGGGCCGGAACCTGAGGATTCCTCTCCAGTGTTGCCATGGATCTTGGGGTGCTTCTGAGTCTCCCCAGGGGAGTCAGGCCTCGTCTCGAGTGGGGGCATGCACGTGCGCTTTCCTCCCGAGCTGCAGCAGTAGTGTCACGCTTCCTGTCACGTGGATCAAGGGATCTGTGGCTTTCCCTCGAGGCTGTCCCTCGAGGCTTTCCCACGAGGCTTTCCCACAGGGCTGTGCCACGTGCCACCTTGGTGTGAGTCGATCCTCGGCGTGAAAGACGAGCCGGTGAAGGGAAAAGAGGTTCCTCTGGAATGGACTGAGAGATCTGGGGGACTCTTGGAATGGTGGCACGACCCTTGAGTTCCTCTCGCCTTTCCTGTTGAGAGGGCCTCCTCTTGAGATGCGACGGGAAGGCCGGGAACTCTTTCCCGACGAAGCAGGGAAAGGATCCCTCATCTCGAGCTACGAGGCGGAATCGGGGCTCCTCTGGATGTGGGCGGGACCCTCGTGATTCCTCTCGAGTGGAGACGGCTAGGTCGGGGAACTCCTTGATTTGCACCAAGGGTGTGAAGGACCCTTTCGAAGTTCCAGAGGTGAGGTGTGATCAGCCTCGAGACGCCTCAGCAGAAATGGGCCTCATCTCGCCTGGAGGGGAGAACCTCCTGGATTTTCTCGAGTTGCGGCAGGTCTTCTCGAGTTACGACGGGGACCTCAGTGACCCGCTTTTGTGTCCTCAGGAAAGGCCAGTCCCCATGCGAGTTGCTAGGGGACCTCTCGGGATTCCTCTCCCGTCCATGCCGGGGCCTCAGTCCTTGTGTGGAGTCGGGGCCGGAACCTGAGGATTCCTCTCCAGTGTTGCCATGGATCTTGGGGTGCTTCTGAGTCTCCCCAGGGGAGTCAGGCCTCGTCTCGAGTGGGGGCATGCACGTGCGCTTTCCTCCCGAGCTGCAGCAGTAGTGTCACGCTTCCTGTCATGTGGATCAAGGGATCTGTGGCTTTCCCTCGAGGCTGTCCCTCGAGGCTTTCCCACGAGGCTTTCCCACAGGGCTGTGCCACCTGCCACATTGGTGTGAGTCGATCCTCGGCGTGAAAGACGAGCCGGTGAAGGGAAAAGAGGTTCCTCTGGAATGGACTGAGACATCTGGGGGACTCTTGGAATGGTGGCACGACCCTGGAGTTCCTCTCGCCGTTCCTGTTGAGAGGGCCTCCTCTTGAGATGCGACGGGAAGGCCGGGAACTCTTTCCCGACGAAGCAGGGAAAGGATCCCTCATCTCGAGCTACGAGGCGGAAACGGGGCTCCTTTGGATGTGGGCGGGACCCTCGTGATTCCTCTCGAGTGGAGACGGGTATGTCGGGCAACTTCTTGATTTGCACCAAGGGTGTGAAGGACCCTTTCGAAGTTCCAGAGGTGAGGTGTGATCAGCCTCGAGACGCCTCAGCGGAAATGGGCCTCATTTCGCCTGGAGGGGAGAACGTCCTGGATTTTCTCGAGTTGCGGCAGGTCTTCTCGAGTTACGACGGGGACCTCAGGGACCCGCTCTGGTGGCCTCAGGAAAGGCCAGTTCCCATGCGAGTTGCTAGGGGACCTCTCGGGATTCCTCTCCCGTCCATGCCGGGGCCTCAGTCCTTGTGTGGAGGCGGAGCCGGAACCTGAGGATTCCTCTCCAGTGTTGCCATGGATCTTGGGGTGCTTCTGAGTCTCCCCAGGGGAGTCAGGCCTCGTCTCGAGTGGGGGCATGCACGTGCGCTTTCCTCCCGAGCTGCAGCAGTAGTGTCACGCTTCCTGTCACGTGGATCAAGGGATCTGTGGCTTTCCCTCGAGGCTGTCCCTCGAGGCTTTCCCACGAGGCTTTCCGACGAGGCTTTCCCACAGGGCTGTGCCACGTGCCACCTTGGTATGAGTCGATCCTCGGCGTGAAAGTCGAGCCGGTGAAGGGAAAAGAGGTTCCTCTGGAATGGACTGAGACATCTGGGGGACTCTTGGAATGGTGGCACGACCCTGGAGTTCCTCTCGCCGTTCCTGTTGAGAGGGCCTCCTCTTGAGATGCGACGGGAAGGCCGGGAACTCTTTCCCGACGAAGCAGGGAAAGGATCCCTCATCTCGAGCTACGAGGCGGAAACGGGGCTCCTCTGGATGTGGGCGGGACCCTCGTGATTCCTCTCGAGTGGAGACGGGTATGTCGGGGAACTTCTTGATTTGCACCAAGGGTGTGAAGGACCCTTTCGAAGTTCCAGAGGTGAGGTGTGATCAGCCTCGAGACGCCTCAGCGGAAATGGGCCTCATCTCGCCTGGAGGGGAGAACGTCCTGGATTTTCTCGAGTTGCGGCAGGTCTTCTCGAGTTACGACGGGGACCTCAGGGACCCGCTCTGGTGGCCTCAGGAAAGGCCAGTCCCCATGCGAGTTGCTAGGGGACCTCTCGGGATTCCTCTCCCGTCCATGCCGGGGCCTCAGTCCTTGTGTGGAGTCGGAGCCGGAACCTGAGGATTCCTCTCCAGTGTTGCCATGGATCTTGGGGTGCTTCTGAGTCTCCCCAGGGGAGTCAGGCCTCGTCTCGAGTGGGGGCATGCACGTGCGCTTTCCTCCCGAGCTGCAGCAGTAGTGTCACGCTTCCTGTCACGTGGATCAAGGGATCTGTGGCTTTCCCTCGAGGCTGTCCCTCGAGGCTTTCCCACGAGGCTTTCCCACGAGGCTTTCCCACAGGGCTGTGCCACGTGCCACCTTGGTATGAGTCGATCCTCGGCGTGAAAGACGAGCCGGTGAAGGGAAAAGAGGTTCCTCTGGAATGGACTGAGACATCTGGGGGACTCTTGGAATGGTGGCACGACCCTGGAGTTCCTCTCGCCGTTCCTGTTGAGAGGGCCTCCTCTTGAGATGCGACGGGAAGGCCGGGAACTCTTTCCCGACGAAGCAGGGAAAGGATCCCTCATCTCGAGCTACGAGGCGGAAACGGGGCTCCTCTGGATGTGGGCGGGACCCTCGTGATTCCTCTCGAGTGGAGACGGGTATGTCGGGGAACTTCTTGATTTGCACCAAGGGTGTGAAGGACCCTTTCGAAGTTCCAGAGGTGAGGTGTGATCAGCCTCGAGACGCCTCAGCGGAAATGGGCCTCATCTCGCCTGGAGGGGAGAACCTCATGGATTTTCTCGAGTTGCGGCAGGTCTTCTCGAGTTACGACGGGGACCTCAGGGACCCGCTCTGGTGGCCTCAGGAAAGGCCAGTCCCCATGCGAGTTGCTAGGGGACCTCTCGGGATTCCTCTCCCGTCCATGCCGGGGCCTCAGTCCTTGTGTGGAGTCGGGGCCGGAACCTGAGGATTCCTCTCCAGTGTTGCCATGGATCTTGGGGTGCTTCTGAGTCTCCCCAGGGGAGTCAGGCCTCGTCTCGAGTGGGGGCATGAACGTGCGCTTTCCTCCCGAGCTGCAGCAGTAGTGTCACGCTTCCTGTCACGTGGATCAAGGGATCTGTGGCTTTCCCTCGAGGCTGTCCCTCGAGGCTTTCCCACGAGGCTTTCCCACAGGGCTGTGCCACGTGCCGCCTTGGTGTGAGTCGATCCTCGGCGTGAAAGACGAGCCTGTGAAGGGAAAAGAGGTTCCTCTGGAATGGACTGAGACATCAGGGGGACTCTTGGAATGGTGGCACGACCCTGGAGTTCCTCTCGCCGTTCCTGTTGAGAGGGCCTCCTCTTGAGATGCGACGGGAAGGCCGGGAACTCTATCCCGACGAAGCAGGGAAAGGATCCCTCATCTCGAGCTACGAGGCGGAAATGGGGCTCCTCTGGATGTGGGCGGGACCCTCGTGATTCCTCTCGAGTGGAGACGGGTATGTCGGGGAACTTCTTGATTTGCACCAAGGGTGTGAAGGACCGTTTCGAAGTTCCAGAGGGGAGGTGTGATCAGCCTCGAGACGCCTCAGCGGAAATGGGCCTCATCTCGCCTGGAGGGGAGAACCTCCTGGATTTTCTCGAGTTGCGGCATGTCTTCTCGAGTTACGACGGGGACCACAGGGACCCTCTCTGGTGGCCTCAGGAAAGGCCAGTCCCCATGCGAGTTGCTAGGGGACCTCTCGGGATTCCTCTCCCTTCCATGCCGGGGCCTCAGTCCTTGTGTGGAGTCGGGGCCGAAACCTGAGGATTCCTCTCCAGTGTTGCCATGGATCTTGGGGTGCTTCTGAGTCTCCCCAGGGGAGTCAGGCCTCGTCTCGAGTGGGGGCATGCACGTGCGCTTTCCTTCCGAGCTGCAGCAGTAGTGTCACGCTTCCTGTCACGTGGATCAAGGGATCTGTGGCTTTCCCTCGAGGCTGTCCCTCGAGGCTTTCCCACGAGGCTTTCCGACGAGGCTTTCCCACAGGGCTGTGCCACGTGCCACCTTGGTATGAGTCGATCCTCGGCGTGAAAGTCGAGCCGGTGAAGGGAAAAGAGGTTCCTCTGGAATGGACTGAGACATCTGGGGGACTCTTGGAATGGTGGCACGACCCTGGAGTTCCTCTCGCCGTTCCTGTTGAGAGGGCCTCCTCTTGAGATGCGACGGGAAGGCCGGGAACTCTTTCCCGACGAAGCAGGGAAAGGATCCCTCATCTCGAGCTACGAGGCGGAAACGGGGCTCCTCTGGATGTGGGCGGGACCCTCGTGATTCCTCTCGAGTGGAGACGGGTATGTCGGGGAACTTCTTGATTTGCACCAAGGGTGTGAAGGACCCTTTCGAAGTTCCAGAGGTGAGGTGTGATCAGCCTCGAGAGGCCTCAGCGGAAATGGGCCTCATCTCGCCTGGAGGGGAGAACGTCCTGGATTTTCTCGAGTTGCGGCAGGTCTTCTCGAGTTACGAAGGGGACCTCAGGGACCCGCTCTGGTGGCCTCAGGAAAGGCCAGTCCCCATGCGAGTTGCTAGGGGACCTCTCGGGATTCCTCTCCCGTCCATGCCGGGGCCTCAGTCCTTGTGTGGAGTCGGAGCCGGAACCTGAGGATTCCTCTCCAGTGTTGCCATGGATCTTGGGGTGCTTCTGAGTCTCCCCAGGGGAGTCAGGCCTCGTCTCGAGTGGGGGCATGCACGTGCGCTTTCCTCCCGAGCTGCAGCAGTAGTGTCACGCTTCCTGTCACGTGGATCAAGGGATCTGTGGCTTTCCCTCGAGGCTGTCCCTCGAGGCTTTCCCACGAGGCTTTCCCACGAGGCTTTCCCACAGGGCTGTGCCACGTGCCACCTTGGTATGAGTCGATCCTCGGCGTGAAAGACGAGCCGGTGAAGGGAAAAGAGGTTCCTCTGGAATGGACTGAGACATCTGGGGGACTCTTGGAATGGTGGCACGACCCTGGAGTTCCTCTCGCCGTTCCTGTTGAGAGGGCCTCCTCTTGAGATGCGACGGGAAGGCCGGGAACTCTTTCCCGACGAAGCAGGGAAAGGATCCCTCATCTCGAGCTACGAGGCGGAAACGGGGCTCCTCTGGATGTGGGCGGGACCCTCGTGATTCCTCTCGAGTGGAGACGGGTATGTCGGGGAACTTCTTGATTTGCACCAAGGGTGTGAAGGACCCTTTCGAAGTTCCAGAGGTGAGGTGTGATCAGCCTCGAGACGCCTCAGCGGAAATGGGCCTCATCTCGCCTGGAGGGGAGAACGTCCTGGATTTTCTCGAGTTGCGGCAGGTCTTCTCGAGTTACGACGGGGACCTCAGGGACCCGCTCTGGTGGCCTCAGGAAAGGCCAGTCCCCATGCGAGTTGCTAGGGGACCTCTCGGGATTCCTCTCCCGTCCATGCCGGGGCCTCAGTCCTTGTGTGGAGTCGGAGCCGGAACCTGAGGATTCCTCTCCAGTGTTGCCATGGATCTTGGGGTGCTTCTGAGTCTCCCCAGGGGAGTCAGGCCTCGTCTCGAGTGGGGGCATGCACGTGCGCTTTCCTCCCGAGCTGCAGCAGTAGTGTCACGCTTCCTGTCACGTGGATCAAGGGATCTGTGGCTTTCCCTCGAGGCTGTCCCTCGAGGCTTTCCCACGAGGCTTTCCCACAGGGCTGTGCCACGTGCCACCTTGGTGTGAGTCGATCCTCGGCGTGAAAGACGAGCCTGTGAAGGGAAAAGAGGTTCCTCTGGAATGGACTGAGACATCAGGGGGACTCTTGGAATGGTGGCACGACCCTGGAGTTCCTCTCGCCGTTCCTGTTGAGAGGGCCTCCTCTTGAGATGCGACGGGAAGGCCGGGAACTCTATCCCGACGAAGCAGGGAAAGGATCCCTCATCTCGAGCTACGAGGCGGAAATGGGGCTCCTCTGGATGTGGGCGGGACCCTCGTGATTCCTCTCGAGTGGAGACGGGTATGTCGGGGAACTTCTTGATTTGCACCAAGGGTGTGAAGGACCCTTTCGAAGTTCCAGAGGTGAGGTGTGATCAGCCTCGAGACGCCTCAGCGGAAATGGGCCTCATCTCGCCTGGAGGGGAGAACGTCCTGGATTTTCTCGAGTTGCGGCAGGTCTTCTCGAGTTACGACGGGGACCTCAGGGACCCGCTCTGGTGGCCTCAGGAAAGGCCAGTCCCCATGCGAGTTGCTAGGGGACCTCTCGGGATTCCTCTCCCGTCCATGCCGGGGCCTCAGTCCTTGTGTGGAGTCGGAGCCGGAACCTGAGGATTCCTCTCCAGTGTTGCCATGGATCTTGGGGTGCTTCTGAGTCTCCCCAGGGGAGTCAGGCCTCGTCTCGAGTGGGGGCATGCACGTGCGCTTTCCTCCCGAGCTGCAGCAGTAGTGTCACGCTTCCTGTCACGTGGAATCAGGGATCTGTGGCTTTCCCTCGAGGCTGTCCCTCGAGGCTTTCCCACGAGGCTTTCCCACAGGGCTGTGCCACGTGCCACCTTGGTATGAGTCGATCCTCGGCGTGAAAGTCGAGCCGGTGAAGGGAAAAGAGGTTCCTCTGGAATGGACTGAGACATCTGGGGGACTCTTGGAATGGTGGCACGACCCTGGAGTTCCTCTCGCCGTTCCTGTTGAGAGGGCCTCCTCTTGAGATGCGACGGGAAGGCCGGGAACTCTTTCCCGACGAAGCAGGGAAAGGATCCCTCATCTCGAGCTACGAGGCGGAAACGGGGCTCCTCTGGATGTGGGCGGGACCCTCGTGATTCCTCTCGAGTGGAGACGGGTATGTCGGGGAACTTCTTGATTTGCACCAAGGGTGTGAAGGACCGTTTCGAAGTTCCAGAGGGGAGGTGTGATCAGCCTCGAGACGCCTCAGCGGAAATGGGCCTCATCTCGCCTGGAGGGGAGAACCTCCTGGATTTTCTCGAGTTGCGGCAGGTCTTCTCGAGTTACGACGGGGACCTCAGGGACCCTCTCTGGTGGCCTCAGGAAAGGCCAGTCCCCATGCGAGTTGCTAGGGGACCTCTCGGGATTCCTCTCCCTTCCATGCCGGGGCCTCAGTCCTTGTGTGGAGTCGGGGCCAGAACCTGAGGATTCCTCTCCAGTGTTGCCATGGATCTTGGGGTGCTTCTGAGTCTCCCCAGGGGAGTCAGGCCTCGTCTCGAGTGGGGGCATGCACGTGCGCTTTCCTCCCGAGCTGCAGCAGTAGTGTCACGCTTCCTGTCACGTGGATCAAGGGATCTGTGGCTTTCCCTCGAGGCTGTCCCTCGAGGCTTTCCCACGAGGCTTTCCCACAGGGCTGTGCCACCTGCCACCTTGGTGTGAGTCGATCCTCGGCGTGAAAGACGAGCCGGTGAAGGGAAAAGAGGTTCCTCTGGAATGGACTGAGACATCTGGGGGACTCTTGGAATGGTGGCACGACCCTGGAGTTCCTCTCGCCGTTCCTGTTGAGAGGGCCTCCTCTTGAGATGCGACGGGAAGGCCGGGAACTCTTTCCCGACGAAGCAGGGAAAGGATCCCTCATCTCGAGCTTCGAGGCGGAAACGGGGCTCCTCTGGATGTGGGCGGGACCCTCGTGATTCCTCTCGAGTGGAGACTGGTATGTCGGGGAACTTCTTGATTTGCACCAAGGGTGTGAAGGACCCTTTCGAAGTTCCAGAGGGGAGGTGTGATCAGCCTCGAGACGCCTCAGTGGAAATGGGCCTCATCTCGCCTGCAGGGGAGAACGTCCTGGATTTTCTCGAGTTGCGGCAGGTCTTCTCGAGTTACGACGGGGACCTCAGGGACCCGCTCTGGTGGCCTCAGGAAAGGCCAGTCCCCATGCGAGTTGCTAGGGGACCTCTCGGGATTCCTCCCCCGTCCATGCCGGGGGCTCAGTCCTTGTGTGGAGTCGGAGCCGGAACCTGAGGATTCCTCTCCAGTGTTGCCATGGATCTTGGGGTGCTTCTGAGTCTCCCCAGGGGAGTCAGGCCTCGCCTCGAGTGGGGGAATGCACGTGCGCTTTCCTCCATAGCTGCAGCAGTAGTTTCACGCTTCCTGTCACGTGGATCAAGGGAGATGCGGCTTTCCCTCGAGACTGTCCCTCGAGGCTTTCCCACGAAGCTTTCCCACAGGGCTGTGCCACGGGCCACCTTGTCTGAGTCGATCCTCGGCGTGAAAGTCGAGCCGGTGAAGGGAAAAGAGGTTCCTCTGGAATGGACTGAGACATCTGGGGGACTCTTGGAATGGTGGCACGACCCTGGAGTTCCTCTCATCGATCCTCTTGAGAGGTCCTCCTCTTGAGATGCGACGGGAACGCCGGGAAGTCTTTCCCGAAGAAGCAGGGAAAGGATCCCTCATCTCGAGCTACGAGGCGGAAACGGGGCACCTCTGGATGTGGGCGGGACCCTCGTGTTTCCTCTCGAGTGGAGACGGGTATGTTGGGGAACTTCTTGATTTGCACCAAGGGTGTGAAGGACCCTTTCGAAGTTCCAGAGGGGAGGTGGGATCAGCCTCGAGACGCCTCAGCAGAAATGGGCCTCATCTCGCCTGGAGGGGAGAACCTCCTGGATTTTCTCGATTTGCGGCAAGTCTTCTCGAGTTACGACGGGGGCCTCAGGAACCCGCTCTGGTGGCCTCAGGAGAGGCCAGTCCCCGTGCGAGTTGCTAGGGGCCATCTCGGGATTCCTCTCCCGTCCATGCCGGGGCCTCAGTCCTTCTGTCGAGTCGGGGCCGGAACCTGAGGATTCCTCTCCAGTGTTGCCATGGATCTTGGGGTGCTTCTGAGTCTCCCCAGGGGAGTCAGGCCTCGTCTCGAGTGGGGGCATGCACGTGTGATTTGCTCCCGAGCTGCAGCAGTAGTGTCATGCTTCCTGTCACGTGGATCAAGGGATCTGCGGCTTTCCCTCGAGGCTGTCCCTCGAGGCTTTCCCACGAGGCTTTCCCACAGGGCTGTGCCACATGCCACCTTGGTGTGAGTCGATCCTTGGTGTGAAAGACTAGCCGATGAAGGGAAAAGAGGTTCCTCTGGAATGGACTGAGGTACCTGGCGGACTCTTGGAATGTTGGCACTACCCTGGAGTTCCTCTAGCCGTTCCTGTTGAGAGGGACTCCTCTTGAGATGCGACAGGAAGCCCGGGAACTCTTTCCCGAGGAAGCAGGGAAAGGATCCCTCATCTCGAGCTATGAGGCGGAAACGGGGCACCACTGGATGTGGGCGCGACCCTCGTGTTTCCTCTCGAGTGGAGACGGGTATGTTGGGGAACTTCTTGATTTGCACCAAGGGTGTGAAGGACCCTTTCGAAGTTCCAGAGGGGAGGTGGGATCAGCCTCGAGACGCCTCAGCAGAAATGGGCCTCATCTCGCCTGGAGGGGAGAACATCCTGGATTTTCTCGATTTGCGCCAAGTCTTCTCGAGTTACGACGGGGGCCTCAGGGACCCGCTCTGGTGGCCTCAGGAAAGGCCAGTCCCCTTGCGAGTTGCTAGGGGACCTCTCGGGATTCCTCTCCCGTCCATGCCGGGGCCTCAGTCCTTGTGTGGAGTCGGAGCCGGAACCTGAGGATTCCTCTCCAGTGTTGCCATGGATCTTGGGGTGCTTCTGAGTCTCCCCAGGGGAGTCAGGCCTCGTCTCGAGTGGGGGCATGCACGTGCGCTTTCCTCCCGAGCTGAAACAGTAGTGTCACGCTTCCTGTCACGTGGATCAAGGGATCTGTGGCTTTCCCTCGAGGCTGTCCCTCGAGGCTTTCCCACGAGGCTTTCCAACAGGGCTGTGCCACGTGCCACCTTGGTGTGAGTCGATCCTCGGCGTGAAAGACGAGCCGGTGAAGGGAAAAGAGGTTCCTCTGGAATGGACTGAGACATCTGGGGGACTCTTGGAATGGTGGCACGACCCTGGAGTTCCTCTCGCCGTTCCTGTTGAGAGGGCCTCCTCTTGAGATGCGACGGGAAGGCCGGGAACTCTTTCCCGACGAAGCAGGGAAAGGATCCCTCATCTCGAGCTACGAGGCGGAAACGGGGCTCCTCTGGATGTGGGCGGGACCCTCGTGATTCCTCTCGAGTGGAGACGGCTAGGTCGGGGAACTTCTTGATTTGCACCAAGGGTGTGAAGGACCCTTTCGAAGTTCCAGAGGTGAGGTGTGATCAGCCTCGAGACGCCTCAGCGGAAATGGGCCTCATCTCGCCTGGAGGGGAGAACGTCCTGGATTTTCTCGAGTTGCGGCAGGTCTTCTCGAGTTACGACGGGGACCTCAGGGACCCGCTCTGGTGGCCTCAGGAAAGGCCAGTCCCCATGCGAGTTGCTAGGGAACCTTTCGGGATTCCTTTCCCGTCCATGCCGTGGCCTCAGTCCTTGTGTGGAGTCGGAGCCGGAACCTGAGGATTCCTCTCCAGTGTTGCCATGGAACTTGGGGTGCTTCTGAGTCTCCCCAGGGGAGTCAGGCCTCGTCTCGAGTGGGGGCATACACGTGCGCTTTCCTCCCGAGCTGCAGCAGTAGTGTCACGCTTCCTGTCACGTGGATCAAGGGATCTGTGGCTTTCCCTCGAGGCTGTCCCTCGAGGCTTTCCCACGAGGCTTTCCCACAGGGCTGTGCCACGTGCCACCTTGGTGTGAGTCGATCCTCGGCGTGAAAGACGAGCCGGTGAAGGGAAAAGAGGTTCCTCTGGAATGGACTGAGACATCTGGGGGACTCTTGGAATGGTGGCACGACCCTGGAGTTCCTCGCGCCGTTCCTGTTGAGAGGGCCTCCTCTTGAGATGCGACGGGAAGGCCGGGAACTCTATCCCGACGAAGCAGGGAAAGGATCCCTCATCTCGAGCTACGAGGCGGAAACGGGGCTCCTCTGGATGTGGGCGGGACCCTCGTGATTCCTCTCGAGTGGAGACGGGTATGGCGGGGAACTTCTTGATTTGCACCAAGGGTGTGAAGGACCCTTTCGAAGTTCCAGAGGTGAGGTGTGATCAGCCTCGAGACGCCTCAGCGGAAATGGGCCTCATCTCGCCTGGAGGGGAGAACCTCCTGGATTTTCTCGAGTTGCGGCAGGTCTTCTCGAGTTACGACGGGGACCTCAGGGTCCCGCTCTGGTGGCCTCAGGAGAGGCCAGTCCCCGTGCGAGTTGCTAGGGGCCATCTCGGGATTCCTCTCCCGTCCATGCCGGGGCCTAAGACCTTGTGTGGAGTCGGGGCCGGAACCTGAGGATTCCTCTCCAGTGTTGCCATGGATCTTGGGGTGCTTCTGAGTCTCCCCAGGGGAGTCAGGCCTCGTCTCGAGTGGGGGCATGCACGTGCGCTTTCCTCCCTAGCTGCAGCAGTAGTTTCACGCTTCCTGTCACGTGGATCAAGGGATCTGCGGCTTTCCCTCGAGACTGTCCCTCGAGGCTTTCCCACGAGGCTTTCCCACAGGGCTGTGCCACGGGCCACCTTGTCTGAGTCGATCCTCGGCGTGAAAGACGAGCCGGTGAAGGGAAAAGAGGTTCCTCTGGAATGGACTGAGACATCTCGGGCACTCTTGGAATGGTGGCACGACCCTGGAGTTCCTCTCATCGATCCTCTTGAGAGGTCCTCCTCTTGAGATGCGACGGGAACGCCGGGAAGTCTTTCCCGAAGAAGCAGGGAAAGGATCCCTCATCTCGAGCTACGAGGCGGAAACGGGGCACCTCTGGATGTGGGCGGGACCCTCGTGTTTCCTCTCGAGTGGAGACGGGTATGTTGGGGAACTTCTTGATTTGCACCAAGGGTGTGAAGGACCCTTTCGAAGTTCCAGAGGGAAGGTGGGATCAGCCTCGAGACGCCTCAGCAGAAATGGGCCTCATCTCGCCTGGAGGGGAGAACCTCCTGGATTTTCTCGATTTGCGGCAAGTCTTCTCGAGTTATGACGGGGGCCTCAGGGACCCGCTCTGGTGGCCTCAGGAAAGGCCAGTCCCCATGCGAGTTGCTAGGGGACCTCTCGGGATTCCTCTCCCGTCCATGCCGGGGCCTCAGTCCTTGTGTGGAGTCGGGGCCGGAACCTGAGGATTCCTCTCCAGTGTTGTCACGGATCTTGGGGTGATTCTGAGTCTCCCCAGGGGAGTCAGGCCTCGTCTCGAGAGGGGGCATGCACGTGCGCTTTCCTCCCGAGCTACAGCAGTAGTGTCACGCTTCCTGTCACGTGGATCAAGGGAGATGCGGCTTTCCCTCGAGGCTGTCCCTCGAGGCTTTCCCACGAGGCTTTCCCACAGGGCTTTGCCACGGGCCACCTTGGTGTGAGTCGATCCTCGGCGTGAAAGACGAGCCGGTGAAGGGAAAAGAGGTTCCTCTGGAATGGACTGAGACATCTTGGGGACTCTTGGAATGGTGGCACGACCCTGGAGTTCCTCTCATCGATCCTCTTGAGAGGGGCTCCTCTTGAGATGCGACGGGAACGCCGGGAACTCTTTCCCGACGAAGCAGGGAAAGGATCCCTCATCTCGAGCTACGAGGCGGAAACGGGGCTCCTCTGGATGTGGGCGGGACCCTCGTGTTTCCTCTCGAGTGGAGACGGGTATGTCGGGGAACTTCTTGATTTGCACCAAGGGTGTGAAGGACCCTTTCGAAGTTCCAGAGGTGAGGTGTGATCAGCCTCGAGATGCCTCAGCGGAAATGGGCCTCATCTCGCCTGAGGGGAGAACCTCCTGGATTTTCTCGAGTTGCGGCAGGTCTTCTCGAGTACGACGGGGACCTCAGGGACCCGCTCTGGTGGCCTCAGGAGAGGCCAGTCCCCGTGCGAGTTGCTAGGGGCCATCTCGGGATTCCTCTCCCGTCCATGCCGGGGCCTCAGTCCTTCTGTCTAGTCGGGGCCGGAACCTGAGGATTCCTCTCCAGTGTTGCCATGGATCTTGGGGTGCTTCTGAGTCTCCCCAGGGGAGTCAGGCCTCGTCTCGAGTGGGGGCATGCACGTGTGATTTGCTCCCGAGCTGCAGCAGTAGTGTCATGCTTCCTGTCACGTGGATCAAGGGATCTGCGGCTTTCCCTCGAGGCTGTCCCTCGAGGCTTTCCCACGAGGCTTTCCCACAGGGCTGTGCCACGTGCCACCTTGGTGTGAGTCGATCCTCGGTGTGAAAGACTAGCCGATGAAGGGAAAAGAGGTTCCTCTTGAATGGACTGAGGTATCTGGGGGACTCTTGGAATGTTGGCACTACCCTGGAGTTACTCTAGCCGTTCCTGTTGAGAGGGCCTCCTCTTGAGATGCGACGGGAAGCCCGGGAACTCTTTCCCGAGGAAGCAGGGAAAGGATCCCTCATCTCGAGCTATGAGGCGGAAACGGGGCACCTCTGGATGTGGGCGGGACCCTCGTGTTTCCTCTCGAGTGGAGACGGGTATGTTGGGGAACTTCTTGATTTTCACCAAGGGTGTGAAGGACCCTTTCGAAGTTCCAGAGGGGAGGTGGGATCAGCCTCGAGACGCCTCAGCAGAAATGGGCCTCATCTCGCCTGGAGGGGAGAACCTCCTGGATTTTCTCGATTTGCAGCAAGTCTTCTCGAGTTACGACGGGGGCCTCAGGGACCCGCTCTGGTGGCCTCAGGAAAGGCCAGTCCCCATGCGAGTTGCTAGGGGACCTCTCGGGATTCCTCTCCCGTCCATGCCGGGGCCTCAGTCCTGTCTGGAGTCGGGGCCGGAACCTGAGGATTCCTCTCCAGTGTTGTCACGGATCTTGGGGTGATTCTGAGTCTCCCCAGGGGAGTCAGGCCTCGTCTCGAGAGGGGGCATGCACATGCGCTTTCCTCCCGAGCTACAGCAGTAGTGTCACGCTTCCTGTCACGTGGATCAAGGGAGATGCGGCTTTCCCTCGAGGCTGTCCCTCGAGGCTTTCCGCGAGATTTTCCCACAGGGCTGTGCCACGGGCCACCTTGTCTGATTCGATCCTCGGCGTGAAAGACGAGCCGGTGAAGGGAAAAGAGGTTCCTCTGGAATGGACTGAGACATCTGGGGGACTCTTGGAATGGTGGCACGACACTGGAGTTCCTCTCGTCGATCCTCTTGAGAGGGCCTCCTCTTGAGATGCCACGGGAACGTCGGGAATTCTTTCCCGACGAAGCAGGGAAAGGATCCCTCATCTCGAGCTACGAGGCGGAAACGGGGCTCCTCTGGATGTGGGCGGGACCCTCGTGTTTCCTCTCGAGTGGAGACGGGTATGTCGGGGAACTTCTTGATTTGCACCAAGGGTATGAAGGACCGTTTCGAAGTTCCAGAGGTGAGGTGTGATCAGCCACGAGACGCCTCAGCGGAAATGGGCCTCATCTCGCCTGGAGGGGAGAACCTCCTGGATTTTCTGGAGTTGCGGCAGGTCTTCTCGAGTTATGACGGGGACCTCAGGGTCCCGCTCTGGTGGCCTCAGGAGAGGCCAGTCCCCGTGCGAGTTGCTAGGGGCCATCTCGGGATTCCTCTCCCATCCATGCCGGGGCCTAAGACCTTGTGTGGAGTCGGGGCCGGAACCTGAGGATTCCTCTCCAGTGTTGCCATGGATCTTGGGGTGCTTCTGAGTCTCCCCAGGGGAGTCAGGCCTCGTCTCGAGTGGGGGCATGCACGTGCGATTTCCTCCCGAGCTGCAGCAGTAGTGTCACGCTTCCTGTCACGTGGATCAAGGGAGATGCGGCTTTCCCTCGAGGCTGTCCCTCGAGGCTTTCCCACGAGGCTTTCCCACAGGGCTTTGCCACGGGCCACCTTGTCTGAGTCGATCCTCGGCGTGAAAGACGAGCCGGTGAAGGGAAAAGAGGTTCCTCTGGAATGGACTGAGACATCTGGGGGACTCTTGGAATGGTGGCACGACCCTGGAGTTCCTCTCATCGATCCTCTTGAGAGGTCCTCCTCTTGAGATGCGACGGGAACGCCGGGAACTCTTTCCCGACGAAGCAGGGAAAGGATCCCTCATCTCGAGCTACGAGGCGGAATCGGGGCTCCTCTGGATGTGGGCGGGACCCTCGTGATTCCTCTCGAGTGGAGACGGGTATGTCGGGGAACTCCTTGATTTGCACCAAGGGTGTGAAGGACCCTTTCGAAGTTCCAGAGGTGAGGTGTGATCAGCCTCGAGACGCCTCAGCAGAAATGGGCCTCATCTCGCCTGGAGGGGAGAACCTCCTGGATTTTCTCGAGTTGCGGCAGGTCTTCTCGAGTTACGACGGGGACCTCAGTGACCCGCTTTTGTGGCCTCAGGAAAGGCCAGTCCCCATGCGAGTTGCTAGGGGACCTCTCGGGATTCCTCTCCCGTCCATGCCGGAGCCTCAGTCCTTGTGTGGAGTCGGGGCCGGAACCTGAGGATTCCTCTCCAGTGTTGCCATGGATCTTGGGGTGATTCTGAGTCTCCCCAGGGGAGTCAGGCCTCGTCTCGAGTGGGGGCATGCACGTGCGCTTTCCTCCCGAGCTGCAGCAGTAGTGTCACGCTTCCTGTCATGTGGATCAAGGGATCTGTGGCTTTCCCTCGAGGCTGTCCCTCGAGGCTTTCCCACGAGGCTTTCCCACAGGGCTGTGCCACCTGCCACATTGGTGTGAGTCGATCCTCGGCGTGAAAGACGAGCCGGTGAAGGGAAAAGAGGTTCCTCTGGAATGGACTGAGACATCTGGGGGACTCTTGGAATGGTGGCACGACCCTGGAGTTCCTCTCGCCGTTCCTGTTGAGAGGGCCTCCTCTTGAGATGCGACGGGAAGGCCGGGAACTCTTTCCCGACGAAGCAGGGAAAGGATCCCTCATCTCGAGCTACGAGGCGGAAACGGGGCTCCTCTGGATGTGGGCGGGACCCTCGTGATTCCTCTCGAGTGGAGACGGGTATGTCGGGGAACTTCTTGATTTGCACCAAGGGTGTGAAGGACCCTTTCGAAGTTCCAGAGGTGAGGTGTGATCAGCCTCGAGACGCCTCAGCGGAAATGGGCCTCATCTCGCCTGGAGGGGAGAACGTCCTGGATTTTCTCGAGTTGCGGCAGGTCTTCTCGAGTTACGACGGGGACCTCAGGGACCCGCTCTGGTGGCCTCAGGAAAGGCCAGTCCCCATGCGAGTTGCTAGGGAACCTTTCGGGATTCCTTTCCCGTCCATGCCGTGGCCTCAGTCCTTGTGTGGAGTCGGAGCCGGAACCTGAGGATTCCTCTCCAGTGTTGCCATGGAACTTGGGGTGCTTCTGAGTCTCCCCAGGGGAGTCAGGCCTCGTCTCGAGTGGGGGCATACACGTGCGCTTTCCTCCCGAGCTGCAGCAGTAGTGTCACGCTTCCTGTCACGTGGATCAAGGGATCTGTGGCTTTCCCTCGAGGCTGTCCCTCGAGGCTTTCCCACGAGGCTTTCCCACAGGGCTGTGCCACGTGCCACCTTGGTGTGAGTCGATCCTCGGCGTGAAAGACGAGCCGGTGAAGGGAAAAGAGGTTCCTCTGGAATGGACTGAGACATCTGGGGGACTCTTGGAATGGTGGCACGACCCTGGAGTTCCTCTCGCCGTTCCTGTTGAGAGGGCCTCCTCTTGAGATGCGACGGGAAGGCCGGGAACTCTATCCCGACGAAGCAGGGAAAGGATCCCTCATCTCGAGCTACGAGGCGGAAACGGGGCTCCTCTGGATGTGGGCGGGACCCTCGTGATTCCTCTCGAGTGGAGACGGGTATGGCGGGGAACTTCTTGATTTGCACCAAGGGTGTGAAGGACCCTTTCGAAGTTCCAGAGGTGAGGTGTGATCAGCCTCGAGACGCCTCAGCGGAAATGGGCCTCATCTCGCCTGGAGGGGAGAACCTCCTGGATTTTCTCGAGTTGCGGCAGGTCTTCTCGAGTTACGACGGGGACCTCAGGGTCCCGCTCTGGTGGCCTCAGGAGAGGCCAGTCCCCGTGCGAGTTGCTAGGGGCCATCTCGGGATTCCTCTCCCGTCCATGCCGGGGCCTAAGACCTTGTGTGGAGTCGGGGCCGGAACCTGAGGATTCCTCTCCAGTGTTGCCATGGATCTTGGGGTGCTTCTGAGTCTCCCCAGGGGAGTCAGGCCTCGTCTCGAGTGGGGGCATGCACGTGCGCTTTCCTCCCTAGCTGCAGCAGTAGTTTCACGCTTCCTGTCACGTGGATCAAGGGATCTGCGGCTTTCCCTCGAGACTGTCCCTCGAGGCTTTCCCACGAGGCTTTCCCACAGGGCTGTGCCACGGGCCACCTTGTCTGAGTCGATCCTCGGCGTGAAAGACGAGCCGGTGAAGGGAAAAGAGGTTCCTCTGGAATGGACTGAGACATCTCGGGCACTCTTGGAATGGTGGCACGACCCTGGAGTTCCTCTCATCGATCCTCTTGAGAGGTCCTCCTCTTGAGATGCGACGGGAACGCCGGGAAGTCTTTCCCGAAGAAGCAGGGAAAGGATCCCTCATCTCGAGCTACGAGGCGGAAACGGGGCACCTCTGGATGTGGGCGGGACCCTCGTGTTTCCTCTCGAGTGGAGACGGGTATGTTGGGGAACTTCTTGATTTGCACCAAGGGTGTGAAGGACCCTTTCGAAGTTCCAGAGGGGAGGTGGGATCAGCCTCGAGACGCCTCAGCAGAAATGGGCCTCATCTCGCCTGGAGGGGAGAACCTCCTGGATTTTCTCGATTTGCGGCAAGTCTTCTCGAGTTATGACGGGGGCCTCAGGGACCCGCTCTGGTGGCCTCAGGAAAGGCCACTCAGGAAAGGCCAGTCCCCATGCGAGTTGCTAGGGGACCTCTCGGGATTCCTCTCCCTTCCATGCTGGGGCCTCAGTCCTTGTGTGGAGTCGGGGCCGGAACCTGAGGATTCCTCTCCAGTGTTGCCATGGATCTTGGGGTGCTTCTGAGTCTCCCCAGGGGAGTCAGGCCTCGTCTCGAGTGGGGGCATGCACGTGCGCTTTCCTCCCGAGCTGCAGCAGTAGTGTCACGCTTCCTGTCACGTGGATCAAGGGATCTGTGGCTTTCCCTCGAGGCTGTCCCTCGAGGTTTTCCCACGAGGCTTTCCCACAGGGCTGTGCCACCTGCCACCTTGGTGTGAGTCGATCCTCGGCGTGAAAGACGAGCCGGTGAAGGGAAAAGAGGTTCCTCTGGAATGGACTGAGACATCTGGGGGACTCTTGGAATGGTGGCACGACCCTGGAGTTCCTCTCGCCGTTCCTGTTGAGAGGGCCTCCTCTTGAGATGCGACGGGAAGGCCGGGAACTCTTTCCGACGAAGCAGGGAAAGGATCCCTCATCTCGAGCTTCGAGGCGGAAACGGGGCTCCTCTGGATGTGGGCGGGACCCTCGTGATTCCTCTCGAGTGGAGACTGGTATGTCGGGGAACTTCTTGATTTGCACCAAGGGTGTGAAGGACCCTTTCGAAGTTCCAGAGGTGAGGTGTGATCAGCCTCCAGACGCCTCAGCGGAAATGGGCCTCATCTCGCCTGGAGGGGAGAACCTCCTGGATTTTCTCGAGTTGCGGCAGGTCTTCTCGAGTTACGACGGGGACCTCAGGCACCCGCTCTGGTGGCCTCAGGAAAGGCCAGTCCCCATGCGAGTTGCTAGGGGACCTCTCGGGATTCCTCTCCCGTCCATGCCGGGGCCTCAGTCCTTGTGTGGAGTCGGAGCCGGAACCTGAGGATTCCTCTCCAGTGTTGCCATGGATCTTGGGGTGCTTCTGAGTCTCCCCAGGGGAGTCAGGCCTCGCCTCGAGTGGGGGAATGCACGTGCGCTTTCCTCCATAGCTGCAGCAGTAGTTTCACGCTTCCTGTCACGTGGATCAAGGGAGATGCGGCTTTCCCTCGAGTCTGTCCCTCGAGGCTTTCCCACGAAGCTTTCCCACAGGGCTGTGCCACGGGCCACCTTGTCTGAGTCGATCCTCGGCGTGAAAGTCGAGCCGGTGAAGGGAAAAGAGTTTCCTCTGGAATGGACTGAGACATCTGGGGGACTCTTGGAATGGTGGCACGACCCTGGAGTTCCTCTCATCGATCCTCTTGAGAGGTCCTCCTCTTGAGATGCCACGGGAACGCCGGGAAGTCTTTCCCGAAGAAGCAGGGAAAGGATCCCTCATCTCGAGCTACGAGGCGGAAACGGGGCACCTCTGGATGTGGGCGGGACCCTCGTGTTTCCTCTCGAGTGGAGACGGGTATGTTGGGGAACTTCTTGATTTGCACCAAGGGTGTGAAGGACCCTTTCGAAGTTCCAGAGGGGAGGTGGGATCAGCCTCGAGACGCCTCAGCAGAAATGGGCCTCATCTCGCCTGGAGGGGAGAACCTCCTGGATTTTCTCGATTTGCGGCAAGTCTTCTCGAGTTACGACGGGGGCCTCAGGAACCCGCTCTGGTGGCCTCAGGAAAGGCCAGTCCCCGTGCGAGTTGCTAGGGGCCATCTCGGGATTCCTCTCCCGTCCATGCCGGGGCCTCAGTCCTTCTGTCGAGTCGGGGCCGGAACCTGAGGATTCCTCTCCAGTGTTGCCATGGATCTTGGGGTGCTTCTGAGTCTCCCCAGGGTAGTCAGGCCTCGTCTCGAGTGGGGGCATGCACGTGTGATTTGCTCCCGAGCTGCAGCAGTAGTGTCATGCTTCCTGTCACGTGGATCAAGGGATCTGCGGCTTTCCCTCTAGGCTGTCCCTCGAGGCTTTCCCACGATGCTTTCCCACAGGGCTGTGCCACATGCCACCTTGGTGTGAGTCGATCCTCGGCGTGAAAGACGAGCCGGTGAAGGGAAAAGAGGTTCCTCTGGAATGGACTGAGACATCTGGGGGACTCTTGGAATGGTGGCACGACCCTGGAGTTCCTCTCGCCGTTCCTGTTGAGAGGGCCTCCTCTTGAGATGCGACGGGAACGCCGGGAACTCTTTCCCGACGAAGCAGGGAAAGGATCCCTCATCTCGAGCTACGAGGCGGAAACGGGGCTCCTCTGGATGTGGGCGGGACCCTCGTGATTCCTCTCGAGTGGAGACGGGTATGTCGGGGAACTTCTTGATTTGCACCAAGGGTGTGAAGGACCCTTTCGAAGTTCCAGAGGTGAGGTGTGATCAGCCTCGAGACGCCTCAGCGGAAATGGGCCTCATCTCGCCTGGAGGGGAGAACGTCCTGGATTTTCTCGAGTTGCGGCAGGTCTTCTCGAGTTACGACGGGGACCTCAGGGACCCGCTCTGGTGGCCTCAGGAAAGGCCAGTCCCCATGCGAGTTGCTAGGGAACCTCTCGGGATTCCTTTCCCGTCCATGCCGTGGCCTCAGTCCTTGTGTGGAGTCGGAGCCGGAACCTGAGGATTCCTCTCCAGTGTTGCCATGGAACTTGGGGTGCTTCTGAGTCTCCCCAGGGGAGTCAGGCCTCGTCTCGAGTGGGGGCATACACGTGCGCTTTCCTCCCGAGCTGCAGCAGTAGTGTCACGCTTCCTGTCACGTGGATCAAGGGATCTGTGGATTTCCCTCGAGGCTGTCCCTCGAGGCTTTCCCACGAGGCTTTCCCACAGGGCTGTGCCACGTGCCACCTTGGTGTGAGTCGATCCTCGGCGTGAAAGACGAGCCGGTGAAGGGAAAAGAGGTTCCTCTGGAATGGACTGAGACATCTGGGGGACTCTTGGAATGGTGGCACGACCCTGGAGTTCCTCTCGCCGTTCCTGTTGAGAGGGCCTCCTCTTGAGATGCGACGGGAAGGCCGGGAACTCTATCCCGACGAAGCAGGGAAAGGATCCCTCATCTCGAGCTACGAGGCGGAAACGGGGCTCCTCTGGATGTGGGCGGGACCCTCGTGATTCCTCTCGAGTGGAGACGGGTATGTCGGGGAACTTCTTGATTTGCACCAAGGGTGTGAAGGACCCTTTCGAAGTTCCAGAGGTGAGGTGTGATCAGCCTCCAGACGCCTCAGCGGAAATGGGCCTCATCTCGCCTGGAGGGGAGAACCTCCTGGATTTTCTCGAGTTGCGGCAGGTCTTCTCGAGTTACGACGGGGACCTCAGGCACCCGCTCTGGTGGCCTCAGGAAAGGCCAGTCCCCATGCGAGTTGCTAGGGGACCTCTCGGGATTCCTCTCCCGTCCATGCCGGGGCCTCAGTCCTTGTGTGGAGTCGGAGCCGGAACCTGAGGATTCCTCTCCAGTGTTGCCATGGATCTTGGGGTGCTTCTGAGTCTCCCCAGGGGAGTCAGGCCTCGCCTCGAGTGGGGGAATGCACGTGCGCTTTCCTCCATAGCTGCAGCAGTAGTTTCACGCTTCCTGTCACGTGGATCAAGGGAGATGCGGCTTTCCCTCGAGTCTGTCCCTCGAGGCTTTCCCACGAAGCTTTCCCACAGGGCTGTGCCACGGGCCACCTTGTCTGAGTCGATCCTCGGCGTGAAAGTCGAGCCGGTGAAGGGAAAAGAGTTTCCTCTGGAATGGACTGAGACATCTGGGGGACTCTTGGAATGGTGGCACGACCCTGGAGTTCCTCTCATCGATCCTCTTGAGAGGTCCTCCTCTTGAGATGCCACGGGAACGCCGGGAAGTCTTTCCCGAAGAAGCAGGGAAAGGATCCCTCATCTCGAGCTACGAGGCGGAAACGGGGCACCTCTGGATGTGGGCGGGACCCTCGTGTTTCCTCTCGAGTGGAGACGGGTATGTTGGGGAACTTCTTGATTTGCACCAAGGGTGTGAAGGACCCTTTCGAAGTTCCAGAGGGGAGGTGGGATCAGCCTCGAGACGCCTCAGCGGAAATGGGCCTCATCTCGCCTGGAGGGGAGAACGTCCTGGATTTTCTCGAGTTGCGGCAGGTCTTCTCGAGTTACGACGGGGACCTCAGGGACCCGCTCTGGTGGCCTCAGGAAAGGCCAGTCCCCATGCGAGTTGCTAGGGAACCTCTCGGGATTCCTTTCCCGTCCATGCCGTGGCCTCAGTCCTTGTGTGGAGTCGGAGCCGGAACCTGAGGATTCCTCTCCAGTGTTGCCATGGAACTTGGGGTGCTTCTGAGTCTCCCCAGGGGAGTCAGGCCTCGTCTCGAGTGGGGGCATGCACGTGCGCTTTCCTCCCGAGCTGCAGCAGTAGTGTCACGCTTCCTGTCACGTGGATCATGGGATCTGTGGCTTTCCCTCGAGGCTGTCCCTCGAGGCTTTCCCACGAGGCTTTCCCACAGGGCTGTGCCACCTGCCACCTTGGTGTGAGTCGATCCTCGGCGTGAAAGACGAGCCGGTGAAGGGAAAAGAGGTTCCTCTGGAATGGACTGAGACATCTGGGGGACTCTTGGAATGGTGGCACGACCCTGGAGTTCCTCTCGCCGTTCCTGTTGAGAGGGCCTCCTCTTGAGATGCGACGGGAAGGCCGGGAACTCTTTCCCGACGAAGCAGGGAAAGGATCCCTCATCTCGAGCTACGAGGCGGAAACGGGGCTCCTCTGGATGTGGGCGGGACCCTCGTGATTCCTCTCGAGTGGAGACTGGTATGTCGGGGAGCTTCTTGATTTGCACCAAGGGTGTGAAGGACCCTTTCGAAGTTCCAGAGGTGAGGTGTGATCAGCCTCGAGACGCCTCAGCGGAAATGGGCCTCGTCTCGCCTGGAGGGGAGAACGTCCTAGATTTTCTCGAGTTGCGGCAGGTCTTCTCGAGTTACGACGGGGACCTCAGGGACCCGCTCTGGTGGCCTCAGGAAAGGCCAGTCCCCATGCGAGTTGCTAGGGGACCTCTCGGGATACCTCTCCCGTCCATGCCCGGGCCTCAGTCCTTGTGTGGAGTCGGAGCCGGAACCTGAGAATTCCTCTCCAGTGTTGCCATGGATCTTGGGGTGCTTCTGAGTCTCCCCAGGGGAGTCAGGCCTCGTCTCGAGTGGGGGCATGCACGTGCGCTTTCCTCCCGAGCTGTAGCAGTAGTGTCACGCTTCCTGTCACGTGGATCAAGGGATCTGTGGCTTTCCCTCGAGGCTGTCCCTCGAGGCTTTCCGCGAGACCTTCCCACAGGGCTGTGCCACGGGCCACCTTGTCTGATTCGATCCTCGGCGTGAAAGACGATCCGGTGAAGGGTAAAGGGGTTCCTCTGGAATGGACTGAGACATCTGGGGGACTCTTGGAATGGTGGCAGGACCCTGGAGTTCCTCTCGTCGATCCTCTTGAGAGGGCCTCCTCTTGAAATGCCACGGGAACGCAGGGAACTCTTTCCCGACGAAGCAGGGAAAGGATCCCTCATCTCGAGCTACGAGTCGGAAACGGGGCTCCTCTGGATATGGGCGGGCCCTCGTGTTTCCTCTCGACTGGAGACGGGTATGTCGGGGAACTTCTTGATTTGCACCAATGGTGTGAAGGACCCTTTCAAAGTTCCAGAGGGGAGGTGTGATCAGCCTCGAGACGCCTCAGCGGAAATGGGCCTCATCTCGCCTGGAGGGGAGAACCTCCTGGATTTTCTCGAGTTGCGTCAGGTCTTCTCAAGTTACGACAGGGACCTCAGGGACCCGCTTTGGTGGCCTCAGGAAAGGCCAGTCCCCGTGCGAGTTATTAGGGGCCATCTCGGGATTCCCCTCCCGTCCATGCCGGGGACTAAGACCTTGTGTGGAGTCGGGGCCAGAACCTGAGGATTCCTCTCCAGTGTTGCCATGGATCTTGGGGTGCTTCTGAGTCTCCCCAGGGGAGTCAGGCCTCGCCTCGAGTGGGGGAATGCACGTGCGCTTTCCTCCATAGCTGCAGCAGTAGTTTCACGCTTCCTGTCACGTGGATCAAGGGAGATGCGGCTTTCCCTCGAGACTGTCCCTCGAGGCTTTCCCACGAAGCTTTCCCACAGGGCTGTGCCACGGGCCACCTTGTCTGTGTCGATCCTCGGCGTGAAAGACGAGCCGGTGAAGGGAAAAGAGGTTCCTCTGGAATGGACTGAGGTATCTGGGGGATTCTTGGAATGTTGGCACTACCCTGGAGTTCCTCTAGCCGTTCCTGTTGAGAGGGCCTCCTCTTGAGATGTGACAGGAAGCCCGGGAACTCTTTCCCGAGGAAGCAGGGAAAGGATCCCTCATCTCGAGCTATGAGGCGGAAACGGGGCACCTCTGGATGTGGGCGCGACCCTCGTGTTTCCTCTCGAGTGGAGACGGGTATGTTGGGGAACTTCTTGATTTGCACCAAGGGTGTGAAGGACCCTTTCGAAGTTCCAGATGGGAGGTGGGATCAGCCTCGAGACGCCTCAGCAGAAATGGGCCTCATCTCGCCTGGAGGGGAGAACATCCTGGATTTTCTCGATTTGCGCCAAGTCTTCTCGAGTTACGACGGGGGCCTCAGGGACCCGCTCTGGTGGCCTCAGGAAAGGCCAGTCCCCATGCGAGTTGCTAGGGGACCTCTCGGGATTCCTCTCCCGTCCATGCCGTGGCCTCAGTCCTTGTGTGGAGTCGGAGCCGGAACCTGAGGATTCCTCTCCAGTGTTTCCATGGATCTTGGGGTGCTTCTGAGTCTCCCCAGGGGAGTCAGGCCTCGTCTCGAGTGGGGGCATGCACGTGCGCTTTCCTCCCGAGCTGCAGCAGTAGTGTCACGCTTCCTGTCACGTGGATCAAGGGATCTGTGGCTTTCCCTCGAGGCTGTCCCTCGAGGCTTTCCCACGAGGCTTTCCCACAGGGCTGTGCCACGTGCCACCTTGGTGTGAGTCGATCCTCGGCGTGAAAGACGAGCCGGTGAAGGGAAAAGAGGTTCCTCTGGAATGGACTGAGACATCTGGGGGACTCTTGGAATGGTGGCACGACCCTGGAGTTCCTCTCGCCGTTCCTGTTGAGAGGGCCTCCTCTTGAGATGCGACGGGAAGGCCGGGAACTCTTTCCCGACGAAGCAGGGAAAGGATCCCTCATCTCGAGCTACGAGGCGGAAACGGGGCTCCTCTGGATGTGGGCGGGACCCTCGTGATTCCTCTCGAGTGGAGACGGGTATGTCGGGGAACTTCTTGATTTGCACCAAGGGTGTGAAGGACCCTTTCGAAGTTCCAGAGGTGAGGTGTGATCAGCCTCGAGACGCCTCAGCGGAAATGGGCCTCATCTCGCCTGGAGGGGAGAACGTCCTGGATTTTCTCGAGTTGCGGCAGGTCTTCTCGAGTTACGACGGGGACCTCAGGGACCCGCTCTGGTGGCCTCAGGAAAGGCCAGTCCCCATGCGAGTTGCTAGGGAACCTCTCGGGATTCCTTTCCCGTCCATGCCGTGGCCTCAGTCCTTGTGTGGAGTCGGAGCCGGAACCTGAGGATTCCTCTCCAGTGTTGCCATGGAACTTGGGGTGCTTCTGAGTCTCCCCAGGGGAGTCAGGCCTCGTCTCGAGTGGGGGCATACACGTGCGCTTTCCTCCCGAGCTGCAGCAGTAGTGTCACGCTTCCTGTCACGTGGATCAAGGGATCTGTGGCTTTCCCTCGAGGCTGTCCCTCGAGGCTTTCCCACGAGGCTTTCCCACAGGGCTGTGCCACGTGCCACCTTGGTGTGAGTCGATCCTCGGCGTGAAAGACGAGCCGGTGAAGGGAAAAGAGGTTCCTCTGGAATGGACTGAGACATCTGGGGGACTCTTGGAATGGTGGTACGACCCTGGAGTTCCTCTCGCCGTTCCTGTTGAGAGGGCCTCCTCTTGAGATGCGACGGGAAGGCCGGGAACTCTATCCCGACGAAGCAGGGAAAGGATCCCTCATCTCGAGCTACGAGGCGGAAACGGGGCTCCTCTGGATGTGGGCGGGACCCTCGTGATTCCTCTCGAGTGGAGACGGGTATGTCGGGGAACTTCTTGATTTGCACCAAGGGTGTAAAGGACCCTTTCGAAGTTCCAGAGGGGAGGTGTGATCAGCCTCGAGACGCCTCAGCGGAAATGGGCCTCATCTCGCCTGGAGGGGAGAACCTCCTGGATTTTCTCGAGTTGCGGCAGGTCTTCTCGAGTTACGACGGGGACCTCAGGGACCCTCTCTGGTGGCCTCAGGAAAGGCCAGTCCCCATGCGAGTTGCTAGGGGACCTCTCGGGATTCCTCTCCCTTCCATGCCGGGGCCTCAGTCCTTGTGTGGAGTCGGGGCCGGAACCTGAGGATTCCTCTCCAGTGTTGCCATGGATCTTGGGGTGCTTCTGAGTCTCCCCAGGGGAGTCAGGCCTCGTCTCGAGTGGGGGCATGCACGTGCGCTTTCCTCCCGAGCTGCAGCAGTAGTGTCACGCTTCCTGTCACGTGGATCATGGGATCTGTGGCTTTCCCTCGAGGCTGTCCCTCGAGGCTTTCCCACGAGGCTTTCCCACAGGGCTGTGCCACCTGCCACCTTGGTGTGAGTCGATCCTCGGCGTGAAAGACGAGCCGGTGAAGGGAAAAGAGGTTCCTCTGGAATGGACTGAGACATCTGGGGGACTCTTGGAATGGTGGCACGACCCTGGAGTTCCTCTCGCCGTTCCTGTTGAGAGGGCCTCCTCTTGAGATGCGACGGGAAGGCCGGGAACTCTTTCCCGACGAAGCAGGGAAAGGATCCCTCATCTCGAGCTACGAGGCGGAAACGGGGCTCCTCTGGATGTGGGCGGGACCCTCGTGATTCCTCTCGAGTGGAGACTGGTATGTCGGGGAACTTCTTGATTTGCACCAAGGGTGTGAAGGACCCTTTCGAAGTTCCAGAGGTGAGGTGTGATCAGCCTCGAGACGCCTCAGCGGAAATGGGCCTCATCTCGCCTGGAGGGGAGAACGTCCTAGATTTTCTCGAGTTGCGGCAGGTCTTCTCGAGTTACGACGGGGACCTCAGGGACCCGCTCTGGTGGCCTCAGGAAAGGCCAGTCCCCATGCGAGTTGCTAGGGGACCTCTCGGGATTCCTCTCCCGTCCATGCCGGGGCCTCAGTCCTTGTGTGGAGTCGGAGCCGGAACCTGAGAATTCCTCTCCAGTGTTGCCATGGATCTTGGGGTGCTTCTGAGTCTCCCCAGGGGAGTCAGGCCTCGTCTCGAGTGGGGTCATGCACGTGCGCTTTCCTCCCGAGCTGTAGCAGTAGTGTCACGCTTCCTGTCACGTGGATCAAGGGATCTGTGGCTTTCCCTCGAGGCTGTCCCTCGAGGCTTTCCGCGAGACCTTCCCACAGGGCTGTGCCACGGGCCACCTTGTCTGATTCGATCCTCGGCGTGAAAGACGATCCGGTGAAGGGTAAAGAGTTTCCTCTGGAATGGACTGAGACATCTGGGGGACTCTTGGAATGGTGGCAGGACCCTGGAGTTCCTCTCGTCGATCCTCTTGAGAGGGCCTCCTCTTGAGATGCCACGGGAACGCAGGGAACTCTTTCCCGACGAAGCAGGGAAAGGATCCCTCATCTCGAGCTACGAGTCGGAAACGGGGCTCCTCTGGATATGGGCGGGCCCTCGTGTTTCCTCTCGACTGGAGACGGGTATGTCGGGGAACTTCTTGATTTGCACCAATGGTGTGAAGGACCCTTTCAAAGTTCCAGAGGGGAGGTGTGATCAGCCTCGAGACGCCTCAGCGGAAATGGGCCTCATCTCGCCTGGAGGGGAGAACCTCCTGGATTTTCTCGAGTTGCGTCAGGTCTTCTCAAGTTACGACAGGGACCTCAGGGACCCGCTTTGGTGGCCTCAGGAAAGGCCAGTCCGCGTGCGAGTTATTAGGGGCCATCTCGGGATTCCCCTCCCGTCCATGCCGGGGACTAAGACCTTGTGTGGAGTCGGGGCCAGAACCTGAGGATTCCTCTCCAGTGTTGCCATGGATCTTGGGGTGCTTCTGAGTCTCCCCAGGGGAGTCAGGCCTCGCCTCGAGTGGGGGAATGCACGTGCGCTTTCCTCCATAGCTGCAGCAGTAGTTTCACGCTTCCTGTCACGTGGATCAAGGGAGATGCGGCTTTCCCTCGAGACTGTCCCTCGAGGCTTTCCCACGAAGCTTTCCCACAGGGCTTTGCCACGGGCCACCTTGTCTGAGTCGATCCTCGGCGTGAAAGACGAGCCGGTGAAGGGAAAAGAGGTTCCTCTGGAATGGACTGAGACATCTGGGGGACTCTTGGAATGGTGGCACGACCCTGGAGTTCCTCTCATCGATCCTCTTGAGAGGTCCTCCTCTTGAGATGCGACGGGAACGCCGGGAAGTCTTTCCCGAAGAAGCAGGGAAAGGATCCCTCATCTCGAGCTACGAGGCGGAAACGGGGCACCTCTGGATGTGGGCGGGACCCTCGTGTTTCCTCTCGAGTGGAGACGGGTATGTTGGAGAACTTCTTGATTTGCACCAAGGGTGTGAAGGACCCTTTCGAAGTTCCAGAGGGGAGGTGGGATCAGCCTCGAGACGCCTCAGCAGAAATGGGCCTCATCTCGCCTGGAGGGGAGAACCTCCTGGATTTTCTCGATTTGCGGCAAGTCTTCTCGAGTTACGACGGGGGCCTCAGGAACCCGCTCTGGTGGCCTCAGGAGAGGCCAGTCCCCGTGCGAGTTGCTAGGGGACCTCACGGGACTCCTCTACCGTCCATGCCGGGGCCTCAGTCCTTGTGTGGAGTCGGAGCTGGAACCTGACGATTCCTCTCCAGTGTTGCCATGGATCTTAGGGTGCTTCTGAGTCTCCCCAGGGGAGTCAGGCCTCGCCTCGAGTGGGGGCATGCACGTGCGCTTTCCTCCCTAGCTGCAGCAGTAGTTTCACGCTTCCTGTCACGTGGATCAAGGGAGATGCGGCTTTCCCTCGAGACTGTCCCTCGAGGCTTTCCCACGAAGCTTTCCCACAGGGCTGTGCCACGGGCCACCTTTTCTGAGTCGATCCTCGGCGTGAAAGACGAGCCGGTGAAGGGAAAAGAGGTTCCTCTGGAATGGACTGAGACATCTGGGGGACTCGTGGAATGGTGGCACGACCCTGGAGTTCCTCTCATCGATCCTCTTGAGAGGTCCTCCTCTTGAGATGCGACGGGAACGCCGGGAACTCTTTCCCGACGAAGCAGGGAAAAGATCCCTCATCTCCAGCTACGAGGTGGAAAAGGGTCTCCTCTGGATGTGGGCGGGACCCTCGTGTTTCCTCTCGAGTGGAGACGGGTATGTCGGGGAACTTCTTGATTTGCACCCAGGGTGTGAAGGACCCTTTCGAAGTTCCAGAGGGGAGGTGTGATCAGCCTCGAGACGCCTCAGCGGAAATGGGCCTCATCTGGCCTGGAGGGGAGAACCTCCTGGATTTTCTCGAGTTGCAGCAGGTCTTCTCGAGATACGACGGGGACCTCAGGGACCCGCTCTGGTGGCCTCAGGAAAGGCCAGTCCCCATGCGAGTTGCTAGGGGACCTCTCTGGATTCCTCTCCCGTCCATGCCGGGGCCTCAGTCCTTGTGTGGAGTCGGGGCCGGAACCTGAGGATTCCTCTCCAGTGTTGTCACGGATCTTGGGGTGATTCTGAGTCTCCCCAGGGGAGTCAGGCCTCGTCTCGAGAGGGGGCATGCACGTGCGCTTTCCTCCCGAGCTGCAGCAGTAGTGTCACGCTTCCTGTCACGTGGATCAAGGGAGATGCGGCTTTCCCTCGAGACTGTCCCTCGAGGCTTTCCCACGAAGCTTTCCCACAGGGCTGTGCCACGGGCCACCTTTTCTGAGTCGATCCTCGGCCTGAAAGACGAGCCGGTGAAGGGAAAAGAGGTTCCTCTGGAATGGACTGAGACATCTGGGGGACTCTTGGAATGGTGGCACGACCCTGGAGTTCCTCTCGCCGTTCCTGTTGAGAGGGGCTCCTCTTGAGATGCGAAGGGAACGCGGGAACTCTTTCCCGACGAAGCAGGGAAAGGATCCCTCATCTCGAGCTACGAGGCGGAAACGGGGCTCCTCTGGATGTGTGCGGGACCCTCTTGTTTCCTCTCGAGTGGAGACGGGTATGTCGGGGAACTTCTTGATTTGCACCAAGGGTGTGAAGGACCCTTTCGAAGTTCCAGAGGGGAGGTGTGATCAACCTCGAGATGCCTCAGCGGAAATGGGCCTCATCTCGCCTGAAGGGAGAACCTCCTGGATTTTCTAGAGTTGCGGCAGGTCTTCTCGAGTACGACGGGGACCTCAGGGACCCGCTCTGGTGGCCTCAGGAGAGGCCAGTCCCCATGCGAGTTGCTAGGGGCCATCTCGGGATTCCTCTCCCGACCATGCCGGGGCCTCAGTCCTTCTGTCGACTCGGGGACGGAACCTGAGGATTCCTCTCCAGTGTTGCCATGGATCTTGGGGTGCTTCTGAGTCTCCCCAGGGGAGTCAGGCCTCGTCTCGAGTGGGGTCATGCACGTGTGCTTTCCTCCCGATCTGCAGCAGTAGTGTCACGCTTTCTGTGACGTTGTTCAAGGGATCTGTGGTTTCCCTCGAGGCTGTCCCTCGAGGCTTTCCCACGAAGCTTTCCCACAGGGCTGTGCCACGTGCCACCTTGGTGTGAGTCGATCCTCGGCGTGAAAGACGAGCCGGGGAAGGGATAAGAGTTTCTTCTGGAATGGACTGAGACATCTGGGGGACTCTTGGAATGGTGGCAAGACCCTGGAGTTCCTCTCGCCGTTCCTGTTGAGAGGGCCTCCTCTTGAGATGCGACGGGAACGCCGGGAACTCTTTCCCGACGAGGCAGGGAAAGGATCCCTCATCTCGAGCGACGAGGCGGAAACGGGGCTCCTCTGGATGTGGGCGGGACCGTCGTGTTCCTCTCGAGTGGAGACGGGCATGTAGGGGAACTTCTTGATTTGCACCAAGGGTGTGAAGGACCCTTTCGAAGTTCCAGAAGTGAGGTGTGATCAGCCTCGAGGCGCCTCAGCGGAAATGAGCCTCATCTCGCCTGGAGGGGAGAACCTCCTGGATTTTCTCGAGTTGCAGCAGGTCTTCTCGAGATACGATGGGGACCTCAGGTACACGCTCTGGTGGACTCAGGAAAGGCCAGTCCCCATGCGCGTAGCTAGGGGCCCTCTCGGGATTCGTCTCCCGTCCATGCCGGGGACTAAGTCCTTGTGTGTAGTCGGGGCTGGAACCTGAGCATTCCTCTCCAGTGTTGCCATGGATCTTGGGGTGCTTCTGAGTCTCCCCAGGGGAGTCAGGCCTCGTCTCGAGTGGGGGCATGCACGTGCGCTTTGCTCCCGAGCTGCAGCAGTAGTGTCACCCTTCCTGTCACGTGGATCAAGGGATCTGTGGCTTTCCCTCGAGGCTTTCCCACAGGGCTGTGCCACGTGCCACCTTGTTGTGAGTCGATCCTCAGTGTGAAAGACGAGCCGATGAAGGGAAAAGAGGTTCTTCTGGAATGGACTGAGACATCAGGGGGACTCTTGGAATGGTGGCACGACCCTGGAGTTCCTCTCGACGTTCCTGTTGAGAGGACCTCCTCTTGAGATGCGACGGCACGCCGGGAACTCTGTCCCGACGAAGCAGGGATCGGATCCCTCATCTCGAGCTACGAGGCGGAAACGGGGCTGCTCTGGATGTGGGCGGGACCATCGTGCTTCCTCTCGAGTGGAGACGGGTATGTCGGGGAACTTCTTGATTTGCACTAGGGTGTGAAGGGCCCTTTCGAAGTTCCAGAGGGGAGGTGGGATCAGCCTCGAGACGCCTCAGCGGAAATGGGCCTCATCTCGCCTGTAGGGGAGAACCTCCTGGATTTTCTCGATTTGCGGCAGGTCTTCTCGAGTTACGACGGGGACTTCAGGGACCCGCTATGGTGGCCTAAGGAGAGGCCAGTCCCCATGCGCATTGCTAGGGGCCCTCTTGTGATTCCTCTCCCGGCCCTGCCGGGGCCTCAATCCTTGTGTGGAGTCGGGGCCGGAACCTGAGGATTCCTCTCCAGTGTTGCCACGGATCTTGGGATGCTTCTGAGTATCCCCAGGGGAGTCAGGCCTCGTCTCGAGTGGGGGCATGCACGTGCACTTTCCTCCCGAGCTGCAGCAGTAATGTCACGCTTCCTGTGACGTGTATCAAGGGAGATGCGGCTTTCCCTCGAGGCTGTCCCTCGAGGCTTTCCCACGATGCTTTCCCACAGGGCTGTTCCACGTGCCACCTTGTCTGAGTCGATCCTCGGCGTGAAAGACGAGCCGGTGAAGGGAAAAGAGGTTCCTCTGGAATGGACTGAGACATCTGGGGGACTCTTGGAATGGTGGCACTACCCTGGAGTTCCTCTCGCCGTTCCTGTTGAGAGGGCCTCTTCTTGAGATGCGACGGGAAGCCCGGGAACTCTTTCCCGAAGAAGCAGGGAAAGGATCCCTCATCTCGAGCTATGAGGCGGAAACGGGGCACCTCTGGATGTGGGCGGGACCCTCGTGTTTCCACTCGAGTGGAGAAGGGTATGTCGGGGAACTTCTTGATTTGCACCAAGGGTGTGAAGGATCCTTTCGAAGTTCCAGAGGGGAGGTGTGATCACCCTCGAGACGCCTCAGCAGAAATGGGCCTCATCTCGCCTGGAGGGGAGAACCTCCTGGATTTTCTCGATTTGCGGCAAGTCTTCTCGAGTTACGACGGGGACCTCAGGGACCCGCTCTTGTGGCCTAAGGAGAGGCCAGTCCCCATGCGAGTTGCTAGGGGACCTCTCGGGATTACTCTCCCGTCCATGCCGGGGCCTCAGTCCTTGTGTGGAGTCGGGGCAGGACCCTGAGGATTCCTCTCCAGTGTTGCCATGGATCTTGGGGTGCTTCTGAGTCTCCCCAGGGGAGTCAGGCCTCGTCTCGAGTGGGGGCATGCACGTGTGCTTTCCTCCCGATCTGCAGCAGTACTGTCACGCTTCCTTTGACGTGGATCAAGGGATCTGCGGCTTTCCCTCGAGGCTGTCCCTCGAGGCTTTCCCACGAGGCTTTCCCACAGGGCTGTGCCACGTGCCACCTTGGTGTGAGTCGATCCTCGGCGTGAAAGACGAGCCTGTGAAGGGAAAAGAGGTTCCTCTGGAATGGACTGAGACATCTGGGGGACTCTTGGAATGGTGGCAAGACCCTGGAGTTCCTCTCGCCGTTCCTGTTGAGAGGGCCTCCTCTTGAAATGCGACGGGAACGCCGGGAACTCTTTCCCGACGAGGCAGGGAAAGGATCCCTCATCTCGAGCGACGAGGCGGAAAAGTGGCTCCTCTGGATGTGGGCGGGACCGTCGTGTTCCTCTCGAGTGGAGACGGGCATGTAGGGGAACTTCTTGATTTGCACCAAGGGTGTGAAGGACCCTTTCGAAGTTCCAGAAGTGAGGTGTGATCAGCCTCGAGGCGCCTCAGCGGAAATGAGCCTCATCTCGCCTGGAGGGGAGAACCTCCTGTATTTTCTCGAGTTGCAGCAGGTCTTCTCGAGTTACGACGGGGACCTCAGGGACACGCTCTGGTGGCCTCAGGAAAGGCCAGTCCCCATGCGCGTTGCTAGGGGCCCTCTCGGGATTCCTCTCCCGGCCCTGCCGGGGCCTAAGACCTTGTGTGGAGTCCGGGCCGGAACCTGACCATTCCTCTCCAGTGTTGCCATGGATCTTGGGGTGCTTCTGAGTCTCCCCAGGGGAGTCAGGCCTCGTCTCGTGTGGGGGCATGCACGTGCGCTTTGCTCCGGAGCTGCAGCAGTAGTGTCACGCTTCCTGTCACGTGGATCAAGGGATCTGTGGCTTTCCCTCGAGGCTTTCCCTGGAGGCTTTCCCACGAGGCTTTCCCACAGGGCTGTGCCACGTGCCACATTGTTGTGAGTCGATCCTCGGTGTGAAAGATGAGCCGGTGAAGGGAAAAGAGGTTCTTCTGGAATGGACTGAGACATCTGGGGGACTCTTGGAACGGTGGCACGACCCTGGAGTTCCTCTCGCGGTTCCTGTTGAGAGGACCTCCTCTTGAGATGCGACGGCACGCCGGGAACTCTTTCCCGACGAAGCAGGGAAAAGATCCCTCATCTCGAGCTACGAGGCGGAAACGGGGCTCCTCTGGATGTGGGCGGGACCCTCGTGTTTCCTCTCGAGTGGAGATGGGTATGTGGGGGAACTTCTTGATTTGCACAAAGGGTGTGAAGGACCCTTTTGAAGGTCCAGAGGTGAGGTGTGATCAGCATCGAGACGCCTCAGCGGAAATGGGCCTCATCTCGCCTGGAGGGGAGAACCTCCTGGATTTTCTCGAGTTGCCGCAGGTCTTCTCAAGATACGACGGGGACCTCAGGCACCCGCTCTGGTGGCCTCAGGAAAGGCCAGTCCCCATGCGAGCTGCTAGGGGACCTCTCGGGATTCCTCTCCCGTCCATGCCGGGGCCTCAGTCCTTGTGTGGAGTCGGGGCCGGAACCTGAGGATTCCTCTCCAGTGTTGCCACGGATCTTGGGGTGATTTTGAGTCTCCCCAGGGGAGTCAGGCCTCGTCTCGAGTGGGGGCATGCAGTTGCGCTTTGCTCCCGAGCTGCAGCAGTAGTGTCATGCTTCCTGTCACGTGGATCAAGGGATCTGCGGCTTTCCCTCGAGGCTGTCACTCGAGGCTTTCCCAAGAGGCTTTCCCACAGGGCTGTGCCACGTGTCACCTTGGTGTGAGTCGATCCTCGGCGTGAAAGTCTAGCTGGTGAAGGGAAAAGTGGTTCCTCTGGAATGGACTGAGATATCTGGGGGACTCTTGTAATGGTGGCACGACCCTGGAGTACCTCTCGCCGTTCTTGTTGAGAGGGCCTCCGCTTGAGATGCGACGGGAATGCCGGGAACTCTGTCCAGGAGAAGCAGGGATAGGATCCCTCATGTCGAGCTACGAGGCGGAAACGGGGCTCCTCTGGATGTGGGCGGGACCCTCGTGCTTCCTCTCGAGTGGAGACGGGTATGTCGGGGAACTTCTTGATTTGCACCCAGGATGTGAAGGACCCTTTCGAAGTTCCAGAAGTGAGGTGTGATCAGCCTCGAGACACCTCAGCGGAAATGGGCCTCGTCTCGCCTTGAGGGAAGAACCTCCTGGATTTTCTCGAGTTGCGGCAGGTCTTCTCGAGTTACGACGGGGACCTCAGGGACCCGCTCTGGTGGCCTCAGGAAAGGCCAGTCCCCATGCGAGATGCTAGGGGCCCTCTCGGGATTCCTCTCCTGTCCATGCCGGGGCCTAAGACCTTGAGTGTAGTCGGGGCCTTAACCTGAGGATTCCTCTCCAGTGTTGCCATGGATCTTGGGGTGCTTCTGAGTCTCCCCAGGGGAGTCAGGCCTCGTCTCGAGTGGGGTCATGCACGTGTGCTTTCCTCCCGATCTGCAGCAGTAGTGTCACGCTTCCTGTGACGTTGTTCAAGGGATCTGTGGTTTCCCTCGAAGCTGTCCCTCGAGGCTTTCCCACGAGGCTTTCCCACAGGGCTGTGCCACGTGCCACCTTGGTGTGAGTCGATCCTCGGCGTGAAAGACGAGCCGGGGAAGGGATAAGAGTTTCCTCTGGAATGGACTGAGACATCTGGGGGACTCTTGGAATGGTGGCAAGACCCTGGAGTTCCTCTCGCCGTTCCTGTTGAGAGGACCTCCTCTTGAGATGCGACGGGAACGCCGGGAACTCTTTCCCGACGAGGCAGGGAAAGGATCCCTCTTCTCGAGCGACGAGGCGGAAACGGGGCTCCTCTGGATGTGGGCGGGACCGTCATGTTCCTCTCGAGTGGAGACGGGCATGTAGGGGAACTTCTTGATTTGCACCAAGGGTGTGAAGGACCCTTTCGAAGTTCCAGAAGTGAGGTGTGATCAGCCTCGAGGCGCCTCAGCGGAAATGAGCCTCATCTCGCCTGGAGGGGAGAACCTCCTGGATTTTCTCGAGTTGCAGCAGGTCTTCTCGAGATACGACGGGGACCTCAGGTACACGCTCTGGTGGACTCAGGAAAGGCCAGTCCCCATGCGCGTAGCTAGGGGCCCTCTCGGGATTCCTCTCCCGTCCATGCCGGGGACTAAGACCTTGTGTGGAGTCGGGGCAGGAACCTGAGCATTCCTCTCCAGTGTTTCCATGGATCTTGGCGTGCTTCTGAGTCTCCCCAGGGGAGTCAGGCCTCGTCTCGAGTGGGGGCATGCACGTGCGCTTTGCTCCCGAGCTGCAGCAGTAGTGTCACCCTTCCTGTCACGTGGATCAAGGGATCTGTGGCTTTCCCTCGAGGCTTTCCCTCGAGGCTTTCCCACGAGGCTTTCCCACAGGGCTGTGCCACGTGCCACCTTGGTGTGAGTCGATCCTCAGTGTGAAAGACGAGCCGATGAAGGGAAAAGAGGTTCTTCTGGAATGGACTGAGACATCAGGGGGACTCTTGGAATGGTGGCACGACCCTGGAGTTCCTCTCGCCGTTCCTGTTGAGAGGACCTCCTCTTGAGATGCGACGGCACGCCGGGAACTCTGTCCCGACGAAGCAGGGATAGGATCCCTCATCTCGAGCTACGAGGCGGAAACGGGGCTCCTCTGGATGTGGGCGGGACCATCGTGCTTCCTCTCGAGTGGAGACGGGTATGTCGGGGAACTTCTTGATTTGCACTAGGGTGTGAAGGGCCCTTTCGAAGTTCCAGAGGGGAGGTGGGATCAGCCTCGAGACGCCTCAGCGGAAATGGGACTCATCTCGCCTGGAGGGGAGAACCTCCTGGATTTTCTCGAGTTGCGGCAGGTCTTCTCGAGTTACGACGGGGACTTCAGGGACCCGCTATGGTGCCCTAAGGAGAGGCCAGTCCCCATGCGCATTGCTAGGGGCCCTCTTGGGATTCCTCTCCCGGCCCTGCCGGGGCCTCAATCCTTGTGTGGAGTCGGGGCCGGAACCTGAGGATTCCTCTCCAGTGTTGCCACGGATCTTGGGATGCTTCTGAGTATCCCCAGGGGAGTCAGGCCTCGTCTCGAGTGGGGGCATGCACGTGCACTTTCCTCCCGAGCTGCAGCAGTAATGTCACGCTTCCTGTGACGTGTATCAAGGGAGATGTGGCTTTCCCTCGAGGCTGTCCCTCGAGGCTTTCCCACGATGCTTTCCCACAGGGCTGTGCCACGTGCCACCTTGTCTGAGTCGATCCTCGGCGTGAAAGACGAGCCGGTGAAGGGAAAAGAGGTTCCTCTGGAATGGACTGAGACATCTGGGGGACTCTTGGAATGTTGGCACTACCCTGGAGTTCCTCTCGCCGTTCCTGTTGAGAGGGCCTCTTCTTGAGATGTGACGGGAAGCCCGGGAACTCTTTCCCGACGAAGCAGGGAAAGGATCCCTCATCTCGAGCTATGAGGCGGAAACGGGGCACCTCTGGATGTGGGCGGGACCCTCGTGTTTCCTCTCGAGTGGAGACGGGTATGTCGGGGAACTTCTTGATTAGCACCAAGGGTGTGAAGGACCCTTTCGAAGTTCCAGTGGGGAGGTGTGATCACCCTCGAGACGCCTCAGCGGAAATGGGCCTCATCTCGCCTGGAGGGGAGAACCTCCTGGATTTTTTCGAGTTGCGGCAGGTCTTCTCGAGTTACGACGGGGGCCTCAGGGACCCGCTCTGGTCGCCTCAGGAAAGGCCAGTCCCCATGCGAGTTGCTTGGGGACCTCTCGGGATTCCTCTCCCGTCCATGCCGGGGCCTCAGTCCTTGTGTGGAGTCGGGGCAGGACCCTGAGGATTCCTCTCCAGTGTTGCCATGGATCTTGGGGTGCTTCTGAGTCTCCCCAGGGGAGTCAGGCCTCGTCTCGAGTGGGGGCATGCACGTGCGCTTTGCTCCGGAGCTGCAACAGTAGTGTCACGCTTCCTGTCACGTGGATCAAGGGATCTGTGGCTTTCCCTCGAGGCTTTCCCTCGAGGCTTTCCCACGAGGCTTTCCCACAGGGCTGTGCCACGTGCCACATTGTTGTGAGTCGATCCTCGGTGTGAAAGATGAGCCGGTGTAGGGAAAAGAGGTTCTTCTGGAATGGACTGAGACATCTGGGGGACTCTTAGAACGGTGGCACGACCCTGGAGTTCCTCTCGCGGTTCCTGTTGAGAGGACCTCCTCTTGAGATGCGACGGCACGCCGGGAACTCTGTCCCGACGAAGCAGGGATAGGATCCCGCATCTCGAGCTACGAGGCGGAAACGCGGCTCCTCTGGATGTGGGCGGGACCCTCGTGTTTCCTCTCGAGTGGAGACGGGTATGTCGGGGAACTTCTTGATTTGCACCAAGGGTGTGAAGGACCCTTTCGAAGTTCCAGAGGGGAGGTGGGATCAGCCTCGAGACGCCTCAGTAGAAATGGGCCTCATCTCGCCTGTAGGGGAGATCCTCCTGGATTTTCTTGATTTGCGGCAGGTCTTCTCGAGTTACGACGGGAACCTCAGGGACCCGCTCTGGTGGCCTAAGGAGAGGCCAGTCCCCATGCGAGTTGCTAGGGGACCTCTCGGTATTCCTCTCCCGTCCGTGCCGGGGCCTCAGTCCTTGTGTGGAGTCGGGGCCGGAACCTGAGGATTCCTCTCCAGTGTTGCCATGGATATTAGGGTGCTTCTGAGTCTCCCCAGGGGAGTCAGGCCTCGTCTCGAGTGGCGGCATGCACGTGCGCTTTCCTCCCGAGCTGCAGCAGTAGTTTCACGCTTCCTGTCACGTGGATCAAGGGAGATTTGGCTTTCCCTCGAGACTGTCCCTCGAGGCTTTCCCACGAGGCATTCCCACAGGGCTGTGCCACGTGCCACCTTGGTGTGAGTCGATCCTCGGCGTGAAAGACGAGCCGGTGAAGGGAAAAGAGGTTCCTCTGGAATGGACTGAGACATCTGGGGGACTCTTGGAATGGTGGCACGACCCTGGAGTTCCTCTCGTTGATCCTCTTGAGAGGTCCTCCACTTGAGATGCGACGGGAACGCCGGGAAGTCTTTCCCGACGAAGCAGGGAAAGGATCCCTCATCTCAAGCTACGAGGCGGAAACGGGGCTCCTCTGGATGTGTGCGGGACCCTCGTGTTTCCTCTCGAGTGGAGACAGGTATGTCGGGGAACTTCTTGATTTGCACCAAGGGTGTGAATGACCCTTTCGAAGTTCCAGAGGGGAGGTGTGATCAACCTCGAGACGCCTCAGCGGAAATGGGCCTCATCTCGCCTGGAGGGGAGAACCTCCTGGATTTTTTCGAGTTGCGGCAGGTCTTCTCGAGTTACGACGGGGGCCTCAGGGACCCGCTCTGGTGGCCTCAGGAAAGGCCAGTCCCCATGCGAGTTGCTTGGGGACCTCTCGGGATTCCTCTCCCGTCCATGCCGGGGCCTCAGTCCTTGTGTGGAGTCGGGGCAGGACCCTGAGGATTCCTCTCCAGTGTTGCCATGGATCTTGGGGTGCTTCTGAGTCTCCCCAGGGGAGTCAGGCCTCGTCTCGAGTGGGGGCATGCACGTGTGCTTTCCTCCCGATCTGCAGCAGTACTGTCACGCTTCCTTTGACGTGGATCAAGGGATCTGCGGCTTTCCCTCGAGGCTGTCCCTCGAGGCTTTCCCACGAGGCTTTCCACAGGGCTGTGCCACGTGCCACCTTGGTGTGAGTCGATCCTCGGCGTGAAAGACGAGCCTGTGAAGGGAAAAGAGGTTCCTCTGGAATGGACTGAGACATCTGGGGACTCTTGGAATGGTGGCAAGACCCTGGAGTTCCTCTCGCCGTTCCTGTTGAGAGGGCCTCCTCTTGAAATGCGACGGGAACGCCGGGAACTCTTTCCCGACGAGGCAGGGAAAGGATCCCTCATCTCGAGCGATGAGGCGGAAACGGGGCTCCTCTGGATGTGGGCGGGACCGTCGTGTTCCTCTCGAGTGGAGACGGGCATGTAGGGGAACTTCTTGATTTGCACCAAGGGTGTGAAGGACCCTTTCGAAGTTCCAGAAGTGAGGTGTGATCAGCCTCGAGGCGCCTCAGCGGAAATGAGCCTCATCTCGCCTGGAGGGGAGAACCTCCTGGATTTTCTCGAGTTGCAGCAGGTCTTCTCGAGTTACGACGGGGACCTCAGGGACACGCTCTGGTGGCCTCAGGAAAGGCCAGTCCCCATGCGCGTTGCTAGGGGCCCTCTCGGGATTCCTCTCCCGTCCATGCCGGGGCCTAAGACCTTGTGTGGAGTCGGGGCCGGAACCTGAGCATTCCTCTCCAGTGTAGCCATGGATCTTGGGGTGATTCTGAGTCTCCCCAGGGGAGTCAGGCCTCGTCTCGTGTGGGGGCATGCACGTGCGCTTTGCTCCGGAGCTGCAACAGTAGTGTCACGCTTCCTGTCACGTGGATCAAGGGATCTGTGGCTTTCCCTCGAGGCTTTCCCTCGAGGCTTTCCCACGAGGCTTTCCCACAGGGCTGTGCCACGTGCCACAATGTTGTGAGTCGATCCTCGGTGTGAAAGATGAGCCGGTGTAGGGAAAAGAGGTTCTTCTGGAATGGACTGAGACATCTGGGGGACTCTTAGAACGGTGGCACGACCCTGGAGTTCCTCTCGCGGTTCCTGTTGAGAGGACCTCCTCTTGAGATGCGACGGCACGCCGGGAACTCTGTCCCGACGAAGCAGGGATAGGATCCCGCATCTCGAGCTACGAGGCGGAAACGCGGCTCCTCTGGATGTGGGCGGGACCCTCGTGTTTCCTCTCGAGTGGAGACGGGTATGTCGGGGAACTTCTTGATTTGCACCAAGGGTGTGAATGACCCTTTCGAAGTTCCAGAGGGGAGGTGGGATCAGCCTCGAGACGCCTCAGTGGAAATGGGACTCATCTCGCCTGTAGGGGAGATCCTCCTGGATTTTCTCGATTTGTGGCAGGTCTTCTCGAGTTATGACGGGGACCTCAGGGACCCGCTCTGGTGGCCTAAGGAGAGGCCAGTCCCCATGCGAGTTGCTAGGGGACCTCTCGGTATTCCTCTCCCGTCCGTGCCGGGGCCTCAGTCCTTGTGTGGAGTCGGGGCCGGAACCTGAGGATTCCTCTCCAGTGTTGCCATGGATATTAGGGTGCTTCTGAGTCTCCCCAGGGGAGTCAGGCCTCGTCTCGAGTGGGGGCATGCACGTGCGCTTTCCTCCCGAGCTGCAGCAGTAGTTTCACGCTTCCTGTCACGTGGATCAAGGGAGATTTGGCTTTCCCTCGAGACTGTCCCTCGAGGCTTTCCCACGAGGCATTCCCACAGGGCTGTGCCACGTGCCACCTTGGTGTGAGTCGATCCTCGGCGTGAAAGACGAGCCGGTGAAGGAAAAGAGGTTCCTCTGGAATGGACTGAGACATCTGGGGGACTCTTGGAATGGTGGCACGACCCTGGAGTTCCTCTCGTTGATCCTCTTGAGAGGTCCTCCACTTGAGATGCGACGGGAACGCCGGGAAGTCTTTCCCGACGAAGCAGGGAAAGGATCCCTCATCTCAAGCTACGAGGCGGAAACGGGGCTCCTCTGGTGTGTGCGTGTGCGGGACCCTCGTGTTTCCTCTCGAGTGGAGACAGGTATGTCGGGGAACTTCTTGATTTGCACCAAGGGTGTGAATGACCCTTTCGAAGTTCCAGAGGGGAGGTGTGATCAACCTCGAGACGCCTCAGCGGAAATGGGCCTCATCTCGCCTGGAGGGGAGAACCTCCTGGATTTTTTCGAGTTGCGGCAGGTCTTCTCGAGTTACGACGGGGGCCTCAGGGACCCGCTCTGGTGGCCTCAGGAAAGGCCAGTCCCCATGCGAGTTGCTTGGGGACCTCTCGGGATTCCTCTCCCGTCCATGCCGGGGCCTCAGTCCTTGTGTGGAGTCGGGGCAGGACCCTGAGGATTCCTCTCCAGTGTTGCCATGGATCTTGGGGTGCTTCTGAGTCTCCCCAGGGGAGTCAGGCCTCGTCTCGAGTGGGGGCATGCACGTGTGCTTTCCTCCCGATCTGCAGCAGTACTGTCACGCTTCCTTTGACGTGGATCAAGGGATCTGCGGCTTTCCCTCGAGGCTGTCCCTCGAGGCTTTCCCACGAGGCTTTCCACAGGGCTGTGCCACGTGCCACCTTGGTGTGAGTCGATCCTCGGCGTGAAAGACGAGCCTGTGAAGGGAAAAGAGGTTCCTCTGGAATGGACTGAGACATCTGGGGACTCTTGGAATGGTGGCAAGACCCTGGAGTTCCTCTCGCCGTTCCTGTTGAGAGGGCCTCCTCTTGAAATGCGACGGGAACGCCGGGAACTCTTTCCCGACGAGGCAGGGAAAGGATCCCTCATCTCGAGCGATGAGGCGGAAACGGGGCTCCTCTGGATGTGGGCGGGACCGTCGTGTTCCTCTCGAGTGGAGACGGGCATGTAGGGGAACTTCTTGATTTGCACCAAGGGTGTGAAGGACCCTTTCGAAGTTCCAGAAGTGAGGTGTGATCAGCCTCGAGGCGCCTCAGCGGAAATGAGCCTCATCTCGCCTGGAGGGGAGAACCTCCTGGATTTTCTCGAGTTGCAGCAGGTCTTCTCGAGTTACGACGGGGACCTCAGGGACACGCTCTGGTGGCCTCAGGAAAGGCCAGTCCCCATGCGCGTTGCTAGGGGCCCTCTCGGGATTCCTCTCCCGTCCATGCCGGGGCCTAAGACCTTGTGTGGAGTCGGGGCCGGAACCTGAGCATTCCTCTCCAGTGTAGCCATGGATCTTGGGGTGATTCTGAGTCTCCCAGGGGAGTCAGGCCTCGTCTCGTGTGGGGGCATGCACGTGCGCTTTGCTCCGGAGCTGCAACAGTAGTGTCACGCTTCCTGTCACGTGGATCAAGGGATCTGTGGCTTTCCCTCGAGGCTTTCCCTCGAGGCTTTCCCACGAGGCTTTCCCACAGGGCTGTGCCACGTGCCACATTGTTGTGAGTCGATCCTCGGTGTGAAAGATGAGCCGGTGTAGGGAAAAGAGGTTCTTCTGGAATGGACTGAGACATCTGGGGGACTCTTAGAACGGTGGCACGACCCTGGAGTTCCTCTCGCGGTTCCTGTTGAGAGGACCTCCTCTTGAGATGCGACGGCACGCCGGGAACTCTGTCCCGACGAAGCAGGGATAGGATCCCGCATCTCGAGCTACGAGGCGGAAACGCGGCTCCTCTGGATGTGGGCGGGACCGTCGTGTTTCCTCTCGAGTGGAGACGGGTATGTCGGGGAACTTCTTGATTTGCACCAAGGGTGTGAAGGACCCTTTCGAAGTTCCAGAGGGGAGGTGGGATCAGCCTCGAGACGCCTCAGTGGAAATGGGACTCATCTCGCCTGTAGGGGAGATCCTCCTGGATTTTCTCGATTTGTGGCAGGTCTTCTCGAGTTATGACGGGGACCTCAGGGACCCGCTCTGGTGGCCTAAGGAGAGGCCAGTCCCCATGCGAGTTGCTAGGGGACCTCTCGGTATTCCTCTCCCGTCCGTGCCGGGGCCTCAGTCCTTGTGTGGAGTCGGGGCCGGAACCTGAGGATTCCTCTCCAGTGTTGCCATGGATATTAGGGTGCTTCTGAGTCTCCCCAGGGGAGTCAGGCCTCGTCTCGAGTGGGGGCATGCACGTGCGCTTTCCTCCCGAGCTGCAGCAGTAGTTTCACGCTTCCTGTCACGTGGATCAAGGGAGATGCGGCTTTCCCTCGAGACTGTCCCTCGAGGCTTTCCCACGAGGCATTCCCACAGGGCTGTGCCACGTGCCACCTTGGTGTGAGTCGATCCTCGGCGTGAAAGACGAGCCGGTGAAGGGAAAAGAGGTTCCTCTGGAATGGACTGAGACATCTGGGGGACTCTTGGAATGGTGGCACGACCCTGGAGTTCCTCTCGTTGATCCTCTTGAGAGGTCCTCCACTTGAGATGCGACGGGAACGCCGGGAAGTCTTTCCCGACGAAGCAGGGAAAGGATCCCTCATCTCAAGCTACGAGGCGGAAACGGGGCTCCTCTGGATGTGTGCGGGACCCTCGTGTTTCCTCTCGAGTGGAGACAGGTATGTCGGGGAACTTCTTGATTTGCACCAAGGGTGTGAATGACCCTTTCGAAGTTCCAGAGGGGAGGTGTGATCAACCTCGAGACGCCTCAGCGGAAATGGGCCTCATCTCGCCTGGAGGGGAGAACCTCCTGGATTTTTTCGAGTTGCGGCAGGTCTTCTCGAGTTACGACGGGGGCCTCAGGGACCCGCTCTGGTGGCCTCAGGAAAGGCCAGTCCCCATGCGAGTTGCTTGGGGACCTCTCGGGATTCCTCTCCCGTCCATGCCGGGCCTCAGTCCTTGTGTGGAGTCGGGGCAGGACCCTGAGGATTCCTCTCCAGTGTTGCCATGGATCTTGGGGTGCTTCTGAGTCTCCCCAGGGGAGTCAGGCCTCGTCTCGAGTGGGGGCATGCACGTGTGCTTTCCTCCCGATCTGCAGCAGTACTGTCACGCTTCCTTTGACGTGGATCAAGGGATCTGCGGCTTTCCCTCGAGGCTGTCCCTCGAGGCTTTCCCACGAGGCTTTCCACAGGGCTGTGCCACGTGCCACCTTGGTGTGAGTCGATCCTCGGCGTGAAAGACGAGCCTGTGAAGGGAAAAGAGGTTCCTCTGGAATGGACTGAGACATCTGGGGACTCTTGGAATGGTGGCAAGACCCTGGAGTTCCTCTCGCCGTTCCTGTTGAGAGGGCCTCCTCTTGAAATGCGACGGGAACGCCGGGAACTCTTTCCCGACGAGGCAGGGAAAGGATCCCTCATCTCGAGCGATGAGGCGGAAACGGGGCTCCTCTGGATGTGGGCGGGACCGTCGTGTTCCTCTCGAGTGGAGACGGGCATGTAGGGGAACTTCTTGATTTGCACCAAGGGTGTGAAGGACCCTTTCGAAGTTCCAGAAGTGAGGTGTGATCAGCCTCGAGGCGCCTCAGCGGAAATGAGCCTCATCTCGCCTGGAGGGGAGAACCTCCTGGATTTTCTCGAGTTGCAGCAGGTCTTCTCGAGTTACGACGGGGACCTCAGGGACACGCTCTGGTGGCCTCAGGAAAGGCCAGTCCCCATGCGCGTTGCTAGGGGCCCTCTCGGGATTCCTCTCCCGTCCATGCCGGGGCCTAAGACCTTGTGTGGAGTCGGGGCCGGAACCTGAGCATTCCTCTCCAGTGTTGCCATGGATCTTGGGGTGATTCTGAGTCTCCCCAGGGGAGTCAGGCCTCATCTCGTGTGGGGGCATGCACGTGCGCTTTGCTCCGGAGCTGCAGCAGTAGTGTCACGCTTCCTGTCACGTGGATCAAGGGATCTGTGGCTTTCCCTCGATGCTTTCCCTCGAGGCTTTCCCACGAGGCTTTCCCACAGGGTTGTGCCACGTGCCACATTGTTGTGAGTCGATCCTCGGTGTGAAAGATGAGCCGGTGAAGGGAAAAGAGGTTCTTCTGGAATGGACTGAGACATCTGGGGGACTCTTGGAACGGTGGCACGACCCTGGAGTTCCTCTCGCGGTTCCTGTTGAGAGGACCTCCTCTTGAGATGCGACGGCACGCCGGGAACTCTTTCCCGACGAAGCAGGGAAAAGATCCCTCATCTCGAGCTACGAGGCGGAACCGGGGCTCCTCTGGATGTGGGCGGGACCCTCGTGTTTCCTCTCGAGTGGAGATGGGTATGTGGGGGAACTTCTTGATTTGCACAAAGGGAGTGAAGGACCCTTTCGAAGGTCCAGAGGTGAGGTGTGATCAGCATCGAGACGCCTCAGCGGAAATGGGCCTCATCTCGCCTGTAGGGGAGAACCTCCTGGATTTTCTCGAGTTGCCGCAGGTCTTCTCGAGATAGGACGGGGACCTCAGGCACCCGCTCTGGTGGCCTCAGGAAAGGCCAGTCCCCATGCGAGCTGCTAGGGGACCTCTCGGGATTCCTCTCCCGTCCATGCCGGGGCCTCAGTCCTTGTGTGGAGTCGGGGCCGGAACCTGAGGATTCCTCTCCAGTGTTGCCACGGATCTTGGGGTGATTTTGAGTCTCCCCAGGGGAGTCAGGCCTCGTCTCGAGTGGGGGCATGCAGTTGCGCTTTGCTCCCGAGCTGCAGCAGTAGTGTCATGCTTCCTGTCACGTGGATCAAGGGATCTGCGGCTTTCCCTCGAGGCTGTCACTCGAGGCTTTCCCAAGAGGCTTTCCCACAGGGCTGTGCCACGTGTCACCTTGGTGTGAGTCGATCCTCGGCGTGAAAGTCTAGCTGGTGAAGGGAAAAGTGGTTCCTCTGGAATGGACTGAGATATCTGGGGGACTCTTGGAATGGTGGCACGACCCTGGAGTACCTCTCGCCGTTCTTGTTGAGAGGGCCTCCGCTTGAGATGCGACGGGAATGCCGGGAACTCTGTCCAGGAGAAGCAGGGATAGGATCCCTCATGTCGAGCTACGAGGCGGAAACGGGGCTCCTCTGGATGTGGGCGGGACCCTCGTGCTTCCTCTCGAGTGGAGACGGGTATGTCGGGGAACTTCTTGATTTGCACCCAGGATGTGAAGGACCCTTTCGAAGTTCCAGAAGTGAGGTGTGATCAGCCTCGAGACACCTCAGCGGAAATGGGCCTCATCTTGCCTTGAGGGAAGAACCTCCTAGATTTTCTCGAGTTGCGGCAGGTCTTCTCGAGTTACGACGGGGACTTCAGGGACCCGCTCTGGTGGCCTCAGGAAAGGCCAGTCCCCATGCGAGATGCTAGGGGCCCTCTCGGGATTCCTCTCCCGTCCATGCCGGGGCCTAAGACCTTGAGTGTAGTCGGGGCCTTAACCTGAGGATTCCTCTCCAGTGTTGCCATGGATCTTGGGGTGCTTCTGAGTCTCCCCAGGGGAGTCAGGCCTCGTCTCGAGTGGGGTCATGCACGTGTGCTTTCCTCCCGATCTGCAGCAGTAGTGTCACGCTTCCTGTGACGTTGTTCAAGGGATCTGTGTTTTCCCTCGAGGCTGTCCCTCGAGGCTTTCCCACGAGGCTTTCCCACAGGGCTGTGCCACGTGCCACCTTGGTGTGAGTCGATCCTCGGCGTGAAAGACGAGCCGGGGAAGGGATAAGAGTTTCCTCTGGAATGGACTGAGACATCTGGGGGACTCTTGGAATGGTGGCAAGACCCTGGAGTTCCTCTCGCCGTTCCTGTTGAGAGGACCTCCTCTTGAGATGCGACGGGAACGCCGGGAACTCTTTCCCGACGAGGCAGGGAAAGGATCCCTCATCTCGAGCGACGAGGCGGAAACGTGGCTCCTCTGGATGTGGGCGGGACCGTCGTGTTCCTCTCGAGTGGAGACGGGCATGTAGGGGAACTTCTTGATTTGCACCAAGGGTGTGAAGGACCCTTTCGAAGTTCCAGAAGTGAGGTGTGATCAGCCTCGAGGCGCCTCAGCGGAAATGAGCCTCATCTCGCCTGGAGGGGAGAACCTCCTGGATTTTCTCGAGTTGCAGCAGGTCTTCTCGAGATACGACGGGGACCTCAGGTACACGCTCTGGTGGACTCAGGAAAGGCCAGTCCCCATGCGCGTAGCTAGGGGCCCTCTCGGGATTCCTCTCCCGTCCATGCCGGGGACTAAGACCTTGTGTGGAGTCGGGGCTGGAACCTGAGCATTCCTCTCCAGTGTTTCCATGGATCTTGGCGTGCTTCTGAGTCTCCCCAGGGGAGTCAGGCCTCGTCTCGTGTGGGGGCATGCACGTGCGCTTTGCTCCCGAGCTGCAGCAGTAGTGTCACCCTTCCTGTCACGTGGATCAAGGGATCTGTGGCTTTCCCTCGAGGCTTTCCCTCGAGGCTTTCCCACGAGGCTTTCCCACAGGGCTGTGCCACGGGCCACCTTGTTGTGAGTCGATCCTCAGTGTGAAAGACGAGCCGATGAAGGAAAAGAGGTTCTTCTGGAATGGACTGAGACATCAGGGGGACTCTTGGAATGGTGGCACGACCCTGGAGTTCCTCTCGCCGTTCCTGTTGAGAGGACCTCCTCTTGAGATGCGACGGCACGCCGGGAACTCTGTCCCGACGAAGCAGGGATAGGATCCCTCATCTCGAGCTACGAGGCGGAAACGGGGCTCCTCTGGATGTGGGCGGGACCATCGTGCTTCCTCTCGAGTGGAGACGGGTATGTCGGGGAACTTCTTGATTTGCACTAGGGTGTGAAGGGCCCTTTCGAAGTTCCAGAGGGGAGGTGGGATCAGCCTCGAGACGCCTCATCGGAAATGGGCCTCATCTCGCCTGGAGGGGAGAACCTCCTGGATTTTCTCGAGTAGCGGCAGGTCTTCTCGAGTACGACGGGGACCTCAGGGACCCGCTCTGGTGGCCTCAGGAGAGGCCAGTCCCCGTGCGAGTTGCTAGGGGCCATCTCGGGATTCCTCTCCCGTCCATGCCGGGGCCTAAGACCTTGCGTGGAGTCGGGGCCGGAACCTGAGGATTCCTCTCCAGTGTTGCCATGGATCTTGGGGTGCTTCTGAGTCTCCCCAGGGGAGTCAGGCCTCGTCTCGAGTGGGGGCATGCACGTGTGATTTGCTCCCGAGCTGCAGCAGTAGTGTCATGCTTCCTGTCACGTGGATCAAGGGATCTGCGGCTTTCCCTCGAGGCTGTCCCACAGGGCTGTGCCGCGTGCCACCTTGGTGTGAGTCGATCCTCGCCGTGAAAGACGAGCCGGTGAAGGGAAAAGAGGTTCCTCTGGAATGGACTGAGACATCTGGGGGACTCTTGGAATGGTGGCACGACACTAGAGTTCCTCTCGTCGATCCTCTTGAGAGGGCCTCCTCTTGAGATGCCACGGGAACGTCGAGAATTCTTTCCCGACGAAGCAGGGAAAGGATCCCTCATCTCGAGCTACGAGGCGGAAACGGGGCTCCTCTGGATGTGGGCGGGACCCTCGTGTTTCCTCTCGAGTGGAGACGGGTATGTCGGGGAAATTCTTGATTTGCACCAAGGGTGTGAAGGACCCTTTCGAAGTTCCAGAGGTGAGGTGTGATCAGCCTCGAGACGCCTCAGCGGAAATGGGCCTCATCTCGCCTGGAGGGGAGAACCTCCTGGATTTTCTCGAGTTGCAGCAGGTCTTCTCGAGTTACCACGGGGACCTCAGGGACCCGCTCTGTTGGCCTCAGGAAAGGCCAGTCCCCATGCGAGTTGCTAGGGGACCTCTCGGGATTCCTCTCCCGTCCATGCCACGGCCTCAGTCCTTGTGTGGAGTCGGGGCCGGAACCTGAGGATTCCTCTCCAGTGTTGCCATGGATCTTGGGGTGCTTCTGAGTCTCCCCAGGGGAGTCAGGCCTCGTCTCGAGTGGGGGCATGCACGTGCAATTTCCTCCCGAGCTGCAGCAGTAGTGTCACGCTTCCTGTCACGTGGATCAAGGGAAATGTGGCTTTCCCTCGAGGCTGTCCCTCGAGGCTTTCCCACGAGGCTTTCCCACAGGGCTTTGCCACGGGCCACCTTGTCTGAGTCGATCCTCGGCGTGAAAGACGAGCCGGTGAAGGGAAAAGAGGTTCCTCTGGAATGGACTGAGACATCTGGGGGACTCTTGGAATGGTGGCACGACCCTGGAGTTCCTCTCATCGATCCTCTTGAGAGGTCCTCCTCTTGAGATGCGACGGGAACGCCGGGAACTCTTTCCCGACGAAGCAGGGAAAAGATCCCTCATCTCGAGTTACGAGGCGGAAACGGGGCTCCTCTGGATGTGGGCGGGACCCTCGTGTTTCCTCTCGAGTGGAGACGGGTATGTCGGGGAACTTCTTGATTTGCACCCAGGGTGTGAAGGACCCTTTCGAAGTTCCAGAGGGGAGGTGTGATCAGCCTCGAGACGCCTCAGCGGAAATGGGCCTCATCTGGCCTGGAGGGGAGAACCTCCTGGATTTTCTCGAGTTGCAGCAGGTCTTTTCGAGATACGTCGGGGACCTCAGTGACCCGCTCTGGTGGCCTCAGGAAAGGCCAGTCCCCATGCGAGTTGCTAGGGGACCTCACGGGACTCCTCTACCGTCCATGCCGGGGCCTCTGTCCTTGTGTGGAGTCGGAGCTGGAACCTGAGGATTCCTCTCCAGTGTTGCCATGGATCTTAGGGTGCTTCTGAGTCTCCCCAGGGGAGTCAGGCCTCGCCTCGAGTGGGGGCATGCACGTGCGCTTTCCTCCCTAGCTGCAGTAGTAGTTTCACGCTTCCTGTCACGTGGATCAAGGGAGATGCGGCTTTCCCTCGAGACTGTCCCTCGAGGCTTTCCCACGAAGCTTTCCCACAGGGCTGTGCCACGGGCCACCTTTTCTGATTCGATCCTCGGCGTGAAAGACGAGCCGGTGAAGGGAAAAGAGGTTCCTCTGGAATGGACTGAGACATCTGGGGGACTCTTAGAATGGTGGCACGACCCTGGAGTTCCTCTCGTCGATCCTCTTGAGAGGGCCTCCTCTTGAGATGCCACGGGAACGTCGGGAATTCTTTCCCGACGAAGCAGGGAAAGGATCCCTCATCTCGAGCTACGAGGCGGAAACGGGGCTCCTTGGATGTGGGCGGGACCCACGTGTTTCCTCTCGAGTGGAGACGAGTATGTCGGGGAACTTCTTGATTTGCACCAAGGGTATGAAGGACCGTTTCGAAGTTCCAGAGGTGAGGTGTGATCAGCCACGAGACGCCTCAGCGGAAATGGGCCTCATCTCGCCTGGAGGGGAGAACCTCCTGGTTTTCTCGAGTTGCGGCAGGTCTTCTCGAGTTACGACGGGGACCTCAGGGTCCCGCTCTGGTGGCCTCAGGAGAGGCCAGTCCCCGTGCGAGTTGCTAGGGGCCATCTCGGGATTCCTCTCCCGTCCATGCCGGGGCCTAAGACCTTGCGTGGAGTCGGGGCCGGAACCTGAGGATTCCTCTCCAGTGTTGCCATGGATCTTGGGGTGCTTCTGAGTCTCCCCAGGGGAGTCAGGCCTCGTCTCGAGTGGGGGCATGCACGTGCGATTTCCTCCCGAGCTGCAGCAGTAGGGTCACGCTTCTTGTCACGTGGATCAAGGGAGATGCGGCTTTCCCTAGAGGTTGTCCCTCGAGGCTTTCCCACGAGGCTTTGCCACAGGGCTTTGCCACGGGCCACCTTGTCTGAGTCGATCCTCGGCGTGAAAGACGAGCCGGTGAAGGGAAAAGAGGTTCCTCTGGAATGGACTGAGACATCTGGGGGACTCTTGGAATCGTGGCACGACCCTGGAGTTCCTCTCATCGATCCTCTTGAGAGGTCCTCCTCTTGAGATGCGACGGGAACGCCGGGAACTCTTTCCCGACGAAGCAGGGAAAAGATCCCTCATCTCGAGCTACGAGGCGGAAACGGGGCTCCTCTGGATGTGGGCGGGACCCTCGTGTTTCCTCTCTAGTGGAGACGGGTATATCGGGGAACTTCTTGATTTGCACCCAGGATGTGAAGGACCCTTTCGAAGTTCCAGAAGTGAGGTGTGATCAGCCTCGAGACACCTTAGCGGAAATGGGCCTCATCTCGCCTTGAGGGAAGAACCTCCTGGATTTTCTCGAGTTGCAGCAGTTCTTCTCGAGTTACGACGGGGACCTCAGGGACCCTCTCTGGTGGCCTCAGGAAAGGCCAGTCCCCATGCGAGATGCTAGGGGCCCTCTCGGGATTCCTCTCCCGTCCATGCCGGGGCCTAAGACCTTGTGTGGAGTCGGGGCCGGAACCTGAGGATTCCTCTCCAGTGTTGCCATGGATCTTGGGGTGCTTCTGAGTCTCCCCAGGGGAGTCAGGCCTCGTCTCGAGAGGGGGCATGCACGTGTGATTTGCTCCCGAGCTGCAGCAGTAGTGTCATGCTTCCTGTCACGTGGATCAAGGGATCTGCGGCTTTCCCTCGAGGCTGTCCCACAGGGCTGTGCCACGTGCCACCTTGGTGTGAGTCGATCCTCGGTGTGAAAGACTAGCCGATGAAGGGAAAAGAAGTTCCTCTGGAATGGACTGAGGTATCTGGGGGACTCTTGGAATGTTGGCACTACCCTGGAGTTCCTCTAGCCGTTCCTGTTGAGAGGGCCTCCTCTTGAGATGCGACGGGAAGCCCGGGAACTCTTTCCCGAGGAAGCAGGGAAAGGATCCCTCATCTCGAGCTATGAGGCGGAAACGGGGCACCTCTGGATGTGGGAGGGACCCTCGTGTTTCCTCTCGAGTGGAGACGGGTATGTTGGGGAACTTCTTGATTTGCACCAAGGGTGTGAAGGACCCTTTCGAAGTTCCAGAGGGGAGGTGGGATCAGACTCGAGACGCCTCAGCGGAAATGGGCCTCATCTCGCCTGGAGGGGAGAACCTCCTGGATTTTCTCGATTTGCGCCAAGTCTTCTCGAGTTACGACGGGGGCCTCAGGGACCCGCTCTGGTGGCCTCAGGAAAGGCCAGTCCCCATGCGAGTTGCTAGGGGACCTCTCGGGATTCCTCTCCCGTCCATGCCGGGGCCTCAGTCCTTGTGTGGAGTCGGGGCCGGAACCTGAGGATTCCTCTCCAGTGTTGTCACGGATCTTGGGGTGATTCTGAGTCTCCCCAGGGGAGTCAGGCCTCGTCTCGTGAGGGAGCATGCACGTGCGCTTTCCTCCCGAGCTGCAGCAGTAGTGTCACGCTTCCTGTCACGTGGATCAAGGGAGTTGCGGATTTCCCTCGAGGCTGTCCCTCGAGGCTTTCCGCGAGATTTTCTCACAGGGCTGTGCCACGGGCCACCTTGTCTGATTCGATCCTCGGCGTGAAAGACGAGCCGGTGAAGGGAAAAGAGGTTCCTCTGGAATGGACTGAGACATCTGGGGGACTCTTGGAATGGTGGCACGACACTGGAGTTCCTCTCGTCGATCCTCTTGAGAGGTCCTCCTCTTGAGATGCCACGGGAACGCCGGAAACTCTTTCCCAACGAAGCAGGGAAAGGATCCCTCATCTCGAGCTACGAGGCGGAAACGCGGCTCCTCTGGATGTGGGCGGGACCCTCGTGTTTCCTCTCGAGTGGAGACGGGTATGTCGGGGAACTTCTTGATTTGCATCAAGGGTGTGGAGGACCCTTTCGACGTTCCAGAGGGGAGGTGTGATCAGCCTCGAGACGCCTCAGCGGAAATGGGCCTCATCTCGCCTGGAGGGGAGAACCTCCTGGATTTTCTCGAGTTGCAGCATTTATTCTTGAGATACGACGGGGACCTCAGGGACCCGCTCTGGTGGCCTCAGGAAAGGCCAGTCCACATGCGAGCTGCTATGGGACCTCTCGAGACTCCTCTACCGTCCATGCCGGGGCCTCAGTCCTTGTGTGGAGTTGGGGCCGGAACCTGAGGATTCCTCTCCAGTGTTGCCATGGATCTTGGGGTGCTTCTGAGTCTCCCCAGGGGAGTCAGGCCTCGTCTCGAGTGGGGGCATGCACGTGCGATTTCCTCCCGAGCTGCAGCAGTAGTGTCACGCTTCCTGTCACGTGGATCAAGGGAGATGCGGCTTTCCCTCGAGGCTGTCCCTCGAGGCTTTCCCACGAGGCTTTCCCACAGGGCTTTGCCACGGGCCACCTTGTCTGAGTCGATCCTCGGCGTGAAAGACGAGCCGGTGAAGGGAAAAGAGGTTCCTCTGGAATGGACTGAGACATCTGGGGGACTCTTGGAATGGTGGCACGACACTGGAGTTCCTCTCATCGATCCTCTTGAGAGGTCCTCCTCTTGAGATGCGACGGGAACGCCGGGAAGTCTTTCCCGAAGAAGCAGGGAAAGGATCCCTCATCTCGAGCTACGAGGCGGAAACGGGGCTCCTCTGGACGTGTGCGGGACCTTCGTGTTTCCTCTCGAGTGGAGACGGGTATGTCGGGGAAGTTCTTGATTTGCACCAAGGGTGTGAAGGACCCTTTCGAAGTTCCAAGGGGAGGTGTGATCAGCCTCGAGACGCCTCAGCGGAAATGGGCCTCATCTCGCCTGGAGGGGAGAACCTCCTGGATTTTCTCGAGTTGCGGCAGGTCTTCTCGAGTTACGACGGGGACCTCAGGGACCCGCTCTGGTGGCCTCAGGAAAGGCCAGTCCCCATGCGAGTTGCTAGGGGACCTCTCGGGATTCCTCTCCCGTCCATGCCGGGGCCTCAGTCCTTGTGTGGAGTCGGGGCCGGAAGCTGAGGATTCCTCTCCAGTGTTGTCACGGATCTTGGGGTGATTCTGAGTCTCCCCAGGGGAGTCAGGCCTCGTCTCGAGTGGGGGCTGCACGTGCGATTTCCTCCCGAGCTGCAGCAGTAGTGTCACGCTTCCGGTCACGTGGATCAAGGGAGATGCGGATTTCCCGCGAGGCTGTCCCTCGAGGCTTTCCCACGAGATTTTCCCACAGGGCTGTGCCACGGGCCACCTTGTCTGATTCGATCCTCGGTGTGAAAGATGAGCCGGTGAAGGGAAAAGAGGTTCCTCTGGAATGGACTGAGACATCTGGGGGACTCTTGGAATGGTGGCACGACCCTGGAGTTCCTCTCGCCGTTCCTGTTGAGATGGGCTCCTCTTGAGATGCGAAGGGAACGCCGGGAACTCTTTCCCGACGAAGCAGGGAAAGGATCCCTCATCTCGAGCTACGAGGCGGAAACGGGGCTCCTCTGGATGTGGGCGGGACCCTCGTGTTTCCTCTCGAGTGGAGACGGGTATGTCGGGGAACTTCTTGATTTGCACCAAGGGTGTGAAGGACCCTTTCGACGTTCCAGAGGTGAGGTGTGATCAGCCTCGAGATGCCTCAGCGGAAATGGGCCTCATCTCGCCTGAGGGGAGAACCTCCTGGATTTTCTCGAGTTGCGGCAGGTCTTCTCGAGTTACGACGGAGACCTCAGGGACCCACTCTGGTGGCCTCAGGAAAGGCCAGTCCCCATGCGAGTTGCTAGGGGTCCTCTCGGGACTCCTCTACCGTCCATGCCGGGGCCTCAGTCCTTGTGTGGAGTTGGGGCCGGAACCTGAGGATTCCTCTCCAGTGTTGCCATGGATTTTTGGGTGCTTCTGAGTCTCCCAAGTTGAGTCAGGCCTCGTCTCGAGTCGGGGCATGCACGTGCGCTTTCCTCCCGTGCTGCAGCAGTAGTGTCACGCTTCCTGGCACGTGGATCAAGGGATCTGTGGCTTTCCCTCGAGGCTTTCCCTCGAGGCTTTCCCACGAGGCTTTCCCACAGGGCTGTGCCACGTGCCACCTTGTTGTTAGTCGATCCTCGGCGCGAAAGACGAGCCGGTGAAGGGAAAAGAGGTTCCTCTGGAATGGACTGAGACATCTGGAGGACTCTTGGAATGCTTGCACGACCCTGGAGTTCCTCTCGCCGTTCCTGTTGAGAGGACCTCCTCTTGAGATGCGACGGCACGCCGGGAAATCTTTCCCGACGAAGCAGGGAAAGGATCCCTCATCTCGAGCTATGAAGCGGAAACGGGGCTCCTCTGGATGTGGGCGGGACCCTCGTGTTTCCTTTCGAGTGGAGACGGGTATGTCGGGGAACTTCTTGATTTGCATCAAGGGTGTGGAGGACCCTTTCGACGTTCCAGAGGGGAGGTGTGATCAGCCTCGAGACGCCTCAGCGGAAATGGGCCTCATCTCGCCTGGAGGGGAGAACCTCCTGGATTTTCTCGAGTTGCAGCAGGTATTCTCGAGATACGACGGGGACCTCAGGGACCCGCTCTGGTGGCCTCAGGAAAGGCCAGTCCCCATGCGAGTTGCTAGGGGTCCTCTCGGGACTCCTCTACCGTCCATGCCGGGGCCTCAGTCCTTGTGTGGAGTCGGGGCCGGAACCTGAGGATTCCTCTCCAGTGTTGCCATGGATCTTGGGGTGCTTCTGAGTCTCCCCACGGGAGTCAGGCCTCGTCTCGAGTGGGGGCATTCACGTGCGTTTTCCTCCCGAGCTGCAGCAGTAGTGTCACGCTTCCTGTCACGTGGATCAAGGGAGATGCGGATTTCCCTCGAGGCTGTCCCTCGAGGCTGTCCGCGAGACTTTCCCACAGGGCTGTGCCACGGGCCACCTTGTCTGATTCGATCCTCGGTGTGAAAGACGAGCCGGTGAAGGGAAAAGAGGTTCCTCTGGAATGGACTGAGACATCTAGGGGACTCTTGGATTGTGGCACCACACTGGAGTTCCTCTCATCGATCCTCTTGAGAGGGCCTCCTCTTGAGATGCGACGGGAAAGCTGGGAACTCTTTCCCGACGAAGCAGGGAAAGGATCCCTCATCTCGAGCTACGAGGCGGAAACGGGGCTCCTCTGGATGTGTGCGGGACCCTCGTGTTTTCTCTCGAGTGCAGACGGGTATGTCGGGGAACTTCTTGATTTGCACATAGGGTGTGAAGGACCCTTTCGAAGTTCCAGAGGGGAGGTGTGATCAGCCTCGAGACCCCTCAGTGCAAATGGGCCTCATATCGCCTGGAGGGGAGAACCTCCTGGATTTTCTCGAGTTGCAGCAGGTCTTCTCAAGATACGACGGGGACCTCAGGGACCCGCTCTGGTGGCCTCAGGAATGGCCAGTCCCCATGCGAGTTGCTACGGGACCTCTCGGGACTCCTCTACCGTCCATGCCGGGGCCTCAGTCCTTGTGTTGAGTCGGGGCCGGAACCTGAGGATTCCTCTCCAGTGTTGTCACGGATCTTGGGGTGATTCTGAGTCTCCCCAGGGGAGTCAGGCCTCGTCTCGTGAGGGAGCATGCACGTGCGCTTTCCTCCCGAGCTACAGCAGTAGTGTCACGCTTCCTGTCACGTGGATCAAGGGAGATGCAGATTTCCCTCGAGGCTGTCCCTCGACGCTTTCCGAGAGACTTTCCCACAGGGCTGTGCCACGGGCCACCTTATCTGATTCGATCCTCGGTGTGAAAGGCGAGCCGGTGAAGGGAAAAGAGGTTCCTCTGGAATGGACTGAGACATCTGGGGGACTCTTGGAATGGTGGCACCACACTGGAGTTCCTCTCATCGATCCTCTTGAGAGGTCCTCCTCTTGAGATGCGACGGGAACGCTGGGAACTCTTTCCCAACGAAGCAGGGAAAGGATCCCTCATCTCGAGCTACGAGGCGGAAACGGGGCTCCTCTGGATGTGTGCGGGACCCTCGTGTTTCCTCTCGAGTGCAGACGGGTATGTCGGGGAACTTCTTGATTTGCACATAGGGTGTGAAGGACCCTTTCGAAGTTCCAGAGGTGAGGTGTGATCAGCCTCGAGACCCCTCAGCGGAAATGGGCCTCATATCGCCTGGATGGGAGAACCTCCTGGATTTTCTCGAGTTGCAGCAGGTCTTCTCGAGATACGACGGGGACCTCAGGGACCCGCTCTGGTGGCCTCAGGAAAGGCCAGTCCCCATGCGAGTTGCTACGGGACCTCTCGGGACTCCTCTACCGTCCATGCCGGGGCCTCAGTCCTTGTGTGGAGTCGGGGCCGGAACCTGAGGATTCCTCTCCTGTGTTGCCATGGATATTAGGGTGCTTCTGAGTCTCCCCAGGGGAGTCAGGCCTCGTCTCGAGTGGGGGCATGCACGTGCACTTTCCTCCCGAGCTGCAGCAGTAGTTTCAAGCTTCCTGTCACGTGGATCAAGGGAGATGCGGCTTTCCCTCGAGACTGTTCCTCGAGGCTTTCCTACGAGGCTTTCCCACAGGGCTCTGCCACGGGCCACCTTTTCTGAGTCTATCCTCGGCGTGAAAGACGAGCCGGTGAAGGGAAAAGAGGTTCCTCTGGAATGGACTGAGACATCTGGAGGACTCTTGGAATGGTGGCACGACCCTGGAGTTCCTCTCGCCGTTCCTGTTGAGAGGACCTCCTCTTGAGATGAGACGGCACGCCGGGAACTCTTTCCTGACGAAGCAGGGAAAGGATCCCTCATCTCGAGATATGCAGCGGAAACGGGGCTCCTCTGGATGTGGACGGGACCCTCGTGTTTCCTCTCGAGTGGAGACGGGTATGTCGGGGAACTTCTTGATTTGCACCAAGGGTGTGAAGGACCCTTTCGAAGTTCCAGAGGTGAGGTGTAATCAGCCTCGAGTGACCTCAGCGGAAATGGGCCTCATCTCGCCTGGATGGAAGAACCTCCTGGATTTTCTCGAGTTGGGGCAGGTCTTCTCGAGTTACGACGGCGTCCTCAGGGACCCGCTCTGTTGGCCTCTGGAAAGGCCAGTTGCCGTGCGAGTTGCTAGGGGCCATCTCGGGATTCCTCTCCCGTCCATACCGGGGCCTCAGTCCTTGTGTGGAGTCGGGGCCGGAACCTGAGGATTCCTCTCCAGTGTTGTCACGGATCTTGGGGTGATTCTGAGTCTCCCCAGGGGAGTCAGGCCTCGTCTCGAGTGGGGGCATGCACGTGCGATTTCCTCCCAAGCTGCAGCAGTAGTGTCACGCTTCCTGTCACGTGGATCAAGGGAGATGCGGATTTCCCTCGAGGCTGTCCCTCGAGGCTTTCCCACGAGACTTTCCCACAGGGCTGTGCCATGGGCCACCTTGTCTGATTCGATCCTCTGCGTGAAAGACGAGCCGGTGAAGGAAAAAGAGGTTCCTCTGGAATGGACTGAGCCATCTGGGGGACTCTTGGAATGGTGGCACGACCCTGGAGTTCCTCTCGCCGTTCCTGTTGAGAGGGCCTCCTCTTGAGATGCGAAGGGAACGCCGGGAACTCTTTCCCGACAAAGCAGGGAAAGGATCCCTCATCTCGAGCTACGAGGTGGAAACGGGGCTCCTCTGGATGTGGGCGGGACCCTCGTGTTTCCTCTCGAGTGGAGACGGGTATGTCGGGGAACTTCTTGATTTGCACCAAGGGTGTGAAGGACCCTTTCGAAGTTCCAGAGGTGAGGTGTGATCAGCCTCGAGATGCCTCAGCGGAAATGGGCCTCATCTGGCCTGGAGGGGAGAACCTCCTGGATTTTCTCGAGTTGCGGCAGGCCTTCTCGAGTTACGACGGGGACCTCAGGGACACGCTCTGGTGGCCTCAGGAAAGGCCAACCCCCGTGCGAGTTGCTAGGGGACCTCTCGGGATTCCTCTCTCGTCCATGCCGGGGCCTCAGTCCTTGTGTGAAGTCGGGGCCGGAACCTGAGGATTCCTCTCCAGAGTTGCCATGGATTTTGGGGTGCTTCTGAGTCTCCCCAGGGGAGTCAGGCCTCGTCTCGAGTCGGGGCATGCACGTGCGCTTTCCTCCCGAGCTGCAGCAGTAGTGTCACGCTTCCTGGCACGTGGATCAAGGGATCTGTGGCTTTCCCTCGAGGCTGTCCCTCGAGGCTTTCCCTCGAGGCTTTCCCTCGAGGCTTTCCCACAGGGCTGTGCCACGTGCTACCTTGGTGTGAGTCGATCCTCGGCGTGAAAGAGGAGCCGGTGAAGGGAAAAGAGTTTCCTCTGGAATGGACTGAGACATCTGGAGGACACTTGGAATGGTGGCACGACCCTGGAGTTCCTCTCGCCTTTCCTTTTGAGAGGGCCTCCTCTTGAGATTCGACGGGAACACCGGGAACTCTTTCCCGACGACGCAGGGAAAGGATCCCTCATCTCGATCTATGAGGCGGAAATGGGGCTCCTCTGGATGTGGGCGAGACCCTCGTGTTTCCTCTCGAGTCTAGACGGGTATGTAGGGGAACTTCTTGATTTGCACCAAGGGTGTGAAGGACCCTTTCGAAGTTCCAGAGGTGAGGTGTGATCAGCCTCGGGACGCCTCAGCGGAAATGGGCCTCATCTCGCCTGGAGGGTAGAACCTCCTGGATTTTCTCGAGTTGCGGCAGGTCTTCTCGAGTTACCAGTGTGACCTCAGGGACCCGCTCTGGTGGCCTCAGGAAAGGCCAGACCACATGCGGGTTGCTAGGGGCCCTCTCGGGATACCTCTCCCGTCGATGCCGGGGCCTAAGACCTTGTGTGGAGTTGGGGCCGGAACCTGAGAATTCCTCTCCAGTGTTGCCATGGATCTTGGGGTTCTTCTGAGTCTCCCCAGGGGAGTCAGGCCTCCTCTAGCAAGGGGGCATGCACGTGCGCTTACCTCCCGAGCTGCAGAAGTAGTGTCACGCTTCCTGTCACGTGGATCAAGGGATCTCGGGCTTTCCCTCCAGGCTTTCCCTCGAGGCTTTCCGGCGAGGCTTTCCCACAGGGCTGTGCCACGAGCCACCTTGCTGTGAGTCGATCCTCGGCGTGAAAGACGAGCCGGTGAAGGGAAAAGAGGTTCCTCTGGAATGGACTGAGACATCTGGCGGGCTCTTGGAATGGTGGCACGACCCTGGAGTTCCTCTCGCCGTTCCTGTTGAGAGGGCCTCCTCTTGACATGCGACAGGATCGCTGGGAACTCTTTCCCGAAGAAGCAGGGAAAGGATCCTTCATCTCGAGCTACGAGGCGGAAACGGGGCTCCACTGGATGTGGGAGGGACCCTCGTGTTTCCTCTCGAGTGGAGATGGGTGTGTTGGGGAACTTCTTGATTTGCACCAACGGTGTGAAGGACCCTTACAAGTTCCAGAGGTGAGGTGTGATCAGCCTCGAGACACCTCAGAGGAAAAGGCCTCATCTCGCCTGGAGGGGAGAACCTCCTGGATTTTCTCGAGTTGTGGCAGGTCTTCTCGAGTTACGACGGGGACCTCAGGGACCCGCTCTGGTGGCCTTAGGAAAGGCCAGTCCCCATGCGAGTTGCTAGGGGCCCTCTCGGGATTCCTCTCGGGTCCATGCCGGGGCCTAAGACCTTGTGTGGAATCGGGGCCGGAACCTTAGGATTCCTCTCCTGTGTTACCATGGATCTTGGGGTGCTTCTGTGTCTCCCCAGGGGAGTCAGGCCTCGCCTCGAGTGGGGGCATGCACGTGCGCTTTCCTCCCGAGCTGCAGCAGTAGTGTCACTCTTCCTGTCACGTGGATCAAGGGATCTGTGGCTTTCCCTCGAGGCTTTCCCTTGAGGCTTTCCCACGAGGCTTTCCCACAGGGCTGTGCCACGTGCCACCTTGGTGTGAGTCGATCCTCGGCGTGAAAGAAGAGACGGTTAAGGTAAAAGAGGTTCCTCTGGAATGGACTGAGACATCTGGGGGACTCTTGGAATGGTGGCACGACTCTGGAGTTCCTCTCGCCGTTCCTGTTGAGACGGCATCCTCTTGAGTTGCGACGGGAACGACGGGAACTCTTTCCCGACGAAGCAGGGAAAGGATCCCTCATCTCGAGCTACGAGGCGGAAACGGGGCTTCTCTGGATGTGGGCGGGACCCTCGTGTTTCTTCTCAAGTGGAGACGGGTATGTCGGGGAACTTCTTGATTTGCACCAAGGGTGTGAAGGACCCTTTCGAAGTTCCAGAGGTGAGGTGTGATCAGCCTCGAGACGCCTCAGCGGAAATGGGCGTCATCTCGCCTGGAGCGGACAACGTCCTGGATATTCTCGAGTTGCGGCAGGTCTTCTCGAGATACGACGGGGACCTCAGGGACCCGCAATGGTGGCCTCAGGAAAGGCCACTCCGCATGCGAGGTGCTAGGGGCCATCTGGGGATTCCTCTCCCGTCCATGCCGGGGCCTAAGACCTTGTGTGGAGTCGGGGCCAGAACCTAAGGATTCCTTCCGTTGTTGACATGGATCTTGGGGTGCTTCTGAGTGTCCCCATGGGAGTCAGGCCTCGTCTCGGGTGGGGGCATGCACGTGCGCTTTACTCCCGAGCTGCAGCAGTAGTGTCACGCTTTCTGTCACGTGGATCAAGGGATCTGTGGCTTTCCCTCGAGGCTGTCCCTCGAGGCTTTCCCACGAGGCTTTCCCACAGGGCTGTGCCACGTGTCACCTTGGTGTGAGTCGATCCTCGGCGTGAAAGACGTGCCGGTGAAGGGAAAAGAGGTTCCTCTGGAATGGACTGAGACATCTGGGGGACTCTTGGAATGGTGGCACGACCCTGGAGTTCCTCTCGCCGTACCTGTTGAGAGGGCCTCCTCTTGAGATGCCACGGGAAGGCCGGGAACTCTTTCCCGAAGAAGCAGGGAAAGGATCCCTCATCTCGAGCTAGGAGGCGGATACGAGGCTACTCTGGATGTGGGCGGGACCCTCGTGTTTCCTCTAGAGTGGAGACGGGTATGTTGGGGAACTTCTTGATTTGCACCAAGGGTGTGCAGGACCCTTTCGAAGTTCCAGAGGTGAGGTGACATCAGCCTCGAGACACCTCTGCGGAAATGGGCCTCATCTCGCCTGGAGGGGAGAACCTCCTGGATTTTTTCGTGTTGTGGCAGGGCTTCACGAGTTACGACGGGGACCTCAGGGACCCGATCTGGTGGCCTCAGGAAAGGCCTGTCCCCATGCGAGTTGCTAGGGGCCAACTCGGGATACCTCTCCCGTCCATGCCGGGGCCTCAGACCTTGTGTGGAGTCGGGGCCGGACCCTGAGGATTCCTCTCCAGTGTTGCCATGGATCTTGGGGTGCTTCTGAGTCTCCCCAGGGGAGTCAGGCCTCGTCTCGAGTGGGGACATGCACGTGCGGTTTCCTCCTGAGCTGCAGCAGTAGTGTCACGCTTCCTGTCACGTGGATCAAGGGATCTGTGGCTTTCCCTCGAGGCTTTCCCTCGAGGCTTTCCCACTAGGCTTTCCCACAGGGCTGTGCCACGTGCCACTTTTGTGTGAGTCTATCCTCGGCGTGAAAGGCGAGCCGGTGAAGGGAAAAGAGTTTCCTCTGGAATGGACTGAGACATCTGGGGGACTCTTGGAATGGTGGCACGACCCTGGAGTTCCTCTCGCCGTTCCTGTTAAGAGGGCCTCCTCTTGAGATGCGACGGGAACGCCGGGAAACCTTTCCCGACGAAGCAGGGAAAGGATCCCTCATCTCGAGCTACGAGGCGGAAACGGGGCTCCTCTGGATGTGGGCGGGACCCTCGTGTTTCCTCTCGAGTGGAGACGGGTATGTTTCGGAACTTTTTGATTTGCACCAAGGGTGTGAAGGACCCTTTCGAAGTTCCGGAGGTGAGGTGTGATCAGCATCGAGACGCCTGAGTGGAAATGGGCCCCATCTCGCCTGGAGGGGAGAACCTCCTGGATTTTCTCGAGTTGCGGCAGGTCTTCTCGAGATACGACGGGGACCTCAGGGACCCGCTCTGGTGGCCTCAGGAAAGGCCAGTCCCCATGCGAGTTGCTAGGGGACCTCTCGGGATTCCTCTCCCGTCCATGCCGGGGCCTCAGTCCTTGTGTGGAGTCGGGGCTGGAACCTGAGGATTTCTCTCCAGTGTTGCCATGGATCTTGGGGTGCTTCTGAGTATCCCCAGGGGAGTCAGGCCTTGTCTCGAGTGGGGGCATGCCCGTGCGCTTTCCTCCCAAGCTGCAGCAGTAGTGTCACGCTTCCTGTCACGTGGATCAAGGGATCTGGGGCTTTCCCACGAGGCGTTCCCACAGGGCTGTGCCACGTGCCACCTTGGTGTGAGTCGATCCTCGGCATTAAAGACGAGCCGGTGAAGGGAAAAGAGGTTCCTCTGGAATGGACTGAGACATCTGGGGGACTCTTGGAATGGTGGCACGACCCTGGAGGTCCTCTCGCCGTTCCTGTTGAGAGGGCCTCCTCTTGAGATGCGACGGGAACGCCGGGAACTCTTTCCCGACGGAGCAGGGAAAGGATCCCTCATCTCGAGCTACGAGGCGGAAACGGGGCTCCTCTGGATGTGGGCGGGACCCTCGTGTTTCCTCTCGAGTGGAGACGGGTATGTCGGGGAAGTTCTTGATTTGCACCAAGGGTGTGAAGGACCCTTTCGAAGTTCAGAGGTGAGGTGTGATCAGCCTCGAGACGCCTCAGCGGAAATGGGCCTCATCTCGCCTGGAGGGGAGAAACTCCTGGATTTGCTCGAGTTGCGGCAGGTCTTCTCGAGTTACGACGGGGACCTCAGGGACCCGCTCTGGTGGACTCAGGAAAGGCCAGTCTCCATGCCAGTTGCTAGGGGACCTCTCGGGATTCCTCTCCCGTCCATGCCGGGGACTCAGTCCTTGTGTGGAGTCGGGGCCGCAACCTGAGGATTCCTCTCCAGGGTTGCCATGATACTTAGGGTGCATCTAAGTCTCCCCAGGGGAGTCAGGCCTCGTCTCAAGTGGGGGCATGCACGTGCGCTGTCCTCCCGAGCTGCAGCAGTAGTGTCACGCTTCCTGTCACGTGGATCGAGGGATCTGTGGCTTTCCCTCGAGGGTTTCCCTCGAGGCTTTCCCACGAGGCTTTCCCACAGGGCTGTGCCACGTGCCACCTTGGTGTGAGTCTATCCTCGGCGTGAAAGGTGAGCCGGTGAAGGGAAAAGAGATTCCTCTGGAATGGACTGAGACATCTGGGGGACTCTTGGAATGGTGGCACGACCCTGGAGTTCCTCTCGCCGTTCCTGTTGAGAGGGCCTCCTCTTGAGTTGCGACGGGAACGCCGGGAACCCTTTCCCGACGAAGCAGGGAAAGGATCCCTCATCTCGAGCTACGAGGCGGAAACGGGGCTCCTCTGGATGTGGGCGGGACCGTCGTGTTTCCTCTCGAGTGGAGACGGGTATGCAGGGGAACTTCTTGATTTGCACCAAGGGTGTGAAGCACCCTTTCGAAGTTCCAGAGGTGAGGTGTGATCAGCCTGGAGACGCCTCAGCGGAAATGGGCGTCATCTCGCCTGGAGGGGAGAACCTCCTGGATTTTCTCGAGTTGAGGCAGGTCTTCTCGAGTTACGACGGGGACCTCAGGGACCCGCTCTGGTGGCCTCAGGAAAGGCCAGTCCCCATGCGAGTTGCTAGGGGACCTCTCGGGATTCCTCTCCCGTTCATGCCGGGGCTTAAGACGTTGAGTGGAGTCGGGGCCGGAACCTGAGGATTCCTCTCCAGTGTTGCCATGGATCTTGGGGTGCTTCTGAGTCTCTCCAGGGGAGTCAGGCCTCGTCTCGAGTGGGGGCATGCACGTGCGCTTTCCTCCCGAGCTGCAGCAGGAGTGTCACGCTTCCTGTCACGTGGATGAAGGGATCTGTGGCTTTCCAACGAGGTTTTCCCACAGGGCTGTGCCACGTGCCACCTTGGTGTGAGTCGATCCTCCGCGTTAAAGACGAGCCGGTGAAGTGAAAAGAGGTTCCTCTGGAATGGACTGAGACATCTGTGGGACTCTTGGATGGTGGCACGACCCTGGAGTTCCTCTCGCCGTTCCTGTTGAGAGGGCCTCCTCTTGAGATGCAACGGGAACGCCGGGAACTCTTTCCCGACGAAGCAGGGAAAGGATCCCTCATCTCGAGCTACGAGGCGGAAACGGGGCTCCTCTGGATGTGGGCGGGACCCTCGTGTTTCCCCTCGAGTGGAGACGGTATGTCGGGGAACTTCTTGATTTGCACCAAGGGTGTGAAGGACCCTTTCGAAGTTCCAGAGGTGAGGTGTGATCAGCCTCGAGACGCCTCAGCGGAAATGGGCCTCATCTCGCCTGGAGGGGAGAACCTCTGGATTTGCTCGAGTTGCGGCAGGTCTTCTCGAGTTACGACGGGGAACTCAGGGACCCGCTCTGGTGGCCTCAGGAAAGGACAGTCCCCATGCAAGTTGCTAGGGGCCATCTCGGGATTCCTCTCCTGTCCATGCCGGGGCTTTAGACCTTGTGTGGAGTCGTGGCCGGAACCTGAGGATTCCTCTCCAGTGTTACCATTGATCTTGGGGTGCTTCTGAGTCTCCCCAGGGGAGTCAGATTTCGTCTCGAGTGGGGGCATGCACGTGCGCTTTCCTCCCGAGCTGCAGCAGTAGTGTCACGCTTCCTGTTCACGTTGATCAAGGGATCTGTGGCTTTCCCTCGAGGCTGTCCCTCGAGGCTTTCCCACGAGGCTTTCCCACAGGGCTGTGCCACGTGCCACCTTGGTGTGAGTCGATCCTCGGCGTGAAAGATGAGCCGGTGAAGGGAAAAGAGGTTACTCTGGAATGGACTGAGACATCTGGGGGACTCTTGAAATGGTGGCACGACCCTGGCATTCCTCTCGCCGTTCCTGTTGAGAGGGCCTCCTCTTGAGATGCGACGGGAACGCCGGGAACTCTTTCCCGACGAAGCAGGGAAAGGATCCCTCATCTCGAGCTACGAGGCAGAAATGGGGCTCCTCTGTATGTGGGCGGGGCCCTCGTGATTCCTCTCGAGTGGAGACGGGTATGCCGGGGAACTTCTTGATTTGCACCAAGGGTGTGAAGCACCCTTTCGAAGTTCCAGAGGTGAGGTGTGATCAGCCTGGAGACGCCTCAGCGGAAATGGGCCTCATCTCGCCTGGAGGGGAGCACCTCCTGGATTTTGTCGAGTTGCGGCAGGTCTTCTCGAGTTACGACGGGGACCTCAGGGACCCGCTCTGGTGGCCTCAGGAAAGGCCAGTCCCCATGCGAGTTGCTAGGGGACCTCTTGGGATTCCTCTCCCGTCCATGCCGGGGCCTCAGTCCTTGTGTGGAGTCGGGGCCGCAACCTGAGGATTCCACTCCAGTGTTGCCATGTATCTTGGGGTGCCTCTGAGTCTCCCCAGGGGAGTCAGGCCTCCTCTCGGGTGGGGGCATGCACGTGCGCTTTCCTCCCGAGCTGCAGCAGTAGTGTCACGCTTTCTGTCACGTGGATCAAGGAATCTGAGGCTTTCCCTCGAGGCTGTCCCTTGAGGCTTTCCCACGAGGCTTTCCCACAGGGCTGTGCCACGTGCCACCTTGGTGTGAGTCGATCCTCGCCGTGAAAGACGAGCCGGTGAAGGGAAAAGAGGTTCCTCTGGAATGGACTGAGACATCTGGGGGACTCTTGAAAGGTGGCACGACCCTGGAGTTCTTCTCGCCGTTCCTGTTGAAAGGGCCTCCTCTTGAGATGCGACGGGAACGCCGGGAACTCTTTCCCGACGAAGCAGGGAAAGGATCCCTCATCTCGAGCTACGAGGCGGAAACGGGGCTCCTCTGGATGTGGGCGGGACCCTCGTGATTCCTCTCGAGTGGAGACGGGTATGTCGGGGAACTTCTTGATTTGCACCAAGGGTGTGAAGGAGCCTTTCGAAGTTCCAGAGGTGAGGTGTGATCAGCCTCGAGACGCCTCAGCGGAAATGGGCCTCATCTCGCCTGGAGGGGAGAAGCTCCTGGATTTTCTCGAGTTGCGGCAGGTCTTCTCGAGTTACGACGGGGACGTCAGGGACCCGCTCTGGTGGCCTCAGGAAAGGCCAGTCCCCATGCGAGTTGCTAGGGGCCCTCTCGGGATTTCTCTCCCTTCCATGCCGCGGCCTAAACATTGTTTGGAGACGGGGCCGGATCCTGAGGATTCCTCTCCTGTGTTGACATGGATCTTGGGGTGCTTCTGAGACTCCCCAGGGGAGTCTGGCCTCGTCTCGAGTGGGGGCATGCACGTGCACTTTCCTCCCGAGCTGCAGCAGTAGTGTCACGCTTCCTGTCACGTGGATCAAGGGATCTGTGGCTTTCCCTCGAGGCTTTCCCACGAGGCTTTCCCACAGGGCTGTGCCACGTGCCACCTTTCTGTGAGTCGATCCTCGGCGTGAAAGACGAGCCGGTGAAGGGAAAAGAGGTTCCTCTGCAATGGACTGAGATATCTGGGGGACTCTTGGAATGGTGGCACGACCCTGGAGTTCCTCTCGCCGTTCCTGTTGAGAGGGCCTCCTCTTGAGATGCCACGGGAAGGCCGGGAACTCTTTCCCGATGAAGCAGGGAAAGGATCCCTCTTCTCGAGCTAGGAGGTGGAAACGGGGCTCCTCTGGATGTGGGAGGGACCCTCGTGTTTCCTCTCGAGTGGAGACGGGTATTTTTCGGAACTTTTTGATTTGCACCAAGGGTGTGAAGGACCCTTTCGAAGTTCCAGAGGTGAGGTGTGATCAGCCTCGAGACGCCTGAGTGGAAATGGGCCCCATCTCCCCTGGAGGGGAGCACCTCCTGGATTTTCTCGAGTTGCGGCAGGTCTTCTGGAGTTACGACGGGGACCTCAGGGACCCGCTCTTGTGGCCTCAGGAAAGGCCAGTCCCCATGCGAGTTGCTAGGGGCCATCTCAGGATTCCTCTCTCGTCCATTCCAGGGCCTAAGACTTTGTGTGGAGTCGGGGCCGGAACCTGAGGATTCCTCTCCAGTCTTGCCATGGATCTTGGGGTGCCTCTGAGTCTTCCCATGGGAGTCAGGCCTCCTCTCGAGTGGGGGCATGCACGTGCGCTTTCCTCCCGAGCTGCAGCAGTAGTGCCACGCTTCCTGTCACGTGGATCAAGGGATCTGCGACTTTCCTCGAGGCTTTCCCACAGGGCTGTGCCACGTGCCACCTTGGTGTGAGTCCATCCTCGGCGTGAAAGACGAGCCGGTGAAGGGAAAAGAGGTTCCTCTGGAATGGACTGAGACATCTGGGGGACTCTTGGAATGGTGGCACGACCCTGGAGTTCCTCTCGCCGTTCCTGTTGAGAGGGCCTCCTCTTGAGATGCGAAGGGAACGCCGGGAACTCTTTCCCGACAAAGCAGGGAAAGGATCCCTCATCTCGAGCTACGAGGTGGAAACGGGGCTCCTCTGGATGTGGGCGGGACCCTCGTGTTTCCTCTCGAGTGGAGACGGGTATGTCGGGGAACTTCTTGATTTGCACCAAGGGTGTGAAGGACCCTTTCGAAGTTCCAGAGGTGAGGTGTGATCAGCCTCGAGATGCCTCAGCGGAAATGGGCCTCATCTGGCCTGGAGGGGAGAACCTCCTGGATTTTCTCGAGTTGCGGCAGGCCTTCTCGAGTTACGACGGGGACCTCAGGGACACGCTCTGGTGGCCTCAGGAAAGGCCAACCCCCGTGCGAGTTGCTAGGGGACCTCTCGGGATTCCTCTCTCGTCCATGCCGGGGCCTCAGTCCTTGTGTGAAGTCGGGGCCGGAACCTGAGGATTCCTCTCCAGAGTTGCCATGGATTTTGGGGTGCTTCTGAGTCTCCCCAGGGGAGTCAGGCCTCGTCTCGAGTCGGGGCATGCACGTGCGCTTTCCTCCCGAGCTGCAGCAGTAGTGTCACGCTTCCTGGCACGTGGATCAAGGGATCTGTGGCTTTCCCTCGAGGCTGTCCCTCGAGGCTTTCCCTCGAGGCTTTCCCTCGAGGCTTTCCCACAGGGCTGTGCCACGTGCTACCTTGGTGTGAGTCGATCCTCGGCGTGAAAGAGGAGCCGGTGAAGGGAAAAGAGTTTCCTCTGGAATGGACTGAGACATCTGGAGGACACTTGGAATGGTGGCACGACCCTGGAGTTCCTCTCGCCTTTCCTTTTGAGAGGGCCTCCTCTTGAGATTCGACGGGAACACCGGGAACTCTTTCCCGACGACGCAGGGAAAGGATCCCTCATCTCGATCTATGAGGCGGAAATGGGGCTCCTCTGGATGTGGGCGAGACCCTCGTGTTTCCTCTCGAGTCTAGACGGGTATGTAGGGGAACTTCTTGATTTGCACCAAGGGTGTGAAGGACCCTTTCGAAGTTCCAGAGGTGAGGTGTGATCAGCCTCGGGACGCCTCAGCGGAAATGGGCCTCATCTCGCCTGGAGGGTAGAACCTCCTGGATTTTCTCGAGTTGCGGCAGGTCTTCTCGAGTTACCAGTGTGACCTCAGGGACCCGCTCTGGTGGCCTCAGGAAAGGCCAGACCACATGCGGGTTGCTAGGGGCCCTCTCGGGATACCTCTCCCGTCGATGCCGGGGCCTAAGACCTTGTGTGGAGTTGGGGCCGGAACCTGAGAATTCCTCTCCAGTGTTGCCATGGATCTTGGGGTTCTTCTGAGTCTCCCCAGGGGAGTCAGGCCTCCTCTAGCAAGGGGGCATGCACGTGCGCTTACCTCCCGAGCTGCAGAAGTAGTGTCACGCTTCCTGTCACGTGGATCAAGGGATCTCGGGCTTTCCCTCCAGGCTTTCCCTCGAGGCTTTCCGGCGAGGCTTTCCCACAGGGCTGTGCCACGAGCCACCTTGCTGTGAGTCGATCCTCGGCGTGAAAGACGAGCCGGTGAAGGGAAAAGAGGTTCCTCTGGAATGGACTGAGACATCTGGCGGGCTCTTGGAATGGTGGCACGACCCTGGAGTTCCTCTCGCCGTTCCTGTTGAGAGGGCCTCCTCTTGACATGCGACAGGATCGCTGGGAACTCTTTCCCGAAGAAGCAGGGAAAGGATCCTTCATCTCGAGCTACGAGGCGGAAACGGGGCTCCACTGGATGTGGGAGGGACCCTCGTGTTTCCTCTCGAGTGGAGATGGGTGTGTTGGGGAACTTCTTGATTTGCACCAACGGTGTGAAGGACCCTTACAAGTTCCAGAGGTGAGGTGTGATCAGCCTCGAGACACCTCAGAGGAAAAGGCCTCATCTCGCCTGGAGGGGAGAACCTCCTGGATTTTCTCGAGTTGTGGCAGGTCTTCTCGAGTTACGACGGGGACCTCAGGGACCCGCTCTGGTGGCCTTAGGAAAGGCCAGTCCCCATGCGAGTTGCTAGGGGCCCTCTCGGGATTCCTCTCGGGTCCATGCCGGGGCCTAAGACCTTGTGTGGAATCGGGGCCGGAACCTTAGGATTCCTCTCCTGTGTTACCATGGATCTTGGGGTGCTTCTGTGTCTCCCCAGGGGAGTCAGGCCTCGCCTCGAGTGGGGGCATGCACGTGCGCTTTCCTCCCGAGCTGCAGCAGTAGTGTCACTCTTCCTGTCACGTGGATCAAGGGATCTGTGGCTTTCCCTCGAGGCTTTCCCTTGAGGCTTTCCCACGAGGCTTTCCCACAGGGCTGTGCCACGTGCCACCTTGGTGTGAGTCGATCCTCGGCGTGAAAGAAGAGACGGTTAAGGTAAAAGAGGTTCCTCTAATGGACTGAGACATCTGGGGGACTCTTGGAATGGTGGCACGACTCTGGAGTTCCTCTCGCCGTTCCTGTTGAGACGGCATCCTCTTGAGTTGCGACGGGAACGACGGGAACTCTTTCCCGACGAAGCAGGGAAAGGATCCCTCATCTCGAGCTACGAGGCGGAAACGGGGCTTCTCTGGATGTGGGCGGGACCCTCGTGTTTCTTCTCAAGTGGAGACGGGTATGTCGGGGAACTTCTTGATTTGCACCAAGGGTGTGAAGGACCCTTTCGAAGTTCCAGAGGTGAGGTGTGATCAGCCTCGAGACGCCTCAGCGGAAATGGGCGTCATCTCGCCTGGAGCGGACAACGTCCTGGATATTCTCGAGTTGCGGCAGGTCTTCTCGAGATACGACGGGGACCTCAGGGACCCGCAATGGTGGCCTCAGGAAAGGCCACTCCGCATGTGAGGTGCTAGGGGCCATCTGGGGATTCCTCTCCCGTCCATGCCGGGGCCTAAGACCTTGTGTGGAGTCGGGGCCAGAACCTAAGGATTCCTTCCGTTGTTGACATGGATCTTGGGGTGCTTCTGAGTGTCCCCATGGGAGTCAGGACTAGTTTCGAGTGGGTGCATTCACGTGCACTTTCCTCCCAAGCTGCAGCAGTAGTGTCACGCTTCCTGTCACGTGGATCAAGGGATCTGTGGCTTTCCCTCAAGGCTTTCCCACGAGGCTTTCCCACAGGGCTGTGCCACGTGCCACCTTGGTGTGAGTCGATCCTCGGCATGAAAGGCGATCCGGTGAAGGGAAAAGAGGTTCCTCTGGAATGGACTGAGACATCTGGGGGACTCTTGGAATGGTGGCACGACCCTGGAGTTCTTCTCGCAGTTCCTGTTGAGAGAGCCTTCTCTTGAGATGCGAAGGGAACACCGGGAACTCTTTCCCGACAAAGCAGGGAAAGGATCCCTCATCTCGAGCTAGGAGGCGGAAACGGGGATCCTCTGGATGTGGGCGGGACCCTCGTGTTTCCTCTCGAGTGGAGACGGGTATGTCGGGGAACTTTTTGATTTGCACCAAGGGTGTGAAGGACCCTTTCGAAGTTCCAGAGGTGAGGTGTGATCAGCCTCGAGACGCCTCAGCGGAAATGGGCCTCATCTCGCCAGGAGGGGAGAACCTCCTGGATTTTCTCGAGTTGCGGCAGGTCTTCTCGAGTTACGACGGGGACCTCAGGGACCCGCTCTGGTGGCCTCAGGAAAGGCCAGTCCCCATGCGAGTTGCTAGCGGCCCTCTCGGGATTCCTCTCCCGTAGAAGCCAGGGCCTAAGACCTTGTGTGGAGTCGGGGCCAGAACCTGAGGATTCCTCTCCAGTGATGCCATGGATCTTGGGGTGCTTCTGAGTCTCCCCAGGGGAGTCAGGCCTTGTCTGGAGTGGGGGCATGCACGTGCAAATTTCCTCCAGAGCTGCAGCTGTAGTGCCACGCTTCCTGTCACGTGGATCAAAGGATCTGGGGCTTTCCCTCGAGGCTTTCCCTCGAGGCTTTCCCGCGAGGCTTTCCCACATTGCTGTGCCACGTGCCACCTTGTTGTGAGTCGATCCTCGGCGTGAAAAACGAGCTGGTGAAGGGAAAAGAGGTTCCTCTGGAATGGACTGAGACATCTGGGGGACTCTTGGAATGGTGGCACGACCCTGGAGTTCCTCTCGCCGTTCCTGTTGAGAGGGCCTCCTCTTGACATGCGAGAAGATCGCTGGGAACTCTTTCCCGAAGAAGCAGGGAAAGGATCCTTCATCTCGAGCTACCAGGCGGAAACGGGGCTCCACTGGATGTGGGCGGGACCCTCGTGTTTCCTCTCGAGTGGAGATGGTTGTGTTGGGGAACTTCTTGATTTGCACCAAGGGTGTGAAGGACCCTTACAAGTTCCAGAGGTGAGGTGTGATCAGCCTCGAGACGCCTCAGAGGAAAAGGCCTCATCTCGCCTGCTGGGGAGAACCTCCTGGATTTTCTCGAGTTGCGGCAGGTCTTCTCGAGTTACGACGCGGTCCTCAGGGACCCGCTCTGGTGTCCTCAGCAAAGGCCAGTCCCCATGCGAGTTGCTAGGGGCCCTCTCGGGATTCCTCTCCCTTCCATGCCGGGGGCTACAACCTTGTGTGGAGTCGGGTCCAGAACCTGAGGATTCCTCTCCAGTGTTGACATGGATCTTGGGGAGCTTCTGAGTCTCCCCAGGGGAGTCAGGCCTCGTCTCGAGTGGGGACATGCACGTGAGCTTTCCTCCTGAGCTGCAGCAGTAGTGTCAAGCTTCCTGTCACGTGGATCAAGGGATCTGTGGCTTTCCCTCGAGGCTTTCCCTCGAGGATTTCCATCGAGGTTTTGCCACGTGCCACCTTGGTGTGAGTCGATCCTCGGCGTGAAACACGAGTCGGTGAAGGGAAAAGAGTTTCCTCTGGAATGGACTGAGACATCTGGAGGACTCTTGGAATGGTGGCACGACCCTGGAGTTCCTCTCACCGTTCCTGTTGAGAGTGCCTCCTCTTGAGATGCGACGGGCACACGGGAACTCTTTCCCGACGAAGCAGGGAAAGGATCCCTCATCTCGAGCTACGAGGCGGAAACGGGGCACCTCTGGATGTGGGCGGTACCCTCGTGTTTCCTCTCGAGTGGAGATGGGTGTGTTGGGGAACTTCTTGATTTGCACCAAGGGTGTGAAGGACCCTTACAAGTTCCAGAGGTGAGGTCTGATCAGCCTCGAGACACCTCACCGGAAATGGGCCTCATCTCGCCTGGAGGGGAGAACCCCCTGGATTTTCTCGAGTTGCGGCAGCTCTTCTCGAGTTACAACGGGGACCTCAGGGACCCGCTCTGGTGGCTCAGGAAAGGCCAGTCCCCATGCGAGTTGCTAGGGGCCCTCTCGGAATTCTTCTCCTGTCGAAGCCAGGGCATAAGACCTTGTGTGGAGTGGGGGCCGGAACCTGAGGATTCCTCTCCAGTGTAGCCATGGATCTTGGGGTGCTTCTGTGTCTCCCCAGGGGAGTCAGGCCTCGTCTCGAGTGGGGGCATGCACGTGCGCTTTCCTCCAGGACTGCAGCAGTAGTGTCACGCTTCCTGTCACGTGGATCAAGGGATCTGTGGCTTTCCCTCGAGGCTTTCCTTCGAGGCTTTCCCACAGGGCTGTGCCACGTGCCACCTTGGTGTGAGTCCATCCTCGGCGTGAAAGGCATGCCGGTGAAGGTTAAAGAGTTTCCTCTGGACAGGACTGAGATATCTGGGGGACTCTTGGAATGGTGGCACGACCCTGGAGTTCCTCTCGCCGTTCCTGTTGAGAGGGCCTCCTCTTGAGATGCGACGGGAACGCCGGGAACTCTTTCCTGAGGAAGCAGCGAAAGGATCCCTCATCTCGATCTACAAAGCATAAACGGGGCTCCTCTGGATGTGGGCGGGACCCTCGTGTTTCCTCTCGAGTGGAGACGGGTATGTCGGGGAACTTCTTGATTTGCACCAAGGGTGTGAAGGACCCTTTCGAAGTTCCAGAGGTGAGGTGTGATCAGACTCGAGACGCCTCAGCGCAAATGGGCCTCATCTCGCCTGGAGGGGAGAACCTCCTGGATGTTCTCGAGTTGCGGCAGGTCTTCTCGAGTTACGACGGGGACCTCAGGGACCCGCTCTGGTGGCCTCAGGAAAGGCCAGTCCCCATGCGAGTTGCTAGGGGCCCTCTCGGGGTTTCTCTCCCTTCCATGCCGCGGCCTAAACATTGTTTGGAGACGGGGCCGGATCCTGAGGATTCCTCTCCAGTGTTGCCATGGATCTTGGGGTGCTTCTGAGTCTCCCCAGGGGAGTCAGGCCTCGTCTCGATTGGGGCATGCACGTGCGCTTTCCTCCCTAGCTGCAGCAGTAGTGTCACGCTTCCTGTCACGTGGATCAAGGGATCTGTGGCTTTCCCTCGAGGCTTTCCCTCGAGGCTTTCCCACTAGGCTTTCCCACATGGCTGTGCCACGTGCCACTTTTGTGTGAGTCTATCCTTGGCGTGAAAGGCGAGCCGGTGAAGGGAAAAGAGTTTCCTCTGGAATGGACTGAGACATCTGGGGGACTCTTGGAATGGTGGCACGACCCTGGAGTTCCTCTCGCCGTTCCTGTTGAGAGGGCCTCCTCTTGAGATGCGACGGGAACGCCGGGAACCCTTTCCCGACGAAGCAGTTAAAGGATCCCTAATCTCGAGCTACGAGGCGGAAACGGGTCTCCTCTGGATGTGGGCGGGACCCTCGTGTTTCCTCTCGAGTGGAGACGGGTATTTTTCGGAACTTTTTGATTTGCACCAAGGGTGTGAAGGACCCTTTCGAAGTTCCAGATGTGAGGTGTGATCAGCCTCGAGACGCCTCAGCGGAAATGGGCCTCATCTCGCCTGGAGGGGAGAACCTCCTGGATTTTCTCGAGTTGCGGCAGGTCTTCTCGAGTTATGACGGGGACCTCAGGGACCCGCTCTGGTGGCCTCAGGAAAGGCCAGTCCCCATGCGAGATGCTAGGGGACCTCTCGGGATTCCTCTCCCGTCCATGCCGGGGCCTCAGTCCTTGTGTGGAGTCAGGGCCGGAACCTGTGGATTCCTCTCCAGTGTTGCCATTGATCTTGGGGTGCTTCTTAGTCTCCCCAGGGGAGTCAGGCCTCGTCTCGAGTGGGGGCATGCACGTGCGATTTACTCCCGAGCTGCAGCAGTAGTGTCACGCTTCCTGTCACGTGGAACAAGGGATCTGCGACTTTCCCTCGAGGCTTTCCCACAGGGCTCTGCCACGTGCCACCTTGGTGTGAGTCGATCCTCGGCGTGAAAGACGAGCCGGTGAAGGGAAAAGAGGTTACTCTGGAATTGACTGAGACATCTGGGGGACTCTTGGAATGGTGGCACGACCCTGGAGTTCCTCTCGCCGTTCGTGTTGAGAGGGCCTCCTCTTGAGATGCGACGGGAACGCCGGGAAATCTTTCCCGAAGAAGCAGGGAAAGGATCACTCATCTCGAGCTACGAGGCGGAAACGGGGCTCCTCTGGATGTGGGCGGGACCCTCGTGTTTCCTCTCGAGTGGAGACGGGTATGTCGGGGAACTTCTTGATTTGCACCAAGGGTGTGAAGGACTCTTTCGAAGTTCCAGAGGTGAGGTGTGATCAGCCTCGAGACGCCTCAGCGGAAATGGGCCTCATCTCGCCTGGAGGGGAGAACCTCCTGGATTTTGTCGAGTTGCGGCAGGTCTTCTCGAGTTACGACGGGGACCTCAGGGACCCGCTCTGGTGACCTCAGGAAAGGCCAGTCCCCATGCGAGTTGCTAGGGGCCATCTCGGGATTCCTCTCCCGTTCATGCCGGGGCCTAAGACCTTGTGTGGAGACGGGGCCGGAACCTGAGGATTCCTCTCCAATGTTGCCATGGATCTTGGGGTGCCTCTGAGTCTCCCCAGGGGAGTCAGGCCTCGTCTCGGGTGGGGGCATGCACGTGCGCTTTACTCCCGAGCTGCAGCAGTAGTGTCACGCTTTCTGTCACGTGGATCAAGGGATCTGTGGCTTTCCCTCGAGGCTGTCCCTCGAGGCTTTCCCACGAGGCTTTCCCACAGGGCTGTGCCACGTGTCACCTTGGTGTGAGTCGATCCTCGGCGTGAAAGACGTGCCGGTGAAGGGAAAAGAGGTTCCTCTGGAATGGACTGAGACATCTGGGGGACTCTTGGAATGGTGGCACGACCCTGGAGTTCCTCTCGCCGTACCTGTTGAGAGGGCCTCCTCTTGAGATGCCACGGGAAGGCCGGGAACTCTTTCCCGAAGAAGCAGGGAAAGGATCCCTCATCTCGAGCTAGGAGGCGGATACGGGGCTACTCTGAATGTGGGCGGGACCCTCGTGTTTCCTCTAGAGTGGAGACGGGTATGTTGGGGAACTTCTTGATTTGCACCAAGGGTGTGCAGGACCCTTTCGAAGTTCCAGAGGTGAGGTGACATCAGCCTCGAGACACCTCTGCGGAAATGGGCCTCATCTCGCCTGGAGGGGAGAACCTCCTGGATTTTTTCGTGTTGTGGCAGGGCTTCACGAGTTACGACGGGGACCTCAGGGACCCGATCTGGTGGCCTCAGGAAAGGCCTGTCCCCATGCGAGTTGCTAGGGGCCAACTCGGGATACCTCTCCCGTCCATGCCGGGGCCTCAGACCTTGTGTGGAGTCGGGGCCGGACCCTGAGGATTCCTCTCCAGTGTTGCCATGGATCTTGGGGTGCTTCTGAGTCTCCCCAGGGGAGTCAGGCCTCGTCTCGAGTGGGGACATGCACGTGCGGTTTCCTCCTGAGCTGCAGCAGTAGTGTCACGCTTCCTGTCACGTGGATCAAGGGATCTGTGGCTTTCCCTCGAGGCTTTCCCTCGAGGCTTTCCCACTAGGCTTTCCCACAGGGCTGTGCCACGTGCCACTTTTGTGTGAGTCTATCCTCGGCGTGAAAGGCGAGCCGGTGAAGGGAAAAGAGTTTCCTCTGGAATGGACTGAGACATCTGGGGGACTCTTGGAATGGTGGCACGACCCTGGAGTTCCTCTCGCCGTTCCTGTTAAGAGGGCCTCCTCTTGAGATGCGACGGGAACGCCGGGAACCCTTTCCCGACGAAGCAGGGAAAGGATCCCTCATCTCGAGCTACGAGGCGGAAACGGGGCACCTCTGGATGTGGGCGGGACCCTCGTGTTTCCTCTCGAGTGGAGACGGGTATGTTTCGGAACTTTTTGATTTGCACCAAGGGTGTGAAGGACCCTTTCGAAGTTCCGGAGGTGAGGTGTGATCAGCATCGAGACGCCTGAGTGGAAATGGGCCCCATCTCGCCTGGAGGGGAGAACCTCCTGGATTTTCTCGAGTTGCGGCAGGTCTTCTCGAGATACGACGGGGACCTCAGGGACCCGCTCTGGTGGCCTCAGGAAAGGCCAGTCCCCATGCGAGTTGCTAGGGGACCTCTCGGGATTCCTCTCCCGTCCATGCCGGGGCCTCAGTCCCTGTGTGGAGTCGGGGCTGGAACCTGAGGATTTCTCTCCAGTGTTGCCATGGATCTTGGGGTGCTTCTGAGTATCCCCAGGGGAGTCAGGCCTTGTCTCGAGTGGGGGCATGCCCGTGCGCTTTCCTCCCAAGCTGCAGCAGTAGTGTCACGCTTCCTGTCACGTGGATCAAGGGATCTGGGGCTTTCCCACGAGGCGTTCCCACAGGGCTGTGCCACGTGCCACCTTGGTGTGAGTCGATCCTCGGCATTAAAGACGAGCCGGTGAAGGGAAAAGAGGTTCCTCTGGAATGGACTGAGACATCTGGGGGACTCTTGGAATGGTGGCACGACCCTGGAGGTCCTCTCGCCGTTCCTGTTGAGAGGGCCTCCTCTTGAGATGCGACGGGAACGCCGGGAACTCTTTCCCGACGGAGCAGGGAAAGGATCCCTCATCTCGAGCTACGAGGCGGAAACGGGGCTCCTCTGGATGTGGGCGGGACCTTCGTGTTTCCTCTCGAGTGGAGACGGGTATGTCGGGGAAGTTCTTGATTTGCACCAAGGGTGTGAAGGACCCTTTCGAAGTTCAGAGGTGAGGTGTGATCAGCCTCGAGACGCCTCAGCGGAAATGGGCCTCATCTCGCCTGGAGGGGAGAACCTCCTGGATTTGCTCGAGTTGCGGCAGGTCTTCTCGAGTTACGACGGGGACCTCAGGGACCCGCTCTGGTGGACTCAGGAAAGGCCAGTCTCCATGCCAGTTGCTAGGGGACCTCTCGGGATTCCTCTCCCGTCCATGCCGGGGACTCAGTCCTTGTGTGGAGTCGGGGCCGCAACCTGAGGATTCCTCTCCAGGGTTGCCATGATACTTAGGTTGCATCTAAGTCTCCCCAGGGGAGTCAGGCCTCGTCTCAAGTGGGGGCATGCACGTGCGCTGTCCTCCCGAGCTGCAGCAGTAGTGTCACGCTTCCTGTCACGTGGATCGAGGGATCTGTGGCTTTCCCTCGAGGGTTTCCCTCGAGGCTTTCCCACGAGGCTTTCCCACAGGGCTGTGCCACGTGCCACCTTGGTGTGAGTCTATCCTCGGCGTGAAAGGTGAGCCGGTGAAGGGAAAAGAGATTCCTCTGGAATGGACTGAGACATCTGGGGGACTCTTGGAATGGTGGCACGACCCTGGAGTTCCTCTCGCCGTTCCTGTTGAGAGGGCCTCCTCTTGAGATGCGACGGGAACGCCGGGAACCCTTTCCCGACGAAGCAGGGAAAGGATCCCTCATCTCGAGCTAGGAGGCGAATACGGGGCTACTCTGGATGTGGGCGGGACCCTCATGTTTCCTCTCGAGTGGAGACCGGTATGTCGGGGAACTTCTTGATTTGCACCAAGGGTGTGAAGGACCCTTTCGAAGTTCCAGAGGTGAGGTGTGATCAGCCTCGAGACGCCTCAGCGGAAATGGGCCTCATCTCGCCTGGAGGGGAGAACCTCCTGGATTTTCTCGAGTTGCGGCAGTTCTTCTCGAGTTACGACGGGGACCTCAGGGACCCGCTCTGGTGGCCTCAGGAAAGGCCAGTCCCCATGCGAGTTGCTAGGGGACCTCTCGGGATTCCTCTCCCTTTCATGCCGGGGCTTAAGACGTTGAGTGGAGTCGGGGCCGGAACCTGAGGATTCCTCTCCAGTGTTGCCATGGATCTTGGGGTGCTTCTGAGTCTCTCCAGGGGAGTCAGGCCTCGTCTCGAGTGGGGGCATGCACGTGCGCTTTCCTCCCGAGCTGCAGCAGGAGTGTCACGCTTCCTGTCACGTGGATGAAGGGATCTGTGGCTTTCCAACGAGGTTTTCCCACAGGGCTGTGCCACGTGCCACCTTGGTGTGAGTCGATCCTCCGCGTTAAAGACGAGCCGGTGAAGTGAAAAGAGGTTCCTCTGGAATGGACTGAGACATCTGTGGGACTCTTGGATGGTGGCACGACCCTGGAGTTCCTCTCGCCGTTCCTGTTGAGAGGGCCTCCTCTTGAGATGCAACGGGAACGCCGGGAACTCTTTCCCGACGAAGCAGGGAAAGGATCCCTCATCTCGAGCTACGAGGCGGAAACGGGGCTCCTCTGGATGTGGGCGGGACCCTCGTGTTTCCCCTCGAGTGGAGACGGTATGTCGGGGAACTTCTTGATTTGCACCAAGGGTGTGAAGGACCCTTTCGAAGTTCCAGAGGTGAGGTGTGATCAGCCTCGAGACGCCTCAGCGGAAATGGGCCTCATCTCGCCTGGAGGGGAGAACCTCTGGATTTGCTCGAGTTGCGGCAGGTCTTCTCGAGTTACGACGGGGAACTCAGGGACCCGCTCTGGTGGCCTCAGGAAAGGACAGTCCCCATGCAAGTTGCTAGGGGCCATCTCGGGATTCCTCTCCTGTCCATGCCGGGGCTTTAGACCTTGTGTGGAGTCGTGGCCGGAACCTGAGGATTCCTCTCCAGTGTTACCATTGATCTTGGGGTGCTTCTGAGTCTCCCCAGGGGAGTCAGGCTTCGTCTCGAGTGGGGGCATGCACGTGCGCTTTCCTCCCGAGCTGCAGCAGTAGTGTCACGCTTCCTGTTCACGTTGATCAAGGGATCTGTGGCTTTCCCTCGAGGCTGTCCCTCGAGGCTTTCCCACGAGGCTTTCCCACAGGGCTGTGCCACGTGCCACCTTGGTGTGAGTCGATCCTCGGCGTGAAAGATGAGCCGGTGAAGGGAAAAGAGGTTACTCTGGAATGGACTGAGACATCTGGGGGACTCTTGAAATGGTGGCACGACCCTGGCATTCCTCTCGCCGTTCCTGTTGAGAGGGCCTCCTCTTGAGATGCGACGGGAACGCCGGGAACTCTTTCCCGACGAAGCAGGGAAAGGATCCCTCATCTCGAGCTACGAGGCAGAAATGGGGCTCCTCTGTATGTGGGCGGGGCCCTCGTGATTCCTCTCGAGTGGAGACGGGTATGCCGGGGAACTTCTTGATTTGCACCAAGGGTGTGAAGCACCCTTTCGAAGTTCCAGAGGTGAGGTGTGATCAGCCTGGAGACGCCTCAGCGGAAATGGGCGTCATCTCGCCTGGAGGGGAGCACCTCCTGGATTTTGTCGAGTTGCGGCAGGTCTTCTCGAGTTACGACGGGGACCTCAGGGACCCGCTCTGGTGGCCTCAGGAAAGGCCAGTCCCCATGCGAGTTGCTAGGGGACCTCTTGGGATTCCTCTCCCGTCCATGCCGGGGCCTCAGTCCTTGTGTGGAGTCGGGGCCGCAACCTGAGGATTCCACTCCAGTGTTGCCATGGATCTTGGGGTGCCTCTGAGTCTCCCCAGGGGAGTCAGGCCTCCTCTCGGGTGGGGGCATGCACGTTCGCTTTCCTCCGAGCTGCAGCAGTAGTGTCACGCTTTCTGTCACGTGGATCAAGGAATCTGAGGCTTTCCCTCGAGGCTGTCCCTTGAGGCTTTCCCACGAGGCTTTCCCACAGGGCTGTGCCACGTGCCACCTTGGTGTGAGTCGATCCTCGCCGTGAAAGACGAGCCGGTGAAGGGAAAAGAGGTTCCTCTGGAATGGGACTGAGACATCTGGGGGACTCTTGAAAGGTGGCACGACCCTGGAGTTCTTCTCGCCGTTCCTGTTGAAAGGGCCTCCTCTTGAGATGCGACGGGAACGCCGGGAACTCTTTCCCGACGAAGCAGGGAAAGGATCCCTCATCTCGAGCTACGAGGCGGAAACGGGGCTCCTCTGGATGTGGGCGGGACCCTCGTGTTTCCTCTCGAGTGGAGACGGGTATGTCGGGGGAACTTCTTGAATTGCACCAAGGGTGTGAAGGAGCCTTTCGAAGTTCCAGAGGTGAGGTGTGATCAGCCTCGAGACGCCTCAGCGGAAATGGGCCTCATCTCGCCTGGAGGGGAGAAGCTCCTGGATTTTTCTCGAGTTGCGGCAGGTCTTCTCGAGTTACGACGGGGACCTCAGGGACCCGCTCTGGTGGCCTCAGGAAAGGCCAGTCCCCCATGCGAGTTGCTAGGGGCCCTCTCGGGATTTCTCTCCCTTCCATGCCGCGGCCCTAAACATTGTTGGAGACGGGGCCGGATCCTGAGGATTCCTCTCCTGTGTTGACATGGATCTTGGGGTGCTTCTGAGACTCCCCAGGGGAGTCTGGCCTCTCGTCTCGAGTGGGGGCATGCACGTGCACTTTCCTCCCGAGCTGCAGCAGTAGGGTCACGCTTTCTGTCACGTGGATCAAGGGATCTGTGGCTTTCCCTCGAGGCTTTCCCACGAGGCTTTCCCAGAGGGCTGTGCCACGTGCCACCTTGGTGTGAGTAGATGAAAGACGAGCCGGTGAAGGGAAAAGAGGTTCCTCTGCAATGGACTGAGATATCTGGGGGACTCTTGGAATGGTGGCACGACCCTGGAGTTCCTCTCGCCGTTCCTGTTGAGAGGGCCTCCTCTTGAGATGCCCGGGAAGGCCGGGAACTCTTTCCCGATGAAGCAGGAAAAGGATCCTCTTCTCGAGCTAGGAGGCGGAAACGGGGCTCCTCTGGATGTGGGAGGGACCCCTCGTGTTTCCTCTCGAGTGGAGACGGGTATTTTCGGAACTTTTTGATTTGCACCAAGGGTGTGAAGGACCCTTTCGAAGTTCCAGAGGTGAGTGTGATCAGCCTCGAGACGCCTGAGTGGAAATGGGCCCCCATCTCCCTGGAGGGGAGCACCTCCTGGATTTTCTCGAGTTGCGGCAGGTCTTCTCGAGTTACGACGGGGACCTCAGGGACCCGCTCTGGTGGCCTCAGGAAAGGCCAGTCCCCATGCGAGTTGCTAGGGGCCATCTCAGGATTCCTCTCTCGTCCATTCCAGGGCCTAAGACTTTGTGTGGAGTCGGGGCCGGAACCTGAAGGATTCCTCTCCAGTCTTGCCATGGATCTTGGGGTGCCTCTGACTCTTCCCATGGGAGTCAGGCCTCCTCTCGAGTGGGGGCATGCACGTGCGCTTCCTCCCGAGCTGCAGCAGTAGTGCCACGCTTCCTGTCACCGTGGATCAAGGGATCTGCGACTTTCCTCGAGGCTTCCACAGGGCTGTGCCACGTGCCCACCTTGGTGTGAGTCCATCCTCGGCGTGAAAGACGAGCCGGTGAAGGGAAAAGAGGTTCCTCTGGAATGGACTGAGACATCTGGGGACTCTTGGAATGGTGGATAGACCCTGGAGTTCCTCTCGCCGTTCCTGTTGAGAGGGCCTCCTCTTGAGGTGCGACGGGAATGCCGGAACTCTTTCCCGAAGAAGCAGGGAAAGGATCCCTCATCTCGAGCTACGAGGCGGGAAAACGGGGCTCCTCTGGATGTGGGCGGGACCCTCGTGTTTCCTCTCGTGTGGAGACGGGTATGTCGGGGGAACTTCTTGATTTGCACCAAGGGTGTGAAGGACCCTTTCGAAGTTCCAGAGGTGAGGTGTGATCAGCCTCGAGACGCCTCAGCGGAAATGGGCCTCATCTCGCCTGGAGGGGAGAACCCCTCTGGATTTTCTCGAGTTGTGGCAGGTCTTCTCGAGTTACGACGGGGACCTCAGGGACCCGCTCTGGTGGCCTCAGGAAAGGCCAGTCCCCATGCGAGTTGCTAGGGGACCTCTCGGGATTCCTCTCCCGTCCATGGCCGGGGCCTCAGTCCTTGTGTGGAGTCGGGGCCGGAACCTGAGGATTCCTCTCCAGTGTTGCGATTGATCTTGGGGTGCTTCTTAGTCTCCCCAGGGGAGTCAGGCCTCGTCTCGATTGGGGGCATGCACGTGCGCTTCCTCCCGAGCTGCAGCAGTAGTGTCACGCTTCCTGTCACGTGGATCAAGGGATCTGCGACTTTCCCTCGAGGCTTTCCCACAGGGCTCTGCCACGTGCCACATTGATGTGAGTCGATCCTCGGCGTGAAGACGAGGTGAAGGGAAAAGAGGTTACTCTGGAATTGACTGAGACATCTGGGGGACTCTTGGAATGGTGGCACGACCCTGGAGTTCCTCTCACCGTTCGTGTTGAGAGGGCCTCCTCTTGACATGCGACGGGAAGGCCGGGAAATCTTTCCCGAAGAAGCAGGGAAAGGATCCCTCATCTCGAGCTACGAGGCGGAAACGGGGCTCCTCTGGATGTGAGCGGGACCCTCGTGTTTCCTCTCGAGTGGAGACGGGTATGTCGGGGAACTTCTTGATTTGCACCAAGGGTGTGAAGGACTCTTTCGAAGTTCCAGAGGTGAGGTGTGATCAGCCTCGAGACGCCTCAGCGGAAATGGGCCTCATCTCGCCTGGAGGGGAGAACCTCCTGGATTTTGTCGAGTAGCGGCAGGTCTTCTCGAGTTACGACGGGGACCTCAGGGACCCGCTCTGGTGGCCTCAGGAAAGGCCTGTCCCCATGCGAGTTGCTAGGGGCCAACTCGGGATACCTCTCCCGTCCATCCTGGGGCCTAAGACCTTGTGTGGAGTCGGGGCCGGAACCTGAGGATTCCTCTCCAGTGTTGCCATGGATCTTGGGGTGCTTCTGAGTCTCCCCAGGGGAGTCAGGCCTCGTCTCGAGTGGGGGCATGCACGTGCGCTTTCCTCCCTAGCTGCAGCAGTAGTGTCACGCTTCCTGTCACGTGGATCAAGGGATCTGTGGCTTTCCCTCGAGGCTTTCCCTCGAGGCTTTCCCACTAGGCTTTCCCACATGGCTGTGCCACGTGCCACTTTTGTGTGAGTCTATCCTCGGCGTGAAAGGCGAGCCGGTGAAGGGAAAAGAGTTTCCTCTGGAATGGACTGAGACATCTGGGGGACTCTTGGAATGGTGGCACGACCCTGGAGTTCCTCTCGCCGTTCCTGTTGAGAGGGCCTCCTCTTGAGATGCGACGGGAACGCCGGGAACCCTTTCCCGACGAAGCAGGGAAAGGATCCCTCATCTCGAGCTAGGAGGCGAATACGGGGCTACTCTGGATGTGGGCGGGACCCTCGTGTTTCCTCTAGAGTGGAGACGGGTATGTTGGGGAACTTCTTGATTTGCACCAAGGGTGTGCAGTACCCTTTCGAAGTTCCAGAGGTGAGGTGAGATCAGCCTCGAGACACCTCTGCGGAAATGGGCCTCATCTCGCCTGGAAGGGAGAACCTCCTGGATTTTCTCGTGTTGTGGCAGGGCTTCACGAGTTACGACGGGGACCTCAGGGACCCGATCTGGTGGCCTCAGGAAAGGCCTGTCCCCATGCGAGTTGCTAGGGGCCAACTCGGGATACCTCTCCCGTCCATGCCGGGGCCTCAGACCTTGTGTGGAGTCGGGGCCGGAACCTGAGGATTCCTCTCCAGTGTTGCCATGGATCTTGGGGTGCTTCTGAGTCTCCCCAGGGGAGTCAGGCCTCGTCTCGAGTGGGGGCATGCACGTGCGCTTTCCTCCTGAGCTGCAGCAGTAGTGTCACGCTTCCTGTCACTTGTATCAAGGGATCTGTGGCTTTCCCTCGAGGCTTTCCCTCGAGGCTTTCCCACTAGGCTTTCCCACAGGGCTGTGCCACGTGCCACTTTTGTGTGAGTCTATCCTCGGCGTGAAAGGCGAGCCGGTGAAGGGAAAAGAGTTTCCTCTGGAATGGACTGAGACATCTGGGGGACTCTTGGAATGGTGGCACGACCCTGGAGTTCCTCTCGCCGTTCCTGTTGAGAGGGCCTCCTCTTGAGATGCGACGGGAACGCCGGGAACCCTTTCCCGACGAAGCAGGGAAAGGATCCCTCATCTCGAGCTACGAGGCGGAAACGGGGCACCTCTGGATGTGGGCGGGACCCTCGTGTTTCCTCTCGAGTGGAGACGGGTATGTTTCGGAACTTTTTGATTTGCACCAAGGGTGTGAAGGACCCTTTCGAAGTTCCGGAGGTGAGGTGTGATCAGCCTCGAGACGCCTGAGTGGAAATGGGCCCCATCTCGCCTGGAGGGGAGAACCTCCTGGATTTTCTCGAGTTGCGGCAGGTCTTCTCGAGTTACGACGGGGACCTCAGGGACCCGCTCTGGTGGCCTCAGGAAAGGCCAGTCCCCATGCGAGTTGCTAGGGGACCTCTGATTCCTCTCCCGTCCATGCCGGGGCCTCAGTCCTTGTGTGGAGTCGGGGCTGGAACCTGAGGATTTCTCTCCAGTGTTGCCATGGATCTTGGGGTGCTTCTGAGTATCCCCAGGGGAGTCAGGCCTTGTCTCGAGTGGGGGCATGCACGTGTGCTTTCCTCCCAAGCTGCAGCAGTAGCGTCACGCTTCCTGTCACGTGGATCAAGGGATCTGTGGCTTTCCCACGAGGCTTTCCCACAGGGCTGTGCCACGTGCCACCTTGGTGTGAGTCGATCCTCGGCATTAAAGACGAGCCGGTGAAGGGAAAAGAGGTTCCTCTGGAATGGACTGAGACATCTGGGGGACTCTTGGAATGGTGGCACGACCCTGGAGTTCCTCTCGCCGTTCCTGTTGAGAGGGCCTCCTCTTGAGATGCGACGGGAACGCCGGGAACTCTTTCCCGACGGAGCAGGGAAAGGATCCCTCATCTCGAGCTACGAGGCGGAAACAGGGCTCCTCTGGATGTGGGCGGGACCCTCGTGTTTCCTCTCGAGTGGAGACGGGTATGTCGGGGAAGTTCTTGATTTGCACCAAGGGTGTGAAGGACCCTTTCGAAGTTCCAGAGGTGAGGTGTGATCAGCCTCGAGACGCCTCAGCGGAAATGGGCCTCATCTCGCCTGGAGGGGAGAACCTCCTGGATTTGCTCGAGTTGCGGCAGGTCTTCTCGAGTTACGACGGGGACCTCAGGGACCCGCTCTGGTGGACTCAGGAAAGGCCAGTCTCCATGCCAGTTGCTAGGGGACCTCTCGGGATTCCTCTCCCGTCCATGCCGGGGACTCAGTCCTTGTGTGGAGTCGGGGCCGCAACCTGAGGATTCCTCTCCAGGGTTGCCATGGTACTTAGGGTGCTTCTGAGTCTCCCCAGGGGAGTCAGGCCTCGTCTCAAGTGGGGGCATGCACGTGCGCTGTCCTCCCGAGCTGCAGCAGTAGTGTCACGCTTCCTGTCACGTGGATCAAGGAATCTGAGGCTTTCCCTAGAGGCTGTCCCTTGAGGCTTTCCCACGAGGCTTTCCCTCGAGGCTTTCCCACGAGGCTTCCCCACAGGGCTGTGCCACGTGCCACTTTGGTGTGAGTCTATCCTCGGCGTGAAAGGTGAGCCTGTTAAGGGGAAAGAGATTCCTCTGGAATGGACTGAGACATCTGGGGGACTCTTGGAATGGTGGCACGACCCTGGAGTTCCTCTCGCCGTTCCTGTTGAGAGGGCCTCCTCTTGAGATGCGACGGGAACGCAGGGAACCCTTTCCCGAAGAAGCAGGGAAAGGATCCCTCATCTCGAGCTACCAGGCGGAAACGGGGCTCCTCTGGATGTGGGCGGGACCGTCGTGTTTCCTCTCGAGTGGAGACCGGTATGTCGGGGAACTTCTTGATTTGCACCAAGGGTGTGAAGGACCCTTTCGAAGTTCCAGAGGTGAGGTGTGATCAGCCTCGAGACGCCTCAGCGGAAATGGGCCTCATCTCGCCTGGAGGGGAGAACCTCCTGGATTTTCTCGAGTTGCGGCAGTTCTTCTCGAGTTACGACGGGGACCTCAGGGACCCGCTCTGGTGGCCTCAGGAAAGGCCAGTCCCCATGCGAGTTGCTAGGGGACCTCTCGGGATTCCTCTCCCGTTCATGCCGGGGCTTAAGACGTTGAGTGGAGTCAGGACGGAAACCTGAGGATTCCTCTCCAGTGTTGCCATGGATCTTAGGGTGCTTCTGAGTCTCTCCAGGGGAGTCAGGCCTCGTCTCGAGTGGGGGCATGCACGTGTGCTTTCCTCCCGAGCTGCAGCAGGAGTGTCACGCTTCCTGTCACGTGGATGAAGGGATCTGTGGCTTTCCCACGAGGTTTTCCCACAGGGCTGTGCCACGTGCCACCTTGGTGTGAGTCGATCCTCCGCGTTAAAGACGAGCCGGTGAAGTGAAAAGAGGTTCCTCTGGAATGGACTGAGACATCTGTGGGACTCTTGGATGGTGGCACGACCCTGGAGTTCCTCTCGCCGTTCCTGTTGAGAGGGCCTCCTCTTGAGATGCAACGGGAACGCCGGGAACTCTTTCCCGACGAAGCAGGGAAAGGATCCCTCATCTCGAGCTACGAGGCGGAAACGGGGCTCCTCTGGATGTGGGCGGGACCCTCGTGTTTCCTCTCGAGTGGAGACGGTATGTCGGGGAACTTCTTGATTTGCACCAAGGGTGTGAAGGACCCTTTCGACGTTCCAGAGGTGAGGTGTGATCAGCCTCGAGACGCCTCAGCGGAAATGGGCCTCATCTCGCCTGGAGGGGAGAACCTCTGGATTTGCTCGAGTTGCGGCAGGTCTTCTCGAGTTACGACGGGGACCTCAGGGACCCGCTCTGGTGGCCTCAGGAAAGGACAGTCCCCATGCAAGTTGCTAGGGGCCATCTCGGGATTCCTTTCCCGTCCATGCCGGGGCTTTAAACCTTGAGTGGAGTCGTGGCCGGAACCTGAGGATTCCTCTCCAGTGTTACCATTGATCTTGGGGTGCTTCTGAGTCTCCCCAGGGGAGTCAGGCTTCGTCTCGAGTGGTGGCATGCACCTGCGCTTCTCTCCTGAGCTGCAGCAGTAGGGTCACGCTTCCTGTCACGTTGATCAAGGGATCTGTGGCTTTCCCTCGAGGCTTTACCTCGAGGCTTTCCCACGAGGCTTTCCCACAGGGCTGTGCCAAGTGCCACCTTGGTGTGAGTTGATCCTCGGCGTGAAAGACGAGCCAGTGAAGGGAAAAGAGGTTCCTCTGGATGGACTGAGATTTCTGGGGGACTCTTGGAATGGTGGCACGACCCTGGAGTTCCTCTCGCCGTTCCTGTTGAGAGGGCCTCCTCTTGAGATGCGACGGGAACGCCGGGAATTCTTTCCCGACGAAGCAGGGAAAGGATCCTTCACCTCGAGCTACGAGGCGGAAACGGGGCTACTCTGGATGTGGGCGGGACCCTCGTGTTCCCTGTCGAGTGGAGACGGGTATGTCCGGGAACTTCTTGAGTTGCACCAAGGGTGTGAAGGACCCTTTCGACGTTCCAGAGGTGAGGTGTGATTAGCCCCGAGAAGCCTCTGCGGAAATGGGCCTCCTCTCGACTGGAGGGGAGAACCTCCTGGATTTTCTCGAGTTGCGGCAGGTCTTCTCGAGTTACGACGGGGACCTCAGGGACCCGCTCTGGTGGCCTCAGGAAGGGCCAGTCCCCATGCGAGTTGCTAGGGGCCAACTCGGGATTCCTCTCCCGTCGATGTCGGGACCTAAGACCTTGTGTGGAGTCGGGGCCGGAACCTGAGCATTCCTCTCCAGTGTTGACATGGATCTTGGGGTGCCTGTGAGTCTCCCCAGGGGAGTCAGGCCTCGTCTAGAGTGGGGGCATGCACGTGCGCTTTTCTCCCGAGCTGCAGCAGTAGGGTCACGCTTCCTGTCACATGGATCAAGGGATCTGTGGCTTTCCCTCGAGGCTTTCCCTCGAGGCTTTCCCACGAGGCTTTCCACGAGGCTTTCCCAAATTGCTGTGCCACGTGCCACCTTGGTGTGAGTCGATCCTCGGCGTGAAAGATGAGCCGGTGAAGGGAAAAGAGGTTACTCTGGAATGGACTGAGACATCTGGGGGACTCTTGAAATGGTGGCACGACCCTGGCGTTCCTCTCGCCGTTCCTGTTGAGAGGGCCTCCTCTTGAGATGCGACGGGAACGCCGGGAACTCTTTCCCGACGAAGCAGGGAAAGGATCCCTCATCTCGACCTACGAGGCAGAAACGGGGCTCCTCTGTATGTGGGCGGGGCCCTCGTGATTCCTCTCGAGTGGAGACGGGTATGCCGGGGAACTTCTTGATTTGCACCAAGGGTGTGAAGCACCCTTTCGAAGTTCCAGAGGTGAGGTGTGATCAGCCTGGAGACGCCTCAGCGGAAATGGGCGTCATCTCGCCTGGAGGGTAGAACCTCCTGGATTTTCTCGAGTTGCGGCAGGTCTTCTCGAGTTACGACGGGGACCTCAGGGACCCGCTCTGGTGGCCTCAGGAAAGGCCAGTCCCCATGCGAGTTGCTAGGGGACCTCTCGGGATTCCTCTCCCGTCCATGCCGGGCCTCAGTCCTTGTGTGGAGTCGGGGCTGGAACCTGAGGATTTCTCTCCAGTGTTGCCATGGATCTTGGGGTGCTTCTGAGTATCCCCAGGGGAGTCAGGCCTTGTCTCGAGTGGGGGCATGCATGTGCGCTTTCCTCCCAAGCTGCAGCAGTAGTGTCACGCTTCCTGTCACGTGGATCAAGGGATCTGGGGCTTTCCCACGAGGCTTTCCCACAGGGCTGTGCCACGTGCCACCTTGGTGTGAGTCGATCCTCGCCGTGAAAGACGAGCCGGTGAAGGGAAAAGAGGTTCCTCTGGAATGGACTGAGACATCTGGGGGACTCTTGAAAGGTGGCACGACCCTGGAGTTCTTCTCGCCGTTCCTGTTGAGAGGGCCTCCTCTTGAGATGCGACGGGAACGCCGGGAACTCTTTCCCGTCGAAGCAGGGAAAGGCTCCCTCATCTCGACCTACGAGGCGGAAAAGTGGCTCCTCTGGATGTGGGCGGGACCCTCGTGTTTCCTCTCGAGTGGAGACGGGTATGTCGGGGAACTTCTTGATTTGCACCAAGGGTGTGAAGGACCCTTTCGAAGTTCCAGAGGTGAGGTGTGATCAGCCTCGAGACGCCTCAGTGGAAATGGGCCTCATCTCGCCTGGAGGGGAGAACCTCCTGGATTTTCTCGAGTTGCGGCAGGTCTTCTCGAGTTACGACGGGGATCTCAGGGACCCGCTCTGGTGGCCTCAGGAAAGGCCAGTCCCCATGCGAGTTGCTAGGGGCCCTCTCGGGATTTCTCTCCCTTCCATGCCGCGGCCTAAACATTGTTTGGAGACGGGGCCGGATCCTGAGGATTCCTCTCCTGTGTTGACATGGATCTTGGGGTGCTTCTGAGACTCCCCAGGGGAGTCTGGCCTCGTCTCGAGTGGGGGCATGCACGTGCACTTTCCTCCCGAGCTGCAGCAGTAGGGTCACGCTTCCTGTCACGTGGATCAAGGGATCTGTGGCTTTCCCTCGAGGCTTTCCCACGAGGCTTTCCCACAGGGCTGTGCCACGTGCCACCTTGGTGTGAGTCGATCCTCGGCGTGAAAGACGAGCCGGTGAAGGGAAAAGAGGTTCCTCTGGAATGGACTGAGATATCTGGGGGACTCTTGGAATGGTGGCACGACCCTGGAGTTCCTCTCGCCGTTCCTGTTGAGAGGGCCTCCTCTTGAGATGCCACGGGTAGGCCGGGAACTCTTTCCCGATGAAGCAGGGAAAGGATCCCTCTTCTCGAGCTAGGAGGCGGAAACGGGGCTCCTCTGGATGTGGGAGGGACCCTCGTGTTTCCTCTCGTGTGGAGACGGGTATGTCGGGGAACTTCTTGATTTGCACCAAGGGTGTGAAGGACCCTTTCGAAGTTCCAGAGGTGAGGTGTGATCAGCCTCGAGACGCCTCAGCGGAAATGGGCCTCATCTCGCCTGGAGGGGAGAACCTCCTGGATTTTCTCGAGTTGCGGCAGGTCTTCTCGAGTTACGACGGGGACCTCAGGGACCCGCTCTGGTGGCCTCAGGAAAGGCCAGTCCCCATGCGAGTTGCTAGGGGACCTCTCGGGATTCCTCTCCCGTCCATGCCGGGGCCTCAGTCCTTGTGTGGAGTCGGGGCTGGAACCTGAGGATTCCTCTCCAGTGTTGCCATTGATCTTGGGGTGCTTCTTAGTCTCCCCTGGGGAGTCAGGCCTCGTCTCGAGTGGGGGCATGCACGTGCGCTTTCCTCCCGAGCTGCAGCAGTAGTGTCACGCTTCCTGTCACGTGGATCAAGGGATCTGCGACTTTCCCTCGAGACTTTCCCACAGGGCTCTGCCACGTGCCACCTTGGTGTGAGTCGATCCTCGGCGTGAAAGACGAGCCGGTGAAGGGAAAAGAGGTTACTCTGGAATTGACAGACATCTGGGGGACTCTTGGAATGGTGGCACGACCCTGGAGTTCCTCTCGTCGTTCCTGTTGAGAGGGCCTCCTCTTGAGATGCGACAGGAACGCCGGGAATTCTTTCCCGACGAAGCATGGAAAGGATCCCTCACCTCGAGCTACGAGGCGGAAAGGGGGCTCCTCTGGATGTGGGCGGGACCCTCGTGTTTCCTCTCGAGTGGAGACGGGCATGTCGGGGAACTTCTTGAGTTGCACCAAGGGTGTGATGGACCCTTTTGACGTTCCAGAGGTGAGGTGTGATTAGCCCAGAGAAGCCTCTGCAGAAATGGGCCTCATCTCGCCTGCAGGGGAGAACCTCCTGGATATTCTCGAGTTGCGGCAGGTCTTCTCGAGTTACGACGGGGACTTCAGGGACCCGCTCTGGTGGCCTCAGGAAGGGCCAGGCCCCATGCGAGATGCTAGGGGCCATCTCGTGATTTCTCTGCCGTCGATGCCGGGGCCTAAGACCTTGTGTGGAGTCGGGGCCGGAACCTGAGGATTCCTCTCCAGTGTTGACATGGATCTTGGGGTGCCTCTGAGTCTCCCAGGGGAGTCAGGCCTCATCTCAAGTGGGGGCATGCACGTGCGCTTCTCTCATGAGCTGCAGCAGCAGGGTCACGCTTCCTGTCACGTTGATCAAGGAATCTGTGGCTTTCCCTCGAGGCTTTCCCTCGAGGCTTTCCCTCGAGGCTTTCCCACGAGGCTTTCCCACAGGGCTGTGCCAAGTGCCACCTTGGTGTGAGTCGATCCTCGGCGTGAAAGACGAGCCGGTGAAGGGAAAAGAGGTTCCTCTGGAAGGACTGAGATTTCTGGGGGACTCTTGGAATGGTGGCACGACCCTGGAGTTCCTCTCGCCGTTCCTGTTGAGAGGGCCTCTTCTTGAGATGCGACGGGAACGCCGGGAACTCTTTCCCGACGAAGCAGCGAAAGGATCCCTCACCTCGAGCTACGAGGATGAAACGGGGCTCCTCTGGATGTGGGCGGGATCATCGTGTTTCCTGTCGAGTGGAGACGGGTATGTCGGGGAACTTCTTGAGTTGCACCAAGGGTGTGAAGGAACCTTTCGACGTTCCAGAGGTGAGGTGTGATTAGCCCCGAGAAGGCTCTGCGGAAATGGGCCTCCTCTCGCCTGCAGGGGAGAACCTCCTGGATTTTCTCAAGTTGCGGCAGGTCTTCTCGAGTTACGACGGGACCTCAGGGACCCGCTCTGGTGGCCTCAGGAAGGGCCAGTCCCCATGCAAGTTGCAAGGGGCCATCTCAGGATTCCTCTCCCGTCGATGTCGGGGCCTAAGACCTTGTGTGGAGTCGGGGCCGGAACCTGAGCATTCCTCTCCAGTGTTGACATGGATGTTGGGGTGCCTCTGAGTCTCCCCAGGGGAGTCAGGCCTCGTCTCGACTGGGGGCATGCACGTGCGCTTTTCTCCCGAGCTGCAGCAGTAGGGTCACGCTTCCTGTCACATGGATCAAGGGATCTGTGGCTTTCCCTCGAGTCTTTCCCACGAGGCTTTCCCAAGAGGCTTTCCCACAGGGCTGTGCCAAGTGCCACCTTGGTGTGAGTCGATCCTCGGCGTGAAAGACGAGCCGGTGAAGGGAAAAGAGGTTCCTCTGGAATGGACTGAGACATATGGGGGACTCGTGGAATGGTGGCAAGACCCTGGAGTTCCTCTCGCCGTTCCTGTTGAGAGGGCCACCTCTTGAGATGCGACGGGAATGCCGGGAATTCTTTCCCGACGAAGCAGGGAAAGGATCCCTCACCTCGAGCTACGAGGCGGAAACGGGGCTCCTCTGGATGTGGGCGGGACCCTCGTGTTTCCTCTCGAGTGGAGACGGGTATGTCGGGGAACTTCTTGAGTTGTACCAAGGGTGTGAAGGACCCTTTCGAAGTTCTAGAGGTGAGGTGTGATTAGCCCCGAGAAGCCTGTGCGGAAATGGGCCTCCTCTCGCCTGGAGGGGAGAACCTCCTGGATTTTCTCGAGTTGCGGCAGGTCTTCTCGTGTTACGACGGGGACCTCAGGGACCCGCTCTGGTGGCCTCACGAAGGGCCAGTCCCCATGCGAGTTGCTAGGGGCCATCTCGGGATACCTCTCCCGTTGATGTCGCGGCCTAAGACCTTGTGTGGAGTCGGGGCCGGAACCTGAGCATTCCTCTCCAGTGTTGACATGGATCTTGGGGTGCCTCTGAGTCTCCCCAGGGGAGTCAGGCTTCGTCTCGAATGGGGGCATGCACGTGCCCTTTCCTCCCGAGCTGCAGCAGTAGGGTCACGCTTCCTGTCACGTGGATCAAGGGATCTGTGGCTTTCCCTCGAGGCTTTCCCTCGAGGCTTTCCCACGAGGCTTTCCCACAGGGCTGTGCCAAGTGCCACCTTGGTGTGAGTCGATCCTCCGCGTGAAAGACGAGCCGGTGAAGGGAAAAGAGGTTCCTCTGGATGGACTGAGACATCTGGGGGACTCTTCGATTGGTGGCACGACGCTGGAGTTCCTCTCGCCGATCCTGTTGAGAGGGCCTCTTCTTGAGATGCGACGGGAACGCCCGGAATACTTTCCCAACGAAGCAGGGAAAGGATCCCGCACCTCGAGCTACGAGGCGGAAACGGGGCTCCTCTGGATGTGGACGGGACCATCGTGTTTCCTGTCGAGTGGAGACGGGTATGTCGGGGAACTTCTTGAGTTGCACCAAGGGTGTGAAGGACCCTTTCGAAGTTCTAGAGGTGAGGTGTGATTAGCCCCGAGAAGCCTGTGCGGAAATGGGCCTCCTCTCGCCTGGAGGGGAGAACCTCCTGGATTTTCTCGAGGTGCGGCAGGTCTTCTCAAGTTACGATGGGGACTTCAGGGACCCGCTCTGGTGGCCTCAGGAAGGGCCAGTCGCCATGCGAGTCGCTAGGGGCCATCTCGGGATTCCTCTCCCGTCGATCCCGGGGCCTAAGACCTTGTGTGGTGTCGGGGCCGGAACGTGAGCATTCCTCTCCAGTGTTGACATGGATCTTGGGGTGCCTCTGAGTCTCCCCAGGGGAGTCAGGCTTCGTCTCGAATGGGGGCATGCACGTGTGCTTTTCTCCCGATCTGCAGCAGTAGGGTCACGCTTCCTGTCACGTGGATCAAGGGATCTGTGGCTTTCCCTCGAGGCTTTCCCACGAGGCTTTCCCACAGGGCTGTGCCACGTGCCACCTTGGTGTGAGTCGATCCTCGGCGTGAAAGACGAGCCGGTGAAGGGAAAAGAGGTTCCTCTGCAATGGACTGAGATATCTGGGGGACTCTTGGAATGGTGGCACGACCCTGGAGTTCCTCTCGCCGTTCCTGTTGAGAGGGCCTCCTCTTGAGATGCCACGGGAAGGCCGGGAACTCTTTCCCGATGAAGCAGGGAAAGGATCCCTCATCTCGAGCTAGGAGGCGGAAACGGGGCTCCTCTGGATGTGGGCGGGACCCTCGTGTTTCCTCTCGAGTGGAGACGGGTATGTTTCGGAACTTTTTGATTTGCACCAAGGGTGTGAAGGACCCTTTCGAAGTTCCGGAGGTGAGGTGTGATCAGCCTCGAGACGCCTGAGTGGAAATGGGCCCGATCTACCCTGGAGGGGAGAACCTCCTGGATTTTCTCGAGTTGCGGCAGGTCTTCTCGAGTTACGACGGGGACCTCAGGGACCCGCTCTGGTGGCCTCAGGAAAGGCCAGTCCCCATGCGAGTTGCTAGGGGACCTCTCGGGATTCCTCTCCCGTCCATGCCGGGCCTCAGTCCTTGTGTGGAGTCGGGGCCGGAACCTGAGGATTCCTCTCCAGTGTTGCCATTGATCTTGGGGTGCTTCTTAGTCTCCCCTGGGGAGTCAGGCCTCGTCTCGAGTGGGGGCATGCACGTGCGCTTTCCTCCCGAGCTGCAGCAGTAGTGCCACGCTTCCTGTCACGTGGATCAAGGGATCTGCGACTTTCCCTCGAGACTTTCCCACAGGGCTCTGCCACGTGCCACCTTGGTGTGAGTCGATCCTCGGCGTGAAAGACGAGCCGGTGAAGGGAAAAGAGGTTACTCTGGAATTGACAGACATCTGGGGGACTCTTGGAATGGTGGCACGACCCTGGAGTTCCTCTCGCCGTTCGTGGTGAGAGGGCCTCCTCTTGACATGCGACGGGAAGGCCGGGAAATCGTTCCCGAAGAAGCAGGGAAAGGATCCCTCATCTCGAGCTACGAGGCGGAAACGGGGCTCCTCTGGATGTGGGCGGGACCCTCGTGTTTCCTCTCGAGTGGAGACGGGTATGTCGGGGAACTTCTTGATTTGCACCAAGGGTGTGAAGGACTCTTTCGAAGTTCCAGAGGTGAGGTGTGATCAGCCTCGAGACGCCTCAGCGGAAATGGGCCTCATCTCGCCTGGAGGGGAGAACCTCCTGGATTTTGTCGAGTTGCGGCAGGTCTTCTCGAGTTACGACGGGGACCTCAGGGACCCGCTCTGGTGGCCTCAGGAAAGGCCAGTCCCCATGCGAGTTGCTAGGGGCCATCTCGGGATTCCTCTCCCGTTCATGCCGGGGCCTAAGACCTTGTGTGGAGACGGGGCCGGAACCTGAGGATTCCTCTCCAGTGTTGCCATGGATCTTGGGGTGCCTCTGAGTCTCCCCAGGGGAGTCAGGCCTCGTCTCGGGTGGGGGCATGCACGTGCGCTTTACTCCCGAGCTGCAGCAGTAGTGTCACGCTTTCTGTCACGTGGATCAAGGGATCTGTGGCTTTCCCTCGAGGCTGTCCCTCGAGGCTTTCCCACGAGGCTTTCCCACAGGGCTGTGCCACGTGCCACCTTGGTGTGAGTCGATCCTCGGCGTGAAAGATGAGCCGGTGAAGGGAAAAGAGGTTACTCTGGAATGGACTGAGACATCTGGGGGACTCTTGAAATGGTGGCACGACCCTGGCGTTCCTCTCGCCGTTCCTGTTGAGAGGGCCTCCTCTTGAGATGCGACGGGAACGCCGGGAACTCTTTCCCGACGAAGCAGGGAAAGGATCCCTCATCTCGACCTACGAGGCAGAAACGGGGCTCCTCTGTATGTGGGCGGGGCCCTCGTGATTCCTCTCGAGTGGAGACGGGTATGCCGGGGAACTTCTTGATTTGCACCAAGGGTGTGAAGCACCCTTTCGAAGTTCCAGAGGTGAGGTGTGATCAGCCTGGAGACGCCTCAGCGGAAATGGGCGTCATCTCGCCTGGAGGGGAGAACCTCCTGGATTTTCTCGAGTTGCGGCAGGTCTTCTCGAGTTACGACGGGGACCTCAGGGACCCGCTCTGGTGGCCTCAGGAAAGGCCAGTCCCCATGCGAGTTGCTAGGGGACCTCTCGGGATTCCTCTCCCGTCCATGCCGGGCCTCAGTCCTTGTGTGTAGTCGGGGCTGGAACCTGAGGATTTCTCTCCAGTGTTGCCATGGATCTTGGGGTGCTTCTGAGTATCCCCAGGGGAGTCAGGCCTTGTCTCGAGTGGGGGCATGCACGTGCGCTTTCCTCCCAAGCTGCAGCAGTAGTGTCACGCTTCCTGTCACGTGGATCAAGGGATCTGGGGCTTTCCCACGAGGCTTTCCCACAGGGCTGTGCCACGTGCCACCTTGGTGTGAGTCGATCCTCGCCGTGAAAGACGAGCCGGTGAAGGGAAAAGAGGTTCCTCTGGAATGGACTGAGACATCTGGGGGACTCTTGAAAGGTGGCACGACCCTGGAGTTCTTCTCGCCGTTCCTGTTGAGAGGGCCTCCTCTTGAGATGCGACGGGAACGCCGGGAACTCTTTCCCGTCGAAGCAGGGAAAGGCTCCCTCATCTCGACCTACGAGGCGGAAAAGTGGCTCCTCTGGATGTGGGCGGGACCCTCGTGTTTCCTCTCGAGTGGAGACGGGTATGTCGGGGAACTTCTTGATTTGCACCAAGGGTGTGAAGGACCCTTTCGAAGTTCCAGAGGTGAGGTGTGATCAGCCTCGAGACGCCTCAGCGGAAATGGGCCTCATCTCGCCTGGAGGGGAGAACCTCCTGGATTTTCTCGAGTTGCGGCAGGTCTTCTCGAGTTACGACGGGGATCTCAGGGACCCGCTCTGGTGGCCTCAGGAAAGGCCAGTCCCCATGCGAGTTGCTAGGGGCCCTCTCGGGATTTCTCTCCCTTCCATGCCGCGGCCTAAACATTGTTTGGAGACGGGGCCGGATCCTGAGGATTCCTCTCCTGTGTTGACATGGATCTTGGGGTGCTTCTGAGACTCCCCAGGGGAGTCTGGCCTCGTCTCGAGTGGGGGCATGCACGTGCACTTTCCTCCCGAGCTGCAGCAGTAGGGTCACGCTTCCTGTCACGTGGATCAAGGGATCTGTGGCTTTCCCTCGAGGCTTTCCCACGAGGCTTTCCCACAGGGCTGTGCCACGTGCCACCTTGGTGTGAGTCCATCCTCGGCGTGAAAGACGAGCCGGTGAAGGGAAAAGAGGTTCCTCTGGAATGGACTGAGATATCTGGGGGACTCTTGGAATGGTGGCACGACCCTGGAGTTCCTCTCGCCGTTCCTGTTGAGAGGGCCTCCTCTTGAGATGCCACGGGTAGGCCGGGAACTCTTTCCCGATGAAGCAGGGAAAGGATCCCTCTTCTCGAGCTAGGAGGCGGAAACGGGGCTCCTCTGGATGTGGGAGGGACCCTCGTGTTTCCTCTCGTGTGGAGACGGGTATGTCGGGGAACTTCTTGATTTGCACCAAGGGTGTGAAGGACCCTTTCGAAGTTCCAGAGGTGAGGTGTGATCAGCCTCGAGACGCCTCAGCGGAAATGGGCCTCATCTCGCCTGGAGGGGAGAACCTCCTGGATTTTGTCGTGTTGCGGCAGGTCTTCTCGAGTTACGACGGGGACCTCAGGGACCCGCTCTGGTGGCCTCAGGAAAGGCCAGTCCCCATGCGAGTTGCTAGGGGACCTCTCGGGATTCCTCTCCCGTCCATGCCGGGGCCTCAGTCCTTGTGTGGAGTCGGGGCCGGAACCTGAGGATTCCTCTCCAGTGTTGCCATTGATCTTGGGGTGCTTCTTAGTCTCCCCTGGGGAGTCAGGCCTCGTCTCGAGTGGGGGCATGCACGTGCGCTTTCCTCCCGAGCTGCAGCAGTAGTGTCACGCTTCCTGTCACTTGGATCAAGGGATCTGCGACTTTCCCTCGAGACTTTCCCACAGGGCTCTGCCACGTGCCACCTTGGTGTGAGTCGATCCTCGGCGTGAAAGACGAGCCGGTGAAGGGAAAAGAGGTTCCTCTGGAAGGACTGAGATTTCTGGGGGACTCTTGGAATGGTGGCACGACCCTGGAGTTACTCTCGCCGTTCCTGTTGAGAGGGCCTCTTCTTGAGATGCGACGGGAACGCCGGGAACTCTTTCCCGACGAAGCAGTGAAAGGATCCCTCACCTCGAGCTACGAGGATGAAACGGGGCTCCTCTGGATGTGGGCGGGATCATCGTGTTTCCTGTCGAGTGGAGACGGGTATGTCGGGGAACTTCTTGAGTTGCACCAAGGGTGTGAAGGAACCTTTCGACGTTCCAGAGGTGAGGTGTGATTAGCCCCGAGAAGCCTCTGCGGAAATGGGCCTCCTCTCGCCTGCAGGGGAGAACCTCCTGGATTCTCTCAAGTTGCGGCAGGTCTTCTCGAGTTACAACGGGACCTCAGGGACCCGCTCTGGTGGCCTCAGGAAGGGCCAGTCCCCATGCAAGTTGCAAGGGGCCATCTCAGGATTCCTCTCCCGTCGATGTCGGGGCCTAAGACCTTGTGTGGAGTCGGGGCCGGAACCTGAGCATTCCTCTCCAGTGTTGACATGGATGTTGGGGTGCCTCTGAGTCTCCCCAGGGGAGTCAGGCCTCGTCTCGACTGGGGGCATGCACGTGCGCTTTTCTCCCGAGCTGCAGCAGTAGGGTCACGCTTCCTGTCACATGGATCAAGGGATCTGTGGCTTTCCCTCGAGTCTTTCCCACGAGGCTTTCCCAAGAGGCTTTCCCACAGGGCTGTGCCAAGTGCCACCTTGGTGTGAGTCGATCCTCGGCGTGAAAGACGAGCCGGTGAAGGGAAAAGAGGTTCCTCTGGAATGGACTGAGACATATGGGGGACTCGTGGAATGGTGGCAAGACCCTGGAGTTCCCCTCGCCGTTCCTGTTGAGAGGGCCACCTCTTGAGATGCGACGGGAATGCCGGGAATTCTTTCCCGACGAAGCAGGGAAAGGATCCCTCACCTCGAGCTACGAGGCGGAAACGGGGCTCCTCTGGATGTGGGCGGGACCCTCGTGTTTCCTCTCGAGTGGAGACGGGTATGTCGGGGAACTTCTTGAGTTGTACCAAGGGTGTGAAGGACCCTTTCGAAGTTCTAGAGGTGAGGTGTGATTAGCCCCGAGAAGCCTGTGCGGAAATGGGCCTCCTCTCGCCTGGAGGGGAGAACCTCCTGGATTTTCTCGAGTTGCGGCAGGTCTTCTCGTGTTACGACGGGGACCTCAGGGACCCGCTCTGGTGGCCTCACGAAGGGCCAGTCCCCATGCGAGTTGCTAGGGGCCATCTCGGGATACCTCTCCCGTTGATGTCGCGGCCTAAGACCTTGTGTGGAGTCGGGGCCGGAACCTGAGCATTCCTCTCCAGTGTTGACATGGATCTTGGGGTGCCTCTGAGTCTCCCCAGGGGAGTCAGGCTTCGTCTCGAATGGGGGCATGCACGTGCGCTTTCCTCCAGAGCTGCAGCAGTAGGGTCACGCTTCCTGTCACGTGGATCAAGGGATCTGTGGCTTTCCCTCGAGGCTTTCCCTCGAGGCTTTCCCACGAGGCTTTCCCACAGGGCTGTGCCAAGTGCAACCTTGGTGTGAGTCGATCCTCCGCGTGAAAGACGAGCCGGTGAAGGGAAAAGAGGTTCCTCTGGATGGACTGAGACATCTGGGGGACTCTTCGATTGGTGGCACGACGCTGGAGTTCCTCTCGCCGATCCTGTTGAGAGGGCCTCTTCTTGAGATGCGACGGGAACGCCCGGAATACTTTCCCAACGAAGCAGGGAAAGGATCCCGCACCTCGAGCTACGAGGCGGAAACGGGGCTCCTCTGGATGTGGACGGGACCATCGTGTTTCCTGTCGAGTGGAGACGGGTATGTCGGGGAACTTCTTGAGTTGCACCAAGGGTGTGAAGGACCCTTTCGAAGTTCTAGAGGTGAGGTGTGATTAGCCCCGAGAAGCCTGTGCGGAAATGGGCCTCCTCTCGCCTGGAGGGGAGAACCTCCTGGATTTTCTCGAGTTGCGGCAGGTCTTCTCAAGTTACGACGGGGACTTCAGGGACCCGCTCTGGTGGCCTCAGGAAGGGCCAGTCCCCATGCGAGTTACTAGGGGCCATCTCGGGATTCCTCTCCCGTCGATCCCGGGGCCTAAGACCTTGTGTGGTGTCGGGGCCGGAACGTGAGCATTCCTCTCCAGTGTTGACATGGATCTTGGGGTGCCTCTGAGTCTCCCCAGGGGAGTCAGGGTTCGTCTCGAATGGGGGCATGCACGTGTGCTTTTCTCCCGATCTGCAGCAGTAGGGTCACGCTTCCTGTCACGTGGATCAAGGGATCTGTGGCTTTCCCTCGAGGCTTTCCCACGAGGCTTTCCCACAGGGCTGTGCCACGTGCCACCTTGGTGTGAGTCGATCCTCGGCGTGAAAGATGAGCCGGTGAAGGGAAAAGAGGTTCCTCTGCAATGGACTGAGATATCTGGGGGACTCTTGGAATGGTGGCACGACCCTGGAGTTCCTCTCGCCGTTCCTGTTGAGAGGGCCTCCTCTTGAGATGCCACGGGAAGGCCGGGAACTCTTTCCCGATGAAGCAGGGAAAGGATCCCTCATCTCGAGCTAGGAGGCGGAAAGGGGGCTCCTCTGGATGTGGGCGGGACCCTCGTGTTTCCTCTCGAGTGGAGACGGGTATGTTTCGGAACTTTTTGATTTGCACCAAGGGTGTGAAGGACCCTTTCGAAGTTCCGGAGGTGAGGTGTGATCAGCCTCGAGACGCCTGAGTGGAAATGGGCCCCATCTCCCCTGGAGGGGAGAACCTCCTGGATTTTCTCGAGTTGCGGCAGGTCTTCTCGAGTTACGACGGGGACCTCAGGGACACGCTCTGGTGGCCTCAGGAAAGGCCAGTCCCCATGCGAGTTGCTAGGGGACCTCTTGGGATTCCTCTCCCGTCCATGCCGGGCCTCAGTCCTTGTGTGTAGTCGGGGCTGGAACCTGAGGATTTCTCTCCAGTGTTGCCATGGATCTTGGGGTGCTTCTGAGTATCCCCAGGGGAGTCAGGCCTTGTCTCGAGTGGGGGCATGCACGTGCGCTTTCCTCCCAAGCTGCAGCAGTAGTGTCACGCTTCCTGTCACGTGGATCAAGGGATCTGGGGCTTTCCCACGAGGCTTTCCCACAGGGCTGTGCCACGTGCCACCTTGGTGTGAGTCGATCCTCGCCGTGAAAGACGAGCCGGTGAAGGGAAAAGAGGTTCCTCTGGAATGGACTGAGACATCTGGGGGACTCTTGAAAGGTGGCACGACCCTGGAGTTCTTCTCGCCGTTCCTGTTGAGAGGGCCTCCTCTTGAGATGCGACGGGAACGCCGGGAACTCTTTCCCGTCGAAGCAGGGAAAGGCTCCCTCATCTCGACCTACGAGGCGGAAAAGTGGCTCCTCTGGATGTGGGCGGGACCCTCGTTTTTCCTCTCGAGTGGAGACGGGTATGTCGGGGAACTTCTTGATTTGCACCAAGGGTGTGAAGGACCCTTTCGAAGTTCCAGAGGTGAGGTGTGATCAGCCTCGAGACGCCTCAGCGGAAATGGGCCTCATCTCGCCTGGAGGGGAGAACCTCCTGGATTTTCTCGAGTTGCGGCAGGTCTTCTCGAGTTACGACGGGGATCTCAGGGACCCGCTCTGGTGGCCTCAGGAAAGGCCAGTCCCCATGCGAGTTGCTAGGGGCCCTCTCGGGATTTCTCTCCCTTCCATGCCGCGGCCTAAACATTGTTTGGAGACGGGGCCGGATCCTGAGGATTCCTCTCCTGTGTTGACATGGATCTTGGGGTGCTTCTGAGACTCCCCAGGGGAGTCTGGCCTCGTCTCGAGTGGGGGCATGCACGTGCACTTTCCTCCCGAGCTGCAGCAGTAGGGTCACGCTTCCTGTCACGTGGATCAAGGGATCTGTGGCTTTCCCTCGAGGCTTTCCCACGAGGCTTTCCCACAGGGCTGTGCCACGTGCCACCTTGGTGTGAGTCGATCCTCGGCGTGAAAGACGAGCCGGTGAAGGGAAAAGAGGTTCCTCTGCAATGGACTGAGATATCTGGGGGACTCTTGGAATGGTGGCACGACCCTGGAGTTCCTCTCGCCGTTCCTGTTGAGAGGGCTTCCTCTTGAGATGCCACGGGAAGGCCGGGAACTCTTTCCCGATGAAGCAGGGAAAGGATCCCTCTTCTCGAGCTACGAGGCGGAAACGGGGCTCCTCTGGATGTGGGAGGGACCCTCGTGTTTCCTCTCGTGTGGAGACGGGTATGTCGGGGAACTTCTTGATTTGCACCAAGGGTGTGAAGGACCCTTTCGAAGTTCCAGAGGTGAGGTGTGATCAGCCTCGAGACGCCTCAGCGGAAATGGGCCTCATCTCGCCTGGAGGGGAGAACCTCCTGGATTTTCTCGAGTTGCGGCAGGTCTTCTCGAGTTACGACGGGGACCTCAGGGACCCTCTCTGGTGGCCTCAGGAAAGGCCAGTCCCCATGCGAGTTGCTAGGGGACCTCTCGGGATTCCTCTCCCGTCCATGCCGGGGCCTCAGTCCTTGTGTGGAGTCGGGGCCGGAACCTGAGGATTCCTCTCCAGTGTTGCCATTGATCTTGGGGTGCTTCTTAGTCTCCCCTGGGGAGTCAGGCCTCGTCTCGAGTGGGGGCATTCACGTGCGCTTTCCTCCCGAGCTGCAGCAGTAGTGTCACGCTTCCTGTCACGTGGATCAAGGGATCTGCGACTTTCCCTCGAGACTTTCCCACAGGGCTCTGCCACGTGCCACCTTGGTGTGAGTCGATCCTCGGCGTGAAAGACGAGCCGGTGAAGGGAAAAGAGGTTACTCTGGAATTGACAGACATCTGGGGGACTCTTGGAATGGTGGCACGACCCTGGAGTTCCTCTCGCCGTTCGTGTTGAGAGGGCCTCCTCTTGACATGAGACGGGAAGGCCGGGAAATCTTTCCCGAAGAAGCAGGGAAAGGATCCCTCATCTCGAGCTACGAGGCGGAAACGGGGCTCCTCTGGATGTGGGCGGGACCCTCGTGTTTCCTCTCGAGTGGAGACGGGTATGTCGGGGAACTTCTTGATTTTCACCAAGGGAGTGAAGGACTCTTTCGAAGTTCCAGAGGTGAGGTGTGATCAGCCTCGAGTCGCCTCAGCGGAAATGGGCCTCATCTCGCCTGGAGGGGAGAACCTCCTGGATTTTGTCGAGTTGCGGCAGGTCTTCTCGAGTTACGACGGGGACCTCAGGGACCCGCTCTGGTGGCCTCAGGAAAGGCCAGTCCCCATGCGAGTTGCTAGGGGCCATCTCGGGATTCCTCTCCCGTTCATGCCGGGGCCTAAGACCTTGTGTGGAGACGGGGCCGGAACCTGAGGATTCCTCTCCAGTGTTGCCATGGATCTTGGGGTGCCTCTGAGTCTCCCCAGGGGAGTCAGGCCTCGTCTCGGGTGGGGGCATGCACGTGCGCTTTACTCCCGAGCTGCAGCAGTAGTGTCACGCTTTCTGTCACGTGGATCAAGGGATCTGTGGCTTTCCCTCGAGGCTGTCCCTCGAGGCTTTCCCACGAGGCTTTCCCACAGGGCTGTGCCACGTGCCACCTTGGTGTGAGTCGATCCTCGGCGTGAAAGATGAGCCGGTGAAGGGAAAAGAGGTTACTCTGGAATGGACTGAGACATCTGGGGGACTCTTGAAATGGTGGCACGACCCTGGCGTTCCTCTCGCCGTTCCTGTTGAGAGGGCCTCCTCTTGAGATGCGACGGGAACGCCGGGAACTCTTTCCCGACGAAGCAGGGAAAGGATCCCTCATCTCGAGCTACGAGGCAGAAACGGGGCTCCTCTGTATGTGGGCGGGGCCCTCGTGATTCCTCTCGAGTGGAGACGGGTATGCCGGGGAACTTCTTGATTTGCACCAAGGGTGTGAAGCACCCTTTCGAAGTTCCAGAGGTGAGGTGTGATCAGCCTGGAGACGCCTCAGCGGAAATGGGCGTCAGCTCGCCTGGAGGGGAGAACCTCCTGGATTTTCTCGAGTTGCGGCAGGTCTTCTCGAGTTACGACGGGGACCTCAGGGACCCGCTCTGGTGGCCTCAGGAAAGGCCAGTCCCCATGCGAGTTGCTAGGGGACCTCTCGGGATTCCTCTCCCGTCCATGCCGGGCCTCAGTCCTTGTGTGTAGTCGGGGCTGGAACCTGAGGATTTCTCTCCAGTGTTGCCATGGATCTTGGGGTGCTTCTGAGTATCCCCAGGGGAGTCAGGCCTTGTCTCGAGTGGGGGCATGCACGTGCGCTTTCCTCCCAAGCTGCAGCAGTAGTGTCACGCTTCCTGTCACGTGGATCAAGGGATCTGGGGCTTTCCCACGAGGCTTTCCCACAGGGCTGTGCCACGTGCCACCTTGGTGTGAGTGGATCCTCGCCGTGAAAGACGAGCCGGTGAAGGGAAAAGAGGATCCTCTGGAATGGACTGAGACATCTGGGGGACTCTTGAAAGGTGGCACGACCCTGGAGTTCTTCTCGCCGTTCCTGTTGAGAGGGCCTCCTCTTGAGATGCGACGGGAACGCCGGGAACTCTTTCCCGTCGAAGCAGGGAAAGGCTCCCTCATCTCGACCTACGAGGCGGAAAAGTGGCTCCTCTGGATGTGGGCGGGACCCTCGTGTTTCCTCTCGAGTGGAGACGGGTATGTCGGGGAACTTCTTGATTTGCACCAAGGGTGTGAAGGACCCTTTCGAAGTTCCAGAGGTGAGGTGTGATCAGCCTCGAGACGCCTCAGCGGAAATGGGCCTCATCTCGCCTGGAGGGGAGAACCTCCTGGATTTTCTCGAGTTGCGGCAGGTCTTCTCGAGTTACGACGGGGATCTCAGGGACCCGCTCTGGTGGCCTCAGGAAAGGCCAGTCCCCATGCGAGTTGCTAGGGGCCCTCTCGGGATTTCTCTCCCTTCCATGCCGCGGCCTAAACATTGTTTGGAGACGGGGCCGGATCCTGAGGATTCCTCTCCTGTGTTGACATGGATCTTGGGGTGCTTCTGAGACTCCCCAGGGGAGTCTGGCCTCGTCTCGAGTGGGGGCATGCACGTGCACTTTCCTCCCGAGCTGCAGCAGTAGGGTCACGCTTCCTGTCACGTGGATCAAGGGATCTGTGGCTTTCCCTCGAGGCTTTCCCACGAGGCTTTCCCACAGGGCTGTGCCACGTGCCACCTTGGTGTGAGTCGATCCTCGGCGTGAAAGACGAGCCGGTGAAGGGAAAAGATGTTCCTCTGCAATGGACTGAGATATCTGGGGGACTCTTGGAATGGTGGCACGACCCTGGAGTTCCTCTCGCCGTTCCTGTTGAGAGGGCCTCTTCTTGAGATGCCACGGGAAGGCCGGGAACTCTTTCCCGATGAAGCAGGGAAAGGATCCCTCTTCTCGAGCTAGGAGGCGGAAACGGGGCTCCTCTGGATGTGGGAGGGACCCTCGTGTTTCCTCTCGAGTGGAGACGGCTATGTCGGGGAACTTCTTGATTTGCACCAAGGGTGTGAAGGACCCTTTCGAAGTTCCAGAGGTGAGGTGTGATCAGCCTCGAGACGCCTCAGCGGAAATGGGCCTCATCTCGCCTGGAGGGGAGAACCTCCTGGATTTTCTCGAGTTGCGGCAGGTCTTCTCGAGTTACGACGGGGACCTCAGGGACCCGCTCTGGTGGCCTCAGGAAAGGCCAGTCCCCATGCGAGTTGCTTGGGGACCTCTCGGGATTCCTCTCCCGTCCATGCCGGGGCCTCAGTCCTTGTGTGGAGTCGGGGCCGGAACCTGAGGATTCCTCTCCAGTGTTGCCATTGATCTTGGGGTGCTTCTTAGTCTCCCCTGGGGAGTCAGGCCTCGTCTCGAGTGGGGGCATGCACGTGCGCTTTCCTCCCGAGCTGCAGCAGTAGTGTCACGCTTCCTGTCACGTGGATCAAGGGATCTGCGACTTTCCCTCGAGACTTTCCCACAGGGCTCTGCCACGTGCCACCTTGGTGTGAGTCGATCCTCGGCGTGAAAGACGAGCCGGTGAAGGGAAAAGAGGTTACTCTGGAATTGACAGACATCTGGGGGACTCTTGGAATGGTGGCACGACCCTGGAGTTCCTCTCGCCGTTCGTGTTGAGAGGGCCTCCTCTTGACATGCGACGGGAAGGCCGGGAAATCTTTCCCGAAGAAGCAGGGAAAGGATCCCTCATCTCGAGCTATGAGGCGGAAACGGGGCTCCTCTGGATGCGGGCGGGACCCTCGTGTTTCCTCTCGAGTGGAGACGGGTGTGTCGGGGAACTTCTTGGTTTGCACCAAGGGTGTGAAGGACTCTTTCGAAGTTCCAGAGGTGAGGTGTGATCAGCCTCGAGACGCCTCAGCGGAAATGGGCCTCATCTCGCCTGGAGGGGAGAACCTCCTGGGTTTTGTCGAGTTGCGGCAGGTCTTCTCGAGTTACGACGGGGACCTCAGGGACCCGCTCTGGTGGCCTCAGGAAAGGCCAGTCCCCATGCGAGTTGCTAGGGGCCATCTCGGGATTCCTCTCCCGTTCATGCCGGGGCCTAAGACCTTGTGTGGAGACGGGGCCGGAACCTGAGGAATCCTCTCCAGTGTTGCCATGCATCTTGGGGTGCCTCTGAGTCTCCCCAGGGGAGTCAGGCCTCGTCTCGAGTGGGGGCATGCACGTGCGCTTTCCTCCCGAGCTGCAGCAGTAGTGTCACGCTTCCTGTCACGTGGATCAAGGGATCTGCGACTTTCCCTCGAGACTTTCCCACAGGGCTCTGCCACGTGCCACCTTGGTGTGAGTCGATCCTCGGCGTGAAAGACGAGCCGGTGAAGGGAAAAGAGGTTACTCTGGAATTGACAGACATCTGGGGGACTCTTGGAATGGTGGCACGACCCTGGAGTTCCTCTCGCCGTTCGTGTTGAGAGGGCCTCCTCTTGACATGCGACGGGAAGGCCGGGAAATCTTTCCCGAAGAAGCAGGGAAAGGATCCCTCATCTCGAGCTATGAGGCGGAAACGGGGCTCCTCTGGATGTGGGCGGGACCCTCGTGTTTCCTCTCGAGTGGAGACGGGTATGTCGGGGAACTTCTTGATTTGCACCAAGGGTGTGAAGGACTCTTTCGAAGTTCCAGAGGTGAGGTGTGATCAGCCTCGAGACGCCTCAGCGGAAATGGGCCTCATCTCGCCTGGAGGGGAGAACCTCCTGGATTTTGTCGAGTTGCGGCAGGTCTTCTCGAGTTACGACGGGGACCTCAGGGACCCGCTCTGGTGGCCTCAGGAAAGGCCAGTCCCCATGCGAGTTGCTAGGGGCCATCTCGGGATTCCTCTCCCGTTCATGCCGGGGCCTAAGACCTTGTGTGGAGACGGGGCCGGAACCTGAGGATTCCTCTCCAGTGTTGCCATGGATCTTGGGGTGCCTCTGAGTCTCCCCCGGGGAGTCAGGCCTCGTCTCGGGTGGGGGCATGCACGTGCGCTTTACTCCCGAGCTGCAGCAGTAGTGTCACGCTTTCTGTCACGTGGATCAAGGGATCTGTGGCTTTCCCTCGAGGCTGTCCCTCGAGGCTTTCCCACGAGGCTTTCCCACAGGGCTGTGCCACGTGCCACCTTGGTGTGAGTCGATCCTCGGCGTGAAAGATGAGCCGGTGAAGGGAAAAGAGGTTACTCTGGAATGGACTGAGACATCTGGGGGACTCTTGAAATGGTGGCACGACCCTGGCGTTCCTCTCGCCGTTCCTGTTGAGAGGGCCTCCTCTTGAGATGCGACGGGAACGCCGGGAACTCTTTCCCGACGAAGCAGGGAAAGGCTCCCTCATCTCGACCTACGAGGCGGAAAAGTGGCTCCTCTGGATGTGGGCGGGACCCTCGTGTTCCCTCTCGAGTGGAGACGGGTATGTCGGGGAACTTCTTGATTTGCACCAAGGGTGTGAAGGACCCTTTCGAAGTTCCAGAGGGGAGGTGTGATCAGCCTCGAGACGCCTCAGCGGAAATGGGCCTCATCTCGCCTGGAGGGGAGAACCTCCTGGATTTTCTCGAGTTGCGGCAGGTCTTCTCGAGTTACGACGGGGACCTCAGGGACCCGCTCTGGTGGCCTCAGGAAAGGCCAGTCCCCAAGCGAGTTGCTAGGGGCCCTCTCGGGATTTCTCTCCCTTCCATGCCGCGGCCTAAACATTGTTTGGAGACGGGGCCGGATCCTGAGGATTCCTCTCCTGTGTTGACATGGATCTTGGGGTGCTTCTGAGACTCCCCAGGGGAGTCTGGCCTCGTCTCGAGTGGGGGCATGCACGTGCACTTTCCTCCCGAGCTGCAGCAGTAGGGTCACGCTTCCTGTCACGTGGATCAAGGGATCTGTGGCTTTCCCTCGAGGCTTTCCCACGAGGCTTTCCCACAGGGCTGTGCCACGTGCCACCTTGGTGTGAGTCGATCCTCGGCGTGAAAGACGAGCCGGTGAAGGGAAAAGAGGTTCCTCTGCAATGGACTGAGATATCTGGGGGACTCTTGGAATGGTGGCACGACCCTGGAGTTCCTCTCGCCGTTCCTGTTGAGAGGGCCTCCTCTTGAGATGCCACGGGAAGGCCGGGAACTCTTTCCCGATGAAGCAGGGAAAGGATCCCTCATCTCGAGCTAGGAGGCGGAAACGGGGCTACTCTGGATGTGGGAGGGACCCTCGTGTTTCCTCTCGAGTGGAGACGGGTATGTCGGGGAACTTCTTGATTTGCACCAAGGGTGTGCAGGACCCTTTCGAACTTCCAGAGGTGAGGTGAGATCAGCCTCGAGACACCTCTGTGGAAATGGGCCTCATCTCGCCTGGAGGGGAGAACCTCCTGGATTTTCTCGTGTTGTGGCAGGGCTTCACGAGTTACGACGGGGACCTCAGGGACCCACTCTGGTGGCCTCAGGAAAGGCCTGTCCCCATGCGAGTTGCTAGGGGCCAACTCGGGATACCTCTCCCGTCCATCCCGGGGCCTCAGACCTTGTGTGGAGTCGGGGCCGGAACCTGAGGATTCCTCTCCAGTGTTGCCATGGATCTTGGGGTGCTTCTGAGTCTCCCCAGGGGAGTCAGGCCTCGTCTCGAGTGGGGGCATGCACGTGCGCTTTCCTCCCTAGCTGCAGCAGTAGTGTCACGCTTCCTGTCACGTGGATCAAGGGATCTGCGACTTTCCCTCGAGGCTTTCCCACAGGGCTCTGCCACGTGCCACCTTGCTGTGAGTCGATCCTCGGCGTGAAAGACGAGCCGGTGAAGGGAAAAGAGGTTACTCTGGAATTGACTGAGACATCTGGGGGACTCTTGGAATGGTGGCACGACCCTGGAGTTCCTCTCGCCGTTCGTGTTGAGAGGGCCTCCTCTTGACATGCGACGGGAAGGCCGGGAAATCTTTCCCGATGAAGCAGGGAAAGGATCCCTCATCTCGAGCTACGAGGCGGAAACGGGGCTCCTCTGGATGTGGGCGGGACCCTCGTGTTTCCTCTCGAGTGGAGACGGGTATGTCGGGGAACTTCTTGATTTTCACCAAGGGTGTGAAGGACTCTTTCGAAGTTCCAGAGGTGAGGTGTGATCAGCCTCGAGACGCCTCAGCGGAAATGGGCCTCATCTCGCCTGGAGGGGAGAACCTCCTGGATTTTGTCGAGTTGCGGCAGTTCTTCTCGAGTTACGACGGGGACCTCAGGGACCCGCTCTGGTGGCCTCAGGAAAGGCCAGTCCCCATGCGAGTTGCTAGGGGCCATCTGGGGATTCCTCTCCCGTTCATGCCGGGGCCTAAGACCTTGTGTGGAGACGGGGCCGGAACCTGAGGATTCCTCTCCAGTGTTGCCATGGATCTTGGGGTGCCTCTGAGTCTCCCCAGGGGAGTCAGGCCTCGTCTCGGGTGGGGGCATGCACGTGCGCTTTACTCCCGAGCTGCAGCAGTAGTGTCACGCTTTCTGTCACGTGGATCAAGGGATCTGTGGCTTTCCCTCGAGGCTGTCCCTCGAGGCTTTCCCACGAGGCTTTCCCACAGGGCTGTGCCACGTGTCACCTTGGTGTGAGTCGATCCTCGGCGTGAAAGACGAGCCGGTGAAGGGAAAAGAGGTTCCTCTGGAATGGACTGAGACATCTGGGGGACTCTTGGAATGGTGGCACGACCCTGGAGTTCCTCTCGCCGTACCTGTTGAGAGGGCCTCCTCTTGAGATGCCACTGGAAGGCCGGGAACTCTTTCCCGACGAAGCAGGGAAAGGATCCCTCATCTCGAGCTAGGAGGTGGATACGGGGCTACTCTGGATGTGGGCGGGACCCTCGTGTTTCCTCTAGAGTGGAGACGGGTATGTTGGGGAACTTCTTGATTTGCACCAAGGGTGTGCAGGACCCTTTCGAAGTTCCAGAGGTGAGGTGAGATCAGCCTCGAGACACCTCTGCGGAAATGGGCCTCATCTCGCCTGGTGGGGAGAACCTCCTGGATTTTCTCGTGTTGTGGCAGGGCTTCACGAGTTACGACGGGGACCTCAGGGACCCGATCTGGTGGCCTCAGGAAAGGCCTGTCCCCATGCGAGTTGCTAGGGGCCAACTCGGGATACCTCTCCCGTCCATGCCGGGGCCTCAGACCTTGTGTGGAGTCGGGGCCGGAACCTGAGGATTCCTCTCCAGTGTTGCCATGGATCTTGGGGTGCTTCTGAGTCTCCCCAGGGGAGTCAGGCCTCGTCTCGAGTGGGGGCATGCACGTGCGCTTTCCTCCTGAGCTGCAGCAGTAGTGTCACGCTTCCTGTCACGTGGATCAAGGGATCTGTGGCTTTCCCTCGAGGCTTTCCCTCGAGGCTTTCCCACTAGGCTTTCCCACAGGGCTGTGCCATGTGCCACTTTTGTGTGAGTCTATCCTCGGCGTGAAAGGCGAGCCGGTGAAGGGAAAAGAGTTTCCTCTGGAATGGACTGAGACATCTGGGGGACTCTTGGAATGGTGGCACGACCCTGGAGTTCCTCTCGCCGTTCCTGTTTAGAGGGCCTCCTCTTGAGATGCGACGGGAACGCCGGGAACCCTTTCCCGACGAAGCAGGGAAAGGATCCCTCATCTCGAGCTACGAGGCGGAAACGGGGCACCTCTGGATGTGGGCGGGACCCTCGTGTTTCCTCTCGAGTGGAGACGGGTATGTTTCGGAACTTTTTGATTTGCACCAAGGGTGTGAAGGACCCTTTCGAAGTTCCGGAGGTGAGGTGTGATCAGCCTCGAGACGCCTGAGTGGAAATGGGCCCCATCTCGCCTGGAGGGGAGAACCTCCTGGATTTTCTCGAGTTGCGGCAGGTCTTCTCGAGTTACGACGGGGACCTCAGGGACCCGCTCTGGTGGCCTCAGGAAAGGCCAGTCCCCATGCGAGTTGCTAGGGGACCTCTCGGGATTCCACTCCCGTCCATGCCGGGGCCTCAGTCCTTGTGTGGAGTCGGGGCTGGAACCTGAGGATTTCTCTCCAGTGTTGCCATGGATCTTGGGGTGCTTCTGAGTATCCCCAGGGGAGTCAGGCCTTGTCTCGAGTGGGGGCATGCACGTGCGCTTTCCTCCCAAGCTGCAGTAGTAGTGTCACGCTTCCTGTCACGTGGATCAAGGGATCTGGGGCTTTCCCACGAGGCTTTCCCACAGGGCTGTGCCACGTGCCACCTTGGTGTGAGTCGATCCTCGACGTGAAAGACGAGCCGGTGAAGGGAAAAGAGGTTCCTCTGGAATGGACTGAGACATCTGGGGGACTCTTGAAAGGTGGCACGACCCTGGAGTTCCTCTCGCCGTTCCTGTTGAGAGGGCCTCCTCTTGAGATACGACGGGAACGCCGGGAACTCTTTCCCGTCGAATCAGGGAAAGGCTCCCTCATCTCGACCTACGAGGCGGAAAAGTGGCTCCTCTGGATGTGGGCGGGACCCTCGTGTTTCCTCTCGAGTGGAGACGGGTATGTCGGGGAACTTCTTGATTTGCACCAAGGGTGTGAAGGACCCTTTCGAAGTTCCAGAGGTGAGGTGTGATCAGCCTGGAGATGCCTCAGCGGAAAAGGGCCTCATCTCGCCTGCAGGGGAGAACCTCCTGGATTTTCTCGAGTTGCGGAAGGTCTTCGCGCGTTACGACGGGGACCTCAGGGACCCGGTCTGGTGGTCTCAGGAAAGGTCAGTCCCCATGCGCGTTGCTAGGGGACCTCTCGGGATTCCTCTCCCGTCCATGCCGGGGCCTCAGTCCTTGTGTGGAGTCGGGGCCAGAACCTGAGGATTCCTCTCCAGTGTTGCCATGGATCTTGGAGTGCTTCTGAGGCTCCCCAGGGGAGTGAGGCCTCGTCTCGAGTGGGGGCATGCACGTGCCGTTTCCTCCCGAGCTGCAGCAGTAGTGTCACGCTTCCTGTCACGTGGATCAAGGGATCTGTGGCTTTCCCTCGAGGCTGTCCCTCGAGGCTTTCCCACGAGGCTTTCCCACAGGGCTGTGCCACGTGCCACCTTGGTGTGAGTCGATCCTCGGCGTGAAAGACGAGCCGGTGAAGGGAAAAGAGGTTCCTCTGGAATGGACTGAGACATCTGGGGGACTCTTGGAATGGTGGCACGACCCTGGAGTTCCTCTCGCCGTTCCTGTTGAGAGGGCCTCTTCTTGAGATGCGACGGGAACGCCGGGAACTCTTTCCCGACGAAGCAGGGAAAGGATCCCTCATCTCGAGCTAAGAGGCGGAAACGGGGCTCCTCTGGATGTGGGCGGGACCCTCGTGTTTCCTCTCGAGTGGAGACGGGTATGTAGGGGAACTTCTAGATTTGCACCAAGGGTGTGAAGGACCCTTTCGAAGTTCCAGAGGTGAGGTGTGATCAGCCTCGAGACGCCTCAGCGGAAATGGGCCTCATCTCGCCTGGAGGGGAGAACCTCCTGGATTCTCTCGATTTGCGGCAGGTCTTTTCGAGTTACGACGGGGACCTCAGGGACCCGCTCTGGTGGCCTCAGGAAAGGACATTCCCTATGCGAGTTGCTAGGGGCCATCTCGGGATTCCTCTCCCGTCCATGCCAGGGCTTTAGACCTTGTGTGGAGTCGTGGCCGGAACCTGAGGATTCCTCTCCAGTGTTGCCATGGATCTTGGGGTGCTTCTGAGTCTCCCCAGGGGAGTCAGGCTTCATCTCGAGTGGGGGCATGCACGTGCGCTTTCCTCCCGAGCTGCAGCAGTAGTGTCACGCTTCCTTACACGTTGATCAAGGGATCTGTGGCTTTCCCTCGAGGCTGTCCCTCGAGGCTTTCCCACGAGTCTTTCCCACAGGGCTGTGCCACGGGCCACCTTGGTGCGAGTCGATCCTCGGCGTGAAAGATGAGCCGGTGAAGGGAAAAGAGGTTCCTCTGGAATGGACTGAGACATCTGGGGGACTCTTGGAATGGTGGCACGACCCTGGAGTTCCTCTCGCCGTTCCTGTTGAGAGGGCCTCCTCTTGAGATGCGACGGGATCGCCGGGAACTCTTGCCCGACCAAGCAGGGAAAGGATCCCTCTTCTCGAGCTACGAGGCGGAAACGGGGCTCCTCTGGATGTGGGCGGGACCATCGTGTTTCCTCTCGACTGGAGACGGGTATGTCGGGGAACTTCTTGATTTGTACCAAGGGTGTGAAGGACCCTTTCGAAGCTGCAGAGGTGAGGTGTGATCAGCCTCGAGACACCTCTGCAGAAATGGGCCTCATTTCGCCTGGAGGGGAGAACCTCCTGGATTTTCTCGAGTTGCGGCAGGTCTTCTCGAGTTACGGTGGGGACCTCAGGGACCGGCTCTGGTGGCCTCAGGAAAGGCCAGTCCCCATGCGAGTTGCTAGGGGCCATCTCGGGATTCCTCTCCCGTCCATGCCGGGGCCTCAGTCCTTGTGTGGAGTCGGGGCCGGAACCTGAGGATTCCTCTCCAGTGTTGCCATGGACCTTTGGGTGTTTCTCAGTCTCCCCAGGGGAGTCAGGCCTCGTCTCGAGTGGGGGCATGCACGTGCACTTTCCTCCCGAGCTGCAGCAGTAGTGTCACGCTTCCTGTCACGTGGATCAAGGGATCTGTGGCTTTCCCTCGAGGCTGCCCCTCGAGGCTTTCCCACGAGGCTTTCCCACAGGGCTGTGCCACGTGCCACCTTGGTGTGAGTCGATCCTCGGCGTGAAAGACGAGCCGGTGAAGGGAAAAGAGTTTCCTCTGCAATGGACTGAGATATCTGGGGGACTCTTGGAATGGTGGCACGACCCTGGAGTTCCTCTCGCCGTTCCTGTTGAGAGGGCCTCCTCTTGAGATGCCACGGGAAGGCCGGGAACTCTTTCCCGATGAAGCAGGGAAAGGATCCCTCTTCTCGAGCTAGGAGGCGGAAACGGGGCTCCTCTGGATGTGGGAGGGACCCTCGTGTTTCCTCTCGAGTGGAGACGGGTATTTTTCGGAACTTTTTGATTTGCACCAAGGGTGTGAAGGACCCTTTCGAAGTTCCAGAGGTGAGGTGTGATCAGCCTCGAGACGCCTGAGTGGAAATGGGCCCCATCTCCCCTGGAGGGGAGCACCTCCTGGATTTTCTCGAGTTGCGGCAGGGCTTCACGAGTTACGACGGGGACCTCAGGGACCCGCTTTGGTGGCCTCAGGAAAGGCCAGTCCCCATGCGAGTTGCTAGGGGCCATCTCAGGATTCCTCTCTCGTCCATTCCAGGGCCTAAGACTTTGTGTGGAGTCGGGGCCGGAACCTGAGGATTCCTCTCCAGTCTTGCCATGGATCTTGGGGTGCCTCTGAGTCTTCCCATGGGAGTCAGGCCTCCTCTCGAGTGGGGGCATGCACGTGCGCTTTCCTCCCGAGCTGCAGCAGTAGTGCCACGCTTCCTGTCACGTGGATCAAGGGATCTGCGACTTTCCTCGAGGCTTTCCCACAGGGCTGTGCCACGTGCCACCTTGGTGTGAGTCCATCCTCGGCGTGAAAGACGAGCCGGTGAAGGGAAAAGAGGTTCCTCTGCAATGGACTGAGACATCTGGGGGACTCTTGGAATGGTGGCACGACCCTGGAGTTCCTCTCGCCGTTCCTGTTGAGAGGGCCTCCTCTTGAGGAGCGACGGGAATGCCCGGAACTCTTTCCCGAAGAAGCAGGGAAAGGATCCCTCATCTCGAGCTACGAGGCGGAAACGGGGCTCCTCTGGATGTGGGCGGGACCCTCGTGTTTCCTCTCGTGTGGAGACGGGTATGTCGGGGAACTTCTTGATTTGCACCAAGGGTGTGAAGGACCCTTTCGAAGTTCCAGAGGTGAGGTGTGATCAGCCTCGAGACGCCTCAGCGGAAATGGGCCTCATCTCGCCTGGAGGGGAGAACCTCCTGGATTTTCTCGAGTTGCGGCAGGTCTTCTCGAGTTACGACGGGGACCTCAGGGACCCGCTCTGGTGGCCTCAGGAAAGGCCAGTCCCCATGCGAGTTGCTAGGGGACCTCTCGGGATTCCTCTCCCGTCCATGCCGGGGCCTCAGTCCTTGTGTGGAGTCGGGGCCGGAACCTGAGGATTCCTCTCCAGTGTTGCCATTGATCTTGGGGTGCTTCTTAGTCTCCCCAGGGGAGTCAGGCCTCGTCTCGAGTGGGGGCATGCACGTGCGCTTTCCTCCCGAGCTGCAGCAGTAGTGTCACGCTTCCTGTCACGTGGATCAAGGGATCTGCGACTTTCCCTCGAGGCTTTCCCACAGGGCTCTGCCACGTGCCACATTGATGTGAGTCGATCCTCGGCGTGAAAGACGAGCCGGTGAAGGGAAAAGAGGTTACTCTGGAATTGACTGAGACATCTGGGGGACTCTTGGAATGGTGGCACGACCCTGGAGTTCCTCTCACCGTTCGTGTTGAGAGGGCCTCCTCTTGACATGCGACGGGAAGGCCGGGAAATCTTTCCCGAAGAAGCAGGGAAAGGATCCCTCATCTCGAGCTACGAGGCGGAAACGGGGCTCCTCTGGATGTGAGCGGGACCCTCGTGTTTCCTCTCGAGTGGAGACGGGTATGTCGGGGAACTTCTTGATTTGCACCAAGGGTGTGAAGGACTCTTTCGAAGTTCCAGAGGTGAGGTGTGATCAGCCTCGAGACGCCTCAGCGGAAATGGGCCTCATTTCGCCTGGAGGGGAGAACCTCCTGGATTTTCTCGAGTTGCGGCAGTTCTTCTCGAGTTACGACGGGGACCTCAGGGACCCGCTCTGGTGGCCTCAGGAAAGGCCAGTCCCCATGCGAGTTGCTAGGGGACCTCTCGGGATTCCTCTCCCGTTCATGCCGGGGCTTAAGACGTTGAGTGGAGTCAGGACGGAAACCTGAGGATTCCTCTCCAGTGTTGCCATGGATCTTAGGGTGCTTCTGAGTCTCTCCAGGGGAGTCAGGCCTCGTCTCGAGTGGGGGCATGCACGTGTGCCTTCCTCCCGAGCTGCAGCAGGAGTGTCACGCTTCCTGTCACGTGGATGAAGGGATCTGTGGCTTTCCCACGAGGTTTTCCCACAGGGCTGTGCCACGTGCCACCTTGGTGTGAGTCGATCCTCCGCGTTAAAGACGAGCCGGTGAAGTGAAAAGAGGTTCCTCTGGAATGGACTGAGACATCTGTGGGACTCTTGGATGGTGGCACGACCCTGGAGTTCCTCTCGCCGTTCCTGTTGAGAGGGCCTCCTCTTGAGATGCAACGGGAACGCCGGGAACTCTTTCCCGACGAAGCAGGGAAAGGATCCCTCATCTCGAGCTACGAGGCGGAAACGGGGCTCCTCTGGATGTGGGCGGGACACTCGTGTTTCCTCTCGAGTGGAGACGGTATGTCGGGGAACTTCTTGATTTGCACCAAGGGTGTGAAGGACCCTTTCGACGTTCCAGAGGTGAGGTGTGATCAGCCTCGAGACGCCTCAGCGGAAATGGGCCTCATCTCGCCTGGAGGGGAGAACCTCTGGATTTGCTCGAGTTGCGGCAGGTCTTCTCGAGTTACGACGGGGACCTCAGGGACCCGCTCTGGTGGCCTCAGGAAAGGACAGTCCCCATGCAAGTTGCTAGGGGCCATCTCGGGATTCCTTTCCCGTCCATGCCGGGGCTTTAGACCTTGAGTGGAGTCGTGGCCGGAACCTGAGGATTCCTCTCCAGTGTTACCATTGATCTTGGGGTGCTTCTGAGTCTCCCCAGGGGAGTCAGGCTTCGTCTCGAGTGGGGGCATGCACCTGCGCTTCTCTCCTGAGCTGCAGCAGTAGGGTCACGCTTCCTGTCACATTGATCAAGGGATCTGTGGCTTTCCCTCGAGGCTTTCCCTCGAGGCTTTCCCACGAGGCTTTCCACGAGGCTTTCCCAAATTGCTGTGCCAAGTGCCACCTTGGTGTGAGTCGATCCTCGGCGTGAAAGACGAGCCGGTGAAGGGAAAAGAGGTTCCTCTGGAATGGACTGAGACATCTGGGGGACTCTTGGAATGGTGGCACGACCCTGGAGTTCCTCTCGTCGTTCCTGTTGAGAGGGCCTCCTCTTGAGATGCGACAGGAACGCCGGGAATTCTTTCCCGACGAAGCATGAAAGGATCCCTCACCTCGAGCTACGAGGCGGAAAGGGGGCTCCTCTGGATGTGGGCGGGACCCTCGTGTTTCCTCTCGAGTGGAGACGGTATGTCGGGGAACTTCTTGAGTTGCACCAAGGGTGTGATGGACCCTTTTGACGTTCCAGAGGTGAGGTGTGATTAGCCCAGAGAAGCCTCTGCAGAAATGGGCCTCATCTCGCCTGCAGGGGAGAACCTCCTGGATATTCTCGAGTTGCGGCAGGTCTTCTCGAGTTACGACGGGGACTTCAGGGACCCGCTCTGGTGGCCTCAGGAAGGGCCAGGCCCCATGCGAGATGCTAGGGGCCATCTCGTGATTTCTCTCCCGTCGATGCCGGGGCCTAAGACCTTGTGTGGAGTCGGGGCCGGAACCTGAGGATTCCTCTCCAGTGTTGACATGGATCTTGGGGTGCCTCTGAGTCTCCCAGGGGAGTCAGGCCTCATCTCAAGTGGGGGCATGCACGTGCGCTTCTCTCATGAGCTGCAGCAGTAGGGTCACGCTTCCTGTCACATTGATCAAGGAATCTGTGGCTTTCCCTCGAGGCTTTCCCTCGAGGCTTTCCCTCGAGGCTTTCCCACGAGGCTTTCCCACAGGGCTGTGCCAAGTGCCACCTTGGTGAGTCGATCCTCGGCGTGAAAGACGAGCCGGTGAAGGGAAAAGAGGTTCCTCTGGAAGGACTGAGATTTCTGGGGGACTCTTGGAATGGTGGCACGACCCTGGAGTTACTCTCGCCTTTCCTGTTGAGAGGGCCTCTTCTTGAGATGCGACGGGAACGCCGGGAACTCTTTCCCGACGAAGCAGTGAAAGGATCCCTCACCTCGAGCTACGAGGATGAAACGGGGCTCCTCTGGATGTGGGCGGGATCATCGTGTTTCCTGTCGAGTGGAGACGGGTATGTCGGGGAACTTCTTGAGTTGCACCAAGGGTGTGAAGGAACCTTTCGACGTTCCAGAGGTGAGGTGTGATTAGACCCGAGAAGCCTCTGCGGAAATGGGCCTCCTCTCGCCTGCAGGGGAGAACCTCCTGGATTTTCTCAAGTTGCGGCAGGTCTTCTCGAGTTACGACGGGACCTCAGGGACGCGCTCTGGTGGCCTCAGGAAGGGCCAGTCTCCATGCAAGTTGCTAGGGGCCATCTCAGGATTCCTCTCCCGTCGATGTCGGGGCCTAAGACCTTGTGTGGAGTCGGGGCCGGAACCTGAGCATTCCTCTCCAGTGTTGACATGGATCTTGGGGTGCCTCTGAGTCTCCCCAGGGGAGTCAGGCCTCGTCTCGACTGGGGGCATGCACGTGCGCTTTTCTCCCGAGCTGCAGCAGTAGGGTCACGCTTCCTGTCACATGGATCAAGGGATCTGTGGCTTTCCCTCGAGTCTTTCCCACGAGGCTTTCCCAAGAGGCTTTCCCACAGGGCTGTGCCAAGTGCCACCTTGGTGTGAGTCGATCCTCGGCGTGAAAGACGAGCCGGTGAAGGGAAAAGAGGTTCCTCTGGAATGGACTGAGACATCTGGGGGACTCTTGGAATGGTGGCACGACCCTGGAGTTCCTCTCGCCGTTCCTGTTGAGAGGGCCTCCTCTTGAGATGCGACGGGAACGCCGGGAACTCTTTCCCGACGGAGCAGGGAAAGGATCCCTCATCTCGAGCTACGAGGCGGAAACGGGGCTCCTCTGGATGTGGGCGGGACCCTCGTGTTTCCTCTCGAGTGGAGACGGGTATGTCGGGGAAGTTCTTGATTTGCACCAAGGGTGTGAAGGACCCTTTCGAAGTTCAGAGGTGAGGTGTGATCAGCCTCGAGACGCCTCAGCGGAAATGGGCCTCATCTCGCCTGGAGGGGAGAACCTCCTGGATTTGCTCGAGTTGCGGCAGGTCTTCTCGAGTTACGACGGGGACCTCAGGGACCCGCTCTGGTGGACTCAGGAAAGGCCAGTCTCCATGCCAGTTGCTAGGGGACCTCTCGGGATTCCTCTCCCGTCCATGCCGGGGACTCAGTCCTTGTGTGGAGTCGGGGCCGCAACCTGAGGATTCCTCTCCAGGGTTGCCATGGTACTTAGGGTGCTTCTGAGTCTCCCCAGGGGAGTCAGGCCTCGTCTCAAGTGGGGGCATGCACGTGCGCTGTCCTCCCGAGCTGCAGCAGTAGTGTCACGCTTCCTGTCACGTGGATCGAGGGATCTGTGGCTTTCCCTCGAGGCTTTCCCTCGAGGCTTTCCCACGAGGCTTCCCCACAGGGCTGTGCCACGTGCCACTTTGGTGTGAGTCTATCCTCGGCGTGATAGGTGAGCCGGTTAAGGGGAAAGAGATTCCTCTGGAATGGACTGAGACATTTGGGGGACTCTTGGAATGGTGGCACGAACCTGGAGTTCCTCTCGCCGTTCCTGTTGAGAGGGCCTCCTCTTGAGATGCGACGGGAACGCAGGGAACCCTTTCCCGACGAAGCAGGGAAAGGATCCCTCATCTCGAGCTACGAGGCGGAAACGGGGCTCCTCTGGATGTGGGCGGGACCGCCGTGTTTCCTCTCGAGTGGAGACGGGTATGCCGGGGAACTTCTTGATTTGCACCAAGGGTGTGAAGCACCCTTTCGAAGTTCTAGAGGTGAGGTGTGATCAGCCTGGAGACGCCTCAGCGGAAATGGGCATCATCTCGCCTGGAGGGGAGAACCTCCTGGATTTTCTCGAGTTGCGGCAGGTCTTCTCGAGTTACGACGGGGACCTCAGGGACCCGCTCTGGTGGCCTCAGGAAAGGCCAGTCCCCATGCGAGTTGCTAGGGGACCTCTTGGGATTCCTCTCCCGTCCATGCCGGGGCCTCAGTCCTTGTGTGCAGTCGGGGCCGCAACCTGAGGATTCCACTCCAGTGTTGCCATGGATCTTGGGGTGCCTCTGAGTCTCCCCAGGGGAGTCAGGCCTCCTCTCGGGTGGGGGCATGCACGTGCGCTTTCCTCCCGAGCTGCAGCAGTAGTGTCACGCTTTCTGTCACGTGGATCAAGGAATCTGAGGCTTTCCCTAGAGGCTGTCCCTTGAGGCTTTCCCACGAGGCTTTCCCACAGGTCTGTGCCACGTGCCACCATGGTGTGAGTCGATCCTCGACGTGAAAGACGAGCCGGTGAAGGGAAAAGAGGTTCCTCTGGAATGGACTGAGACATCTGGGGGACTCTTGAAAGGTGGCACGACCCTGGAGTTCCTCTCGCCGTTCCTGTTGAGAGGGCCTCCTCTTGAGATACGACGGGAACGCCGGGAACTCTTTCCCGTCGAATCAGGGAAAGGCTCCCTCATCTCGACCTACGAGGCGGAAAAGTGGCTCCTCTGGATGTGGGCGGGACCCTCGTGTTTCCTCTCGAGTGGAGACCGGTATGTCGGGGAACTTCTTGATTTGCACCAAGGGTGTGAAGGACCCTTTCGAAGTTCCAGAGGTGAGGTGTGATCAGCCTCGAGACGCCTCAGCGGAAATGGGCCTCATCTCGCCTGGAGGGGAGAACCTCCTGGATTTTCTCGAGTTGCGGCAGTTCTTCTCGAGTTACGACGGGGACCTCAGGGACCCGCTCTGGTGGCCTCAGGAAAGGCCAGTCCCCATGCGAGTTGCTAGGGGACCTGTCGGGATTCCTCTCCCGTTCATGCCGGGGCTTAAGACGTTGAGTGGAGTCAGGACGGAAACCTGAGGATTCCTCTCCAGTGTTGCCATGGATCTTAGGGTGCTTCTGAGTCTCTCCAGGGGAGTCAGGCCTCGTCTCGAGTGGGGGCATGCACGTGTGCTTTCCTCCCGAGCTGCAGCAGGAGTGTCACGCTTCCTGTCACGTGGATGAAGGGATCTGTGGCTTTCCCACGAGGTTTTCACACAGGGCTGTGCCACGTGCCACCTTGGTGTGAGTCGATCCTCCGCGTTAAAGACGAGCCGGTGAAGTGAAAAGAGGTTCCTCTGGAATGGACTGAGACATCTGTGGGACTCTTGGATGGTGGCACGACCCTGGAGTTCCTCTCGCCGTTCCTGTTGAGAGGGCCTCCTCTTGAGATGCAACGGGAACGCCGGGAACTCTTTCCCGACGAAGCAGGGAAAGGATCCCTCATCTCGAGCTACGAGGCGGAAACGGGGCTCCTCTGGATGTGGGCTGGACCCTCGTGTTTCCTCTCGAGTGGAGACGGTATGTCGGGGAACTTCTTGATTTGCACCAAGGGTGTGAAGGACCCTTTCGACGTTCCAGAGGTGAGGTGTGATCAGCCTCGAGACGCCTCAGCGGAAATGGGCCTCATCTCGCCTGGAGGGGAGAACCTCTGGATTTGCTCGAGTTGCGGCAGGTCTTCTCGAGTTACGACGGGGACCTCAGGGACCCGCTCTGGTGGCCTCAGGAAAGGACAGTCCCCATGCAAGTTGCTAGGGGCCATCTCGGGATTCCTTTCCCGTCCATGCCGGGGCTTTAGACCTTGAGTGGAGTCGTGGCCGGAACCTGAGGATTCCTCTCCAGTGTTACCATTGATCTTGGGGTGCTTCTGAGTCTCCCCAGGGGAGTCAGGCTTCGTCTCGAGTGGTGGCATGCACCTGCGCTTCTCTCCTGAGCTGCAGCAGTAGGGTCACGCTTCCTGTCACGTTGATCAAGGGATCTGTGGCTTTCCCTCGAGGCTTTACCTCGAGGCTTTCCCACGAGGCTTTCCCACAGGGCTGTGCCAAGTGCCACCTTGGTGTGAGTTGATCCTCGGCGTGAAAGACGAGCCAGTGAAGGGAAAAGAGGTTCCTCTGGATGGACTGAGATTTCTGGGGGACTCTTGGAATGGTGGCACGACCCTGGAGTTCCTCTCGCCGTTCCTGTTGAGAGGGCCTCCTCTTGAGATGCGACGGGAACGCCGGGAATTCTTTCCCGACGAAGCAGGGAAAGGATCCCTCACCTCGAGCTACGAGGCGGAAACGGGGCTACTCTGGATGTGGGCGGGACCCTCGTGTTTCCTGTCGAGTGGAGACGGGTATGTCCGGGAACTTCTTGAGTTGCACCAAGGGTGTGAAGGACCCTTTCGACGTTCCAGAGGTGAGGTGTGATTAGACCCGAGAAGCCTCTGCGGAAATGGGCCTCCTCTCGACTGGAGGGGAGAACCTCCTGGATTTTCTCGAGTTGCGGCAGGTCTTCTCGAGTTACGACGGGGACCTCAGGGACCCGCTCTGGTGGCCTCAGGAAGGGCCAGTCCCCATGCGAGTTGCTAGGGGCCAACTCGGGATTCCTCTCCCGTCGATGTCGGGACCTAAGACCTTGTGTGGAGTCGGGGCCGGAACCTGAGCATTCCTCTCCAGTGTTGACATGGATCTTGGGGTGCCTGTGAGTCTCCCCAGGGGAGTCAGGCCTCGTCTAGAGTGGGGGCATGCACGTGAGCTTTTCTCCCGAGCTGCAGCAGTAGAGTCACGCTTCCTGTCACATGGATCAAGGGATCTGTGGCTTTCCCTCGAAGCTTTCCCTCGAGGCTTTCCCACGAGGCTTTCCACGAGGCTTTCCCAAATTGCTGTGCCAAGTGCCACCTTGGTGTGAGTCGATCCTCGGCGTGAATGACGAGCCGGTGAAGGGAAAAGAGGTTCCTCTGGAAGGACTGAGATTTCTGGGGGACTCTTGGAATGGTGGCACGACCCTGGAGTTCCTCTCGCCGATCCTGTTGAGAGGGCCTCTTCTTGAGATGCGACGGGAACGCCGGGAACTCTTTCCCGACGAAGCAGGGAAAGGATCCCTCACCTCGAGCTACGAGGATGAAACGGGGCTCCTCTGGATGTGGGCGGGATCATCGTGTTTCCTGTCGAGTGGAGAAGGGTATGTCGGGGAACTTCTTGAGTTGCACCAAGGGTGTGAAGGAACCTTTCGACGTTCCAGAGGTGAGGTGTGATTAGCCCCGAGAAGCCTCTGCGGAAATGGGCCTCCTCTCGCCTGCAGGGGAGAACCTCCTGGATTTTCTCAAGTTGCGGCAGGTCTTCTCGAGTTACGACGGGACCTCAGGGACCCGCTCTGGTGGCCTCAGGAAGGGCCAGTCCCCATGCAAGTTGCTAGGGGCCATCTCAGGATTCCTCTCCCGTCGATGTCGGGGCCTAAGACCTTGTGTGGAGTCGGGGCCGGAACCTGAGCATTCCTCTCCAGTGTTGACATGGATCTTGGGGTGCCTCTGAGTCTCCCCAGGGGAGTCAGGCCTCGTCTCGACTGGGGGCATGCACGTGCGCTTTTCTCCCGAGCTGCAGCAGTAGGGTCACGCTTCCTGTCACATGGATCAAGGGATCTGTGGCTTTCCCTCGAGTCTTTCCCACGAGGCTTTCCCAAGAGGCTTTCCCACAGGGCTGTGCCAAGTGCCACCTTGGTGAGAGTCGATCCTCGGCGTGAAAGACGAGCCGGTGAAGGGAAAAGAGGTTCCTCTGGAATGGACTGAGACATATGGGGGACTCGTGGAATGGTGGCAAGACCCTGGAGTTCCTCTCGCCGTTCCTGTTGAGAGGGCCTCCTCTTGAGATGCGACGGGAATGCCGGGAATTCTTTCCCGACGAAGCAGGGAAAGGATCCCTCACCTCGAGCTACGAGGCGGAAACGGGGCTCCTCTGGATGTGGGCGGGACCCTCGTGTTTCCTCTCGAGTGGAGACGGGTATGTCGGGGAACTTCTTGAGTTGTACCAAGGGTGTGAAGGACCCTTTCGAAGTTCTAGAGGTGAGGTGTGATTAGCCCCGAGAAGCCTGTGCGGAAATGGGCCTCCTCTCGCCTGGAGGGGAGAACCTCCTGGATTTTCTCGAGTTGCGACAGGTCTTCTCGTGTTACGACGGGGACCTCAGGGACCCGCTCTGGTGGCCTCACGAAGGGCCAGTCCCCATGCGAGTTGCTAGGGGCCATCTCGGGATAACTCTCCCGTTGATGTCGCGGCCTAAGACCTTGTGTGGAGTCGGGGCCGGAACCTGAGCATTCCTCTCCAGTGTTGACATGGATCTTGGGGTGCCTCTGAGTCTCCCCAGGGGAGTCAGGCTTCGTCTCGAATGGGGGCATGCACGTGCGCTTTCCTCCCGAGCTGCAGCAGTAGGGTCACGCTTCCTGTCACGTGGATCAAGGGATCTGTGGCTTTCCCTCGAGGCTTTCCCTCGAGGCTTTCCCACGAGGCTTTCCCACAGGGCTCTGCCAAGTGCCACCTTGGTGTGAGTCGATCCTCCGCGTGAAAGACGAGCCGGTGAAGGGAAAAGAGGTTCCTCTGGATGGACTGAGACATCTGGGGGACTCTTCGATTGGTGGCACGACGCTGGAGTTCCTCTCGCCGATCCTGTTGAGAGGGCCTCTTCTTGAGATGCGACGGGAACGCCCGGAATACTTTCCCAACGAAGAAGGGAAAGGATCCCGCACCTCGAGCTACGAGGCGGAAACGGGGCTCCTCTGGATGTGGACGGGACCATCGTGTTTCCTGTCGAGTGGAGACGGGTATGTCGGGGAACTTCTTGAGTTCCACCAAGGGTGTGAAGGACCCTTTCGAAGTTCTAGAGGTGAGGTGTGATTAGCCCCGAGAAGCCTGTGCGGAAATGGGCCTCCTCTCGCCTGGAGGGGAGAACCTCCTGGATTTTCTCGAGTTGCGGCAGGTCTTCTCAAGTTACGACGGGGACTTCAGGGACCCGCTCTGGTGGCCTCAGGAAGGGCCAGTCCCCATGCGAGTTGCTAGGGGCCATCTCGGGATTCCTCTCCCGTCGATCCCGGGGCCTAAGACCTTGTGTGGTGTCGGGGCCGGAACGTGAGCATTCCTCTCCAGTGTTGACATGGATCTTGGGGTGCCTCTGAGTCTCCCCAGGGGAGTCAGGCTTCGTCTCGAATGGGGGCATGCACGTGTGCTTTTCTCCCGATCTGCAGCAGTAGGGTCACGCTTCCTGTCACGTGGATCAAGGGATCTGTGGCTTTCCCTCGAGGCTTTCCCACGAGGCTTTCCCACAGGGCTGTGCCACGTTCCACCTTGGTGTGAGTCGATCCTCGGCGTGAAAGACGAGCCAGTGAAGGGAAAATAGGTTCCTCTGCAATGGACTGAGATATCTGGGGGACTCTTGGAATGGTGGCACGACCCTGGAGTTCCTCTCGCCGTTCCTGTTGAGAGGGCCTCCTCTTGAGATGCCACGGGAAGGCCGGGAACTCTTTCCCGATGAAGCAGGGAAAGGATCCCTCATCTCGAGCTAGGAGGCGGAAACGGGGCTCCTCTGGATGTGGGCGGGACCCTCGTGTTTCCTCTCGAGTGGAGACGGGTATGTTTCGGAACTTTTTGATTTGCACCAAGGGTGTGAAGGACCCTTTCGAAGTTCCAGAGGTGAGGTGTGATCAGCCTCGAGACGCCTGAGTGGAAATGGGCCCCATCTCCCCTGGAGGCGAGAACCTCCTGGATTTTCTCGAGTTGCGGCAGGTCTTCTCGAGTTACGACGGGGACCTCAGGGACCCGCTCTGGTGGCCTCAGGAAAGGCCAGTCCCCATGCGAGTTGCTAGGGGACCTCTCGGGATTCCTCTCCCGTCCATGCCGGGCCTCAGTCCTTGTGTGGAGTCGGGGCCGGAACCTGAGGATTCCTCTCCAGTGTTGCCATTGATCTTGGGGTGCTTCTTAGTCTCCCCTGGGGAGTCAGGCCTCGTCTCGAGTGGGGGCATGCACGTGCGCTTTCCTCCCGAGCTGCAGCAGTAGTGTCACGCTTCCTGTCACGTGGATCAAGGGATCTGCGACTTTCCCTCGAGACTTTCCCACAGGGCTCTGCACGTGCCACCTTGGTGTGAGTCGATCCTCGCGTGAAAACGAGCCGGTGAAGGGAAAAGAGGTTACTCTGGAATTGACAGACATCTGGGGGACTCTTGGAATGGTGGCACGACCCTGGAGTTCCTCTCGCCGTTCGTGTTGAGAGGGCCTCCTCTTGACATGCGACGGGAAGGCCGGGAAATCTTTCCCGAAGAAGCAGGGAAAGGATCCCTCATCTCGAGCTACGAGGCGGAAACGGGGCTCCTCTGGATGTGGCGGGACCCTCGTGTTTCCTCTCGAGTGGAGACGGGTATGTCGGGGAACTTCTTGATTTGCACCAAGGGTGTGAAGGACCCTTTCGAAGTTCCAGAGGTGAGGTGTGATCAGCCTCGAGACGCCTCAGCGGAAATGGGCCTCATCTCGCCTGGAGGGGAGAACCTCCTGGATTTTGTCGAGTTGCGGCAGGTCTTCTCGAGTTACGACGGGGACCTCAGGGACCCGCTCTGGTGGCCTCAGGAAAGGCCAGTCCCCATGCGAGTTGCTAGGGGCCATCTCGGGATTCCTCTCCCGTTCATGCCGGGGCCTAAGACCTTGTGTGGAGACGGGGCCGGAACCTGAGGATTCCTCTCCAGTGTTGCCATGGATCTTGGGGTGCCTCTGAGTCTCCCCAGGGAGTCAGGCCTCGTCTCGGGTGGGGGCATGCACGTGCGCTTTCCTCCCGAGCTGCAGCAGTAGTGTCACGCTTTCTGTCACGTGGATCAAGGGATCTGTGGCTTTCCCTCGAGGCTGTCCCTCGAGGCTTTCCCACGAGGCTTTCCCACAGGGCTGTGCCACGTGCCACCTTGGTGTGAGTCGATCCTCGGCGTGAAAGATGAGCCGGTGAAGGGAAAAGAGGTTACTCTGGAATGGACTGAGACATCTGGGGGACTCTTGAAATGGTGGCACGACCCTGGCGTTCCTCTCGCCGTTCCTGTTGAGAGGGCCTCCTCTTGAGATGCGACGGGAACGCCGGGAACTCTTTCCCGACGAAGCAGGGAAAGGATCCCTCATCTCGAGCTACGAGGCAGAAATGGGGCTCCTCTGTATGTGGGCGGGGCCCTCGTGATTCCTCTCGAGTGGAGACGGGTATGCCGGGGAACTTCTTGATTTGCACCAAGGGTGTGAAGCACCCTTTCGAAGTTCCAGAGGTGAGGTGTGATCAGCCTGGAGACGCCTCAGCGGAAATGGGCGTCATCTCGCCTGGAGGGGAGAACATCCTGGATTTTCTCGAGTTGCGGCAGGTCTTCTCGAGTTACGACGGGGACCTCAGGGACCCGCTCTGGTGGCCTCAGGAAAGCCAGTCCCCATGCGAGTTGCTAGGGGACCTCTCGGGATTCCTCTCCCGTCCATGCCGGGCCTCAGTCCTTGTGTGTAGTCGGGGCTGGAACCTGAGGATTTCTCTCCAGTGTTGCCATGGATCTTGGGGTGCTTCTGAGTATCCCCAGGGGAGTCAGGCCTTGTCTCGAGTGGGGGCATGCACGTGCGCTTTCCTCCCAAGCTGCAGCAGTAGTGTCACGCTTCCTGTCACGTGGATCAAGGGATCTGGGGCTTTCCCACGAGGCTTTCCCACAGGGCTGTGCCCACGTGCCACCTTGGTGTGAGTCGATCCTCGCCGTGAAAGACGAGCCGGTGAAGGGAAAAGAGGTTCCTCTGGAATGGACTGAGACATCTGGGGGACTCTTGAAAGGTGGCACGACCCTGGAGTTCTTCTCGCCGTTCCTGTTGAGAGGGCCTCCTCTTGAGATGCGACGGGAACGCCGGGAACTCTTTCCCGTCGAAGCAGGGAAAGGCTCCCTCATCTCGACCTACGAGGCGGAAAAGTGGCTCCTCTGGATGTGGGCGGGACCCTCGTGTTTCCTCTCGAGTGGAGACGGGTATGTCGGGGAACTTCTTGATTTGCACCAAGGGTGTGAAGGACCCTTTCGAAGTTCCAGAGGTGAGGTGTGATCAGCCTCGAGACGCCTCAGCGGAAATGGGCCTCATCTCGCCTGGAGGGGAGAACCTCCTGGATTTTCTCGAGTTGCGGCAGGTCTTCTCGAGTTACGACGGGGATCTCAGGGACCCGCTCTGGTGGCCTCAGGAAAGGCCAGTCCCCATGCGAGTTGCTAGGGGCCCTCTCGGGATTTCTCTCCCTTCCATGCCGCGGCCTAAACATTGTTTGGAGACGGGGCCGGATCCTGAGGATTCCTCTCCTGTGTTGACATGGATCTTGGGGTGCTTCTGAGACTCCCCAGGGGAGTCTGGCCTCGTCTCGAGTGGGGGCATGCACGTGCACTTTCCTCCCGAGCTGCAGCAGTAGGGTCACGCTTCCTGTCACGTGGATCAAGGGATCTGTGGCTTTCCCTCGAGGCTTTCCCACGAGGCTTTCCCACAGGGCTGTGCCACGTGCCACCTTGGTGTGAGTCGATCCTCGGCGTGAAAGACGAGCCGGTGAAGGGAAAAGAGGTTCCTCTGGAATGGACTGAGATATCTGGGGGACTCTTGGAATGGTGGCACGACCCTGGAGTTCCTCTCGCCGTTCCTGTTGAGAGGGCCTCCTCTTGAGATGCCACGGGTAGGCCGGGAACTCTTTCCCGATGAAGCAGGGAAAGGATCCCTCTTCTCGAGCTAGGAGGCGGAAACGGGGCTCCTCTGGATGTGGGAGGGACCCTCGTGTTTCCTCTCGTGTGGAGACGGGTATGTCGGGGAACTTCTTGATTTGCACCAAGGGTGTGAAGGACCCTTTCAAAGTTCCAGAGGTGAGGTGTGATCAGCCTCGAGACGCCTCAGCGGAAATGGGCCTCATCTCGCCTGGAGGGGAGAACCTCCTGGATTTTCTCGAGTTGCGGCAGGTCTTCTCGAGTTACGACGGGGACCTCAGGGACCCGCTCTGGTGGCCTCAGGAAAGGCCAGTCCCCATGCGAGTTGCTAGGGGACCTCTCGGGATTCCTCTCCCGTCCATGCCGGGGCCTCAGTCCTTGTGTGGAGTCGGGGCCGGAACCTGAGGATTCCTCTCCAGTGTTGCCATTGATCTTGGGGTGCTTCTTAGTCTCCCCTGGGGAGTCAGGCCTCGTCTCGAGTGGGGGCATGCACGTGCGCTTTCCTCCCGAGCTGCAGCAGTAGTGTCACGCTTCCTGTCACGTGGATCAAGGGATCTGCGACTTTCCCTCGAGACTTTCCCACAGGGCTCTGCCACGTGCCACCTTGGTGTGAGTCGATCCTCGGCGTGAAAGACGAGCCGGTGAAGGGAAAAGAGGTTACTCTGGAATTGACAGACATCTGGGGGACTCTTGGAATGGTGGCACGACCCTGGAGTTCCTCTCGTCGTTCCTGTTGAGAGGGCCTCCTCTTGAGATGCGACAGGAACGCCGGGAATTCTTTCCCGACGAAGCATGGAAAGGATCCCTCACCTCGAGCTACGAGGCGGAAAGGGGGCTCCTCTGGATGTGGGCGGGACCCTCGTGTTTCCTCTCGAGTGGAGACGGGTATGTCGGGGAACTTCTTGAGTGGCACCAAGGGTGTGATGGACCCTTTTGACGTTCCAGAGGTGAGGTGTGATTAGCCCAGAGAAGCCTCTGCAGAAATGGGCCTCATCTCGCCTGCAGGGGAGAACCTCCTGGATATTCTCGAGTTGCGGCAGGTCTTCTCGAGTTACGACGGGGACTTCAGGGACCCGCTCTGGTGGCCTCAGGAAGGGCCAGGCCCCATGCGAGATGCTAGGGGCCATCTCGTGATTTCTCTCCCGTCGATGCCGGGGCCTAAGACCTTGTGTGGAGTCGGGGCCGGAACCTGAGGATTCCTCTCCAGTGTTGACATGGATCTTGGGGTGCCTCTGAGTCTCCCAGGGGAGTCAGGCCTCATCTCAAGTGGGGGCATGCACGTGCGCTTCTCTCATGAGCTGCAGCAGTAGGGTCACGCTTCCTGTCACGTTGATCAAGGAATCTGTGGCTTTCCCTCGAGGCTTTCCCTCGAGGCTTTCCCTCGAGGCTTTCCCACGAGGCTTTCCCACAGGGCTGTGCCAAGTGCCACCTTGGTGTGAGTCGATCCTCGGCGTGAAAGACGAGCCGGTGAAGGGAAAAGAGGTTCCTCTGGAAGGACTGAGATTTCTGGGGGACTCTTGGAATGGTGGCACGACCCTGGAGTTACTCTCGCCGTTCCTGTTGAGAGGGCCTCTTCTTGAGATGCGACGGGAACGCCGGGAACTCTTTCCCGACGAAGCAGTGAAAGGATCCCTCACCTCGAGCTACGAGGATGAAACGGGGCTCCTCTGGATGTGGGCGGGATCTTCGTGTTTCCTGTCGAGTGGAGACGGGTATGTCGGGGAACTTCTTGAGTTGCACCAAGGGTGTGAAGGAACCTTTCGACGTTCCAGAGGTGAGGTGTGATTAGCCCCGAGAAGCCTCTGCGGAAATGGGCCTCCTCTCGCCTGCAGGGGAGAACCTCCTGGATTTTCTCAAGTTGCGGCAGGTCTTCTCGAGTTACGACGGGACCTCAGGGACCCGCTCTGGTGGCCTCAGGAAGGGCCAGTCCCCATGCAAGTTGCTAGGGGCCATCTCAGGATTCCTCTCCCGTCGATGTCGGGGCCTAAGACCTTGTGTGGAGTCGGGGCCGGAACCTGAGCATTCCTCTCCAGTGTTGACATGGATCTTGGGGTGCCTCTGAGTCTCCCCAGGGGAGTCAGGCCTCGTCTCGACTGGGGGCATGCACGTGCGCTTTTCTCCCGAGCTGCAGCAGTAGGGTCACGCTTCCTGTCACATGGATCAAGGGATCTGTGGCTTTCCCTCGAGTCTTTCCCACGAGGCTTTCCCAAGAGGCTTTCCCACAGGGCTGTGCCAAGTGCCACCTTGGTGTGAGTCGATCCTCGGCGTGAAAGACGAGCCGGTGAAGGGAAAAGAGGTTCCTCTGGAATGGACTGAGACATATGGGGGACTCGTGGAATGGTGGCAAGACCCTGGAGTTCCTCTCGCCGTTCCTGTTGAGAGGGCCACCTCTTGAGATGCGACGGGAATGCCGGGAATTCTTTCCCGACGAAGCAGGGAAAGGATCCCTCACCTCGAGCTACGAGGCGGAAACGGGGCTCCTCTGGATGTGGGCGGGACCCTCGTGTTTCCTCTCGAGTGGAGACGGGTATGTCGGGGAACTTCTTGAGTTGTACCAAGGGTGTGAAGGACCCTTTCGAAGTTCTAGAGGTGAGGTGTGATTAGCCCCGAGAAGCCTGTGCGGAAATGGGCCTCCTCTCGCCTGGAGGGGAGAACCTCCTGGATTTTGTCGAGTTGCGGCAGGTCTTCTCGTGTTACGACGGGGACCTCAGGGACCCGCTCTGGTGGCCTCACGAAGGGCCAGTCCCCATGCGAGTTGCTAGGGGCCATCTCGGGATACCTCTCCCGTTGATGTCGCGGCCTAAGACCTTGTGTGGAGTCGGGGCCGGAACCTGAGCATTCCTCTCCAGTGTTGACATGGATCTTGGGGTGCCTCTGAGTCTCCCCAGGGGAGTCAGGCTTCGTCTCGAATGGGGGCATGCACGTGCGCTTTCCTCCCGAGCTGCAGCAGTAGGGTCACGCTTCCTGTCACGTGGATCAAGGGATCTGTGGCTTTCCCTCGAGGCTTTCCCTCGAGGCTTTCCCACGAGGCTTTCCCACAGGGCTGTGCCAAGTGCCACCTTGGTGTGAGTCGATCCTCCGCGTGAAAGACGAGCCGGTGAAGGGAAAAGAGGTTCCTCTGGATGGACTGAGACATCTGGGGGACTCTTCGATTGGTGGCACGACGCTGGAGTTCCTCTCGCCGATCCTGTTGAGAGGGCCTCTTCTTGAGATGCGACGGGAACGCCCGGAATACTTTCCCAACGAAGCAGGAAAGGATCCCGCACCTCGAGCTACGAGGCGGAAACGGGGCTCCTCTGGATGTGGACGGGACCATCGTGTTTCCTGTCGAGTGGAGACGGGTATGTCGGGGAACTTCTTGAGTTGCACCAAGGGTGTGAAGGACCCTTTCGAAGTTCTAGAGGTGAGGTGTGATTAGCCCCGAGAAGCCTGTGCGGAAATGGGCCTCCTCTCGCCTGGAGGGGAGAACCTCCTGGATTTTCTCGAGTTGCGGCAGGTCTTCTCAAGTTACGACGGGGACTTCAGGGACCCGCTCTGGTGGCCTCAGGAAGGGCCAGTCCCCATGCGAGTTGCTAGGGGCCATCTCGGGATTCCTCTCCCGTCGATCCCGGGGCCTAAGACCTTGTGTGGTGTCGGGGCCGGAACGTGAGCATTCCTCTCCAGTGTTGACATGGATCTTGGGGTGCCTCTGAGTCTCCCCAGGGGAGTCAGGCTTCGTCTCGAATGGGGGCATGCACGTGTGCTTTTCTCCCGATCTGCAGCAGTAGGGTCACGCTTCCTGTCACGTGGTTCAAGGGATCTGTGGCTTTCCCTCGAGGCTTTCCCACGAGGCTTTCCCACAGGGCTGTGCCACGTGCCACCTTGGTGTGAGTCGATCCTCGGCGTGAAAGACGAGCCGGTGAAGGGAAAAGAGGTTCCTCTGCAATGGACTGAGATATCTGGGGGACTCTTGGAATGGTGGCACGACCCTGGAGTTCCTCTCGCCGTTCCTGTTGAGAGGGCCTCCTCTTGAGATGCCACGGGAAGGCCGGGAACTCTTTCCCGATGAAGCAGGGAAAGGATCCCTCATCTCGAGCTAGGAGGCGGAAAGGGGGCTCCTCTGGATGTGGGCGGGACCCTCGTGTTTCCTCTCGAGTGGAGACGGGTATGTTTCGGAACTTTTTGATTTGCACCAAGGGTGTGAAGGACCCTTTCGAAGTTCCGGAGGTGAGGTGTGATCAGCCTCGAGACGCCTGAGTGGAAATGGGCCCCATCTCCCCTGGAGGGGAGAACCTCCTGGATTTTCTCGAGTTGCGGCAGGTCTTCTCGAGTTACGACGGGGACCTCAGGGACACGCTCTGGTGGCCTCAGGAAAGGCCAGTCCCCATGCGAGTTGCTAGGGGACCTCTTGGGATTCCTCTCCCGTCCATGCCGGGCCTCAGTCCTTGTGTGTAGTCGGGGCTGGAACCTGAGGATTTCTCTCCAGTGTTGCCATGGATCTTGGGGTGCTTCTGAGTATCCCCAGGGGAGTCAGGCCTTGTCTCGAGTGGGGGCATGCACGTGCGCTTTCCTCCCAAGCTGCAGCAGTAGTGTCACGCTTCTTGTCACGTGGATCAAGGGATCTGGGGCTTTCCCACGAGGCTTTCCCACAGGGCTGTGCCACGTGCCACCTTGGTGTGAGTCGATCCTCGCCGTGAAAGACGAGCCGGTGAAGGGAAAAGAGGTTCCTCTGGAATGGACTGAGACATCTGGGGGACTCTTGAAAGGTGGCACGACCCTGGAGTTCTTCTCGCCGTTCCTGTTGAGAGGGCCTCCTCTTGAGATGCGACGGGAACGCCGGGAACTCTTTCCTGTCGAAGCAGGGAAAGGCTCCCTCATCTCGACCTACGAGGCGGAAAAGTGGCTCCTCTGGATGTGGGCGGGACCCTCGTTTTTCCTCTCGAGTGGAGACGGGTATGTCGGGGAACTTCTTGATTTGCACCAAGGGTGTGAAGGACCCTTTCGAAGTTCCAGAGGTGAGGTGTGATCAGCCTCGAGACGCCTCAGCGGAAATGGGCCTCATCTCGCCTGGAGGGGAGAACCTCCTGGATTTTCTCGAGTTGCGGCAGGTCTTCTCGAGTTACGACGGGGATCTCAGGGACCCGCTCTGGTGGCCTCAGGAAAGGCCAGTCCCCATGCGAGTTGCTAGGGGCCCTCTCGGGATTTCTCTCCCTTCCATGCCGCGGCCTAAACATTGTTTGGAGACGGGGCCGGATCCTGAGGATTCCTCTCCTGTGTTGACATGGATCTTGGGGTGCTTCTGAGACTCCCCAGGGGAGTCTGGCCTCGTCTCGAGTGGGGGCATGCACGTGCACTTTCCTCCCGAGCTGCAGCAGTAGGGTCACGCTTCCTGTCACGTGGATCAAGGGATCTGTGGCTTTCCCTCGAGGCTTTCCCACGAGGCTTTCCCACAGGGCTGTGCCATGTGCCACCTTGGTGTGAGTCGATCCTCGGCGTGAAAGACGAGCCGGTGAAGGGAAAAGAGGTTCCTCTGCAATGGACTGAGATATCTGGGGGACTCTTGGAATGGTGGCACGACCCTGGAGTTCCTCTCGCCGTTCCTGTTGAGAGGGCTTCCTCTTGAGATGCCACGGGAAGGCCGGGAACTCTTTCCCGATGAAGCAGGGAAAGGATCCCTCTTCTCGAGCTAGCAGGCGGAAACGGGGCTCCTCTGGATGTGGGAGGGACCCTCGTGTTTCCTCTCGTGTGGAGACGGGTATGTCGGGGAACTTCTTGATTTGCACCAAGGGTGTGAAGGACCCTTTCGAAGTTCCAGAGGTGAGGTGTGATCAGCCTCGAGACGCCTCAGCGGAAATGGGCCTCATCTCGCCTGGAGGGGAGAACCTCCTGGATTTTCTCGAGTTGCGGCAGGTCTTCTCGAGTTACGACGGGGACCTCAGGGACCCTCTCTGGTGGCCTCAGGAAAGGCCAGTCCCCATGCGAGTTGCTAGGGGACCTCTCGGGATTCCTCTCCCGTCCATGCCGGGGCCTCAGTCCTTGTGTGGAGTCGGGGCCGGAACCTGAGGATTCCTCTCCAGTGTTGCCATTGATCTTGGGGTGCTTCTTAGTCTCCCCAGGGGAGTCAGGCCTCGTCTCGAGTGGAGGCATTCACGTGCGCTTTCCTCCCGAGCTGCAGCAGTAGTGTCACGCTTCCTGTCACGTGGATCAAGGGATCTGCGTCTTTCCCTCGAGACTTTCCCACAGGGCTCTGCCACGTGCCACCTTGGTGTGAGTCGATCCTCGGCGTGAAAGACGAGCCGGTGAAGGGAAAAGAGGTTACTCTGGAATTGACAGACATCTGGGGGACTCTTGGAATGGTGGCACGACCCTGGAGTTCCTCTCGCCGTTCGTGTTGAGAGGGCCTCCTCTTGACATGCGACGGGAAGGCCGGGAAATCTTTCCCGAAGAAGCAGGGAAAGGATCCCTCATCTCGAGCTACGAGGCGGAAACGGGGCTCCTCTGGATGTGGGCGGGACCCTCGTGTTTCCTCTCGAGTGGAGACGGGTATGTCGGGGAACTTCTTGATTTGCACCAAGGGTGTGAAGGACTCTTTCGAAGTTCCAGAGGTGAGGTGTGATCAGCCTCGAGACGCCTCAGCGGAAATGGGCCTCATCTCGCCTGGAGGGGAGAACCTCCTGGATTTTGTCGAGTTGCGGCAGGTCTTCTCGAGTTACGACGGGGACCTCAGGGACCCGCTCTGGTGGCCTCAGGAAAGGCCACTCCCCATGCGAGTTGCTAGGGGCCATCTCGGGATTCCTCTCCCGTTCATGCCGGGGCCTAAGACCTTGTGTGGAGACGGGGCCGGAACCTGAGGATTCCTCTCCAGTGTTGCCATGGATCTTGGGGTGCCTCTGAGTCTCCCCAGGGGAGTCAGGCCTCGTCTCGGGTGGGGGCATGCACGTGCGCTTTACTCCCGAGCTGCAGCAGTAGTGTCACGCTTTCTGTCACGTGGATCAAGGGATCTGTGGCTTTCCCTCGAGGCTGTCCCTCGAGGCTTTCCCACGACGCTTTCCCACAGGGCTGTGCCACGTGCCACCTTGGTGTGAGTCGATCCTCGGCGTGAAAGATGAGCCGGTGAAGGGAAAAGAGGTTACTCTGGAATGGACTGAGACATCTGGGGGACTCTTGAAATGGTGGCACGACCCTGGCGTTCCTCTCGCCGTTCCTGTTGAGAGGGCCTCCTCTTGAGATGCGACGGGAACGCCGGGAACTCTTTCCCGACGAAGCAGGGAAAGGATCCCTCATCTCGAGCTACGAGGCAGAAACGGGGCTCCTCTGTATGTGGGCGGGGCCCTCGTGATTCCTCTCGAGTGGAGACGGGTATGCCGGGGAACTTCTTGATTTGCACCAAGGGTGTGAAGCACCCTTTCGAAGTTCCAGAGGTGAGGTGTGATCAGCCTGGAGACGCCTCAGCGGAAATGGGCCTCATCTCGCCTGGAGGGGAGAACCTCCTGGATTTTGTCGAGTTGCGGCAGGTCTTCTCGAGTTACGACGGGGACCTCAGGGACCCGCTCTGGTGGCCTCAGGAAAGGCCAGTCCCCATGCGAGTTGCTAGGGGCCATCTGGGGATTCCTCTCCCGTTCATGCCGGGGCCTAAGACCTTGTGTGGAGACGGGGCCGGAACCTGAGGATTCCTCTCCAGTGTTGCCATGGATCTTGGGGTGCCTCTGAGTCTCCCCAGGGGAGTCAGGCCTCGTCTCGAGTGGGGGCATGCACGTGCGCTTTCCTCCCGAGCTGCAGCAGTATTGTCACGCTTCCTGTCACGTGGATCAAGGGATCTGCGACTTTCCCTCGAGACTTTCCCACAGGGCTCTGCCACGTGCCACCTTGGTGTGAGTCGATCCTCGGCGTGAAAGACGAGCCGGTGAAGGGAAAAGAGGTTACTCTGGAATTGACAGACATCTGGGGGACTCTTGGAATGGTGGCACGACCCTGGAGTTCCTCTCGCCGTTCGTGTTGAGAGGGCCTCCTCTTGACATGCGACGGGAAGGCCGGGAAATCTTTCCCGAAGAAGCAGGGAAAGGATCCCTCATCTCGAGCTATGAGGCGGAAACGGGGCTCCTCTGGATGTGGGCGGGACCCTCGTGTTTCCTCTCGAGTGGAGACGGGTATGTCGGGGAACTTCTTGATTTGCACCAAGGGTGTGAAGGACTCTTTCGAAGTTCCAGAGGTGAGGTGTGATCAGCCTCGAGACGCCTCAGCGGAAATGGGCCTCATCTCGCCTGGAGGGGAGAACCTCCTGGATTTTGTCGAGTTGCGGCAGGTCTTCTCGAGTTACGACGGGGACCTCAGGGACCCGCTCTGGTGGCCTCAGGAAAGGCCAGTCCCCATGCGAGTTGCTAGGGGCCATCTCGGGATTCCTCTCCCGTTCATGCCGGGGCCTAAGACCTTGTGTGGAGACGGGGCCGGAACCTGAGGATTCCTCTCCAGTGTTGCCATGGATCTTGGGGTGCCTCTGAGTCTCCCCAGGGGAGTCAGGCCTCGTCTCGGGTGGGGGCATGCACGTGCGCTTTACTCCCGAGCTGCAGCAGTAGTGTCACGCTTTCTGTCACGTGGATCAAGGGATCTGTGGCTTTCCCTCGAGGCTGTCCCTCGAGGCTTTCCCACGAGGCTTTCCCACAGGGCTGTGCCACGTGCCACCTTGGTGTGAGTCGATCCTCGGCGTGAAAGATGAGCCGGTGAAGGGAAAAGAGGTTACTCTGGAATGGACTGAGACATCTGGGGGACTCTTGAAATGGTGGCACGACCCTGGCGTTCCTCTCGCCGTTCCTGTTGAGAGGGCCTCCTCTTGAGATGCGACGGGAACGCCGGGAACTCTTTCCCGACGAAGCAGGGAAAGGATCCCTCATCTCGAGCTACGAGGCAGAAACGGGGCTCCTCTGTATGTGGGCGGGGCCCTCGTGATTCCTCTCGAGTGGAGACGGGTATGCCGGGGAACTTCTTGATTTGCACCAAGGGTGTGAATCACCCTTTCGAAGTTCCAGAGGTGAGGTGTGATCAGCCTGGAGACGCCTCAGCGGAAATGGGCGTCATCTCGCCTGGAGGGGAGAACCTCCTGGATTTTCTCGAGTTGCGGCAGGTCTTCTCGAGTTACGACGGGGAACTCAGGGACCCGCTCTGGTGGCCTCAGGAAAGGCCAGTCCCCATGCGAGTTGCTAGGGGACCTCTTGGGATTCCTCTCCCGTCCATGCCGGGGCCTCAGTCCTTGTGTGGAGTCGGGGCCGCAACCTGAGGATTCCACTCCAGTGTCGCCATGGATCTTGGGGTGCCTCTGAGTCTCCCCAGGGGAGTTAGGCCTCCTCACGGGTGGGGGCATGCACGTGCGCTTTCCTCCCGAGCTGCAGCAGTAGTGTCACGCTTTCTGTCACGTGGATCAAGGAATCTGAGGCTTTCCCTCGAGGCTGTCCCTCGAGGCTTTCCCACGAGGCTTTCCCACAGGTCTGTGCCACGTGCCACCTTGGTGTGAGTCGATCCTCGCCGTGAAAGACGAGCCGTTGAAGGGAAAAGAGGTTCCTCTGGAATGGACTGAGACATCTGGGGGACTCTTGAAAGGTGGCACGACCCTGGAGTTCTTCTCGCCGTTCCTGTTGAGAGGGCCTCCTCTTGAGATGCGACGGGAACGCCGGGAACTCTTTCCCGTCGAAGCAGGGAAAGGCTCCCTCATCTCGACCTACGAGGCGGAAAAGTGGCTCCTCTGGATGTGGGCGGGACCCTCGTGTTCCCTCTCGAGTGGAGACGGGTATGTCGGGGAACTTCTTGATTTGCACCAAGGGTGTGAAGGACCCTTTCGAAGTTCCAGAGGTGAGGTGTGATCAGCCTCGAGACGCCTCAGCGGAAATGGGCCTCATCTCGCCTGGAGGGGAGAACCTCCTGGATTTTCTCGAGTTGCGGCAGGTCTTCTCGAGTTACGACGGGGACCTCAGGGACCCGCTCTGGTGGCCTCAGGAAAGGCCAGTCCCCATGCGAGTTGCTAGGGGCCCTCTCGGGATTTCTCTCCCTTCCATGCCACGGCCTAAACCTTGTTTGGAGACGGGGCCGGATCCTGAGGATTCCTCTCCTGTGTTGACATGGATCTTGGGGTGCTTCTGAGACTCCCCAGGGGAGTCTGGCCTCGTCTCGAGTGGGGGCATGCACGTGCACTTTCCTCCCGAGCTGCAGCAGTAGGGTCACGCTTCCTGTCACGTGGATCAAGGGATCTGTGGCTTTCCCTCGAGGCTTTCCCACGAGGCTTTCCCACAGGGCTGTGCCACGTGCCACCTTGGTGTGAGTCGATCCTCGGCGTGAAAGACGAGCCGGTGAAGGGAAAAGAGGTTCCTCTGCAATGGACTGAGATATCTGGGGGACTCTTGGAATGGTGGCACGACCCTGGAGTTCCTCTCGCCGTTCCTGTTGAGAGGGCCTCCTCTTGAGATGCCACGGGAAGGCCGGGAACTCTTTCCCGATGAAGCAGGGAAAGGATCCCTCATCTCGAGCTAGGAGGCGGAAACGGGGTTACTCTGGATGTGGGAGGGACCCTCGTGTTTCCTCTCGAGTGGAGACGGGTATGTCGGGGAACTTCTTGATTTGCACCAAGGGTGTGCAGGACCCTTTCGAACTTCCAGAGGTGAGGTGAGATCAGCCTCGAGACACCTCTGTGGAAATGGGCCTCATCTCGCCTGGAGGGGAGAACCTCCTGGATTTTCTCGTGTTGTGGCAGGGCTTCACGAGTTACGACGGGGACCTCAGGGACCCACTCTCGTGGCCTCAGGAAAGGCCTGTCCCCATGCGAGTTGCTAGGGGCCAACTCGGGATACCTCTCCCGTCCATCCCGGGGCCTCAGACCTTGTGTGGAGTTGGGGCCGGATCCTGAGGATTCCTCTCCAGTGTTGCCATGGATCTTGGGGTGCTTCTGAGTCTCCCCAGGGGAGTCAGGCCTCGTCTCGAGTGGGGGCATGCACGTGCGCTTTCCTCCCTAGCTGCAGCAGTAGTGTCACGCTTCCTGTCACGTGGATCAAGGGATCTGTGGCTTTCCCTCGAGGCTTTCCCTCGAGGCTTTCCCACTAGGCTTTCCCACATGGCTGTGCCACGTGCCACTTTTGTGTGAGTCTATCCTCGGCGTGAAAGACGAGCCGGTGAAGGGAAAAGAGGTTACTCTGGAATTGACTGAGACATCTGGGGGACTCTTGGAATGGTGGCACGACCCTGGAGTTCCTCTCGCCGTTCGTGTTGAGAGGGCCTCCTCTTGAGATGCGACGGGAAGGCCGGGAAATCTTTCCCGACGAAGCAGGGAAAGGATCCCTCATCTCGAGCTACGAGGCGGAAACGGGGCTCCTCTTGATGTGGGCGGGACCCTCGTGTTTCCTCTCGAGTGGAGACGGGTATGTCGGGGAACTTCTTGATTTTCACCAAGGGTGTCAAGGACCCTTTCGAAGTTCCAGAGGTGAGGTGTGATCAGCCTCGAGACGCCTCAGCGGAAATGGGCCTCATCTCGCCTGGAGGGGAGAACCTCCTGGATTTTCTCGAGTTGCGGCAGGTCTTCTCGAGTTACGACGGGGACCTCAGGGACCCGCTCTGGTGGCCTCAGGAAAGGCCAGTCCCCATGCGAGTTGCTAGGGGCCATCTGGGGATTCCTCTCCCGTTCATGCCGGGGCCTAAGACCTTGTGTGGAGACGGGGCCGGAACCTGAGGATTCCTCTCCAGTGTTGCCATGGATCTTGGGGTGCCTCTGAGTCTCCCCAGGGGAGTCAGGCCTCGTCTCGGGTGGGGGCATGCACGTGCGCTTTACTCCCGAGCTGCAGCAGTAGTGTCACGCTTTCTGTCACGTGGATCAAGGGATCTGTGGCTTTCCCTCGAGGCTGTCCCTCGAGGCTTTCCCACGAGGCTTTCCCACAGGGCTGTGCCACGTGTCACCTTGGTGTGAGTCGATCCTCGGCGTGAAAGACGAGCCGGTGAAGGGAAAAGAGGTTCCTCTGGAATGGACTGAGACATCTGGGGGACTCTTGGAATGGTGGCACGACCCTGGAGTTCCTCTCGCCGTACCTGTAGAGAGGGCCTCCTCTTGAGATGCCACGGGAAGGCCGGGAACTCTTTCCCGACGAAGCAGGGAAAGGATCCCTCATCTCGAGCTAGGAGGCGGATAAGGGGCTACTCTGGATGTGGGCGGGACCCTCGTGTTTCCTCTAGAGTGGAGACGGGTATGTTGGGGAACTTCTTGATTTGCACCAAGGGTGTGCAGGACCCTTTCGAAGTTCCAGAGGTGAGGTGAGATCAGCCTCGAGACACCTCTGCGGAAATGGGCCTCATCTCGCCTGGTGGGGAGAACCTCCTGGATTTTCTCGTGTTGTGGCAGGGCTTCACGAGTTACGACGGGGACCTCAGGGACCCGATCTGGTGGCCTCAGGAAAGGCCTGTCCCCATGCGAGTTGCTAGGGGCCAACTCGGGATACCTCTCCCGTCCATGCCGGGGCCTCAGACCTTGTGTGGAGTCGGGGCCGGAACCTGAGGATTCCTCTCCAGTGTTGCCATGGATCTTGGGGTGCTTCTGAGACTCCCCAGGGGAGTCAGGCCTCGTCTCGAGTGGGGGCATGCACGTGCGCTTTCCTCCTGAGCTGCAGCAGTAGTGTCACGCTTCCTGTCACGTGGATCAAGGGATCTGTGGCTTTCCCTCGAGGCTTTCCCTCGAGGCTTTCTCACTAGGCTTTCCCACAGGGCTGCGCCACGTGCCACTTTTGTGTGAGTCTATCCTCGGCGTGAAAGGCGAGCCGGTGAAGGGAAAAGAGTTTCCTCTGGAATGGACTGAGACATCTGGGGGACTCTTGGAATGGTGGCACGACCCTGGAGTTCCTCTCGCCTTTCCTGTTTAGAGGGCCTCCTCTTGAGATGCGACGGGAACGCCGGGAACCCTTTCCCGACGAAGCAGGGAAAGGATCCCTCATCTCGAGCTACGAGGCGGAAACGGGGCACCTCTGGATGTGGGCGGGACCCTCGTGTTTCCTCTCCAGTGGAGACGGGTATGTTTCGGAACTTTTTGATTTGCACCAAGGGTGTGAAGGACCCTTTCGAAGTTCCGGAGGTGAGGTGTGATCAGCCTCGAGACGCCTGAGTGGAAATGGGCCCCATCTCGCCTGGAGGGGAGAACCTCCTGGATTTTCTCGAGTTGCGGCAGGTCTTCTCGAGTTACGACGGGGACCTCAGGGACCCGCTCTGGTGGCCTCAGGAAAGGCCAGTCCCCATGCGAGTTGCTAGGGGATCTCTCGGGATTCCTCTCCCTTTTCCTGCTTCGTCGGGAAAGGATCCCTCATCTCGAGCTACGAGGCGGAAACGGGGCTCCTCTGGATGTGGGCGGGACCATCGTGTTTCCTCTCGAGTGGAGACGGGTATGCCGGGGAACTTCTTGATTTGCACCAAGGGTGTGAAGCACCCTTTCGAAGTTCCAGAGGTGAGGTGTGATCAGCCTGGAGACGCCTCAGCGGAAATGGGCCTCATCTCGCCTGGAGGGGAGAACCTCCTGGATTTTCTGGAGTTGCGGCAGGTCTTCTCGAGTTACGACGGGGACCTCAGGGACCCGCTCTGGTGGCCTCAGGAAAGGCCAGTCCCCATGCGAGTTGCTAGGGGACCTCTTGGGATTCCTCTCCCGTCCATGCCGGGGCCTCAGTCCTTGTGTGGAGTCGGGGCCCCAACCTGAGGATTCCACTGCAGTGTTGCCATGGATCTTGGGGTGCCTCTGAGTCTCCCCAGGGGAGTCAGGCCTCCTCTCGGGTGGGGGCATGCACGTGCACTTTCCTCCCGAGCTGCAGCAGTAGTGTCACGCTTTCTGTCACGTGGATCAAGGAATCTGAGGCTTTCCCTAGAGGCTGTCCCTTGAGGCTTTCCCACGAGGCTTTCCCACAGGTCTGTGCCACGTGCCACCTTGGTGTGAGTCGATCCTCGACGTGAAAGACGAGCCGGTGAAGGGAAAAGAGGTTCCTCTGGAATGGACTGAGACATCTGGGGGACTCTTGAAAGGTGGCACGACCCTGGAGTTCCTCTCGCCGTTCCTGTTGAAAGGGCCTCCTCTTGAGATACGACGGGAACGCCGGGAACTCTTTCCCGTCGAATCAGGGAAAGGCTCCCTCATCTCGACCTACGAGGCGGAAAAGTGGCTCCTCTGGATGTGGGCGGGACCCTCGTGTTTCCTCTCGAGTGGAGACCGGTATGTCGTGGAACTTCTTGATTTGCACCAAGGGTGTGAAGGACCCTTTCGAAGTTCCAGAGGTGAGGTGTGATCAGCCTCGAGACGCCTCAGCGGAAATGGGCCTCATCTCGCCTGGAGGGGAGAACCTCCTGGATTTTCTCGAGTTGCGGCAGTTCTTCTCGAGTTACGACGGGGACCTCAGGGACCCGCTCTGGTGGCCTCAGGAAAGGCCAGTCCCCATGCGAGTTGCTAGGGGACCTCTCGGGATTCCTCTCCCGTTCATGCCGGGGCTTAAGACGTTGAGTGGAGTCGGGGCCGGAACCTGAGGATTCCTCTCCAGTGTTGCCATGGATCTTGGGGTGCTTCTGAGTCTCCCCAGGGGAGTCAGGCATCGTCTCGAGTGGGGGCATGCACGTGCGCTTTCCTCCCGTGCTGCAGCAGTAGTGTCACGCTTCCTGTCACGTGGATCAAGGGATCTGTGGCTTTCCCTCGACGCTGTCCCTCGAGGCTTTCCCACGAGGCATTCCCACAGTTCTGTGCCACGTGCCACCTTGGTGTGAGTCGATCCTCGGCGTGAGAGACGAGCCGGTGAAGGGAAAAGAGGTTCCTCTGGTATGGACTGAGACATCTGGGGGACTCTTGGAATGGTGGCACGACCCTGGAGTTCCTCTCGCCGTTCCTGTTGAGAGGGCCTCCTCTTGAGATGCGACGGGAACGCCGGGAACTCTTTCCCGACGAAGCAGGGAAAGGATCCCTCCTCTCGAGCTACGAGGCGGAAACGGGGCTCCTCTGGATGTGGGCGGGACCCTCGTGATTCCTCTCGAGTGGAGACGGGTATGTTGGGGAACTTCTTGATTTGCACCAAGGGTGTGAAGGACCCTTTCGAAGTTCCAGAGGTGAGGTGTGATCAGCCTGGAGATGCCTCAGCGGAAAAGGGCCTCATCTCGCCTGCAGGGGAGAACCTCCTGGATTTTCTCGAGTTGCGGAAGGTCTTCGCGCGTTACGACGGGGACCTCAGGGACCCGGTCTGGTGGTCTCAGGAAAGGTCAGTCCCCATGCGCGTTGCTAGGGGACCTCTCGGGATTCCTCTCCCGTCCATGCCGGGGCCTCAGTCCTTGTGTGGAGTCGGGGCCAGAACCTGAGGATTCCTCTCCAGTGTTGCCATGGATCTTGGAGTGCTTCTGAGGCTCCCCAGGGGAGTGAGGCCTCGTCTCGAGTGGGGGCATGCACGTGCCGTTTCCTCCCGAGCTGCAGCAGTAGTGTCACGCTTCCTGTCACGTGGATCAAGGGATCTGTGGCTTTCCCTCGAGGCTGTCCCTCGAGGCTTTCCCACGAGGCTTTCCCACAGGGCTGTGCCACGTGCCACCTTGGTGTGAGTCGATCCTCGGCGTGAAAGACGAGCCGGTGAAGGGAAAAGAGGTTCCTCTGGAATGGACTGAGACATCTGGGGGACTCTTGAAAGGTGGCACGACCCTGGAGTTCTTCTCGCCGTTCCTGTTGAGAGGGCCTCCTCTTGAGATGCGACGGGAACGCCGGGAACTCTTTCCCGTCGAAGCAGGGAAAGGCTCCCTCATCTCGACCTACGAGGCGGAAAAGTGGCTCCTCTGGATGTGGGCGGGACCCTCGTGTTCCCTCTCGAGTGGAGACGGGTATGTCGGGGAACTTCTTGATTTGCACCAAGGGTGTGAAGGACCCTTTCGAAGTTCCAGAGGTGAGGTGTGATCAGCCTCGAGACGCCTCAGCGGAAATGGGCCTCATCTCGCCTGGAGGGGAGAACCTCCTGGATTTTCTCGAGTTGCGGCAGGTCTTCTCGAGTTACGACGGGGACCTCAGGGACCCGCTCTGGTGGCCTCAGGAAAGGCCAGTCCCCATGCGAGTTGCTAGGGGCCCTCTCGGGATTTCTCTCCCTTCCATGCCGCGGCCTAAACATTGTTTGGAGACGGGGCCGGATCCTGAGGATTCCTCTCCTGTGTTGACATGGATCTTGGGGTGCTTCTGAGACTCCCCAGGGGAGTCTGGCCTCGTCTCGAGTGGGGGCATGCACGTGCACTTTCCTCCCGAGCTGCAGCAGTAGGGTCACGCTTCCTGTCACGTGGATCAAGGGATCTGTGGCTTTCCCTCGAGGCTTTCCCACGAGGCTTTCCCACAGGGCTGTGCCACGTGCCACCTTGGTGTGAGTCGATCCTCGGCGTGAAAGACGAGCCGGTGAAGGGAAAAGAGGTTCCTCTGCAATGGACTGAGATATCTGGGGGACTCTTGGAATGGTGGCACGACCCTGGAGTTCCTCTCGCCGTTCCTGTTGAGAGGGCCTCCTCTTGAGATGCCACGGGAAGGCCGGGAACTCTTTCCCGATGAAGCAGGGAAAGGATCCCTCATCTCGAGCTAGGAGGCGGAAACGGGGTTACTCTGGATGTGGGAGGGACCCTCGTGTTTCCTCTCGAGTGGAGACGGGTATGTCGGGGAACTTCTTGATTTGCACCAAGGGTGTGCAGGACCCTTTCGAACTTCCAGAGGTGAGGTGAGATCAGCCTCGAGACACCTCTGTGGAAATGGGCCTCATCTCGCCTGGAGGGGAGAACCTCCTGGATTTTCTCGTGTTGTGGCAGGGCTTCACGAGTTACGACGGGGACCTCAGGGACCCACTCTCGTGGCCTCAGGAAAGGCCTGTCCCCATGCGAGTTGCTAGGGGCCAACTCGGGATACCTCTCCCGTCCATCCCGGGGCCTCAGACCTTGTGTGGAGTCGGGGCCGGAACCTGAGGATTCCTCTCCAGTGTTGCCATGGATCTTGGGGTGCTTCTGAGTCTCCCCAGGGGAGTCAGGCCTCGTCTCGAGTGGGGGCATGCACGTGCGCTTTCCTCCCTAGCTGCAGCAGTAGTGTCACGCTTCCTGTCACGTGGATCAAGGGATCTGTGGCTTTCCCTCGAGGCTTTCCCTCGAGGCTTTCCCACTAGGCTTTCCCACATGGCTGTGCCACGTGCCACTTTTGTGTGAGTCTATCCTCGGCGTGAAAGGCGAGCCGGTGAAGGGAAAAGAGTTTCCTCTGGAATGGACTGAGACATCTGGGGGACTCTTGGAAAGGTGGCACGAACCTGGAGTTCCTCTCGCCGTTCCTGTTGAGAGGGCCTCCTCTTGAGATGCGACGGGAACGCCGGGAACCCTTTCCCGACGAAGCAGGGAAAGGATCCCTCATCTCGAGCTACGAGGCGGAAACGGGGCTCCTCTGGATGTGGGCGGGACCCTCGTGTTTCCTCTCGTGTGGAGACGGGTATGTCGGGGAACTTCTTGATTTGCACCAAGGGTGTGAAGGACCCTTTCGAAGTTCCAGAGGTGAGGTGTGATCAGCCTCGAGACGCCTCAGCGGAAATGGGCCTCATCTCGCCTGGAGGGGAGAACCTCCTGGATTTTCTCGAGTTGCGGCAGGTCTTCTCGAGTTACGACGGGGACCTCAGGGACCCGCTCTGGTGGCCTCAGGAAAGGCCAGTCCCCATGCGAGTTGCTAGGGGCCATCTGGGGATTCCTCTCCCGTTCATGCCGGGGCCTAAGACCTTGTGTGGAGACGGGGCCGGAACCTGAGGATTCCTCTCCAGTGTTGCCATGGATCTTGGGGTGCCTCTGAGTCTCCCCAGGGGAGTCAGGCCTCGTCTCGGGTGGGGGCATGCACGTGCGCTTTACTCCCGAGCTGCAGCAGTAGTGTCACGCTTTCTGTCACGTGGATCAAGGGATCTGTGGCTTTCCCTCGAGGCTGTCCCTCGAGGCTTTCCCACGAGGCTTTCCCACAGGGCTGTGCCACGTGTCACCTTGGTGTGAGTCGATCCTCGGCGTGAAAGACGAGCCGGTGAAGGGAAAAGAGGTTCCTCTGGAATGGACTGAGACATCTGGGGGACTCTTGGAATGGTGGCACGACCCTGGAGTTCCTCTCGCCGTACCTGTAGAGAGGGCCTCCTCTTGAGATGCCACGGGAAGGCCGGGAACTCTTTCCCGACGAAGCAGGGAAAGGATCCCTCATCTCGAGCTAGGAGGCGGATAAGGGGCTACTCTGGATGTGGGCGGGACCCTCGTGTTTCCTCTAGAGTGGAGACGGGTATGTTGGGGAACTTCTTGATTTGCACCAAGGGTGTGCAGGACCCTTTCGAAGTTCCAGAGGTGAGGTGAGATCAGCCTCGAGACACCTCTGCGGAAATGGGCCTCATCTCGCCTGGTGGGGAGAACCTCCTGGATTTTCTCGTGTTGTGGCAGGGCTTCACGAGTTACGACGGGGACCTCAGGGACCCGATCTGGTGGCCTCAGGAAAGGCCTGTCCCCATGCGAGTTGCTAGGGGCCAACTCGGGATACCTCTCCCGTCCATGCCGGGGCCTCAGACCTTGTGTGGAGTCGGGGCCGGAACCTGAGGATTCCTCTCCAGTGTTGCCATGGATCTTGGGGTGCTTCTGAGACTCCCCAGGGGAGTCAGGCCTCGTCTCGAGTGGGGGCATGCACGTGCGCTTTCCTCCTGAGCTGCAGCAGTAGTGTCACGCTTCCTGTCACGTGGATCAAGGGATCTGTGGCTTTCCCTCGAGGCTTTCCCTCGAGGCTTTCTCACTAGGCTTTCCCACAGGGCTGCGCCACGTGCCACTTTTGTGTGAGTCTATCCTCGGCGTGAAAGGCGAGCCGGTGAAGGGAAAAGAGTTTCCTCTGGAATGGACTGAGACATCTGGGGGACTCTTGGAATGGTGGCACGACCCTGGAGTTCCTCTCGCCTTTCCTGTTTAGAGGGCCTCCTCTTGAGATGCGACGGGAACGCCGGGAACCCTTTCCCGACGAAGCAGGGAAAGGATCCCTCATCTCGAGCTACGAGGCGGAAACGGGGCACCTCTGGATGTGGGCGGGACCCTCGTGTTTCCTCTCGAGTGGAGACGGGTATGTTTCGGAACTTTTTGATTTGCACCAAGGGTGTGAAGGACCCTTTCGAAGTTCCGGAGGTGAGGTGTGATCAGCCTCGAGACGCCTGAGTGGAAATGGGCCCCATCTCGCCTGGAGGGGAGAACCTCCTGGATTTTCTCGAGTTGCGGCAGGTCTTCTCGAGTTACGACGGGGACCTCAGGGACCCGCTCTGGTGGCCTCAGGAAAGGCCAGTCCCCATGCGAGTTGCTAGGGGATCTCTCGGGATTCCTCTCCCTTTTCCTGCTTCGTCGGGAAAGGATCCCTCATCTCGAGCTACGAGGCGGAAACGGGGCTCCTCTGGATGTGGGCGGGACCGTCGTGTTTCCTCTCGAGTGGAGACGGGTATGCCGGGGAACTTCTTGATTTGCACCAAGGGTGTGAAGCACCCTTTCGAAGTTCCAGAGGTGAGGTGTGATCAGCCTGGAGACGCCTCAGCGGAAATGGGCCTCATCTCGCCTGGAGGGGAGAACCTCCTGGATTTTCTGGAGTTGCGGCAGGTCTTCTCGAGTTACGACGGGGACCTCAGGGACCCGCTCTGGTGGCCTCAGGAAAGGCCAGTCCCCATGCGAGTTGCTAGGGGACCTCTTGGGATTCCTCTCCCGTCCATGCCGGGGCCTCAGTCCTTGTGTGGAGTCGGGGCCCCAACCTGAGGATTCCACTCCAGTGTTGCCATGGATCTTGGGGTGCCTCTGAGTCTCCCCAGGGGAGTCAGGCCTCCTCTCGGGTGGGGGCATGCACGTGCACTTTCCTCCCGAGCTGCAGCAGTAGTGTCACGCTTTCTGTCACGTGGATCAAGGAATCTGAGGCTTTCCCTAGAGGCTGTCCCTTGAGGCTTTCCCACGAGGCTTTCCCACAGGTCTGTGCCACGTGCCACCTTGGTGTGAGTCGATCCTCGACGTGAAAGACGAGCCGGTGAAGGGAAAAGAGGTTCCTCTGGAATGGACTGAGACATCTGGGGGACTCTTGAAAGGTGGCACGACCCTGGAGTTCCTCTCGCCGTTCCTGTTGAAAGGGCCTCCTCTTGAGATACGACGGGAACGCCGGGAACTCTTTCCCGTCGAATCAGGGAAAGGCTCCCTCATCTCGACCTACGAGGCGGAAAAGTGGCTCCTCTGGATGTGGGCGGGACCCTCGTGTTTCCTCTCGAGTGGAGACCGGTATGTCGTGGAACTTCTTGATTTGCACCAAGGGTGTGAAGGACCCTTTCGAAGTTCCAGAGGTGAGGTGTGATCAGCCTCGAGACGCCTCAGCGGAAATGGGCCTCATCTCGCCTGGAGGGGAGAACCTCCTGGATTTTCTCGAGTTGCGGCAGTTCTTCTCGAGTTACGACGGGGACCTCAGGGACCCGCTCTGGTGGCCTCAGGAAAGGCCAGTCCCCATGCGAGTTGCTAGGGGACCTCTCGGGATTCCTCTCCCGTTCATGCCGGGGCTTAAGACGTTGAGTGGAGTCGGGGCCGGAACCTGAGGATTCCTCTCCAGTGTTGCCATGGATCTTGGGGTGCTTCTGAGTCTCCCCAGGGGAGTCAGGCATCGTCTCGAGTGGGGGCATGCACGTGCGCTTTCCTCCCGTGCTGCAGCAGTAGTGTCACGCTTCCTGTCACGTGGATCAAGGGATCTGTGGCTTTCCCTCGACGCTGTCCCTCGAGGCTTTCCCACGAGGCGTTCCCACAGTTCTGTGCCACGTGCCACCTTGGTGTGAGTCGATCCTCGGCGTGAGAGACGAGCCGGTGAAGGGAAAAGAGGTTCCTCTGGTATGGACTGAGACATCTGGGGGACTCTTGGAATGGTGGCACGACCCTGGAGTTCCTCTCGCCGTTCCTGTTGAGAGGGCCTCCTCTTGAGATGCGACGGGAACGCCGGGAACTCTTTCCCGACGAAGCAGGGAAAGGATCCCTCCTCTCGAGCTACGAGGCGGAAACGGGGCTCCTCTGGATGTGGGCGGGACCCTCGTGATTCCTCTCGAGTGGAGACGGGTATGTCGGGGAACTTCTTGATTTGCACCAAGGGTGTGAAGGACCCTTTCGAAGTTCCAGAGGTGAGGTGTGATCAGCCTGGAGATGCCTCAGCGGAAAAGGGCCTCATCTCGCCTGCAGGGGAGAACCTCCTGGATTTTCTCGAGTTGCGGAAGGTCTTCGCGCGTTACGACGGGGACCTCAGGGACCCGGTCTGGTGGTCTCAGGAAAGGTCAGTCCCCATGCGCGTTGCTAGGGGACCTCTCGGGATTCCTCTCCCGTCCATGCCGGGGCCTCAGTCCTTGTGTGGAGTCGGGGCCAGAACCTGAGGATTCCTCTCCAGTGTTGCCATGGATCTTGGAGTGCTTCTGAGGCTCCCCAGGGGAGTGAGGCCTCGTCTCGAGTGGGGGCATGCACGTGCCGTTTCCTCCCGAGCTGCAGCAGTAGTGTCACGCTTCCTGTCACGTGGATCAAGGGATCTGTGGCTTTCCCTCGAGGCTGTCCCTCGAGGCTTTCCCACGAGGCTTTCCCACAGGGCTGTGCCACGTGCCACCTTGGTGTGAGTCGATCCTCGGCGTGAAAGACGAGCCGGTGAAGGGAAAAGAGGTTCCTCTGGAATGGACTGAGACATCTGGGGGACTCTTGAAAGGTGGCACGACCCTGGAGTTCTTCTCGCCGTTCCTGTTGAGAGGGCCTCCTCTTGAGATGCGACGGGAACGCCGGGAACTCTTTCCCGTCGAAGCAGGGAAAGGCTCCCTCATCTCGACCTACGAGGCGGAAAAGTGGCTCCTCTGGATGTGGGCGGGACCCTCGTGTTCCCTCTCGAGTGGAGACGGGTATGTCGGGGAACTTCTTGATTTGCACCAAGGGTGTGAAGGACCCTTTCGAAGTTCCAGAGGTGAGGTGTGATCAGCCTCGAGACGCCTCAGCGGAAATGGGCCTCATCTCGCCTGGAGGGGAGAACCTCCTGGATTTTCTCGAGTTGCGGCAGGTCTTCTCGAGTTACGACGGGGACCTCAGGGACCCGCTCTGGTGGCCTCAGGAAAGGCCAGTCCCCATGCGAGTTGCTAGGGGCCCTCTCGGGATTTCTCTCCCTTCCATGCCGCGGCCTAAACATTGTTTGGAGACGGGGCCGGATCCTGAGGATTCCTCTCCTGTGTTGACATGGATCTTGGGGTGCTTCTGAGACTCCCCAGGGGAGTCTGGCCTCGTCTCGAGTGGGGGCATGCACGTGCACTTTCCTCCCGAGCTGCAGCAGTAGGGTCACGCTTCCTGTCACGTGGATCAAGGGATCTGTGGCTTTCCCTCGAGGCTTTCCCACGAGGATTTCCCACAGGGCTGTGCCACGTGCCACCTTGGTGTGAGTCGATCCTCGGCGTGAAAGACGAGCCGGTGAAGGGAAAAGAGGTTCCTCTGCAATGGACTGAGATATCTGGGGGACTCTTGGAATGGTGGCACGACCCTGGAGTTCCTCTCGCCGTTCCTGTTGAGAGGGCCTCCTCTTGAGATGCCACGGGAAGGCCGGGAACTCTTTCCCGATGAAGCAGGGAAAGGATCCCTCATCTCGAGCTAGGAGGCGGAAACGGGGTTACTCTGGATGTGGGAGGGACCCTCGTGTTTCCTCTCGAGTGGAGACGGGTATGTCGGGGAACTTCTTGATTTGCACCAAGGGTGTGCAGGACCCTTTCGAACTTCCAGAGGTGAGGTGAGATCAGCCTCGAGACACCTCTGTGGAAATGGGCCTCATCTCGCCTGGAGGGGAGAACCTCCTGGATTTTCTCGTGTTGTGGCAGGGCTTCACGAGTTACGACGGGGACCTCAGGGACCCACTCTCGTGGCCTCAGGAAAGGCCTGTCCCCATGCGAGTTGCTAGGGGCCAACTCGGGATACCTCTCCCGTCCATCCCGGGGCCTCAGACCTTGTGTGGAGTCGGGGCCGGAACCTGAGGATTCCTCTCCAGTGTTGCCATGGATCTTGGGGTGCTTCTGAGTCTCCCCAGGGGAGTCAGGCCTCGTCTCGAGTGGGGGCATGCACGTGCGCTTTCCTCCCTAGCTGCAGCAGTAGTGTCACGCTTCCTGTCACGTGGATCAAGGGATCTGTGGCTTTCCCTCGAGGCTTTCCCTCGAGGCTTTCCCACTAGGCTTTCCCACATGGCTGTGCCACGTGCCACTTTTGTGTGAGTCTATCCTCGGCGTGAAAGGCGAGCCGGTGAAGGGAAAAGAGTTTCCTCTGGAATGGACTGAGACATCTGGGGGACTCTTGGAAAGGTGGCACGAACCTGGAGTTCCTCTCGCCGTTCCTGTTGAGAGGGCCTCCTCTTGAGATGCGACGGGAACGCCGGGAACCCTTTCCCGACGAAGCAGGGAAAGGATCCCTCATCTCGAGCTACGAGGCGGAAACGGGGCTCCTCTGGATGTGGGCGGGACCCTCGTGTTTCCTCTCGTGTGGAGACGGGTATGTCGGGGAACTTCTTGATTTGCACCAAGGGTGTGAAGGACCCTTTCGAAGTTCCAGAGGTGAGGTGTGATCAGCCTCGAGACGCCTCAGCGGAAATGGGCCTCATCTCGCCTGGAGGGGAGAACCTCCTGGATTTTCTCGAGTTGCGGCAGGTCTTCTCGAGTTACGACGGGGACCTCAGGGACCCGCTCTGGTGGCCTCAGGAAAGGCCAGTCCCCATGCGAGTTGCTAGGGAACCTCTCGGGATTCCTCTCCCGTCCATGCTGGGGCCTCAGTCCTTGTGTGTAGTCGGGGCCGGAACCTGAGGATTCCTCTCCAGTGTTGTTATTGATCTTGGGTTGCTTCTTAGTCTCCCCTGGGGAGTCAGGCCTCGTCTCGAGTGGGGGCATGCACGTGCGCTTTCCTCCCGAGCTGCAGCAGTAGTGTCACGCTTCCTGTCACGTGGATCAAGGGATCTGCGACTTTCCCTCGAGGCTTTCCCACAGGGCTCTGCCACGTGCCACCTTGGTGTGAGTCGATCCTCGGCGTGAAAGACGAGCCGGTGAAGGGAAAAGAGGTTACTCTGGAATTGACTGAGACATCTGGGGGACTCTTGGAATGGTGGCACGACCCTGGAGTTCCTCTCGCCGTTCCTGTTGAGAGGGCCTCCTCTTGACATGCGACGGGAAGGCCGGGAAATCTTTCCCGAAGAAGCAGGGAAAGGATCCCTCATCTCGAGCTACGAGGCGGAAACGGGGCTCCTCTGGATGTGGGCGGGACCCTCGTGTTTCCTCTCGAGTGGAGACGGGTATGTCGGGGAACTTCTTGATTTTCACCAAGGGTGTGAAGGACTCTTTCGAAGTTCCAGAGGTGAGGTGTGATCAGCCTCGAGACGCCTCAGCGGAAATGGGCCTCATCTCGCCTGGAGGGGAGAACCTCCTGGATTTTGTCGAGTTGCGGCAGTTCTTCTCGAGTTACGACGGGGACCTCAGGGACCCGCTCTGGTGGCCTCAGGAAAGGCCAGTCCCCATGCGAGTTGCTAGGGGCCATCTGGGGATTCCTCTCCCGTTCATGCCGGGGCCTAAGACCTTGTGTGGAGACGGGGCCGGAACCTGAGGATTCCTCTCCAGTGTTGCCATGGATCTTGGGGTGCCTCTGAGTCTCCCCAGGGGAGTCAGGCCTCGTCTCGGGTGGGGGCATGCACGTGCGCTTTACTCCCGAGCTGCAGCAGTAGTGTCACGCTTTCTGTCACGTGGATCAAGGGATCTGTGGCTTTCCCTCGAGGCTGTCCCTCGAGGCTTTCCCACGAGGCTTTCCCACAGGGCTGTGCCACGTGTCACCTTGGTGTGAGTCGATCCTCGGCGTGAAAGACGAGCCGGTGAAGGGAAAAGAGGTTCCTCTGGAATGGACTGAGACATCTGGGGGACTCTTGGAATGGTGGCACGACCCTGGAGTTCCTCTCGCCGTACCTGTAGAGAGGGCCTCCTCTTGAGATGCCACGGGAAGGCCGGGAACTCTTTCCCGACGAAGCAGGGAAAGGATCCCTAATCTCGAGCTAGGAGGCGGATAAGGGGCTACTCTGGATGTGGGCGGGACCCTCGTGTTTCCTCTAGAGTGGAGACGGGTATGTTGGGGAACTTCTTGATTTGCACCAAGGGTGTGCAGGACCCTTTCGAAGTTCCAGAGGTGAGGTGAGATCAGCCTCGAGACACCTCTGCGGAAATGGGCCTCATCTCGCCTGGTGGGGAGAACCTCCTGGATTTTCTCGTGTTGTGGCAGGGCTTCACGAGTTACGACGGGGACCTCAGGGACCCGATCTGGTGGCCTCAGGAAAGGCCTGTCCCCATGCGAGTTGCTAGGGGCCAACTCGGGATACCTCTCCCGTCCATGCCAGGGCCTCAGACCTTGTGTGGAGTCGGGGCCGGAACCTGAGGATTCCTCTCCAGTGTTGCCATGGATCTTGGGGTGCTTCTGAGACTCCCCAGGGGAGTCAGGCCTCGTCTCGAGTGGGGGCATGCACGTGCGCTTTCCTCCTGAGCTGCAGCAGTAGTGTCACGCTTCCTGTCACGTGGATCAAGGGATCTGTGGCTTTCCCTCGAGGCTTTCCCTCGAGGCTTTCTCACTAGGCTTTCCCACAGGGCTGCGCCACGTGCCACTTTTGTGTGAGTCTATCCTCGGCGTGAAAGGCGAGCCGGTGAAGGGAAAAGAGTTTCCTCTGGAATGGACTGAGACATCTGGGGGACTCTTGGAATGGTGGCACGACCCTGGAGTTCCTCTCGCCTTTCCTGTTTAGAGGGCCTCCTCTTGAGATGCGACGGGAACGCCGGGAACCCTTTCCCGACGAAGCAGGGAAAGGATCCCTCATCTCGAGCTACGAGGCGGAAACGGGGCACCTCTGGATGTGGGCGGGACCCTCGTGTTTCCTCTCGAGTGGAGACGGGTATGTTTCGGAACTTTTTGATTTGCACCAAGGGTGTGAAGGACCCTTTCGAAGTTCCGGAGGTGAGGTGTGATCAGCCTCGAGACGCCTGAGTGGAAATGGGCCCCATCTCGCCTGGAGGGGAGAACCTCCTGGATTTTCTCGAGTTGCGGCAGGTCTTCTCGAGTTACGACGGGGACCTCAGGGACCCGCTCTGGTGGCCTCAGGAAAGGCCAGTCCCCATGCGAGTTGCTAGGGGACCTCTCGGGATTCCTCTCCCTTTTCCTGCTTCGTCGGGAAAGGATCCCTCATCTCGAGCTACGAGGCGGAAACGGGGCTCCTCTGGATGTGGGCGGGACCGTCGTGTTTCCTCTCGAGTGGAGACGGGTATGCCGGGGAACTTCTTGATTTGCACCAAGGGTGTGAAGCACCCTTTCGAAGTTCCAGAGGTGAGGTGTGATCAGCCTGGAGACGCCTCAGCGGAAATGGGCGTCATCTCGCCTGGAGGGGAGAACCTCCTGGATTTTCTCGAGTTGCGGCAGGTCTTCTCGAGTTACGACGGGGACCTCAGGGACCCGCTCTGGTGGCCTCAGGAAAGGCCAGTCCCCATGCGAGTTGCTAGGGGACCTCTCGGGATTCCTCTCCCTTCCATGCCGGGGCCTCAGTCCTTGTGTGGAGTCGGGGCTGGAACCTGAGGATTTCTCTCCAGAGTTGCCATGGATCTTGGGGTGCTTCTGAGTATCCCCAGGGGAGTCAGGCCTTGTCTCGAGTGGGGGCATGCACGTGCGCTTTCCTCCCAAGCTGCAGTACTAGTGTCACGCTTCCTGTCACGTGGATCAAGGGATCTGTGGCTTTCCCACGAGGCTTTCCCACAGGGCTGTGCCACGTGCCACCTTGGTGTGAGTCGATCCTCGGCATTAAATACGAGCCGGTGAAGGGAAAAGAGATTCCTCTGGAATGGACTGAGATATCTGGGGGACTCTTGGAATGGTGGCACGACCCTGGAGTTCCTCTCGCCGTTCCTGTTTAGAGGGCCTCCTCTTGAGATGCGACGGGAACGCCGGGAACCCTTTCCCGACGAAGCAGGGAAAGGATCCCTCATCTCGAGCTACGAGGCGGAAACGGGGCTCCTCTGGATGTGGGCGGGACCGTCGTGTTTCCTCTCGAGTGGAGACGGGTATGCCGGGGAACTTCTTGATTTGCACCAAGGGTGTGAAGCACCCTTTCGAAGTTCCAGAGGTGAGGTGTGATCAGCCTGGAGACGCCTCAGCGGAAATGGGCCTCATCTCGCCTGGAGGGGAGAACCTCCTGGATTTTCTCGAGTTGCGGCAGGTCTTCTCGAGTTACGACGGGGACCTCAGGGACCCGCTCTGGTGGCCTCAGGAAAGGCCAGTCCCCATGCGAGTTGCTAGGGGACCTCTTGGGATTCCTCTCCCGTCCATGCCGGGGCCTCAGTCCTTGTGTGGAGTCGGGGCCCCAACCTGAGGATTCCACTCCAGTGTTGCCATGGATCTTGGGGTGCCTCTGAGTCTCCCCAGGGGAGTCAGGCCTCCTCTCGGGTGGGGGCATGCACGTGCACTTTCCTCCCGAGCTGCAGCAGTAGTGTCACGCTTTCTGTCACGTGGATCAAGGAATCTGAGGCTTTCCCTAGAGGCTGTCCCTTGAGGCTTTCCCACGAGGCTTTCCCACAGGTCTGTGCCACGTGCCACCTTGGTGTGAGTCGATCCTCGACGTGAAAGACGAGCCGGTGAAGGGAAAAGAGGTTCCTCTGGAATGGACTGAGACATCTGGGGGACTCTTGAAAGGTGGCACGACCCTGGAGTTCCTCTCGCCGTTCCTGTTGAAAGGGCCTCCTCTTGAGATACGACGGGAACGCCGGGAACTCTTTCCCGTCGAATCAGGGAAAGGCTCCCTCATCTCGACCTACGAGGCGGAAAAGTGGCTCCTCTGGATGTGGGCGGGACCCTCGTGTTTCCTCTCGAGTGGAGACCGGTATGTCGTGGAACTTCTTGATTTGCACCAAGGGTGTGAAGGACCCTTTCGAAGTTCCAGAGGTGAGGTGTGATCAGCCTCGAGACGCCTCAGCGGAAATGGGCCTCATCTCGCCTGGAGGGGAGAACCTCCTGGATTTTCTCGAGTTGCGGCAGTTCTTCTCGAGTTACGACGGGGACCTCAGGGACCCGCTCTGGTGGCCTCAGGAAAGGCCAGTCCCCATGCGAGTTGCTAGGGGACCTCTCGGGATTCCTCTCCCGTTCATGCCGGGGCTTAAGACGTTGAGTGGAGTCGGGGCCGGAACCTGAGGATTCCTCTCCAGTGTTGCCATGGATCTTGGGGTGCTTCTGAGTCTCCCCAGGGGAGTCAGGCATCGTCTCGAGTGGGGGCATGCACGTGCGCTTTCCTCCCGTGCTGCAGCAGTAGTGTCACGCTTCCTGTCACGTGGATCAAGGGATCTGTGGCTTTCCCTCGACGCTGTCCCTCGAGGCTTTCCCACGAGGCGTTCCCACAGTTCTGTGCCACGTGCCACCTTGGTGTGAGTCGATCCTCGGCGTGAGAGACGAGCCGGTGAAGGGAAAAGAGGTTCCTCTGGTATGGACTGAGACATCTGGGGGACTCTTGGAATGGTGGCACGACCCTGGAGTTCCTCTCGCCGTTCCTGTTGAGAGGGCCTCCTCTTGAGATGCGACGGGAACGCCGGGAACTCTTTCCCGACGAAGCAGGGAAAGGATCCCTCCTCTCGAGCTACGAGGCGGAAACGGGGCTCCTCTGGATGTGGGCGGGACCCTCGTGATTCCTCTCGAGTGGAGACGGGTATGTCGGGGAACTTCTTGATTTGCACCAAGGGTGTGAAGGACCCTTTCGAAGTTCCAGAGGTGAGGTGTGATCAGCCTGGAGATGCCTCAGCGGAAAAGGGCCTCATCTCGCCTGCAGGGGAGAACCTCCTGGATTTTCTCGAGTTGCGGAAGGTCTTCGCGCGTTACGACGGGGACCTCAGGGACCCGGTCTGGTGGTCTCAGGAAAGGTCAGTCCCCATGCGCGTTGCTAGGGGACCTCTCGGGATTCCTCTCCCATCCATGCCGGGGCCTCAGTCCTTGTGTGGAGTCGGGGCCAGAACCTGAGGATTCCTCTCCAGTGTTGCCATGGATCTTGGAGTGCTTCTGAGGCTCCCCAGGGGAGTGAGGCCTCGTCTCGAGTGGGGGCATGCACGTGCCGTTTCCTCCCGAGCTGCAGCAGTAGTGTCACGCTTCCTGTCACGTGGATCAAGGGATCTGTGGCTTTCCCTCGAGGCTGTCCCTCGAGGCTTTCCCACGAGGCTTTCCCACAGGGCTGTGCCACGTGCCACCTTGGTGTGAGTCGATCCTCGGCGTGAAAGACGAGCCGGTGAAGGGAAAAGAGGTTCCTCTGGAATGGACTGAGACATCTGGGGGACTCTTGGAATGGTGGCACGACCCTGGAGTTCCTCTCGCCGTTCCTGTTGAGAGGGCCTCTTCTTGAGATGCGACGGGAACGCCGGGAACTCTTTCCCGACGAAGCAGGGAAAGGATCCCTCATCTCGAGCTACGAGGCGGAAACGGGGCTCCTCTGGATGTGGTCGGGGCCCTCGTGATTCCTCTCGAGTGGAGACGGGTATGCCGGGGAACTTCTTGATTTGCACCAAGGGTGTGAAGCACCCTTTCGAAGTTCCAGAGGTGAGGTGTGATCAGCCTGGAGACGCCTCAGCGGAAATGGGCGTCATCTCGCCTGGAGGGGAGAACCTCCTGGATTTTCTCGAGTTGCGGCAGGTCTTCTCGAGTTACGACGGGGACCTCAGGGACCCGCTCTGGTGGCCTCAGGAAAGGCCAGTCCCCATGCGAGTTGCTAGGGGACCTCTCGGGATTCCTCTCCCGTCCATGCCGGGCCTCAGTCCTTGTGTGTAGTCGGGGCTGGAACCTGAGGATTTCTCTCCAGTGTTGCCATGGATCTTGGGGTGCTTCTGAGTATCCCCAGGGGAGTCAGGCCTTGTCTCGAGTGGGGGCATGCACGTGCGCTTTCCTCCCAAGCTGCAGCAGTAGTGTCACGCTTCCTGTCACGTGGATCAAGGGATCTGGGGCTTTCCCACGAGGCTTTCCCACAGGGCTGTGCCACGTGCCACCTTGGTGTGAGTCGATCCTCGCCGTGAAAGACGAGCCGGTGAAGGGAAAAGAGGTTCCTCTGGAATGGACTGAGACATCTGGGGGACTCTTGAAAGGTGGCACGACCCTGGAGTTCTTCTCGCCGTTCCTGTTGAGAGGGCCTCCTCTTGAGATGCGACGGGAACGCCGGGAACTCTTTCCCGTCGAAGCAGGGAAAGGCTCCCTCATCTCGACCTACGAGGCGGAAAAGTGGCTCCTCTGGATGTGGGCGGGACCCTCGTGTTTCCTCTCGAGTGGAGACGGGTATGTCGGGGAACTTCTTGATTTGCACCAAGGGTGTGAAGGACCCTTTCGAAGTTCCAGAGGTGAGGTGTGATCAGCCTCGAGACGCCTCAGCGGAAATGGGCCTCATCTCGCCTGGAGGGGAGAACCTCCTGGATTTTCTCGAGTTGCGGCAGGTCTTCTCGAGTTACGACGGGGATCTCAGGGACCCGCTCTGGTGGCCTCAGGAAAGGCCAGTCCCCATGCGAGTTGCTAGGGGCCCTCTCGGGATTTTTCTCCCTTCCATGCCGCGGCCTAAACATTGTTTGGAGACGGGGCCGGATCCTGAGGATTCCTCTCCTGTGTTGACATGGATCTTGGGGTGCTTCTGAGACTCCCCAGGGGAGTCTGGCCTCGTCTCGAGTGGGGGCATGCACGTGCACTTTCCTCCCGAGCTGCAGCAGTAGGGTCACGCTTCCTGTCACGTGGATCAAGGGATCTGTGGCTTTCCCTCGAGGCTTTCCCACGAGGCTTTCCCACAGGGCTGTGCCACGTGCCACCTTGGTGTGAGTCGATCCTCGGCGTGAAAGACGAGCCGGTGAAGGGAAAAGAGGTTCCTCTGCAATGGACTGAGATATCTGGGGGACTCTTGGAATGGTGGCACGACCCTGGAGTTCCTCTCGCCGTTCCTGTTGAGAGGGCCTCCTCTTGAGATGCCACGGGTAGGCCGGGAACTCTTTCCCGATGAAGCAGGGAAAGGATCCCTCTTCTCGAGCTAGGAGGCGGAAACGGGGCTCCTCTGGATGTGGGAGGGACCCTCGTGTTTCCTCTCGTGTGGAGACGGGTATGTCGGGGAACTTCTTGATTTGCACCAAGGGTGTGAAGGACCCTTTCGAAGTTCCAGAGGTGAGGTGTGATCAGCCTCGAGACGCCTCAGCGGAAATGGGCCTCATCTCGCCTGGAGGGGAGAACCTCCTGGATTTTCTCGAGTTGCGGCAGGTCTTCTCGAGTTACGACGGGGACCTCAGGGACCCGCTCTGGTGGCCTCAGGAAAGGCCAGTCCCCATGCGAGTTGCTAGGGGACCTCTCGGGATTCCTCTCCCGTCCATGCCGGGGCCTCAGTCCTTGTGTGGAGTCGGGGCCGGAACCTGAGGATTCCTCTCCAGTGTTGCCATTGATCTTGGGGTGCTTCTTAGTCTCCCCTGGGGAGTCAGGCCTCGTCTCGAGTGGGGGCATGCACGTGCGCTTTCCTCCCGAGCTGCAGCAGTAGTGTCACGCTTCCTGTCACGTGGATCAAGGGATCTGCGACTTTCCCTCGAGACTTTCCCACAGGGCTCTGCCACGTGCCACCTTGGTGTGAGTCGATCCTCGGCGTGAAAGACGAGCCGGTGAAGGGAAAAGAGGTTACTCTGGAATTGACAGACATCTGGGGGACTCTTGGAATGGTGGCACGACCCTGGAGTTCCTCTCGTCGTTCCTGTTGAGAGGGCCTCCTCTTGAGATGCGACAGGAACGCCGGGAATTCTTTCCTGACGAAGCATGGAAAGGATCCCTCACCTCGAGCTACGAGGCGGAAAGGGGGCTCCTCTGGATGTGGGCGGGACCCTCGTGTTTCCTCTCGAGTGGAGACGGGTATGTCGGGGAACTTCTTGAGTTGCACCAAGGGTGTGATGGACCCTTTTGACGTTCCAGAGGTGAGGTGTGATTAGCCCAGAGAAGCCTCTGCAGAAATGGGCCTCATCTCGCCTGCAGGGGGAGAACCTCCTGGATATTCTCGAGTTGCGGCAGGTCTTCTCGAGTTACGACGGGGACTTCAGGGACCCGCTCTGGTGGCCTCAGGAAGGGCCAGGCCCCATGCGAGATGCTAGGGGCCATCTCGTGATTTCTCTCCCGTCGATGCCGGGGCCTAAGACCTTGTGTGGAGTCGGGGCCGGAACCTGAGGATTCCTCTCCAGTGTTGACATGGATCTTGGGGTGCCTCTGAGTCTCCCAGGGGAGTCAGGCCTCATCTCAAGTGGGGGCATGCACGTGCGCTTCTCTCATGAGCTGCAGCAGTAGGGTCACGCTTCCTGTCACGTTGATCAAGGAATCTGTGGCTTTCCCTCGAGGCTTTCCCTCGAGGCTTTCCCTCGAGGCTTTCCCACGAGGCTTTCCCACAGGGCTGTGCCAAGTGCCACCTTGGTGTGAGTCGATCCTCGGCGTGAAAGACGAGCCGGTGAAGGGAAAAGAGGTTCCTCTGGAAGGACTGAGATTTCTGGGGGACTCTTGGAATGGTGGCACGACCCTGGAGTTACTCTCGCCGTTCCTGTTGAGAGGGCCTCTTCTTGAGATGCGACGGGAACGCCGGGAACTCTTTCCCGACGAAGCAGTGAAAGGATCCCTCACCTCGAGCTACGAGGATGAAACGGGGCTCCTCTGGATGTCGGCGGGATCTTCGTGTTTCCTGTCGAGTGGAGACGGGTATGTCGGGGAACTTCTTGAGTTGCACCAAGGGTGTGAAGGAACCTTTCGACGTTCCAGAGGTGAGGTGTGATTAGCCCCGAGAAGCCTCTGCGGAAATGGGCCTCCTCTCGCCTGCAGGGGAGAACCTCCTGGATTTTCTCAAGTTGCGGCAGGTCTTCTCGAGTTACGACGGGACCTCAGGGACCCGCTCTGGTGGCCTCAGGAAGGGCCAGTCCCCATGCAAGTTGCTAGGGGCCATCTCAGGATTCCTCTCCCGTCGATGTCGGGGCCTAAGACCTTGTGTGGAGTCGGGGCCGGAACCTGAGCATTTCTCTCCAGTGTTGACATGGATCTTGGGGTGCCTCTGAGTCTCCCCAGGGGAGTCAGGCCTCGTCTCGACTGGGGGCATGCACGTGCGCTTTTCTCCCGAGCTGCAGCAGTAGGGTCACGCTTCCTGTCACATGGATCAAGGGATCTGTGGCTTTCCCTCGAGTCTTTCCCACGAGGCTTTCCCAAGAGGCTTTCCCACAGGGCTGTGCCAAGTGCCACCTTGGTGTGAGTCGATCCTCGGCGTGAAAGACGAGCCGGTGAAGGGAAAAGAGGTTCCTCTGGAATGGACTGAGACATATGGGGGACTCGTGGAATGGTGGCAAGACCCTGGAGTTCCTCTCGCCGTTCCTGTTGAGAGGGCCACCTCTTGAGATGCGACGGGAATGCCGGGAATTCTTTCCCGACGAAGCAGGGAAAGGATCCCTCACCTCGAGCTACGAGGCGGAAACGGGGCTCCTCTGGATGTGGGCGGGACCCTCGTGTTTCCTCTCGAGTGGAGACGGGTATGTCGGGGAACTTCTTGAGTTGTACCAAGGGTGTGAAGGACCCTTTCGAAGTTCTAGAGGTGAGGTGTGATTAGCCCCGAGAAGCCTGTGCGGAAATGGGCCTCCTCTCGCCTGGAGGGGAGAACCTCCTGGATTTTGTCGAGTTGCGGCAGGTCTTCTCGTGTTACGACGGGGACCTCAGGGACCCGCTCTGGTGGCCTCACGAAGGGCCAGTCCCCATGCGAGTTGCTAGGGGCCATCTCGGGATACCTCTCCCGTTGATGTCGCGGCCTAAGACCTTGTGTGGAGTCGGGGCCGGAACCTGAGCATTCCTCTCCAGTGTTGACATGGATCTTGGGGTGCCTCTGAGTCTCCCCAGGGGAGTCAGGCTTCGTCTCGAATGGGGGCATGCACGTGCGCTTTCCTCCCGAGCTGCAGCAGTAGGGTCACGCTTCCTGTCACGTGGATCAAGGGATCTGTGGCTTTCCCTCGAGGCTTTCCCTCGAGGCTTTCCCACGAGGCTTTCCCACAGGGCTGTGCCAAGTGCCACCTTGGTGTGAGTCGATCCTCCGCGTGAAAGACGAGCCGGTGAAGGGAAAAGAGGTTCCTCTGGATGGACTGAGACATCTGGGGGACTCTTCGATTGGTGGCACGACCCTGGAGTTCCTCTCGCCGATCCTGTTGAGAGGGCCTCTTCTTGAGATGCGACGGGAACGCCCGGAATACTTTCCCAACGAAGCAGGGAAAGGATCCCGCACCTCGAGCTACGAGGCGGAAACGGGGCTCCTCTGGATGTGGACGGGACCATCGTGTTTCCTGTCGAGTGGAGACGGGTATGTCGGGGAACTTCTTGAGTTGCACCAAGGGTGTGAAGGACCCTTTCGAAGTTCTAGAGGTGAGGTGTGATTAGCCCCGAGAAGCCTGTGGGGAAATGGGCCTCCTCTCGCCTGGAGGGGAGAACCTCCTGGATTTTCTCGAGTTGCGGCAGGTCTTCTCAAGTTACGACGGGGACTTCATGGACCCGCTCTGGTGGCCTCAGGAAGGGCCAGTCCCCATGCGAGTTGCTAGGGGCCATCTCGGGATTCCTCTCCCGTCGATCCCGGGGCCTAAGACCTTGTGTGGTGTCGGGGCCGGAACGTGAGCATTCCTCTCCAGTGTTGACATGGATCTTGGGGTGCCTCTGAGTCTCCCCAGGGGAGTCAGGCTTCGTCTCGAATGGGGGCATGCACGTGTGCTTTTCTCCCGATCTGCAGCAGTAGGGTCACGCTTCCTGTCACGTGGATCAAGGGATCTGTGGCTTTCCCTCGAGGCTTTCCCACGAGGCTTTCCCACAGGGCTGTGCCACGTGCCACCTTGGTGTGAGTCGATCCTCGGCGTGAAAGACGAGCCGGTGAAGGGAAAAGAGGTTCCTCTGCAATGGACTGAGATATCTGGGGGACTCTTGGAATGGTGGCACGACCCTGGAGTTCCTCTCGCCGTTCCTGTTGAGAGGGCCTCCTCTTGAGATGCCACGGGAAGGCCGGGAACTCTTTCCCGATGAAGCAGGGAAAGGATCCCTCATCTCGAGCTAGGAGGCGGAAACGGGGCTCCTCTGGATGTGGGCGGGACCCTCGTGTTTCCTCTCGAGTGGAGACGGGTATGTTTCGGAACTTTTTGATTTGCACCAAGGGTGTGAAGGACCCTTTCGAAGTTCCGGAGGTGAGGTGTGATCAGCCTCGAGACGCCTGAGTGGAAATGGGCCCCATCTCCCCTGGAGGGGAGAACCTCCTGGATTTTCTCGAGTTGCGGCAGGTCTTCTCGAGTTACGACGGGGACCTCAGGGACCCGCTCTGGTGGCCTCAGGAAAGGCCAGTCCCCATGCGAGTTGCTAGGGGACCTCTTGGGATTCCTCTCCCGTCCATGCCGGGCCTCAGTCCTTGTGTGTAGTCGGGGCTGGAACCTGAGGATTTCTCTCCAGTGTTGCCATGGATCTTGGGGTGCTTCTGAGTATCCCCAGGGGAGTCAGGCCTTGTCTCGAGTGGGGGCATGCACGTGCGCTTTCCTCCCGAGCTGCAGCAGTAGTGTCACGCTTCCTGTCACGTGGATCAAGGGATCTGGGGCTTTCCCACGAGGCTTTCCCACAGGGCTGTGCCACGTGCCACCTTGGTGTGAGTCGATCCTCGCCGTGAAGGACGAGCCGGTGAAGGGAAAAGAGGTTCCTCTGGAATGGACTGAGACATCTGGGGGACTCTTGAAAGGTGGCACGACCCTGGAGTTCTTCTCGCCGTTCCTGTTGAGAGGGCCTCCTCTTGAGATGCGACGGGAACGCCGGGAACTCTTTCCCGTCGAAGCAGGGAAAGGCTCCCTCATCTCGACCTACGAGGCGGAAAAGTGGCTCCTCTGGATGTGGGCGGGACCCTCGTGTTTCCTCTCGAGTGGAGACGGGTATGTCGGGGAACTTCTTGATTTGCACCAAGGGTGTGAAGGACCCTTTCGAAGTTCCAGAGGTGAGGTGTGATCAGCCTCGAGACGCCTCAGCGGAAATGGGCCTCATCTCGCCTGGAGGGGAGAACCTCCTGGATTTTCTCGAGTTGCGGCAGGTCTTCTCGAGTTACGACGGGATCTCAGGGACCCGCTCTGGTGGCCTCAGGAAAGGCCAGTCCCCATGCGAGTTGCTAGGGGCCCTCTCGGGATTTCTCTCCCTTCCATGCCGCGGCCTAAACATTGTTTGGAGACGGGGCCGGATCCTGAGGATTCCTCTCCTGTGTTAACATGGATCTTGGGGTGCTTCTGAGACTCCCCAGGGGAGTCTGGCCTCGTCTCGAGTGGGGGCATGCACGTGCACTTTCCTCCCGAGCTGCAGCAGTAGGGTCACGCTTCCTGTCACGTGGATCAAGGGATCTGTGGCTTTCCCTCGAGGCTTTCCCACGAGGCTTTCCCACAGGGCTGTGCCACGAGCCACCTTGGTGTGAGTCGATCCTCGGCGTGAAAGACGAGCCGGTGAAGGGAAAAGAGGTTACTCTGGAATTGACAGACATCTGGGGACTCTTGGAATGGTGGCACGACCCTGGAGTTCCTCTCGCCGTTCGTGTTGAGAGGGCCTCCTCTTGACATGCGACGGGAAGGCCGGGAAATCTTTCCCGAAGAAGCAGGGAAAGGATCCCTCATCTCGAGCTACGAGGCGGAAACGGGGCTCCTCTGGATGTGGGCGGGACCCTCGTGTTTCCTCTCGAGTGGAGACGGGTATGTCGGGGAACTTCTTGATTTGCACCAAGGGTGTGAAGGACTCTTTCGAAGTTCCAGAGGTGAGGTGTGATCAGCCTCGAGACGCCTCAGCGGAAATGGGCCTCATCTCGCCTGGAGGGGAGAACCTCCTGGATTTTGTCGAGTTGCGGCAGGTCTTCTCGAGTTATGACGGGGACCTCAGGGACCCGCTCTGGTGGCCTCAGGAAAGGCCACTACCCATGCGAGTTGCTAGGGGCCATCTCGGGATTCCTCTCCCGTTCATGCCGGGGCCTAAGACCTTGTGTGGAGACGGGGCCGGAACCTGAGGATTCCTCTCCAGTGTTGCCATGGATCTTGGGGTGCCTCTGAGTCTCCCCAGGGGAGTCAGGCCTCGTCTCGGGTGGGGGCATGCACGTGCGCTTTACTCCCGAACTGCAGCAGTAGTGTCACGCTTTCTGTCACGTGGATCAAGGGATCTGTGGCTTTCCCTCGAGGCTGTCCCTCGAGGCTTTCCCACGAGGCTTTCCCACAGGGCTGTGCCACGTGCCACCTTGGTGTGAGTCGATCCTCGGCGTGAAAGATGAGCCGGTGAAGGGAAAAGAGGTTACTCTGGAATGGACTGAGACATCTGGGGGACTCTTGAAATGGTGGCACGACCCTGGCGTTCCTCTCGCCGTTCCTGTTGAGAGGGCCTCCTCTTGAGATGCGACGGGAACGCCGGGAACTCTTTCCCGACGAAGCAGGGAAAGGATCCCTCATCTCGAGCTACGAGGCAGAAACGGGGCTCCTCTGTATGTGGGCGGGGCCCTCGTGATTCCTCTCGAGTGGAGACGGGTATGCCGGGGAACTTCTTGATTTGCACCAAGGGTGTGAAGCACCCTTTCGAAGTTCCAGAGGTGAGGTGTGATCAGCCTGGAGACGCCTCAGCGGAAATGGGCGTCATCTCGCCTGGAGGGGAGAACCTCCTGGATTTTCTCGAGTTGCGGCAGGTCTTCTCGAGTTACGACGGGGACCTCAGGGACCCGCTCTGGTGGCCTCAGGAAAGGCCAGTCCCCATGCGAGTTGCTAGGGGACCTCTCGGGATTCCTCTCCCGTCCATGCCGGGCCTCAGTCCTTGTGTGTAGTCGGGGCTGGAACCTGAGGATTTCTCTCCAGTGTTGCCATGGATCTTGGGGTGCTTCTGAGTATCCCCAGGGGAGTCAGGCCTTGTCTCGAGTGGGGGCATGCATGTGCGCTTTCCTCCCAAGCTGCAGCAGTAGTGTCACGCTTCCTGTCACGTGGATCAAGGGATCTGGGGCTTTCCCACGAGGCTTTCCCACAGGGCTGTGCCACGTGCCACCTTGGTGTGAGTCGATCCTCGGCGTGAAAGACGAGCCGGTGAAGGGAAAAGAGGTTCCTCTGGAATGGACTGAGACATCTGGGGGACTCTTGAAAGGTGGCACGACCCTGGAGTTCTTCTCGCCGTTCCTGTTGAGAGGGCCTCCTCTTGAGATGCGACGGGAACGCCGGGAACTCTTTCCCGTCGAAGCAGGGAAAGGCTCCCTCATCTCGACCTACGAGGCGGAAAAGTGGCTCCTCTGGATGTGGGCGGGACCCTCGTGTTTCCTCTCGAGTGGAGACGGGTATGTCGGGGAACTTCTTGATTTGCACCAAGGGTGTGAAGGACCCTTTCGAAGTTCCAGAGGTGAGGTGTGATCAGCCTCGAGACGCCTCAGCGGAAATGGGCCTCATCTCGCCTGGAGGGGAGAACCTCCTGGATTTTCTCCAGTTGCGGCAGGTCTTCTCGAGTTACGACGGGGATCTCAGGGACCCGCTCTGGTGGCCTCAGGAAAGGCCAGTCCCCATGCAAGTTGCTAGGGGCCCTCTCGGGATTTCTCTCCCTTCCATGCCGCGGCCTAAACATTGTTTGGAGACGGGGCCGGATCCTGAGGATTCCTCTCCTGTGTTGACATGGATCTTGGGGTGCTTCTGAGACTCCCCAGGGGAGTCTGGCCTCGTCTCGAGTGGGGGCATGCACGTGCACTTTCCTCCCGAGCTGCAGCAGTAGGGTCACGCTTCCTGTCACGTGGATCAAGGGATCTGTGGCTTTCCCTCGAGGCTTTCCCACGAGGCTTTCCCACAGGGCTGTGCCACGTGCCACCTTGGTGTGAGTCGATCCTCGGCGTGAACGACGAGCCGGTGAAGGGAAAAGAGGTTACTCAGGAATTGACAGACATCTGCGGGACTCTTGGAATGGTGGCACGACCCTGGAGTTCCTCTCGCCGTTCGTGTTGAGAGGGCCTCCTCTTGACATGCGACGGGAAGGCCGGGAAATCGTTCCCGAAGAAGCAGGGAAAGGATCCCTCATCTCGAGCTATGAGGCGGAAACGGGGCTCCTCTGGATGTGGGAGGGACCCTCGTGTTTCCTCTCGAGTGGAGACGGGTGTGTCGGGGAACTTCTTGATTTGCACCAAGGGTGTGAAGGACTCTTTCGAAGTTCCAGAGGTGAGGTGTGATCAGCCTCGAGACGCCTCAGCGGAAATGGGCCTCATCTCGCCTGGAGGGGAGAACCTCCTGGATTTTGTCGAGTTGCGGCAGGTCTTCTCGAGTTACGACGGGGACCTCAGGGACCCGCTCTGGTGGCCTCAGGAAAGGCCAGTCCCCATGCGAGTTGCTAGGGGCCATCTCGGGATTCCTCTCCCGTTCATGCCGGGGCCTAAGACCTTGTGTGGAGACGGGGCCGGAACCTGAGGATTCCTCTCCAGTGTTGCCATGGATCTTGGGGTGCCTCTGAGTCTCCCCAGGGGAGTCAGGCCTCGTCTCGAGTGGGGGCATGCACGTGCGCTTTCCTCCCGAGCTGCAGCAGTATTGTCACGCTTCCTGTCAAGTGGATCAAGGGATCTGCGACTTTCCCTCGAGACTTTCCCACAGGGCTCTGCCACGTGCCACCTTGGTGTGAGTCGATCCTCGGCGTGAAAGACGAGCCGGTGAAGGGAAAAGAGGTTACTCTGGAATTGACAGACATCTGGGGGACTCTTGGAATGGTGGCACGACCCTGGAGTTCCTCTCGCCGTTCGTGTTGAGAGGGCCTCCTCTTGACATGCGACGGGAAGGCCGGGAAATCTTTCCCGAAGAAGCAGGGAAAGGATCCCTCATCTCGAGCTATGAGGCGGAAACGGGGCTCCTCTGGATGTGGGCGGGACCCTCGTGTTTCCTCTCGAGTGGAGACGGGTATGTCGGGGAACTTCTTGATTTTCACCAAGGGTGTGAAGGACTCTTTCGAAGTTCCAGAGGTGAGGTGTGATCAGCCTCGAGACGCCTCAGCGGAAATGGGCCTCATCTCGCCTGGAGGGGAGAACCTCCTGGATTTTGTCGAGTTGCGGCAGGTCTTCTCGAGTTACGACGGGGACCTCAGGGACCCGCTCTGGTGGCCTCAGGAAAGGCCAGTCCCCATGCGAGTTGCTAGGGGCCATCTCGGGATTCCTCTCCCGTTCATGCCGGGGCCTAAGACCTTGTGTGGAGACGGGGCCGGAACCTGAGGATTCCTCTCCAGTGTTGCCATGGATCTTGGGGTGCCTCTGAGTCTCCCCAGGGGAGTCAGGCCTCGTCTCGGGTGGGGGCATGCACGTGCGCTTTACTCCCGAGCTGCAGCAGTAGTGTCACGCTCTCTGTCACGTGGATCAAGGGATCTGTGGCTTTCCCTCGAGGCTGTCCCTCGAGGCTTTCCCACGAGGCTTTCCCACAGGGCTGTGCCACGTGCCACCTTGGTGTGAGTCGATCCTCGGCGTGAAAGATGAGCCGGTGAAGGGAAAAGAGGTTACTCTGGAATGGACTGAGACATCTGGGGGACTCTTGAAATGGTGGCACGACCCTGGCGTTCCTCTCGCCGTTCCTGTTGAGAGGGCCTCCTCTTGAGATGCGACGGGAACGCCGGGAACTCTTTCCCGAAGAAGCAGGGAAAGGATCCCTCATCTCGAGCTATGAGGCGGAAACGGGGCTCCTCTGGATGTGGGCGGGACCCTCGTGTTTCCTCTCGAGTGGAGACGGGTATGTCGGGGAACTTCTTGATTTTCACCAAGGGTGTGAAGGACTCTTTCGAAGTTCCAGAGGTGAGGTGTGATCAGCCTCGAGACGCCTCAGCGGAAATGGGCCTCATCTCGCCTGGAGGGGAGAACCTCCTGGATTTTGTCGAGTTGCGGCAGGTCTTCTCGAGTTACGACGGGGACCTCAGGGACCCGCTCTGGTGGCCTCAGGAAAGGCCAGTCCCCATGCGAGTTGCTAGGGGCCATCTCGGGATTCCTCTCCCGTTCATGCCGGGGCCTAAGACCTTGTGTGGAGACGGGGCCGGAACCTGAGGATTCCTCTCCAGTGTTGCCATGGATCTTGGGGTGCCTCTGAGTCTCCCCAGGGGAGTCAGGCCTCGTCTCGGGTGGGGGCATGCACGTGCGCTTTACTCCCGAGCTGCAGCAGTAGTGTCACGCTCTCTGTCACGTGGATCAAGGGATCTGTGGCTTTCCCTCGAGGCTGTCCCTCGAGGCTTTCCCACGAGGCTTTCCCACAGGGCTGTGCCACGTGCCACCTTGGTGTGAGTCGATCCTCGGCGTGAAAGATGAGCCGGTGAAGGGAAAAGAGGTTACTCTGGAATGGACTGAGACATCTGGGGGACTCTTGAAATGGTGGCACGACCCTGGCGTTCCTCTCGCCGTTCCTGTTGAGAGGGCCTCCTCTTGAGATGCGACGGGAACGCCGGGAACTCTTTCCCGACGAAGCAGGGAAAGGATCCCTCATCTCGAGCTACGAGGCAGAAACGGGGCTCCTCTGTATGTGGGCGGGGCCCTCGTGATTCCTCTCGAGTGGAGACGGGTATGCCGGGGAACTTCTTGATTTGCACCAAGGGTGTGAAGCACCCTTTCGAAGTTCCAGAGGTGAGGTGTGATCAGCCTGGAGACGCCTCAGCGGAAATGGGCGTCATCTCGCCTGGAGGGGAGAACCTCCTGGATTTTCTCGAGTTGCGGCAGGTCTTCTCGAGTTACGACGGGGAACTCAGGGACCCGCTCTGGTGGCCTCAGGAAAGGCCAGTCCCCATGCGAGTTGCTAGGGGACCTCTTGGGATTCCTCTCCCGTCCATGCCGGGGCCTCAGTCCTTGTGTGGAGTCGGGGCCCCAACCTGAGGATTCCACTCCAGTGTCGCCATGGATCTTGGGGTGCCTCTGAGTCTCCCCAGGGGAGTCAGGCCTCCTCACGGGTGGGGGCATGCACGTGCGCTTTCCTCCCGAGCTGCAGCAGTAGTGTCACGCTTTCTGTCACGTGGATCAAGGAATCTGAGGCTTTCCCTAGAGGCTGTCCCTTGAGGCTTTCCCACGAGGCTTTCCCACAGGTCTGTGTCACGTGCCACCTTGGTGTGAGTCGATCCTCGCCGTGAAAGACGAGCCGGTGAAGGGAAAAGAGGTTCCTCTGGAATGGACTGAGACATCTGGGGGACTCTTGAAAGGTGGCACGACCCTGGAGTTCTTCTCGCCGTTCCTGTTGAGAGGGCCTCCTCTTGAGATGCGACGGGAACGCCGGGAACTCTTTCCCGTCGAAGCAGGGAAAGGCTCCCTCATCTCGACCTACGAGGCGGAAAAGTGGCTCCTCTGGATGTGGGCGGGACCCTCGTGTTCCCTCTCGAGTGGAGACGGGTATGTCGGGGAACTTCTTGATTTGCACCAAGGGTGTGAAGGACCCTTTCGAAGTTCCAGAGGTGAGGTGTGATCAGCCTCGAGACGCCTCAGCGGAAATGGGCCTCATCTCGCCTGGAGGGGAGAACCTCCTGGATTTTCTCGAGTTGCGGCAGGTCTTCTCGAGTTACGACGGGGACCTCAGGGACCCGCTCTGGTGGCCTCAGGAAAGGCCAGTCCCCATGCGAGTTGCTAGGGGCCCTCTCGGGATTTCTCTCCCTTCCATGCCGCGGCCTAAACATTGTTTGGAGACGGGGCCGGATCCTGAGGATTCCTCTCCTGTGTTGACATGGATCTTGGGGTGCTTCTGAGACTCCCCAGGGGAGTCTGGCCTCGTCTCGAGTGGGGGCATGCACGTGCACTTTCCTCCCGAGCTGCAGCAGTAGGGTCACGCTTCCTGTCACGTGGATCAAGGGATCTGTGGCTTTCCCTCGAGGCTTTCCCACGAGGCTTTCCCACAGGGCTGTGCCACGTGCCACCTTGGTGTGAGTCGATCCTCGGCGTGAAAGACGAGCCGGTGAAGGGAAAAGAGGTTCCTCTGCAATGGACTGAGATATCTGGGGGACTCTTGGAATGGTGGCACGACCCTGGAGTTCCTCTCGCCGTTCCTGTTGAGAGGGCCTCCTCTTGAGATGCCACGGGAAGGCCGGGAACTCTTTCCCGATGAAGCAGGGAAAGGATCCCTCATCTCGAGCTAGGAGGCGGAAACGGGGTTACTCTGGATGTGGGAGGGACCCTCGTGTTTCCTCTCGAGTGGAGACGGGTATGTCGGGGAACTTCTTGATTTGCACCAAGGGTGTGCAGGACCCTTTCGAACTTCCAGAGGTGAGGTGAGATCAGCCTCGAGACACCTCTGTGGAAATGGGCCTCATCTCGCCTGGAGGGGAGAACCTCCTGGATTTTCTCGTGTTGTGGCAGGGCTTCACGAGTTACGACGGGGACCTCAGGGACCCACTCTCGTGGCCTCAGGAAAGGCCTGTCCCCATGCGAGTTGCTAGGGGCCAACTCGGGATACCTCTCCCGTCCATCCCGGGGCCTCAGACCTTGTGTGGAGTCGGGGCCGGAACCTGAGGATTCCTCTCCAGTGTTGCCATGGATCTTGGGGTGCTTCTGAGTCTCCCCAGGGGAGTCAGGCCTCGTCTCGAGTGGGGGCATGCACGTGCGCTTTCCTCCCTAGCTGCAGCAGTAGTGTCACGCTTCCTGTCACGTGGATCAAGGGATCTGTGGCTTTCCCTCGAGGCTTTCCCTCGAGGCTTTCCCACTAGGCTTTCCCACATGGCTGTGCCACGTGCCACTTTTGTGTGAGTCTATCCTCGGCGTGAAAGGCGAGCCGGTGAAGGGAAAAGAGTTTCCTCTGGAATGGACTGAGACATCTGGGGGACTCTTGGAATGGTGGCACGAACCTAGAGTTCCTCTCGCCGTTCCTGTTGAGAGGGCCTCCTCTTGAGATGCGACGGGAACGCCGGGAACCCTTTCCCGACGAAGCAGGGAAAGGATCCCTCATCTCGAGCTACGAGGCGGAAACGGGGCTCCTCTGGATGTGGGCGGGACCCTCGTGTTTCCTCTCGTGTGGAGACGGGTATGTCGGGGAACTTCTTGATTTGCACCAAGGGTGTGAAGGACCCTTTCGAAGTTCCAGAGGTGAGGTGTGATCAGCCTCGAGATGCCTCAGCGGAAATGGGCCTCATCTCGCCTGGAGGGGAGAACCTCCTGGATTTTCTCGAGTTGCGGCAGGTCTTCTCGAGTTACGACGGGGACCTCAGGGACCCGCTCTGGTGGCCTCAGGAAAGGCCAGTCCCCATGCGAGTTGCTAGGGAACCTCTCGGGATTCCTCTCCCGTCCATGCCGGGGCCTCAGTCCTTGTGTGTAGTCGGGGCCGGAACCTGAGGATTCCTCTCCAGTGTTGCTATTGATCTTGGGTTGCTTCTTAGTCTCCCCTGGGGAGTCAGGCCTCGTCTCGAGTGGGGGCATGCACGTGCGCTTTCCTCCCGAGCTGCAGCAGTAGTGTCACGCTTCCTGTCACGTGGATCAAGGGATCTGCGACTTTCCCTCGAGGCTTTCCCACAGGGCTCTGCCACGTGCCACCTTGGTGTGAGTCGATCCTCGGCGTGAAAGACGAGCCGGTGAAGGGAAAAGAGGTTACTCTGGAATTGACTGAGACATCTGGGGGACTCTTGGAATGGTGGCACGACCCTGGAGTTCCTCTCGCCGTTCGTGTTGAGAGGGCCTCCTCTTGACATGCGACGGGAAGGCCGGGAAATCTTTCCCGAAGAAGCAGGGAAAGGATCCCTCATCTCGAGCTACGAGGCGGAAACGGGGCTCCTCTGGATGTGAGCGGGACCCTCGTGTTTCCTCTCGAGTGGAGACGGGTATGTCGGGGAACTTCTTGATTTTCACCAAGGGTGTGAAGGACTCTTTCGAAGTTCCAGAGGTGAGGTGTGATCAGCCTCGAGACGCCTCAGCGGAAATGGGCCTCATCTCGCCTGGAGGGGAGAACCTCCTGGATTTTGTCGAGTTGCGGCAGTTCTTCTCGAGTTACGACGGGGACCTCAGGGACCCGCTCTGGTGGCCTCAGGAAAGGCCAGTCCCCATGCGAGTTGCTAGGGGCCATCTGGGGATTCCTCTCCCGTTCATGCCGGGGCCTAAGACCTTGTGTGGAGACGGGGCCGGAACCTGAGGATTCCTCTCCAGTGTTGCCATGGATCTTGGGGTGCCTCTGAGTCTCCCCAGGGGAGTCAGGCCTCGTCTCGGGTGGGGGCATGCACGTGCGCTTTACTCCCGAGCTGCAGCAGTAGTGTCACGCTTTCTGTCACGTGGATCAAGGGATCTGTGGCTTTCCCTCGAGGCTGTCCCTCGAGGCTTTCCCACGAGGCTTTCCCACAGGGCTGTGCCACGTGTCACCTTGGCGTGAGTCGATCCTCGGCGTGAAAGACGAGCCGGTGAAGGGAAAAGAGGTTCCTCTGGAATGGACTGAGACATCTGGGGGACTCTTGGAATGGTGGCACGACCCTGGAGTTCCTCTCGCCGTACCTGTAGAGAGGGCCTCCTCTTGAGATGCCACGGGAAGGCCGGGAACTCTTTCCCGACGAAGCAGGGAAAGGATCCCTCATCTCGAGCTAGGAGGCGGATAAGGGGCTACTCTGGATGTGGGCGGGACCCTCGTGTTTCCTCTCGAGTGGAGACGGGTATGTTGGGGAACTTCTTGATTTGCACCAAGGGTGTGCAGGACCCTTTCGAAGTTCCAGAGGTTAGGTGAGATCAGCCTCGAGACACCTCTGCGGAAATGGGCCTCATCTCGCCTGGTGGGGAGAACCTCCTGGATTTTCTCGTGTTGTGGCAGGGCTTCACGAGTTACGACGGGGACCTCAGGGACCCGATCTGGTGGCCTCAGGAAAGGCCTGTCCCCATGCGAGTTGCTAGGGGCCAACTCGGGATACCTCTCCCGTCCATGCCGGGGCCTCAGACCTTGTGTGGAGTCGGGGCCGGAACCTGAGGATTCCTCTCCAGTGTTGCCATGGATCTTGGGGTGCTTCTGAGACTCCCCAGGGGAGTCAGGCCTCGTCTCGAGTGGGGGCATGCACGTGCGCTTTCCTCCTGAGCTGCAGCAGTAGTGTCACGCTTCCTGTCACGTGGATCAAGGGATCTGTGGCTTTCCCTCGAGGCTTTCCCTCGAGGCTTTCTCACTAGGCTTTCCCACAGGGCTGCGCCACGTGCCACTTTTGTGTGAGTCTATCCTCGGCGTGAAAGGCGAGCCGGTGAAGGGAAAAGAGTTTCCTCTGGAATGGACTGAGACATCTGGGGGACTCTTGGAATGGTGGCACGACCCTGGAGTTCCTCTCGCCTTTCCTGTTTAGAGGGCCTCCTCTTGAGATGCGACGGGAAAGCCGGGAACCCTTTCCCGACGAAGCAGGGAAAGGATCCCTCATCTCGAGCTACGAGGCGGAAACGGGGCACCTCTGGATGTGGGCGGGACCCTCGTGTTTCCTCTCGAGTGGAGACGGGTATGTTTCGGAACTTTTTGATTTGCACCAAGGGTGTGAAGGACCCTTTCGAAGTTCCGGAGGTGAGCTGTGATCAGCCTCGAGACGCCTGAGTGGAAATGGGCCCCATCTCGCCTGGAGGGGAGAACCTCCTGGATTTTCTCGAGTTGCGGCAGGTCTTCTCGAGTTACGACGGGGACCTCAGGGACCCGCTCTGGTGGCCTCAGGAAAGGCCAGTCCCCATGCGAGTTGCTAGGGGACCTCTCGGGATTCCTCTCCCTTTTCCTGCTTCGTCGGGAAAGGATCCCTCATCTCGAGCTACGAGGCGGAAACGGGGCTCCTCTGGATGTGGGCGGGACCGTCGTGTTTCCTCTCGAGTGGAGACGGGTATGCCGGGGAACTTCTTGATTTGCACCAAGGGTGTGAAGCACCCTTTCGAAGTTCCAGAGGTGAGGTGTGATCAGCCTGGAGACGCCTCAGCGGAAATGGGCGTCATCTCGCCTGGAGGGGAGAACCTCCTGGATTTTCTCGAGTTGCGGCAGGTCTTCTCGAGTTACGACGGGGACCTCAGGGACCCGCTCTGGTGGCCTCAGGAAAGGCCAGTCCCCATGCGAGTTGCTAGGGGACCTCTTGGGATTCCTCTCCCGTCCATTCCGGGGCCTCAGTCCTTGTGTGGAGTCGGGGCCGCAACCTGAGGATTCCACTCCAGTGTTGCCATGGATCTTGGGGTGCCTCTGAGTCTCCCCAGGGGAGTCAGGCCTCCTCTCGGGTGGGGGCATGCACGTGCGCTTTCCTCCCGAGCTGCAGCAGTAGCGTCACGCTTCCTGTCACGTGGATCAAGGGATCTGTGGCTTTCCCTCGAGGCTGTCCCTCGAGGCTTTCCCACGAGGCTTTCCCACAGGTCTGTGCCACGTGCCACCTTGGTGTGAGTGGATCCTCGACGTGAAAGACGAGCCGGTGAAGGGAAAACAGGTTCCTCTGGAATGGACTGAGACATCTGGGGGACTCTTGAAAGGTGGCACGACCCTGGAGTTCCTCTCGCCGTTCCTGTTGAGAGGGCCTCCTCTTGAGATACGACGGGAACGCCGGGAACTCTTTCCCGTCGAATCAGGGAAAGGCTCCCTCATCTCGACCTACTAGGCGGAAAAGTGGCTCCTCTGGATGTGGGCGGGACCCTCGTGTTTCCTCTCGAGTGGAGACCAGTATGTCGGGGAACTTCTTGATTTGCACCAAGGGTGTGAAGGACCCTTTCGAAGTTCCAGAGGTGAGGTGTGATCAGCCTCGAGACGCCTCAGCGGAAATGGGCCTCATCTCGCCTGGAGGGGAGAACCTCCTGGATTTTCTCGAGTTGCGGCAGGTCTTCTCGAGTTACGACGGGGACCTCAGGGACCCGCTCTGGTGGCCTCAGGAAAGGCCAGTCCCCATGCGAGTTGCTAGGGGCCCTCTCGGGATTTCTCTCCCTTCCATGCCGCGGCATAAACATTGTTTGGAGACGGGGCCGGATCCTGAGGATTCCTCTCCTGTGTTGACATGGACCTTGGGGTGCTTCTGAGACTCCCCAGGGGAGTCTGGCCTCGTCTCAAGTGGGGGCATGCACGTGCACTTTCCTCCCGAGCTGCAGCAGTAGGGTCACGCTTCCTGTCACGTGGATCAAGGGATCTGTGGCTTTCCCTCGAGGCTTTCCCACGAGGCTTTCCCACAGGGCTGTGCCACGTGCCACCTTGGTGTGAGTCGATCCTCGGCGTGAAAGACGAGCCGGTGAAGGGAAAAGAGGTTCCTCTGCAATGGACTGAGATATCTGGGGGACTCTTGGAATGGTGGCACGACCCTGGAGTTCCTCTCGCCGTTCCTGTTGAGAGGGCCTCCTCTTGAGATGCCACGGGAAGGCCGGGAACTCTTTCCCGATGAAGCAGGGAAAGGATCCCTCATCTCGAGCTAGGAGGCGGAAACGGGGCTCCTCTGGATGTGGGAGGGACCCTCGTGTTTCCTCTCGAGTGGAGACGGGTATGTCGGGGAACTTCTTGATTTGCACCAAGGGTGTGCAGGACCCTTTCGAACTTCCAGAGGTGAGGTGAGATCAGCCTCGAGACACCTCTGTGGAAATGGGCCTCATCTCGCCTGGAGGGGAGAACCTCCTGGATTTTCTCGTGTTGTGGCAGGGCTTCACGAGTTACGACGGGGACCTCAGGGACCCGCTCTGGTGGCCTCAGGAAAGGCCTGTCCCCATGCGAGTTGCTAGGGGCCAACTCGGGATACCTCTCCCGTCCATCCCGGGGCCTCAGACCTTGTGTGGAGTCGGGGCCGGAACCTGAGGATTCCTCTCCAGTGTTGCCATGGATCTTGGGGTGCTTCTGAGTCTCCCCAGGGGAGTCAGGCCTCGTCTCGAGTGGGGGCATGCACGTGCGCTTTCCTCCCTAGCTGCAGCAGTAGTGTCACGCTTCCTGTCACGTGGATCAAGGGATCTGTGGCTTTCCCTCGAGGCTTTCCCTCGAGGCTTTCCCACTAGGCTTTCCCACATGGCTGTGCCACGTGCCACTTTTGTGTGAGTCTATCCTCGGCGTGAAAGGCGAGCCGGTGAAGGGAAAAGAGTTTCCTCTGGAATGGACTGAGACATCTTGGGGACTCTTGGAATGCTGGCACGATCCTGGAGTTCCTCTCGCCGTTCCTGTTGAGAGGCTTCCTCTTGAGATGCGACGGGAACGCCGGGAACTCTTTCCCGACGAAGCAGGGAAAGGATACCTCATCTCGAGCTACGAGGCGGAAACGGGGCTCCTCTGGATGTGGGCGGGACCCTCGTGATTCCTCTCGAGTGGAGACGGCTAGGTCGGGGAACTTCTTGATTTGCACCAAGGGTGTGAAGGACCCTTTCGAAGTTCCAGAGGTGAGGTGTGATCAGCCTCGAGACGCCTCAGCGGAAATGGGCCTCATCTCGCCTGGAGGGGAGAACCTCCTGGATTTTCTCGAGTTGCGGCAGGTCTTCTCGAGTTACGACGGGGACCTCAGGGACCCGCTCTGGTGGCCTCAGGAAAGGCCAGTCCCCATGCGAGTTGCTAGGGGACCTCTCGGGATTCCTCTCCCGTCCATGCCGGGGCCTCAGTCCTTGTGTGGAGTCGGGGCCGGAACCTGAGGATTCCTCTCCAGTGTTGCCATTGATCTTGGGGTGCTTCTTAGTCTCCCCTGGGGAGTCAGGCCTCGTCTCGAGTGGGGGCATGCACGTGCGCTTTCCTCCCGAGCTGCAGCAGTAGTGTCACGCTTCCTGTCACGTGGATCAAGGGATCTGCGACTTTCCCTCGAGGCTTTCCCACAGGGCTCTGCCACGTGCCACCTTGGTGTGAGTCGATCCTCGGCGTGAAAGACGAGCCAGTGAAGGGAAAAGAGGTTACTCTGGAATTGACTGAGACATCTGGGGGACTCTTGGAATGGTGGCACGACCCTGGAGTTCCTCTCGCCGTTCCTGTTGAGAGGGCCTCCTCTTGACATGCGACGGGAAGGCCGGGAAATCTTTCCCGAAGAAGCAGGGAAACGATCCCTCATCTCGAGCTACGAGGCGGAAACGGGGCTCCTCTGGATGTGGGCGGGACCCTCGTGTTTCCTCTCGAGTGGAGACGGGTATGTCGGGGAACTTCTTGATTTGCACCAAGGGTGTGAAGGACTCTTTCGAAGTTCCAGAGGTGAGGTGTGATCAGCCTCGAGACGCCTCAGTGGAAATGGGCCTCATCTCGCCTGGAGGGGAGAACCTCCTGGATTTTTTCGAGTTGCGGCAGTTCTTCTCGAGTTACGACGGGGACCTCAGGGACCCGCTCTGGTGGCCTCAGGAAAGGCCAGTCCCCATGCGAGTTGCAAGGGGCCATCTCGGGATTCCTCTCCCGTCCATGCCGGGGCCTCAGTCCTTGTGTGGAGTCGGGGCCGGAACCTGAGGATTCCTCTCCAGTGTTGCCATGGATCTTGGGGTGCCTCTGAGTCTCCCCAGGGGAGTCAGGCCTCGTCTCGGGTGGGGGCATGCACGTGCGCTTTACTCCCGAGCTGCAGCAGTAGTGTCACGCTTTCTGTCACGTGGATCAAGGGATCTGTGGCTTTCCCTCGAGGCTGTCCCTCGAGGCTTTCCCACGAGGCTTTCCCACAGGGCTGTGCCACGTGTCACCTTGGTGTGAGTCGATCCTCGGCGTGAAAGACGAGCCGGTGAAGGGAAAAGAGGTTCCTCTGGAATGGACTGAGACATCTGGGGGACTCTTGGAATGGTGGCGCGACCCTGGAGTTCCTCTCGCCGTACCTGTTGAGAGGGCCTCCTCTTGAGATGCCACGGGAAGGCCGGGAACTCTTTCCCGACGAAGCAGGGAAAGGATCCCTCATCTCGAGCTAGGAGCCGGATCCGGGGCTACTCTGGATGTGGGCGGGACCCTCGTGTTTCCTCTAGAGTGGAGACGGGTATGTTGGGGAACTTCTTGATTTGCACCAAGGGTGTGCAGGACCCTTTCGAAGTTCCAGAGGTGAGGTGAGATCAGCCTCGAGACACCTCTGCGGAAATGGGCCTCATCTCGCCTGGAGGGGAGAACCTCCTGGATTTTCTCGTGTTGTGGCAGGGCTTCACGAGTTACGACGGGGACCTCAGGGACCCGATCTGGTGGCCTCAGGAAAGGCCTGTCCCCATGCGAGTTGCTAGGGGCCAACTCGGGATACCTCTCCCGTCCATGCCGGGGCCTCAGACCTTGTGTGGAGTCGGGGCCGGAACCTGAGGATTCCTCTCCAGTGTTGCCATGGATCTTGGGGTGCTTCTGAGTCTCCCCAGGGGAGTCAGGCCTCGTCTCGAGTGGGGGCATGCACGTGCGCTTTCCTCCTGAGCTGCAGCAGTAGTGTCACGCTTCCTGTCACGTGTATCAAGGGATCTGTGGCTTTCCCTCGAGGCTTTCCCTCGAGGCTTTCCCACTAGGCTTTCCCACAGGGCTGTGCCACGTGCCACTTTTGTGTGAGTCTATCCTCGGCGTGAAAGGCGAGCCGGTGAAGGGAAAAGAGTTTCCTCTGGAATGGACTGAGACATCTGGGGGACTCTTGGAATGGTGGCACGACCCTGGAGTTCCTCTCGCCGTTCCTGTTTAGAGGGCCTCCTCTTGAGATGCGACGGGAACGCCGGGAACCCTTTCCCGACGAAGCAGGGAAAGGATCCCTCATCTCGAGCTACGAGGCGGAAACGGGGCACCTCTGGATGTGGGCGGGAACCTCGTGTTTCCTCTCGAGTGGAGACGGGTATGCTTCGGAACTTTTTGATTTGCACCAAGGGTGTGAAGGACCCTTTCGAAGTTCCGGAGGTGAGGTGTGATCAGCCTCGAGACGCCTGAGTGGAAATGGGCCCCATCTCGCCTGGAGGGGAGAACCTCCTGGATTTTCTCGAGTTGCGGCAGGTCTTCTCGAGTTACGACGGGGACCTCAGGGACCCGCTCTGGTGGCCTCAGGAAAGGCCAGTCCCCATGCGAGTTGCTAGGGGACCTCTCGGGATTCCTCTCCCGTCCATGCCGGGGCCTCAGTTCTTGTGTGGAGTCGGGGCTGGAACCTGAGGATTTCTCTCCAGAGTTGCCATGGATCTTGGGGTGCTTCTGAGTATCCCCAGGGGAGTCAGGCCTTGTCTCGAGTGGGGGCATGCACGTGCGCTTTCCTCCCAAGCTGCAGTACTAGTGTCACGCTTCCTGTCACGTGGATCAAGGGATCTGTGGCTTTCCCACGAGGCTTTCCCACAGGGCTGTGCCACGTGCCACCTTGGTGTGAGTCGATCCTCGGCATTAAATACGAGCCGGTGAAGGGAAAAGAGATTCCTCTGGAATGGACTGAGATATCTGGGGGACTCTTGGAATGGTGGCACGACCCTGGAGTTCCTCTCGCCGTTCCTGTTTAGAGGGCCTCCTCTTGAGATGCGACGGGAACGCCGGGAACCCTTTCCCGACGAAGCAGGGAAAGGATCCCTCATCTCGAGCTACGAGGCGGAAACGGGGCTCCTCTGGATGTGGGCGGGACCGTCGTGTTTCCTCTCGAGTGGAGACGGGTATGCCGGGGAACTTCTTGATTTGCACCAAGGGTGTGAAGCACCCTTTCGAAGTTCCAGAGGTGAGGTGTGATCAGCCTGGAGACGCCTCAGCGGAAATGGGCGTCATCTCGCCTGGAGGGGAGAACCTCCTGGATTTTCTGGAGTTGCGGCAGGTCTTCTCGAGTTACGACGGGGACCTCAGGGACCCGCTCTGGTGGCCTCAGGAAAGGCCAGTCCCCATGCGAGTTGCTAGGGGACCTCTTGGGATTCCTCTCCCGTCCATGCCGGGGCCTCAGTCCTTGTGTGGAGTCGGGGCCCCAACCTGAGGATTCCACTCCAGTGTTGCCATGGATCTTGGGGTGCCTCTGAGTCTCCCCAGGGGAGTCAGGCCTCCTCTCGGGTGGGGGCATGCACGTGCACTTTCCTCCCGAGCTGCAGCAGTAGTGTCACGCTTTCTGTCACGTGGATCAAGGAATCTGAGGCTTTCCCTAGAGGCTGTCCCTTGAGGTTTTCCCACGAGGCTTTCCCACAGGTCTGTGCCACGTGTCACCTTGGTGTGAGTCGATCCTCGACGTGAAAGACGAGCCGGTGAAGGGAAAAGAGGTTCCTCTGGAATGGACTGAGACATCTGGGGGACTCTTGAAAGGTGGCACGACCCTGGAGTTCCTCTCGCCGTTCCTGTTGAAAGGGCCTCCTCTTGAGATACGACGGGAACGCCGGGAACTCTTTCCCGTCGAATCAGGGAAAGACTCCCTCATCTCGACCTACGAGGCGGAAAAGTGGCTCCTCTGGATGTGGGCGGGACCCTCGTGTTTCCTCTCGAGTGGAGACCGGTATGTCGGGGAACTTCTTGATTTGCACCAAGGGTGTGAAGGACCCTTTCGAAGTTCCAGAGGTGAGGTGTGATCAGCCTCGAGACGCCTCAGCGGAAATGGGCCTCATCTCGCCTGGAGGGGAGAACCTCCTGGATTTTCTCGAGTTGCGGCAGTTCTTCTCGAGTTACGACGGGGACCTCAGGGACCCGCTCTGGTGGCCTCAGGAAAGGCCAGTCCCCATGCGAGTTGCTAGGGGACCTCTTGGGATTCCTCTCCCGTTCATGCCGGGGCTTAAGACGTTGAGTGGAGTCGGGGCCGGAACCTGAGGATTCCTCTCCAGTGTTGCCATGGATCTTGGGGTGCTTCTGAGTCTCCCCAGGGGAGTCACGCATCGTCTCGAGTGGGGGCATGCACGTGCGCTTTCCTCCCGTGCTGCAGCAGTAGTGTCACGCTTCCTGTCACGTGGATCAAGGGATCTGTGGCTTTCCCTCGACGCTGTCCCTCGAGGCTTTCCCACGAGGCTTTCCCACAGGGCTGTGCCACGTGCCACCTTGGTGTGAGTCGATCCTCGGCGTGAAAGACGAGCCGGTGAAGGGAAAAGAGGTTCCTCTGGAATGGACTGAGACATCTGGGGGACTCTTGGAATGGTGGCACGACCCTGGAGTTCCTCTCGCCGTTCCTGTTGAGAGGGCCTCTTCTTGAGATGCGACGGGAACGCCGGGAACTCTTTCCCGACGATGCAGGGAAAGGATCCCTCATCTCGAGCTAAGAGGCGGAAACGGGGCTCCTCTGGATGTGGGCGGGACCCTCGTGTTTCCTCTCGAGTGGAGACGGGTATGTAGGGGAACTTCTAGATTTGCACCAAGGGTGTGAAGGACCCTTTCGAAGTTCCAGAGGTGAGGTGTGATCAGCCTCGAGACGCCTCAGCGGAAATGGGCCTCATCTCGCCTGGAGGGGAGAACCTCCTGGATTTTCTCGATTTGCGGCAGGTCTTCTCGAGTTACGACGGGGACCTCAGGGACCCGCTCTGGTGGCCTCAGGAAAGGACAGTCCCCATGCGAGTTGCTAGGGCCCTCTCGGGATTCCTTTCCCGTCCATGCTGGGGCCTAAGACCTTGTGTGGAGTCGGGGCCGGAACCTGAGGATTACTCTCCAGTGTTGCCATGGATCTTGGGGTGCTTCTGAGTATCCCCAGGGGAGTCAGGCATCGTCTCGAGTGGGGGCAAGCACGTGCGCTTTCCGCCCGTGCTGCAGCAGTAGGGTCACGCTTCCTGTCACGTGGATCAAGGGATCTGTGGCTTTCCCTCGAGGCTGTCCCTCGAGGGTTTCCCACGAGGCTTTCCCACAGGGCTGTGCCACGTGCCACCTTTTTGTGAGTCGATCCTCGGCGTGAAAGATGAACCGGTGAAGGGAAAAGAGGTTCCTCTGGAATGGACTGAGACATCAGGGGGACTCTTGGAATGGTGGCACGACCCTGGAGTTCCTCTAGCCGTTCCTGTTGAGAGGGCCTCTTCTTGAGATGCGACGGGAACGCTGGGAACTCTTTCCCGACGAAGCAGGGAAAGGATCCCTCATCTCGAGCTACGAGGCGGAAACGGGGCTACTCTGGATGTGGGCGGGACCCTCATGTTTCCTCTCGAGTGGAGACGGGTATGTCGGGGAACTTCTTGATTTGCACCAAGGGTGTGAAGGACCCTTTCGAAGTTCCTGAGGTGAGGTGTGATCAGCCTCGAGACGCCTCAGCGGAAATGGGCCTCATCTCGCCTGGAGGGGAGAACCTCCTGGATTTTCTCGATTTGCGGCAGGTCTTCTCGAGTTACGACGGGGACCTCAGGGACCCGCTCTGGTGGCCTCAGGAAAGGACATTCCCTATGCGAGTTGCTAGGGGCCATCTCGGGATTCCTCTCCCGTCCATGCCGGGGCCTAAGACCTTGTTTGGAGTCGGGGTCGGAACCTGAGGATTCCTCTCCAGTGTTGCCATGAATCTTGGGGTGCTTCTGAATCTCCCCAGGGGAGTCAGGCCTCGTCTCGAGTGTGGGCATGCACGTGCGCTTTCCTCCCGAGCTGCAGCAGTAGTGTCACGCTTCCTGTCACGTGGATCACGGGATCTGTGGCTTTCCCTCGAGGCTTTCGCTCGAGGCTTTCCCACGAGTCTTTCCCACAGGACTGTGCCACGAGCCACCTTGGTGTGAGTCGATCCTCAGCGTGAAAGACGAGCCGGTGAAGGGAAAAGAGGTTCCTCACGAATGGACTGAGACATCTGGGGGACTCTTGGAATGCTGACACGACCCTGGAGTTCCTCTCGCGGTTCCTGTTGAGAGGGCCTCCTCTGGAGATGCGATGGGAACGCCTGGAATTCTTGCCCGACGAAGCAGGGAAAGGATCCCTCATCTCGAGCTACGAGGCGGAAACGGGGCTCCTCTGGATGTGGGCGGGTCCCTCGTGTTTCCTCTCGAGTGGAGACGGGTATGTCGGGGAACTTCTTGATTTGCACCAAGGGTGTGAAGGACGCTTTCGAAATTCCAGAGGTGAGGTGTGATCAGCCTCGAGACGCCTCAGCGGAAATGGGCCTCATCTGGCCTGGAGGGGAGAACCTCCTGGATTTGCTCGAGTTGCGGCAGGTCTTCTCGAGTTACGACGGGGACCTCAGGGACCCGCTCTGGTGGCCTCAGGAAAGGCCAGTCCCCATGCGAGTTGCTAGGAGCCATCTCGGGATTCCTCTCCCGTCCATGCCGGGGCCTAAGACCTTGTGTGGAGTCGGGGTCGGAACCTGAGGATTCCTCTCCAGTGTTGCCATGAATCTTGGGGTGCTTCTGAATCTCCCCAGGGGAGTCAGGCCTCGTCTCGAGTGTGGGCATGCACTTGCGCTTTCCTCCCGAGCTGCAGCAGTAGTGTCACGCTTCCTGTCACGTGGATCACGGGATCTGTGGCTTTCCCTCGAGGCTTTCGCTCGAGGCTTTCCCACGAGTCTTTCCCACAGGACTGTGCCACGAGCCACCTTGGTGTGAGTCGATCCTCAGCGTGAAAGACGAGCCGGTGAAGGGAAAAGAGGTTCCTCACGAATGGACTGAGACATCTGGGGGACTCTTGGAATGCTGACACGACCCTGGAGTTCCTCTCGCGGTTCCTGTTGAGAGGGCCTCCTCTGGAGATGCGATGGGAACGCCTGGAATTCTTGCCCGACGAAGCAGGGAAAGGATCCCTCATCTCGAGCTACGAGGCGGAAACGGGGCTCCTCTGGATGTGGGCGGGTCCCTCGTGTTTCCTCTCGAGTGGAGACGGGTATGTCGGTGAACTTCTTGATTTGCACCAAGGGTGTGAAGGGCCCTTTCGAAGTTCCAGAGGTGAGGTGTGATCAGCCTCAAGACGCCTCAGCGGAAATGGGCCTCATCTCGCCTGGAGGGGAGAACCTCCTGGATTTTCTCGAGTTGCGGCAGGTCTTCTTGAGTTACGACGGGGACCTTAGGGACTCGCTCTGTTGGCCTCAGGAAAGGCCAGTCCCCGTGCGAGTTGCTAGGGGCCATCTCGGGATTCCTCTCCCTTCCATGCCGGGGACTAAGACCGTGTGTAGAGTCGGGGTCGGAACCTGAGGATTCCTCTCCTGTGTTGCCATGGATCTTATGGTGCTTCTGAGTCTCCCCAGGGGAGTCTGGCCTCGTCTCGAGTGGGGGCATGCACGTGCGCTTTCCTCCCGAGCTGCAGCAGTAGTGTCACGCTTCCTGTCACGTGGATCAAGGGATCTGTGGCTTTCCCTCGAGGCTTTCCCACAAGGCTGTGCCACGTGCCACCTTGGTGTGAGTCGATCTTCGGCGTGAAGCACGAGCCGGTGAAGGGAAAAGAGGTTCCTCTGGAATGGACTGAGACATCTGGGGGACTCTTGGAATGCTGACATGACGCCTGGAATTCTTGCCCGACGAAGAAGGGAAAGGATCCCTCATCTCGAGCTACGAGGCGGAAACGGGGCTCCTCTGGATGTGGGCGGGACCCTCGTGTTTCCTCTCGAGTGGAGACGGGTATGTAGGGGAACTTCTAGATTTGCACCAAGGGTGTGAAGGACCCTTTCGAAGTTCCAGAGGTGAGGTGTGATCAGCCTCGAGACGCCTCAGCGGAAATGGGCCTCATCTCGCCTGGAGGGGAGAACCTCCTGGATTTTCTCGATTTGCGGCAGGTCTTCTCGAGTTACGACGGGGACCTCAGGGACCCGCTCTGGTGGCCTCAGGAAAGGACAGTCCCCATGCGAGTTGCTAGGGCCCTCTCGGGATTCCTTTCCCGTCCATGCTGGGGCCTAAGACCTTGTGTGGAGTCGGGGCCGGAACCTGAGGATTACTCTCCAGTGTTGCCATGGATCTTGGGGTGCTTCTGAGTCTCCCCAGGGGAGTCAGGCATCGTCTCGAGTGGGGGCATGCACGTGCGCTTTCCTCCCGTGCTGCAGCAGTAGTGTCACGCTTCCTGTCACGTGGATCAAGGGATCTGTGGCTTTCCCTCGAGGCTGTCCCTCGAGGGTTTCCCACGAGGCTTTCCCACAGGGCTGTGCCACGTGCCACCTTTCTGTGAGTCGATCCTCGAGTGAAAGACGAACCGGTGAAGGGATAAGAGGTTCCTCTGGAATGGACTGAGACATCAGGGGGACTCTTGGAATGGTGGCACGACCCTGGAGTTCCTCTAGCCGTTCCTGTTGAGAGGGCCTCTTCTTGAGATGCGACGGGAACGCTGAGAACTCTTTCCCGACGAAGCAGGGAAAGGATCCCTCATCTCGAGCTACGAGGCGGAAACGGGGCTACTCTGGATGTGGGCGGGACCCTCATGTTTCCTCTCGAGTGGAGACGGGTATGTCGGGGAACTTCTTGATTTGCACCAAGGGTGTGAAGGACCCTTTCGAAGTTCCAGAGGTGAGGTGTGATCAGCCTCGAGACGCCTCAGCGGAAATGGGCCTCATCTCGCCTGGAGGGGAGAACCTCCTGGATTTTCTCGATTTGCGGCAGGTCTTCTCGAGTTACGACGGGGACCTCAGGGACCCGCTCTGGTGGCCTCAGGAAAGGACATTCCCTATGCGAGTTGCTAGGGGCCATCTCGGGATTCCTCTCCCGTCCATGCTGGGGCTTTAGACCTTGTGTGGAGTCGTGGCCGGAATCTGAGGATTCCTCTCCAGTGTTGCCATGGATCTTGGGGTGCTTCTGAGTCTCCCCAGGGGAGTCAGGCTTCATCTCGAGTGGGGGCATGCACGTGCGCTTTCCTCCCGAGCTGCAGCAGTAGTGTCACGCTTCCTTTCACGTTGATCAAGGGATCTGTGGCTTTCCCTCGAGGCTGTCCCTCGAGGCTTTCCCACGTGTCTTTCCCACAGGGCTGTGCCACGGGCCACCTTGGTGCGAGTCGATCCTCGGCGTGAAAGATGAGCCGGTGAAGGGAAAAGAGGTTCCTCTGGAATGGACTGAGACATCTGGGGGACTCTTCGAATGGTGGCACGACCCTGGAGTTCCTCTCGCCGTTCCTGTTGAGAGGGCCTCCTCTTGAGATGCGACGGGATCGCCGGGAACTCTTGCCCGACCAAGCAGGGAAAGGATCCCTCTTCTCGAGCTACGAGGCGGAAACGGGGCTCCTCTGGATGTGGGCGGGACCATCGTGTTTCCTCTCGACTGGAGACGGGTATGTCGGGGAACTTCTTGATTTGCACCAAGGGTGTGAAGGACCCTTTCGAAGCTGCAGAGGTGAGGTGTGATCAGCCTCGAGACGCCTCACCGCAAATTGGCCTCTTCTCGCCTGGAGGGGAGAACCTCCTGGATTTTCTCGAGTTGCGGCAGGTCTTCTCGAGTTGCGACGGGGACCTCAGGGACCCGCTCTGGTGGCCTCAGGAAAGGCCAGTCCCCATGCGAGTTGCTAGGGGACCTCTCGGGATACCTCTCCCGTCCATGCCGGGGCCTCAGTCCTTGTGTGGAGTCGGGGCCGGAACCTGAGGTTTCCTCTCCAGTGTTGACATGGATCTTGGGGTGCTTCTGAGACACCCCAGGGGAGTCAGGCCTCGTCTCGAGTGGAGGCATGCACGTGCGCTTTCCTACCGAGCTGCAGCAGTAGTGTCACGCTTCCTGTCACGTGGATCAAGGGATCTGTGGCTTTCCCACGAGGCTTTACCACGAGGCTTTCCCACAGGGATGTGCCACGTGCCACCTTGGTGTGAGTCGATCCTCGGCGTGTAAGACGAGCCGGTGTATGGAAAATATGTTCCTCTCGTATGGACTGAGACATCTTGGGGACTCTTGGAATGGTGGCACGACCCTGGAGTTCCTCTCGCCGTTCAGGTTGAGAGGGCCTCCTCTTGAGATGCGACGGGAACGCCGGGAACTCTTTCCCGACGAAGCAGGGAAAGGATCCCTCATCTCGAGCTACGAGGCAGAAACCGGGCTCCTCTGTATGTGGGCGGGACCCTCTTGATTCCTCTCGTGTGAAGACGGGTATGTCGGGGAACTTCTTGATTTGCACCAAGGGTGTGAAGGACGCTTTCGAAATTCCAGATGTGAGGTGTGATCAGCCTCGAGACGCCTCAGCGGAAATGGGCCTCATCTGGCCTGGAGGGGAGAACCTCCTGGATTTTCTCGAGTTGCGGCAGGTCTTCTCGAGTTACGACGGGGACCTCAGGGACCCGCTCTGGTGGCCTCAGGAAAGGCCAGTCCCCATGCGAGTTGCTAGGAGCCATCTCGGGATTCCTCTCCCGTCCATGCCGGGGCCTAAGACCTTGTGTGGAGTCGGGGTCGGAACCTGAGGATTCCTCTCCAGTGTTGCCATGAATCTTGGGGTGCTTCTGAATCTCCCCAGGGGAGTCAGGCCTCGTCTCGAGTGTGGGCATGCACTTGCGCTTTCCTCCCGAGCTGCAGCAGTAGTGTCACGCTTCCTGTCACGTGGATCACGGGATCTGTGGCTTTCCCTCGAGGCTTTCGCTGGAGGCTTTCCCACGAGTCTTTCCCACAGGACTGTGCCACGAGCCACCTTGGTGTGAGTCGATCCTCAGCGTGAAAGACGAGCCGGTGAAGGGAAAAGAGGTTCCTCACGAATGGACTGAGACATCTGGGGGACTCTTGGAATGCTGACACGACCCTGGAGTTCCTCTCGCGGTTCCTGTTGAGAGGGCCTCCTCTGGAGATGCGATGGGAACGCCTGGAATTCTTGCCCGACGAAGCAGGGAAAGGATCCCTCATCTCGAGCTACGAGGCGGAAACGGGGCTCCTCTGGATGTGGGCGGGTCCCTCGTGTTTCCTCTCGAGTGGAGACGGGTATGTCGGTGAACTTCTTGATTTGCACCAAGGGTGTGAAGGGCCCTTTCGAAGTTCCAGAGGTGAGGTGTGATCAGCCTCAAGACGCCTCAGCGGAAATGGGCCTCATCTGGCCTGGAGGGGAGAACCTCCTGGATTTTCTCGAGTTGCGGCAGGTCTTCTTGAGTTACGACGGGGACCTTAGGGACTCGCTCTGTTGGCCTCAGGAAAGGCCAGTCCCCGTGCGAGTTGCTAGGGGCCATCTCGGGATTCCTCTCCCTTCCATGCCGGGGACTAAGACCGTGTGTGGAGTCGGGGCCGGAACCTGAGGATTCCTCTCCTGTGTTGCCATGGATCTTATGGTGCTTCTGAGTCTCCCCAGGGGAGTCTGGCCTCGTCTCGAGTGGGGGCATGCACGTGCGCTTTCCTCCCGAGCTGCAGCAGTAGTGTCACGCTTCCTGTCACGTGGATCAAGGGATCTGTGGCTTTCCCACGAGGCTTTACCACGAGGCTTTCCCACAGGGATGTGCCACGTGCCACCTTGGTGTGAATCGATCCTCGATGTGAAAGACGAGCCGGTGTATGGAAAATATGTTCCTCTCGTATGGACTGAGACATCTTGGGGACTCTTGGAATGGTGGCACGACCCTGGAGTTCCTCTCGCCGTTCAGGTTGAGAGGGCCTCCTCTTGAGATGCGACGGGAACGCCGGGAACTCTTTCCCGACGAAGCAGGGAAAGGATCCCTCATCTCGAGCTACGAGGCAGAAACCGGGCTCCTCTGTATGTGGGCGGGACCCTCGTGATTCCTCTCGTGTGGAGACGGGTATGTCGGGGAACTTCTTGATTTGCACCAAGGGTGTGAAGGACGCTTTCGAAATTCCAGATGTGAGGTGTGATCAGCCTCGAGACGCCTCAGCGGAAATGGGCCTCATCTGGCCTGGAGGGGAGAACCTCCTGGATTTGCTCGAGTTGCGGCAGGTCTTCTCGAGTTACGACGGGGACCTCAGGGACCCGCTCTGGTGGCCTCAGGAAAGGCCAGTCCCCATGCGAGTTGCTAGGAGCCATCTCGGGATTCCTCTCCCGTCCATGCCGGGGCCTAAGACCTTGTGTGGAGTCGGGGTCGGAACCTGAGGATTCCTCTCCAGTGTTGCCATGAATCTTGGGGTGCTTCTGAATCTCCCCAGGGGAGTCAGGCCTCGTCTCGAGTGTGGGCATGCACTTGCGCTTTCCTCCCGAGCTGCAGCAGTAGTGTCACGCTTCCTGTCACGTGGATCACGGGATCTGTGGCTTTCCCTCGAGGCTTTCGCTCGAGGCTTTCCCACGAGTCTTTCCCACAGGACTGTGCCACGAGCCACCTTGGTGTGAGTCGATCCTCAGCGTGAAAGACGAGCCGGTGAAGGGAAAAGAGGTTCCTCACGAATGGACTGAGACATCTGGGGGACTCTTGGAATGCTGACACGACCCTGGAGTTCCTCTCGCGGTTCCTGTTGAGAGGGCCTCCTCTGGAGATGCGATGGGAACGCCTGGAATTCTTGCCCGACGAAGCAGGGAAAGGATCCCTCATCTCGAGCTACGAGGCGGAAACGGGGCTCCTCTGGATGTGGGCGGGTCCCTCGTGTTTCCTCTCGAGTGGAGACGGGTATGTCGGTGAACTTCTTGATTTGCACCAAGGGTGTGAAGGGCCCTTTCGAAGTTCCAGAGGTGAGGTGTGATCAGCCTCAAGACGCCTCAGCGGAAATGGGCCTCATCTGGCCTGGAGGGGAGAACCTCCTGGATTTTCTCGAGTTGCGGCAGGTCTTCTTGAGTTACGACGGGGACCTTAGGGACTCGCTCTGTTGGCCTCAGGAAAGGCCAGTCCCCGTGCGAGTTGCTAGGGGCCATCTCGGGATTCCTCTCCCTTCCATGCCGGGGACTAAGACCGTGTGTGGAGTTGGGGCCGGAACCTGAGGATTCCTCTCCTGTGTTGCCATGGATCTTATGGTGCTTCTGAGTCTCCCCAGGGGAGTCTGGCCTCGTCTCGAGTGGGGGCATGCACGTGCGCTTTCCTCCCGAGCTGCAGCAGTAGTGTCACGCTTCCTGTCACGTGGATCAAGGGATCTGTGGCTTTCCCTCGAGGCTTTCCCACAAGGCTGTGCCACGTGCCACCTTGGTGTGAGTCGATCTTCGGCGCGAAACACGAGCCGGTGAAGGGAAAAGAGGTTCCGCTGGAATGGACAGAGACATCTGGGGGACTCTTGGAATGCTGACATGACGCCTGGAATTCTTGCCCGACGAAGAAGGGAAAGGATCCCTCATCTCGAGCTACGAGGCGGAAACGGGACTCCTCTGGATGTGGGCGGGACCCTCCTGATTCCTCTCGAGTGTAGACGGGTATGTCGGGGAACTTCTTGATTTGCACCAAGGGTGTGAAGGACCCTTTCGAAGTTCCAGAGGTGAGGTGTGATCAGCCTCGAGACGCCTCAGCGGAAATGGGCCTCATCTCGCCTGGAGGGGAGAGCCTCCTGGATTTTCTCGAGTTGCGGCAGATCTTCTTGAGTTACGACGGGGACATCAGGGACCCGCTCTGGTGGCCTCAGGAAAGGCCAGTCCCCATGCGAGTTGCTAGTGGACCTCTCGGCTTTCCTCTCCCGTCCATGCAGGGCCTAAGACCTTGTGTGGAGTCGGGGCCTGAACCTGAGGATTCCTCTCCAGTGTTGCCATGGATCTTGGGGTGCTTCTGAGTCTCCCCAGGGGAGTCAGGCCTCGTCTCGAGTGTGGGCATGCACATGCGCTTTCCTCCCGAGCTGCAGCAGTAGTGTCAGGGTTCCTGTCATGTGGATCAAGGGATCTGTGGCTTTGCCTCGAGGCTGTCCCTCGAGGCTTTCCCACGAGGCTTTCCCACAGGGCTGTGCCACGTGCCACCTTGGTGTGAGTCGATCTTCGACGTGAAAGACGAGCCGGTGAAGGGAAAAGGGGTTCCACACGAATGGACTGAGACATCTGGGGGACTCTTGGAATGGTGGCATGACCCTGGAGTTCCTCTCGCCGTTCCTGTTGAGAGGGCCTCCTCTTGAGATGCGAAGGGAATGCTGGGAACTCCTTCCCGACGAAGCAGGGAAAGGATCCCTCATCTCGAGCTACGAGGCGGAAACGGGGCTCCTCTGGATGTGGGCAGGTCCCTCGTGTTTCCTCTCGAGTGGAGACGGGTATGTCGGGGAACTTCTTGATTTGCACCAAGGGTGTGAAGGACCCTTTCGAAGTTCCAGAGGTGAGGTGTGATCAGCCTCGAGACGCCTCAGCGGAAATGGGCCTCATCTGGCCTGGAGGGGAGAACCTCCTGGATTTTCTCGAGTTGCGGCAGGTCTTCTCGAGTTACGACGGGGACCTCAGGGACCCGCTCTGGTGGCCTCAGGAAAGGCCAGTCCCCATGCGAGTTGCTAGGGGCCATCTCGGGATTCCTCTCCCGTCCATGCCGGGGACTAAGACCGTGTGTTGAGTCGAGGCCGGAACCTGAGGATTCCTCTCCTGTGCTGCCATGGATCTTGGGGTGCTTCTGAGTCTCCCCAGGGGAGTCAGGCCTCGTCTCGAGTGGGGGCATGCACGTGCGCTTTCCTCCCGAGCTGTACCAGTAGTGTCACGCTTCCTTTCTCGTCGATCAAGGGATCTGTGACTTTCCCTCGAGGCTTTCCCACAAGGCTGTGCCACGTGCCACCTTGGTGTGAGTCGATCCTCGGCGTGAAACACGAGCCGGTGAAGGGAAAAGAGGTTCCTCTGGAATGGACTGAGACATCTGGGGGACTCTTGGAATGCTGACACGACGCCTGGAATTCTTGCCCGACGAAGAAGGGAAAGGATCCCTCATCTCGAGCTACGAGGCGGAAACGGGACTCCTCTGGATGTGGGCGGGACCCTCCTGATTCCTCTCGAGTGGAGACGGGTATGTCTGGAACTTCTTGATTTGCACCAAGGGTGTGAAGGACTCTTTCGAAGTTCCAGAGGTGAGGTGTGATCAGCCTCGGTACGCCTCAGCGGAAATGGGCCTCATCTCGCCTGGATGGGAGAGCCTCCTGGATTTTCTCGAGTTGCGGCAGATCTTCTTGAGTTACGACGGGGACCTCAGGGACCCGCTCTGGTGGATTCAGGAAAGGCCAGTCCCCAGGCGAGTTGCTAGGGGACCTCTCGGCTTTCCTCTCCCGTCCATGCCGGGGCCTAAGACCTTGTGTGGAGTCGGGGCCGGAACCTGAGGATTCCTCTCCAGTGTTGCCATGGATCTTGGGGTGCTTCTGAATCTCCCCAGGGGATTCAGGCCTCGTCTCGAGTGTGGGCATGCACTTGCGCTTTCCTCCCGAGCTGCAGCAGTAGTGTCAGGGTTCCTGTCATGTGAATCAAGGGTTCTGTGGCTTTGCCTCGAGGCTGTCCCTCGAGGCTTTCACACGAGGCTTTCCCACAGGGATGTGCCACGTGCCACCTTGCTGTGAGTCGATATTCGGCGTGAAAGGCGAGCCGGTAAAGGGAAAAGGGGTCCTCACTAATGGACTGAGACATCTGGGGGACTCTTGGAATGGTGGCATGACCCTGGAGTTCCTCTCGCCGTTCCTGTTGAGAGGGCCTCCTCTTGAGATGCGAAGGGAACGCCGGGAACTCCTTCCCGACGAAGCAGGCAAAGGATCCCTCATCTCGAGCTACGAGGTGGAAACGGGGCTCCTCTGGATGTGGGCGGGTCCCTCGTGTTTCCTCTCGAGTGGAGATGGGTATGTCGGGGAACTTCTTGATTTGCACCAAGGGTGTGAAGGACCCTTTCGAAGTTCCCAGAGGTGAGGTGTGATCAGCCTCGAGACGCCTCAGCGGAAATGGGCCTCATCTCGCCTGGAAGGGAGAACCTCCTGGATTTTCTCGAGTGGGGGCAGGTCTTCTCGAGTTACGACGGGGACCGTAGGGACCCGCTCTGGTGGCCTCAGGAAAGGCCAGTCCCCGTGCGAGTTGCTAGGGACCTCTCGGGATTCTTCTCCCGTCCTTGCCGCGGCCTAGGTCCTTGTGTGGAATCGGGGCCGGAACCTGAGGATTCCTCTCCAGGGTTGCCATGGATCTTGGGGTGCTTCTGAGTCTCCCCAGGATAGTCAGGCCTCGTCTCGAGTGGGGGAATGCACGTGCGCTTTCCTCCGGAGCTGCAGCAGTAGTGTCACTCTTCCTGTCACGTGGATCAAGGGATCTGTGGCTTTCCCTCGAGGCTGTCCCTCGAGGCTTTCCCACGAGGCTTTCCCACAGGGCTGCGCCACGTGCCACCTTTGTGTGAGTCGATCCTCGGCGTGAAAGACGAGCCGGTGAAGGGAAAAGAGGTTCCTCTGGAATGGACTGAGACATCTGGGGGACTCTTGGAATGGTGGCACGACCCTGGAGTTCCTCTCGCCGTTCCTGTTGAGAGGGCCTCCTCTTGAGATGCGACGGGAACGCAGGGAACTCTTTGCCGACGAAGCAGGGAAAGGATCCCTCATCTCGAGCTACGAGGCGGACAAGGGGCTCCTCTGGATGTGGGCGGGACCCTCGTGTTTCCTCTCGAGTGGAGACGGGTATGTCGGGGAACTTCTTGATTTGCACCAAGGGTGTGAAGGACCCTTTCGAAGTTCCAGAGGTGAGGTGTGATCAGCCTCGAGACGCCTCAGCGGAAATGGGCCTCATCTCGCCTGGAGGGGAGAACCTCCTGGATTTTCTCGAGTTGCGGCAGGTCTTCTCGTGTTACGACGGGGACCTTAAGGACCCGCTCTGGTGGCCTCAGGAAAGGCCAGTCCCCGTGCGAGTTGCTAGGGGCCATCTCGGGATTCCTCTCCCGTCCATGCCGGGGCCTAAGACCATGTGTGGAGTCGGGGCCGGAACCTGAGGATTCCTCTGCACTGTTGCCATGTATCTTGGGGTGCTTCTGAGTCTCCCCAGGGGAGTCATGCCTCGTCTCGAGTGGGGGCATGCACGTGCGCTTTCCTCCCGAGCTGCATCAGTAGTGTCACGCTTCCTGTCACGTGGATCAAGGGTGCTGTGGCTCTCCCTCGAGGCTTTCCTTCGAGGCTTTCCCACGAGGCTGTCCCACAGGGCTGTGCCACGTGCCCCCTTGGTGTGAGTCGACCCTCGGCGTGAAAGACGAGCCGGTGAAGGGAAAAGAAGTTCCTCTGGAATGGACTGAGATATCTGGGGGACTCTTGGAATGGTGGCGCGACCCTGGAGTTCCTCTCGCCGTTCCTGTTGAGAGGGCCTCCTCTTGAGATGCGACGGGAACGCCGGGAACTCTTTCCCAACGAAGCAGGGAAAGGATCCCTCATCTCGAGCTACGAGGCAGAAACCGGGCTCCTCTGTATGTGGGCGGGACCCTCGTGATTCCTCTCGTGTGGAGACGGGTATGTCGGGGAACTTCTTGATTTGCACCAAGGGTGTGAAGGACGCTTTCGAAATTCCAGAGGTGAGGTGTGATCAGCCTCGAGACGCCTCAGCGGAAATGGGCCTCATCTGGCCTGGAGGGGAGAACCTCCTGGATTTGCTCGAGTTGCGGCAGGTCTTCTCGAGTTACGACGGGGACCTCAGGGACCCGCTCTGGTGGCCTCAGGAAAGGCCAGTCCCCATGCGAGTTGCTAGGAGCCATCTCGGGATTCCTCTCCCGTCCATGCCGGGGCCTAAGACCTTGTGTGGAGTCGGGGTCGGAACCTGAGGATCCCTCTCCAGTGTTGCCATGAATCTTGGGGTGCTTCTGAATCTCCCCAGGGGAGTCAGGCCTCGTCTCGAGTGTGGGCATGCACTTGCGCTTTCCTCCCGAGCTGCAGCAGTAGTGTCACGCTTCCTGTCACGTGGATCACGGGATCTGTGGCTTTCCCTCGAGGCTTTCGCTCGAGGCTTTCCCACGAGTCTTTCCCACAGGACTGTGCCACGAGCCACCTTGGTGTGAGTCGATCCTCAGCGTGAAAGACGAGCCGGTGAAGGGAAAAGAGGTTCCTCACGAATGGACTGAGACATCTGGGGGACTCTTGGAATGCTGACACGACCCTGGAGTTCCTCTCGCGGTTCCTGTTGAGAGGGCCTCCTCTGGAGATGCGATGGGAACGCCTGGAATTCTTGCCCGACGAAGCAGGGAAAGGATCCCTCATCTCGAGCTACGAGGCGGAAACGGGGCTCCTCTGGATGTGGGCGGGTCCCTCGTGTTTCCTCTCGAGTGGAGACGGGTATGTCGGTGAACTTCTTGATTTGCACCAAGGGTGTGAAGGGCCCTTTCGAAGTTCCAGAGGTGAGGTGTGATCAGCCTCAAGACGCCTCAGCGGAAATGGGCCTCATCTCGCCTGGAGGGGAGAACCTCCTGGATTTTCTCGAGTTGCGGCAGGTCTTCTTGAGTTACGACGGGGACCTTAGGGACTCGCTCTGTTGGCCTCAGGAAAGGCCAGTCCCCGTGCGAGTTGCTAGGGGCCATCTCGGGATTCCTCTCCCTTCCATGCCGGGGACTAAGACCGTGTGTGGAGTCGGGGCCGGAACCTGAGGATTCCTCTCCTGTGTTGCCATGGATCTTATGGTGCTTCTGAGTCTCCCCAGGGGAGTCTGGCCTCGTCTCGAGTGGGGGCATGCACGTGCGCTTTCCTCCCGAGCTGCAGCAGTAGTGTCAGGGTTCCTGTCATGTGGATCAAGGGATCTGTGGCTTTGCCTCGAGGCTGTCCCTCGAGGCTTTCCCACGAGGCTTTCCCACAGGGCTGTGCCACGTGCCACCTTGGTGTGAGTCGATCTTCGACGTGAAAGACGAGCCGGTGAAGGGAAAAGGGGTTCCACACGAATGGACTGAGACATCTGGGGGACTCTTGGAATGGTGGCATGGCCCTGGAGTTCCTCTCGCCGTTCCTGTTGAGAGGGCCTCCTCTTGAGATGCGAAGGGAATGCTGGGAACTCCTTCCCGACGAAGCAGGGAAAGGATCCCTCATCTCGAGCTACGAGGCGGAAACGGGGCTCCTCTGGATGTGGGCAGGTCCCTCGTGTTTCCTCTCGAGTGGAGACGGGTATGTCGGGGAACTTCTTGATTTGCACCAAGGGTGTGAAGGACCCTTTCGAAGTTCCAGAGGTGAGGTGTGATCAGCCTCGAGACGCCGCAGCGGAAATGGGCCTCATCTGGCCTGGAGGGGAGAACCTCCTGGATTTTCTCGAGTTGCGGCAGGTCTTCTCGAGTTACGACGGGGACCTCAGGGACCCGCTCTGGTGGCCTCAGGAAAGGCCAGTCCCCATGCGAGTTGCTAGGGGCCATCTCGGGATTCCTCTCCCGTCCATGCCGGGGACTAAGACCGTGTGTGGAGTCGAGGCCGGAACCTGAGGATTCCTCTCCTGTGCTGCCATGGATCTTGGGGTGCTTCTGAGTCTCCCCAGGGGAGTCAGGCCTCGTCTCGAGTGGGGGCATGCACGTGCGCTTTCCTCCCGAGCTGTACCAGTAGTGTCACGCTTCCTTTCTCGTCGATCAAGGGATCTGTGACTTTCCCTCGAGGCTTTCCCACAAGGCTGTGCCACGTGCCACCTTGGTGTGAGTCGATCCTCGGCGTGAAACACGAGCCGGTGAAGGGAAAAGAGGTTCCTCTGGAATGGACTGAGACATCTGGGGGACTCTTGGAATGCTGACACGACGCCTGGAATTCTTGCCCGACGAAGAAGGGAAAGGATCCCTCATCTCGAGCTACGAGGCGGAAACGGGACTCCTCTGGATGTGGGCGGGACCCTCCTGATTCCTCTCGAGTGGAGACGGGTATGTCGGGGAACTTCTTGATTTGCACCAAGGGTGTGAAGGACTCTTTCGAAGTTCCAGAGGTGAGGTGTGATCAGCCTCGGTACGCCTCAGCGGAAATGGGCCTCATCTCGCCTGGATGGGAGAGCCTCCTGGATTTTCTCGAGTTGCGGCAGATCTTCTTGAGTTACGATGGGGACCTCAGGGACCCGCTCTGGTGGATTCAGGAAAGGCCAGTCCCCAGGCGAGTTGCTAGGGGACCTCTCGGCTTTCCTCTCCCGTCCATGCCGGGGCCTAAGACCTTGTGTGGAGTCGGGGCCGGAACCTGAGGATTCCTCTCCAGTGTTGCCATGGATCTTGGGGTGCTTCTGAATCTCCCCAGGGGATTCAGGCCTCGTCTCGAGTGTGGGCATGCACTTGCGCTTTCCTCCCGAGCTGCAGCAGTAGTGTCAGGGTTCCTGTCATGTGAATCAAGGGTTCTGTGGCTTTGCCTCGAGGCTGTCCCTCGAGGCTTTCACACGAGGCTTTCCCACAGGGATGTGCCACGTGCCACCTTGCTGTGAGTCGATATTCGGCGTGAAAGGCGAGCCGGTAAAGGGAAAAGGGGTCCTCACTAATGGACTGAGACATCTGGGGGACTCTTGGAATGGTGGCATGACCCTGGAGTTCCTCTCGCCGTTCCTGTTGAGAGGGCCTCCTCTTGAGATGCGAAGGGAACGCCGGGAACTCCTTCCCGACGAAGCAGGCAAAGGATCCCTCATCTCGAGCTACGAGGTGGAAACGGGGCTCCTCTGGATGTGGGCGGGTCCCTCGTGTTTCCTCTCGAGTGGAGATGGGTATGTCGGGGAACTTCTTGATTTGCACCAAGGGTGTGAAGGACCCTTTCGAAGTTCCCAGAGGTGAGGTGTGATCAGCCTCGAGACGCCTCAGCGGAAATGGGCCTCATCTCGCCTGGAAGGGAGAACCTCCTGGATTTTCTCGAGTGGGGGCAGGTCTTCTCGAGTTACGACGGGGACCGTAGGGACCCGCTCTGGTGGCCTCAGGAAAGGCCAGTCCCCGTGCGAGTTGCTAGGGACCTCTCGGGATTCTTCTCCCGTCCTTGCCGCGGCCTAGGTCCTTGTGTGGAATCGGGGCCGGAACCTGAGGATTCCTCTCCAGGGTTGCCATGGATCTTGGGGTGCTTCTGAGTCTCCCCAGGATAGTCAGGCCTCGTCTCGAGTGGGGGAATGCACGTGCGCTTTCCTCCGGAGCTGCAGCAGTAGTGTCACTCTTCCTGTCACGTGGATCAAGGGATCTGTGGCTTTCCCTCGAGGCTGTCCCTCGAGGCTTTCCCACGAGGCTTTCCCACAGGGCTGCGCCACGTGCCACCTTTGTGTGAGTCGATCCTCGGCGTGAAAGACGAGCCGGTGAAGGGAAAAGAGGTTCCTCTGGAATGGACTGAGACATCTGGGGGACTCTTGGAATGGTGGCACGACCCTGGAGTTCCTCTCGCCGTTCCTGTTGAGAGGGCCTCCTCTTGAGATGCGACGGGAACGCAGGGAACTCTTTGCCGACGAAGCAGGGAAAGGATCCCTCATCTCGAGCTACGAGGCGGACAAGGGGCTCCTCTGGATGTGGGCGGGACCCTCGTGTTTCCTCTCGAGTGGAGACGGGTATGTCGGGGAACTTCTTGATTTGCACCAAGGGTGTGAAGGACCCTTTCGAAGTTCCAGAGGTGAGGTGTGATCAGCCTCGAGACGCCTCAGCGGAAATGGGCCTCATCTCGCCTGGAGGGGAGAACCTCCTGGATTTTCTCGAGTTGCGGCAGGTCTTCTCGTGTTACGACGGGGACCTTAAGGACCCGCTCTGGTGGCCTCAGGAAAGGCCAGTCCCCGTGCGAGTTGCTAGGGGCCATCTCGGGATTCCTCTCCCGTCCATGCCGGGGCCTAAGACCATGTGTGGAGTCGGGGCCGGAACCTGAGGATTCCTCTGCACTGTTGCCATGTATCTTGGGGTGCTTCTGAGTCTCCCCAGGGGAGTCATGCCTCGTCTCGAGTGGGGGCATGCACGTGCGCTTTCCTCCCGAGCTGCATCAGTAGTGTCACGCTTCCTGTCACGTGGATCAAGGGTGCTGTGGCTCTCCCTCGAGGCTTTCCTTCGAGGCTTTCCCACGAGGCTGTCCCACGGGGCTGTGCCACGTGCCCCCTTGGTGTGAGTCGACCCTCGGCGTGAAAGACGAGCCGGTGAAGGGAAAAGAAGTTCCTCTGGAATGGACTGAGATATCTGGGGGACTCTTGGAATGGTGGCGCGACCCTGGAGTTCCTCTCGCCGTTCCTGTTGAGAGGGCCTCCTCTTGAGATGCGACGGGAACGCCGGGAACTCTTTCCCAACGAAGCAGGGAAAGGATCCCTCATCTCGAGCTACGAGGCAGAAACCGGGCTCCTCTGTATGTGGGCGGGACCCTCGTGATTCCTCTCGTGTGGAGACGGGTATGTCGGGGAACTTCTTGATTTGCACCAAGGGTGTGAAGGACGCTTTCGAAATTCCAGATGTGAGGTGTGATCAGCCTCGAGACGCCTCAGCGGAAATGGGCGTCATCTCGCCTGGAGGGGAGAACCTCCTGGATTTTCTGGAGTTGCGGCAGGTCTTCTCGAGTTACGACGGGGACCTCAGGGACCCGCTCTGGTGGCCTCAGGAAAGGCCAGTCCCCATGCGAGTTGCTAGGGGACCTCTTGGGATTCCTCTCCCGTCCATGCCGGGGCCTCAGTCCTTGTGTGGAGTCGGGGCCCCAACCTGAGGATTCCACTCCAGTGTTGGCATGGATCTTGGGGTGCCTCTGAGTCTCCCCAGGGGAGTCAGGCCTCCTCTCGGGTGGGGGCATGCACGTGCACTTTCCTCCCGAGCTGCAGCAGTAGTGTCACGCTTTCTGTCACGTGGATCAAGGAATCTGAGGCTTTCCCTAGAGGCTGTCCCTTGAGGTTTTCCCACGAGGCTTTCCCACAGGTCTGTGCCACGTGCCACCTTGGTGTGAGTCGATCCTCGACGTGAAAGACGAGCCGGTGAAGGGAAAAGAGGTTCCTCTGGAATGGACTGAGACATCTGGGGGACTCTTGAAAGGTGGCACGACCCTGGAGTTCCTCTCGCCGTTCCTGTTGAAAGGGCCTCCTCTTGAGATACGACGGGAACGCCGGGAACTCTTTCCCGTCGAATCAGGGAAAGACTCCCTCATCTCGACCTACGAGGCGGAAAAGTGGCTCCTCTGGATGTGGGCGGGACCCTCGTGTTTCCTCTCGAGTGGAGACCGGTATGTCGGGGAACTTCTTGATTTGCACCAAGGGTGTGAAGGACCCTTTCGAAGTTCCAGAGGTGAGGTGTGATCAGCCTCGAGACGCCTCAGCGGAAATGGGCCTCATCTCGCCTGGAGGGGAGAACCTCCTGGATTTTCTCGAGTTGCGGCAGTTCTTCTCGAGTTACGACGGGGACCTCAGGGACCCGCTCTGGTGGCCTCAGGAAAGGCCAGTCCCCATGCGAGTTGCTAGGGGACCTCTCGGGATTCCTCTCCCGTTCATGCCGGGGCTTAAGACGTTGAGTGGAGTCGGGGCCGGAACCTGAGGATTCCTCTCCAGTGTTGCCATGGATCTTGGGGTGCTTCTGAGTCTCCCCAGGGGAGTCAGGCATCGTCTCGAGTGGGGGCATGCACGTGCGCTTTCCTCCCGTGCTGCAGCAGTAGTGTCACGCTTCCTGTCACGTGGATCAAGGGATCTGTGGCTTTCCCTCGACGCTGTCCCTCGAGGCTTTCCCACGAGGCTTTCCCACAGGGCTGTGCCACGTGCCACCTTGGTGTGAGTCGATCCTCGGCGTGAAAGACGAGCCGGTGAAGGGAAAAGAGGTTCCTCTGGAATGGACTGAGACATCTGGGGGACTCTTGGAATGGTGGCACGACCCTGGAGTTCCTCTCGCCGTTCCTGTTGAGAGGGCCTCTTCTTGAGATGCGACGGGAACGCCGGGAACTCTTTCCCGACGAAGCAGGGAAAGGATCCCTCATCTCGAGCTACGAGGCGGAAACGGGGCTCCTCTGGATGTGGGCAGGTCCCTCGTGTTTCCTCTCGAGTGGAGACGGGTATGTCGGGGAACTTCTTGATTTGCACCAAGGGTGTGAAGGACCCTTTCGAAGTTCCAGAGGTGAGGTGTGATCAGCCTCGAGACGCCGCAGCGGAAATGGGCCTCATCTGGCCTGGAGGGGAGAACCTCCTGGATTTTCTCGAGTTGCGGCAGGTCTTCTCGAGTTACGACGGGGACCTCAGGGACCCGCTCTGGTGGCCTCAGGAAAGGCCAGTCCCCATGCGAGTTGCTAGGGGCCATCTCGGGATTCCTCTCCCGTCCATGCCGGGGACTAAGACCATGTGTGGAGTCGAGGCCGGAACCTGAGGATTCCTCTCCTGTGCTGCCATGGATCTTGGGGTGCTTCTGAGTCTCCCCAGGGGAGTCAGGCCTCGTCTCGAGTGGGGGCATGCACGTGCGCTTTCCTCCCGAGCTGTACCAGTAGTGTCACGCTTCCTTTCTCGTCGATCAAGGGATCTGTGACTTTCCCTCGAGGCTTTCCCACAAGGCTGTGCCACGTGCCACCTTGGTGTGAGTCGATCCTCGGCGTGAAACACGAGCCGGTGAAGGGAAAAGAGGTTCCTCTGGAATGGACTGAGACATCTGGGGGACTCTTGGAATGCTGACACGACGCCTGGAATTCTTGCCCGACGAAGAAGGGAAAGGATCCCTCATCTCGAGCTACGAGGCGGAAACGGGACTCCTCTGGATGTGGGCGGGACCCTCCTGATTCCTCTCGAGTGGAGACGGGTATGTCGGGGAACTTCTTGATTTGCACCAAGGGTGTGAAGGACTCTTTCGAAGTTCCAGAGGTGAGGTGTGATCAGCCTCGGTACGCCTCAGCGGAAATGGGCCTCATCTCGCCTGGATGGGAGAGCCTCCTGGATTTTCTCGAGTTGCGGCAGATCTTCTTGAGTTACGACGGGGACCTCAGGGACCCGCTCTGGTGGATTCAGGAAAGGCCAGTCCCCAGGCGAGTTGCTAGGGGACCTCTCGGCTTTCCTCTCCCGTCCATGCCGGGGCCTAAGACCTTGTGTGGAGTCGGGGCCGGAACCTGAGGATTCCTCTCCAGTGTTGCCATGGATCTTGGGGTGCTTCTGAATCTCCCCAGGGGATTCAGGCCTCGTCTCGAGTGTGGGCATGCACTTGCGCTTTCCTCCCGAGCTGCAGCAGTAGTGTCAGGGTTCCTGTCATGTGAATCAAGGGTTCTGTGGCTTTGCCTCGAGGCTGTCCCTCGAGGCTTTCACACGAGGCTTTCCCACAGGGATGTGCCACGTGCCACCTTGCTGTGAGTCGATATTCGGCGTGAAAGGCGAGCCGGTAAAGGGAAAAGGGGTCCTCACTAATGGACTGAGACATCTGGGGGACTCTTGGAATGGTGGCATGACCCTGGAGTTCCTCTCGCCGTTCCTGTTGAGAGGGCCTCCTCTTGAGATGCGAAGGGAACGCCGGGAACTCCTTCCCGACGAAGCAGGCAAAGGATCCCTCATCTCGAGCTACGAGGTGGAAACGGGGCTCCTCTGGATGTGGGCGGGTCCCTCGTGTTTCCTCTCGAGTGGAGATGGGTATGTCGGGGAACTTCTTGATTTGCACCAAGGGTGTGAAGGACCCTTTCGAAGTTCCCAGAGGTGAGGTGTGATCAGCCTCGAGACGCCTCAGCGGAAATGGGCCTCATCTCGCCTGGAAGGGAGAACCTCCTGGATTTTCTCGAGTGGGGGCAGGTCTTCTCGAGTTACGACGGGGACCGTAGGGACCCGCTCTGGTGGCCTCAGGAAAGGCCAGTCCCCGTGCGAGTTGCTAGGGACCTCTCGGGATTCTTCTCCCGTCCTTGCCGCGGCCTAGGTCCTTGTGTGGAATCGGGGCCGGAACCTGAGGATTCCTCTCCAGGGTTGCCATGGATCTTGGGGTGCTTCTGAGTCTCCCCAGGATAGTCAGGCCTCGTCTCGAGTGGGGGAATGCACGTGCGCTTTCCTCCGGAGCTGCAGCAGTAGTGTCACTCTTCCTGTCACGTGGATCAAGGGATCTGTGGCTTTCCCTCGAGGCTGTCCCTCGAGGCTTTCCCACGAGGCTTTCCCACAGGGCTGCGCCACGTGCCACCTTTGTGTGAGTCGATCCTCGGCGTGAAAGACGAGCCGGTGAAGGGAAAAGAGGTTCCTCTGGAATGGACTGAGACATCTGGGGGACTCTTGGAATGGTGGCACGACCCTGGAGTTCCTCTCGCCGTTCCTGTTGAGAGGGCCTCCTCTTGAGATGCGACGGGAACGCAGGGAACTCTTTGCCGACGAAGCAGGGAAAGGATCCCTCATCTCGAGCTACGAGGCGGACAAGGGGCTCCTCTGGATGTGGGCGGGACCCTCGTGTTTCCTCTCGAGTGGAGACGGGTATGTCGGGGAACTTCTTGATTTGCACCAAGGGTGTGAAGGACCCTTTCGAAGTTCCAGAGGTGAGGTGTGATCAGCCTCGAGACGCCTCAGCGGAAATGGGCCTCATCTCGCCTGGAGGGGAGAACCTCCTGGATTTTCTCGAGTTGCGGCAGGTCTTCTCGTGTTACGACGGGGACCTTAAGGACCCGCTCTGGTGGCCTCAGGAAAGGCCAGTCCCCGTGCGAGTTGCTAGGGGCCATCTCGGGATTCCTCTCCCGTCCATGCCGGGGCCTAAGACCATGTGTGGAGTCGGGGCCGGAACCTGAGGATTCCTCTGCACTGTTGCCATGTATCTTGGGGTGCTTCTGAGTCTCCCCAGGGGAGTCATGCCTCGTCTCGAGTGGGGGCATGCACGTGCGCTTTCCTCCCGAGCTGCATCAGTAGTGTCACGCTTCCTGTCACGTGGATCAAGGGTGCTGTGGCTCTCCCTCGAGGCTTTCCTTCGAGGCTTTCCCACGAGGCTGTCCCACAGGGCTGTGCCACGTGCCCCCTTGGTGTGAGTCGACCCTCGGCGTGAAAGACGAGCCGGTGAAGGGAAAAGAAGTTCCTCTGGAATGGACTGAGATATCTGGGGGACTCTTGGAATGGTGGCGCGACCCTGGAGTTCCTCTCGCCGTTCCTGTTGAGAGGGCCTCCTCTTGAGATGCGACGGGAACGCCGGGAACTCTTTCCCAACGAAGCAGGGAAAGGATCCCTCATCTCGAGCTACGAGGCAGAAACCGGGCTCCTCTGTATGTGGGCGGGACCCTCGTGATTCCTCTCGTGTGGAGACGGGTATGTCGGGGAACTTCTTGATTTGCACCAAGGGTGTGAAGGACGCTTTCGAAATTCCAGATGTGAGGTGTGATCAGCCTCGAGACGCCTCAGCGGAAATGGGCGTCATCTCGCCTGGAGGGGAGAACCTCCTGGATTTTCTGGAGTTGCGGCAGGTCTTCTCGAGTTACGACGGGGACCTCAGGGACCCGCTCTGGTGGCCTCAGGAAAGGCCAGTCCCCATGCGAGTTGCTAGGGGACCTCTTGGGATTCCTCTCCCGTCCATGCCGGGGCCTCAGTCCTTGTGTGGAGTCGGGGCCCCAACCTGAGGATTCCACTCCAGTGTTGGCATGGATCTTGGGGTGCCTCTGAGTCTCCCCAGGGGAGTCAGGCCTCCTCTCGGGTGGGGGCATGCACGTGCACTTTCCTCCCGAGCTGCAGCAGTAGTGTCACGCTTTCTGTCACGTGGATCAAGGAATCTGAGGCTTTCCCTAGAGGCTGTCCCTTGAGGTTTTCCCACGAGGCTTTCCCACAGGTCTGTGCCACGTGCCACCTTGGTGTGAGTCGATCCTCGACGTGAAAGACGAGCCGGTGAAGGGAAAAGAGGTTCCTCTGGAATGGACTGAGACATCTGGGGGACTCTTGAAAGGTGGCACGACCCTGGAGTTCCTCTCGCCGTTCCTGTTGAAAGGGCCTCCTCTTGAGATACGACGGGAACGCCGGGAACTCTTTCCCGTCGAATCAGGGAAAGACTCCCTCATCTCGACCTACGAGGCGGAAAAGTGGCTCCTCTGGATGTGGGCGGGACCCTCGTGTTTCCTCTCGAGTGGAGACCGGTATGTCGGGGAACTTCTTGATTTGCACCAAGGGTGTGAAGGACCCTTTCGAAGTTCCAGAGGTGAGGTGTGATCAGCCTCGAGACGCCTCAGCGGAAATGGGCCTCATCTCGCCTGGAGGGGAGAACCTCCTGGATTTTCTCGAGTTGCGGCAGTTCTTCTCGAGTTACGACGGGGACCTCAGGGACCCGCTCTGGTGGCCTCAGGAAAGGCCAGTCCCCATGCGAGTTGCTAGGGGACCTCTCGGGATTCCTCTCCCGTTCATGCCGGGGCTTAAGACGTTGAGTGGAGTCGGGGCCGGAACCTGAGGATTCCTCTCCAGTGTTGCCATGGATCTTGGGGTGCTTCTGAGTCTCCCCAGGGGAGTCAGGCATCGTCTCGAGTGGGGGCATGCACGTGCGCTTTCCTCCCGTGCTGCAGCAGTAGTGTCACGCTTCCTGTCACGTGGATCAAGGGATCTGTGGCTTTCCCTCGACGCTGTCCCTCGAGGCTTTCCCACGAGGCTTTCCCACAGGGCTGTGCCACGTGCCACCTTGGTGTGAGTCGATCCTCGGCGTGAAAGACGAGCCGGTGAAGGGAAAAGAGGTTCCTCTGGAATGGACTGAGACATCTGGGGGACTCTTGGAATGGTGGCACGACCCTGGAGTTCCTCTCGCCGTTCCTGTTGAGAGGGCCTCTTCTTGAGATGCGACGGGAACGCCGGGAACTCTTTCCCGACGAAGCAGGGAAAGGATCCCTCATCTCGAGCTAAGAGGCGGAAACGGGGCTCCTCTGGATGTGGGCGGGACCCTCGTGTTTCCTCTCGAGTGGAGACGGGTATGTAGGGGAACTTCTAGATTTGCACCAAGGGTGTGAAGGACCCTTTCGAAGTTCCAGAGGTGAGGTGTGATCAGCCTCGAGACGCCTCAGAGGAAATGGGCCTCATCTCGCCTGGAGGGGAGAACCTCCTGGATTTTCTCGATTTGCGGCAGGTCTTCTCGAGTTACGACGGGGACCTCAGGGACCCGCTCTGGTGGCCTCAGGAAAGGACAGTCCCCATGCGAGTTGCTAGGGCCCTCTCGGGATTCCTTTCCCGTCCATGCTGGGGACTAAGACCGTGTGTAGAGTCGGGGTCGGAACCTGAGGATTCCTCTCCTGTGTTGCCATGGATCTTATGGTGCTTCTGAGTCTCCCCAGGGGAGTCTGGCCTCGTCTCGAGTGGGGGCATGCACGTGCGCTTTCCTCCCGAGCTGCAGCAGTAGTGTCACGCTTCCTGTCACGTGGATCAAGGGATCTGTGGCTTTCCCTCGAGGCTTTCCCACAAGGCTGTGCCACGTGCCACCTTGGTGTGAGTCGATCTTCGGCGTGAAGCACGAGCCGGTGAAGGGAAAAGAGGTTCCTCTGGAATGGACTGAGACATCTGGGGGACTCTTGGAATGCTGACATGACGCCTGGAATTCTTGCCCGACGAAGAAGGGAAAGGATCCCTCATCTCGAGCTACGAGGCGGAAACGGGGCTCCTCTGGATGTGGGCGGGACCCTCGTGTTTCCTCTCGAGTGGAGACGGGTATGTAGGGGAACTTCTAGATTTGCACCAAGGGTGTGAAGAACCCTTTCGAAGTTCCAGAGGTGAGGTGTGATCAGCCTCGAGACGCCTCAGCGGAAATGGGCCTCATCTCGCCTGGAGGGGAGAACCTCCTGGATTTTCTCGATTTGCGGCAGGTCTTCTCGAGTTACGACGGGGACCTCAGGGACCCGCTCTGGTGGCCTCAGGAAAGGACAGTCCCCATGCGAGTTGCTAGGGCCCTCTCGGGATTCCTTTCCCGTCCATGCTGGGGCCTAAGACCTTGTGTGGAGTCGGGGCCGGAACCTGAGGATTACTCTCCAGTGTTGCCATGGATCTTGGGGTGCTTCTGAGTCTCCCCAGGGGAGTCAGGCATCGTCTCGAGTGGGGGCATGCACGTGCGCTTTCCTCCCGTGCTGCAGCAGTAGTGTCACGCTTCCTGTCACGTGGATCAAGGGATCTGTGGCTTTCCCTCGAGGCTGTCCCTCGAGGGTTTCCCACGAGGCTTTCCCACAGGGCTGTGCCACGTGCCACCTTTCTGTGAGTCGATCCTCGAGTGAAAGACGAACCGGTGAAGGGATAAGAGGTTCCTCTGGAATGGACTGAGACATCAGGGGGACTCTTGGAATGGTGGCACGACCCTGGAGTTCCTCTAGCCGTTCCTGTTGAGAGGGCCTCTTCTTGAGATGCGACGGGAACGCTGAGAACTCTTTCCCGACGAAGCAGGGAAAGGATCCCTCATCTCGAGCTACGAGGCGGAAACGGGGCTACTCTGGATGTGGGCGGGACCCTCATGTTTCCTCTCGAGTGGAGACGGGTATGTTGGGGAACTTCTTGATTTGCACCAAGGGTGTGAAGGACCCTTTCGAAGTTCCAGAGGTGAGGTGTGATCAGCCTCGAGACGCCTCAGCGGAAATGGGCCTCATCTCGCCTGGAGGGGAGAACCTCCTGGATTTTCTCGATTTGCGGCAGGTCTTCTCGAGTTACGACGGGGACCTCAGGGACCCGCTCTGGTGGCCTCAGGAAAGGACATTCCCTATGCGAGTTGCTAGGGGCCATCTCGGGATTCCTCTCCCGTCCATGCTGGGGCTTTAGACCTTGTGTGGAGTCGTGGCCGGAATCTGAGGATTCCTCTCCAGTGTTGCCATGGATCTTGGGGTGCTTCTGAGTCTCCCCAGGGGAGTCAGGCTTCATCTCGAGTGGGGGCATGCACGTGCGCTTTCCTCCCGAGCTGCAGCAGTAGTGTCACGCTTCCTTTCACGTTGATCAAGGGATCTGTGGCTTTCCCTCGAGGCTGTCCCTCGAGGCTTTCCCACGTGTCTTTCCCACAGGGCTGTGCCACGGGCCACCTTGGTGCGAGTCGATCCTCGGCGTGAAAGATGAGCCGGTGAAGGGAAAAGAGGTTCCTCTGGAATGGACTGAGACATCTGGGGGACTCTTCGAATGGTGGCACGACCCTGGAGTTCCTCTCGCCGTTCCTGTTGAGAGGGCCTCCTCTTGAGATGCGACGGGATCGCCGGGAACTCTTGCCCGACCAAGCAGGGAAAGGATCCCTCTTCTCGAGCTACGAGGCGGAAACGGGGCTCCTCTGGATGTGGGCGGGACCATCGTGTTTCCTCTCGACTGGAGACGGGTATGTCGGGGAACTTCTTGATTTGCACCAAGGGTGTGAAGGACCCTTTCGAAGCTGCAGAGGTGAGGTGTGATCAGCCTCGAGACGCCTCACCGCAAATTGGCCTCTTCTCGCCTGGAGGGGAGAACCTCCTGGATTTTCTCGAGTTGCGGCAGGTCTTCTCGAGTTGCGACGGGGACCTCAGGGACCCGCTCTGGTGGCCTCAGGAAAGGCCAGTCCCCATGCGAGTTGCTAGGGGACCTCTCGGGATACCTCTCCCGTCCATGCCGGGGCCTCAGTCCTTGTGTGGAGTCGGGGCCGGAACCTGAGGTTTCCTCTCCAGTGTTGACATGGATCTTGGGGTGCTTCTGAGACACCCCAGGGGAGTCAGGCCTCGTCTCGAGTGGAGGCATGCACGTGCGCTTTCCTACCGAGCTGCAGCAGTAGTGTCACGCTTCCTGTCACGTGGATCAAGGGATCTGTGGCTTTCCCACGAGGCTTTACCACGAGGCTTTCCCACAGGGATGTGCCACGTGCCACCTTGGTGTGAGTCGATCCTCGGCGTGTAAGACGAGCCGGTGTATGGAAAATATGTTCCTCTCGTATGGACTGAGACATCTTGGGGACTCTTGGAATGGTGGCACGACCCTGGAGTTCCTCTCGCCGTTCAGGTTGAGAGGGCCTCCTCTTGAGATGCGACGGGAACGCCGGGAACTCTTTCCCGACGAAGCAGGGAAAGGATCCCTCATCTCGAGCTACGAGGCAGAAACCGGGCTCCTCTGTATGTGGGCGGGACCCTCTTGATTCCTCTCGTGTGAAGACGGGTATGTCGGGGAACTTCTTGATTTGCACCAAGGGTGTGAAGGACGCTTTCGAAATTCCAGATGTGAGGTGTGATCAGCCTCGAGACGCCTCAGCGGAAATGGGCCTCATCTGGCCTGGAGGGGAGAACCTCCTGGATTTTCTCGAGTTGCGGCAGGTCTTCTCGAGTTACGACGGGGACCTCAGGGACCCGCTCTGGTGGCCTCAGGAAAGGCCAGTCCCCATGCGAGTTGCTAGGAGCCATCTCGGGATTCCTCTCCCGTCCATGCCGGGGCCTAAGACCTTGTGTGGAGTCGGGGTCGGAACCTGAGGATTCCTCTCCAGTGTTGCCATGAATCTTGGGGTGCTTCTGAATCTCCCCAGGGGAGTCAGGCCTCGTCTCGAGTGTGGGCATGCACTTGCGCTTTCCTCCCGAGCTGCAGCAGTAGTGTCACGCTTCCTGTCACGTGGATCACGGGATCTGTGGCTTTCCCTCGAGGCTTTCGCTGGAGGCTTTCCCACGAGTCTTTCCCACAGGACTGTGCCACGAGCCACCTTGGTGTGAGTCGATCCTCAGCGTGAAAGACGAGCCGGTGAAGGGAAAAGAGGTTCCTCACGAATGGACTGAGACATCTGGGGGACTCTTGGAATGCTGACACGACCCTGGAGTTCCTCTCGCGGTTCCTGTTGAGAGGGCCTCCTCTGGAGATGCGATGGGAACGCCTGGAATTCTTGCCCGACGAAGCAGGGAAAGGATCCCTCATCTCGAGCTACGAGGCGGAAACGGGGCTCCTCTGGATGTGGGCGGGTCCCTCGTGTTTCCTCTCGAGTGGAGACGGGTATGTCGGTGAACTTCTTGATTTGCACCAAGGGTGTGAAGGGCCCTTTCGAAGTTCCAGAGGTGAGGTGTGATCAGCCTCAAGACGCCTCAGCGGAAATGGGCCTCATCTGGCCTGGAGGGGAGAACCTCCTGGATTTTCTCGAGTTGCGGCAGGTCTTCTTGAGTTACGACGGGGACCTTAGGGACTCGCTCTGTTGGCCTCAGGAAAGGCCAGTCCCCGTGCGAGTTGCTAGGGGCCATCTCGGGATTCCTCTCCCTTCCATGCCGGGGACTAAGACCGTGTGTGGAGTCGGGGCCGGAACCTGAGGATTCCTCTCCTGTGTTGCCATGGATCTTATGGTGCTTCTGAGTCTCCCCAGGGGAGTCTGGCCTCGTCTCGAGTGGGGGCATGCACGTGCGCTTTCCTCCCGAGCTGCAGCAGTAGTGTCACGCTTCCTGTCACGTGGATCAAGGGATCTGTGGCTTTCCCACGAGGCTTTACCACGAGGCTTTCCCACAGGGCTGTGCCAAGTGCCACCTTGGTGTGAGTCGATCCTCGGCGTGAAAGACGAGCCGGTGTATGGAAAATATGTTCCTCTCGTATGGACTGAGACATCTTGGGGACTCTTGGAATGGTGGCACGACCCTGGAGTTCCTCTCGCCGTTCAGGTTGAGAGGGCCTCCTCTTGAGATGCGACGGGAACGCCGGGAACTCTTTCCCGACGAAGCAGGGAAAGGATCCCTCATCTCGAGCTACGAGGCAGAAACCGGGCTCCTCTGTATGTGGGCGGGACCCTCGTGATTCCTCTCGTGTGGAGACGGGTATGTCGGGGAACTTCTTGATTTGCACCAAGGGTGTGAAGGACGCTTTCGAAATTCCAGATGTGAGGTGTGATCAGCCTCGAGACGCCTCAGCGGAAATGGGCCTCATCTGGCCTGGAGGGGAGAACCTCCTGGATTTGCTCGAGTTGCGGCAGGTCTTCTCGAGTTACGACGGGGACCTCAGGGACCCGCTCTGGTGGCCTCAGGAAAGGCCAGTCCCCATGCGAGTTGCTAGGAGCCATCTCGGGATTCCTCTCCCGTCCATGCCGGGGCCTAAGACCTTGTGTGGAGTCGGGGTCGGAACCTGAGGATTCCTCTCCAGTGTTGCCATGAATCTTGGGGTGCTTCTGAATCTCCCCAGGGGAGTCAGGCCTCGTCTCGAGTGTGGGCATGCACTTGCGCTTTCCTCCCGAGCTGCAGCAGTAGTGTCACGCTTCCTGTCACGTGGATCACGGGATCTGTGGCTTTCCCTCGAGGCTTTCGCTCGAGGCTTTCCCACGAGTCTTTCCCACAGGACTGTGCCACGAGCCACCTTGGTGTGAGTCGATCCTCAGCGTGAAAGACGAGCCGGTGAAGGGAAAAGAGGTTCCTCACGAATGGACTGAGACATCTGGGGGACTCTTGGAATGCTGACACGACCCTGGAGTTCCTCTCGCGGTTCCTGTTGAGAGGGCCTCCTCTGGAGATGCGATGGGAACGCCTGGAATTCTTGCCCGACGAAGCAGGGAAAGGATCCCTCATCTCGAGCTACGAGGCGGAAACGGGGCTCCTCTGGATGTGGGCGGGTCCCTCGTGTTTCCTCTCGAGTGGAGACGGGTATGTCGGTGAACTTCTTGATTTGCACCAAGGGTGTGAAGGGCCCTTTCGAAGTTCCAGAGGTGAGGTGTGATCAGCCTCAAGACGCCTCAGCGGAAATGGGCCTCATCTCGCCTGGAGGGGAGAACCTCCTGGATTTTCTCGAGTTGCGGCAGGTCTTCTTGAGTTACGACGGGGACCTTAGGGACTCGCTCTGTTGGCCTCAGGAAAGGCCAGTCCCCGTGCGAGTTGCTAGGGGCCATCTCGGGATTCCTCTCCCTTCCATGCCGGGGACTAAGACCGTGTGTGGAGTTGGGGCCGGAACCTGAGGATTCCTCTCCTGTGTTGCCATGGATCTTATGGTGCTTCTGAGTCTCCCCAGGGGAGTCTGGCCTCGTCTCGAGTGGGGGCATGCACGTGCGCTTTCCTCCCGAGCTGCAGCAGTAGTGTCACGCTTCCTGTCACGTGGATCAAGGGATCTGTGGCTTTCCCTCGAGGCTTTCCCACAAGGCTGTGCCACGTGCCACCTTGGTGTGAGTCGATCTTCGGCGCGAAACACGAGCCGGTGAAGGGAAAAGAGGTTCCTCTGGAATGGACAGAGACATCTGGGGGACTCTTGGAATGCTGACATGACGCCTGGAATTCTTGCCCGACGAAGAAGGGAAAGGATCCCTCATCTCGAGCTACGAGGCGGAAACGGGACTCCTCTGGATGTGGGCGGGACCCTCCTGATTCCTCTCGAGTGTAGACGGGTATGTCGGGGAACTTCTTGATTTGCACCAAGGGTGTGAAGGACCCTTTCGAAGTTCCAGAGGTGAGGTGTGATCAGCCTCGAGACGCCTCAGCGGAAATGGGCCTCATCTCGCCTGGAGGGGAGAGCCTCCTGGATTTTCTCGAGTTGCGGCAGATCTTCTTGAGTTACGACGGGGACATCAGGGACCCGCTCTGGTGGCCTCAGGAAAGGCCAGTCCCCATGCGAGTTGCTAGTGGACCTCTCGTCTTTCCTCTCCCGTCCATGCCGGGGCCTAAGACCTTGTGTGGAGTCGGGGCCTGAACCTGAGGATTCCTCTCCAGTGTTGCCATGGATCTTGGGGTGCTTCTGAGTCTCCCCAGGGGAGTCAGGCCTCGTCTCGAGTGTGGGCATGCACATGCGCTTTCCTCCCGAGCTACAGCAGTAGTGTCAGGGTTCCTGTCATGTGGATCAAGGGATCTGTGGCTTTGCCTCGAGGCTGTCCCTCGAGGCTTTCCCACGAGGCTTTCCCACAGGGCTGTGCCACGTGCCACCTTGGTGTGAGTCGATCTTCGACGTGAAAGACGAGCCGGTGAAGGGAAAAGGGGTTCCACACGAATGGACTGAGACATCTGGGGGACTCTTGGAATGGTGGCATGACCCTGGAGTTCCTCTCGCCGTTCCTGTTGAGAGGGCCTCCTCTTGAGATGCGAAGGGAATGCTGGGAACTCCTTCCCGACGAAGCAGGGAAAGGATCCCTCATCTCGAGCTACGAGGCGGAAACGGGGCTCCTCTGGATGTGGGCAGGTCCCTCGTGTTTCCTCTCGAGTGGAGACGGGTATGTCGGGGAACTTCTTGATTTGCACCAAGGGTGTGAAGGACCCTTTCGAAGTTCCAGAGGTGAGGTGTGATCAGCCTCGAGACGCCGCAGCGGAAATGGGCCTCATCTGGCCTGGAGGGGAGAACCTCCTGGATTTTCTCGAGTTGCGGCAGGTCTTCTCGAGTTACGACGGGGACCTCAGGGACCCGCTCTGGTGGCCTCAGGAAAGGCCAGTCCCCATGCGAGTTGCTAGGGGCCATCTCGGGATTCCTCTCCCGTCCATGCCGGGGACTAAGACCGTGTGTGGAGTCGAGGCCAGAACCTGAGGATTCCTCTCCTGTGCTGCCATGGATCTTGGGGTGCTTCTGAGTCTCCCCAGGGGAGTCAGGCCTCGTCTCGAGTGGGGGCATGCACGTGCGCTTTCCTCCCGAGCTGTACCAGTAGTGTCACGCTTCCTTTCTCGTCGATCAAGGGATCTGTGACTTTCCCTCGAGGCTTTCCCACAAGGCTGTTCCACGTGCCACCTTGGTGTGAGTCGATCCTCGGCGTGAAACACGAGCCGGTGAAGGGAAAAGAGGTTCCTCTGGAATGGACTGAGACATCTGGGGGACTCTTGGAATGCTGACACGACGCCTGGAATTCTTGCCCGACGAAGAAGGGAAAGGATCCCTCATCTCGAGCTACGAGGCGGAAACGGGACTCCTCTGGATGTGGGCGGGACCCTCCTGATTCCTCTCGAGTGGAGACGGGTATGTCGGGGAACTTCTTGATTTGCACCAAGGGTGTGAAGGACTCTTTCGAAGTTCCAGAGGTGAGGTGTGATCAGCCTCGGTACGCCTCAGCGGAAATGGGCCTCATCTCGCCTGGATGGGAGAGCCTCCTGGATTTTCTCGAGTTGCGGCAGATCTTCTTGAGTTACGACGGGGACCTCAGGGACCCGCTCTGGTGGATTCAGGAAAGGCCAGTCCCCAGGCGAGTTGCTAGGGGACCTCTCGGCTTTCCTCTCCCGTCCATGCCGGGGCCTAAGACCTTGTGTGGAGTCGGGGCCGGAACCTGAGGATTCCTCTCCAGTGTTGCCATGGATCTTGGGGTGCTTCTGAATCTCCCCAGGGGATTCAGGCCTCGTCTCGAGTGTGGGCATGCACTTGCGCTTTCCTCCCGAGCTGCAGCAGTAGTGTCAGGGTTCCTGTCATGTGAATCAAGGGTTCTGTGGCTTTGCCTCGAGGCTGTCCCTCGAGGCTTTCACACGAGGCTTTCCCACAGGGATGTGCCACGTGCCACCTTGCTGTGAGTCGATATTCGGCGTGAAAGGCGAGCCGGTAAAGGGAAAAGGGGTCCTCACTAATGGACTGAGACATCTGGGGGACTCTTGGAATGGTGGCATGACCCTGGAGTTCCTCTCGCCGTTCCTGTTGAGAGGGCCTCCTCTTGAGATGCGAAGGGAACGCCGGGAACTCCTTCCCGACGAAGCAGGCAAAGGATCCCTCATCTCGAGCTACGAGGTGGAAACGGGGCTCCTCTGGATGTGGGCGGGTCCCTCGTGTTTCCTCTCGAGTGGAGATGGGTATGTCGGGGAACTTCTTGATTTGCACCAAGGGTGTGAAGGACCCTTTCGAAGTTCCCAGAGGTGAGGTGTGATCAGCCTCGAGACGCCTCAGCGGAAATGGGCCTCATCTCGCCTGGAAGGGAGAACCTCCTGGATTTTCTCGAGTGGGGGCAGGTCTTCTCGAGTTACGACGGGGACCGTAGGGACCCGCTCTGGTGGCCTCAGGAAAGGCCAGTCCCCGTGCGAGTTGCTAGGGACCTCTCGGGATTCTTCTCCCGTCCTTGCCGCGGCCTAGGTCCTTGTGTGGAATCGGGGCCGGAACCTGAGGATTCCTCTCCAGGGTTGCCATGGATCTTGGGGTGCTTCTGAGTCTCCCCAGGATAGTCAGGCCTCGTCTCGAGTGGGGGAATGCACGTGCGCTTTCCTCCGGAGCTGCAGCAGTAGTGTCACTCTTCCTGTCACGTGGATCAAGGGATCTGTGGCTTTCCCTCGAGGCTGTCCCTCGAGGCTTTCCCACGAGGCTTTCCCACAGGGCTGCGCCACGTGCCACCTTTGTGTGAGTCGATCCTCGGCGTGAAAGACGAGCCGGTGAAGGGAAAAGAGGTTCCTCTGGAATGGACTGAGACATCTGGGGGACTCTTGGAATGGTGGCACGACCCTGGAGTTCCTCTCGCCGTTCCTGTTGAGAGGGCCTCCTCTTGAGATGCGACGGGAACGCAGGGAACTCTTTGCCGACGAAGCAGGGAAAGGATCCCTCATCTCGAGCTACGAGGCGGACAAGGGGCTCCTCTGGATGTGGGCGGGACCCTCGTGTTTCCTCTCGAGTGGAGACGGGTATGTCGGGGAACTTCTTGATTTGCACCAAGGGTGTGAAGGACCCTTTCGAAGTTCCAGAGGTGAGGTGTGATCAGCCTCGAGACGCCTCAGCGGAAATGGGCCTCATCTCGCCTGGAGGGGAGAACCTCCTGGATTTTCTCGAGTTGCGGCAGGTCTTCTCGTGTTACGACGGGGACCTTAAGGACCCGCTCTGGTGGCCTCAGGAAAGGCCAGTCCCCGTGCGAGTTGCTAGGGGCCATCTCGGGATTCCTCTCCCGTCCATGCCGGGGCCTAAGACCATGTGTGGAGTCGGGGCCGGAACCTGAGGATTCCTCTGCACTGTTGCCATGTATCTTGGGGTGCTTCTGAGTCTCCCCAGGGGAGTCATGCCTCGTCTCGAGTGGGGGCATGCACGTGCGCTTTCCTCCCGAGCTGCATCAGTAGTGTCACGCTTCCTGTCACGTGGATCAAGGGTGCTGTGGCTCTCCCTCGAGGCTTTCCTTCGAGGCTTTCCCACGAGGCTGTCCCACAGGGCTGTGCCACGTGCCCCCTTGGTGTGAGTCGACCCTCGGCGTGAAAGACGAGCCGGTGAAGGGAAAAGAAGTTCCTCTGGAATGGACTGAGATATCTGGGGGCTCTTGGAATGGTGGCGCGACCCTGGAGTTCCTCTCGCCGTTCCTGTTGAGAGGGCCTCCTCTTGAGATGCGACGGGAACGCCGGGAACTCTTTCCCAACGAAGCAGGGAAAGGATCCCTCATCTCGAGCTACGAGGCAGAAACCGGGCTCCTCTGTATGTGGGCGGGACCCTCGTGATTCCTCTCGTGTGGAGACGGGTATGTCGGGGAACTTCTTGATTTGCACCAAGGGTGTGAAGGACGCTTTCGAAATTCCAGAGGTGAGGTGTGATCAGCCTCGAGACGCCTCAGCGGAAATGGGCCTCATCTGGCCTGGAGGGGAGAACCTCCTGGATTTGCTCGAGTTGCGGCAGGTCTTCTCGAGTTACGACGGGGACCTCAGGGACCCGCTCTGGTGGCCTCAGGAAAGGCCAGTCCCCATGCGAGTTGCTAGGAGCCATCTCGGGATTCCTCTCCCGTCCATGCCGGGGCCTAAGACCTTGTGTGGAGTCGGGGTCGGAACCTGAGGATCCCTCTCCAGTGTTGCCATGAATCTTGGGGTGCTTCTGAATCTCCCCAGGGGAGTCAGGCCTCGTCTCGAGTGTGGGCATGCACTTGCGCTTTCCTCCCGAGCTGCAGCAGTAGTGTCACGCTTCCTGTCACGTGGATCACGGGATCTGTGGCTTTCCCTCGAGGCTTTCGCTCGAGGCTTTCCCACGAGTCTTTCCCACAGGACTGTGCCACGAGCCACCTTGGTGTGAGTCGATCCTCAGCGTGAAAGACGAGCCGGTGAAGGGAAAAGAGGTTCCTCACGAATGGACTGAGACATCTGGGGGACTCTTGGAATGCTGACACGACCCTGGAGTTCCTCTCGCGGTTCCTGTTGAGAGGGCCTCCTCTGGAGATGCGATGGGAACGCCTGGAATTCTTGCCCGACGAAGCAGGGAAAGGATCCCTCATCTCGAGCTACGAGGCGGAAACGGGGCTCCTCTGGATGTGGGCGGGTCCCTCGTGTTTCCTCTCGAGTGGAGACGGGTATGTCGGTGAACTTCTTGATTTGCACCAAGGGTGTGAAGGGCCCTTTCGAAGTTCCAGAGGTGAGGTGTGATCAGCCTCAAGACGCCTCAGCGGAAATGGGCCTCATCTCGCCTGGAGGGGAGAACCTCCTGGATTTTCTCGAGTTGCGGCAGGTCTTCTTGAGTTACGACGGGGACCTTAGGGACTCGCTCTGTTGGCCTCAGGAAAGGCCAGTCCCCGTGCGAGTTGCTAGGGGCCATCTCGGGATTCCTCTCCCTTCCATGCCGGGGACTAAGACCGTGTGTGGAGTCGGGGCCGGAACCTGAGGATTCCTCTCCTGTGTTGCCATGGATCTTATGGTGCTTCTGAGTCTCCCCAGGGGAGTCTGGCCTCGTCTCGAGTGGGGGCATGCACGTGCGCTTTCCTCCCGAGCTGCAGCAGTAGTGTCAGGGTTCCTGTCATGTGGATCAAGGGATCTGTGGCTTTGCCTCGAGGCTGTCCCTCGAGGCTTTCCCACGAGGCTTTCCCACAGGGCTGTGCCACGTGCCACCTTGGTGTGAGTCGATCTTCGACGTGAAAGACGAGCCGGTGAAGGGAAAAGGGGTTCCACACGAATGGACTGAGACATCTGGGGGACTCTTGGAATGGTGGCATGACCCTGGAGTTCCTCTCGCCGTTCCTGTTGAGAGGGCCTCCTCTTGAGATGCGAAGGGAATGCTGGGAACTCCTTCCCGACGAAGCAGGGAAAGGATCCCTCATCTCGAGCTACGAGGCGGAAACGGGGCTCCTCTGGATGTGGGCAGGTCCCTCGTGTTTCCTCTCGAGTGGAGACGGGTATGTCGGGGAACTTCTTGATTTGCACCAAGGGTGTGAAGGACCCTTTCGAAGTTCCAGAGGTGAGGTGTGATCAGCCTCGAGACGCCGCAGCGGAAATGGGCCTCATCTGGCCTGGAGGGGAGAACCTCCTGGATTTTCTCGAGTTGCGGCAGGTCTTCTCGAGTTACGACGGGGACCTCAGGGACCCGCTCTGGTGGCCTCAGGAAAGGCCAGTCCCCATGCGAGTTGCTAGGGGCCATCTCGGGATTCCTCTCCCGTCCATGCCGGGGACTAAGACCGTGTGTGGAGTCGAGGCCGGAACCTGAGGATTCCTCTCCTGTGCTGCCATGGATCTTGGGGTGCTTCTGAGTCTCCCCAGGGGAGTCAGGCCTCGTCTCGAGTGGGGGCATGCACGTGCGCTTTCCTCCCGAGCTGTACCAGTAGTGTCACGCTTCCTTTCTCGTCGATCAAGGGATCTGTGACTTTCCCTCGAGGCTTTCCCACAAGGCTGTGCCACGTGCCACCTTGGTGTGAGTCGATCCTCGGCGTGAAACACGAGCCGGTGAAGGGAAAAGAGGTTCCTCTGGAATGGACTGAGACATCTGGGGGACTCTTGGAATGCTGACACGACGCCTGGAATTCTTGCCCGACGAAGAAGGGAAAGGATCCCTCATCTCGAGCTACGAGGCGGAAACGGGACTCCTCTGGATGTGGGCGGGACCCTCCTGATTCCTCTCGAGTGGAGACGGGTATGTCGGGGAACTTCTTGATTTGCACCAAGGGTGTGAAGGACTCTTTCGAAGTTCCAGAGGTGAGGTGTGATCAGCCTCGGTACGCCTCAGCGGAAATGGGCCTCATCTCGCCTGGATGGGAGAGCCTCCTGGATTTTCTCGAGTTGCGGCAGATCTTCTTGAGTTACGACGGGGACCTCAGGGACCCGCTCTGGTGGATTCAGGAAAGGCCAGTCCCCAGGCGAGTTGCTAGGGGACCTCTCGGCTTTCCTCTCCCATCCATGCCGGGGCCTAAGACCTTGTGTGGAGTCGGGGCCGGAACCTGAGGATTCCTCTCCAGTGTTGCCATGGATCTTGGGGTGCTTCTGAATCTCCCCAGGGGATTCAGGCCTCGTCTCGAGTGTGGGCATGCACTTGCGCTTTCCTCCCGAGCTGCAGCAGTAGTGTCAGGGTTCCTGTCATGTGAATCAAGGGTTCTGTGGCTTTGCCTCGAGGCTGTCCCTCGAGGCTTTCACACGAGGCTTTCCCACAGGGATGTGCCACGTGCCACCTTGCTGTGAGTCGATATTCGGCGTGAAAGGCGAGCCGGTAAAGGGAAAAGGGGTCCTCACTAATGGACTGAGACATCTGGGGGACTCTTGGAATGGTGGCATGACCCTGGAGTTCCTCTCGCCGTTCCTGTTGAGAGGGCCTCCTCTTGAGATGCGAAGGGAACGCCGGGAACTCCTTCCCGACGAAGCAGGCAAAGGATCCCTCATCTCGAGCTACGAGGTGGAAACGGGGCTCCTCTGGATGTGGGCGGGTCCCTCGTGTTTCCTCTCGAGTGGAGATGGGTATGTCGGGGAACTTCTTGATTTGCACCAAGGGTGTGAAGGACCCTTTCGAAGTTCCCAGAGGTGAGGTGTGATCAGCCTCGAGACGCCTCAGCGGAAATGGGCCTCATCTCGCCTGGAAGGGAGAACCTCCTGGATTTTCTCGAGTGGGGGCAGGTCTTCTCGAGTTACGACGGGGACCGTAGGGACCCGCTCTGGTGGCCTCAGGAAAGGCCAGTCCCCGTGCGAGTTGCTAGGGACCTCTCGGGATTCTTCTCCCGTCCTTGCCGCGGCCTAGGTCCTTGTGTGGAATCGGGGCCGGAACCTGAGGATTCCTCTCCAGGGTTGCCATGGATCTTGGGGTGCTTCTGAGTCTCCCCAGGATAGTCAGGCCTCGTCTCGAGTGGGGGAATGCACGTGCGCTTTCCTCCGGAGCTGCAGCAGTAGTGTCACTCTTCCTGTCACGTGGATCAAGGGATCTGTGGCTTTCCCTCGAGGCTGTCCCTCGAGGCTTTCCCACGAGGCTTTCCCACAGGGCTGCGCCACGTGCCACCTTTGTGTGAGTCGATCCTCGGCGTGAAAGACGAGCCGGTGAAGGGAAAAGAGGTTCCTCTGGAATGGACTGAGACATCTGGGGGACTCTTGGAATGGTGGCACGACCCTGGAGTTCCTCTCGCCGTTCCTGTTGAGAGGGCCTCCTCTTGAGATGCGACGGGAACGCAGGGAACTCTTTGCCGACGAAGCAGGGAAAGGATCCCTCATCTCGAGCTACGAGGCGGACAAGGGGCTCCTCTGGATGTGGGCGGGACCCTCGTGTTTCCTCTCGAGTGGAGACGGGTATGTCGGGGAACTTCTTGATTTGCACCAAGGGTGTGAAGGACCCTTTCGAAGTTCCAGAGGTGAGGTGTGATCAGCCTCGAGACGCCTCAGCGGAAATGGGCCTCATCTCGCCTGGAGGGGAGAACCTCCTGGATTTTCTCGAGTTGCGGCAGGTCTTCTCGTGTTACGACGGGGACCTTAAGGACCCGCTCTGGTGGCCTCAGGAAAGGCCAGTCCCCGTGCGAGTTGCTAGGGGCCATCTCGGGATTCCTCTCCCGTCCATGCCGGGGCCTAAGACCGTGTGTGGAGTCGGGGCCGGAACCTGAGGATTCCTCTGCACTGTTGCCATGTATCTTGGGTGCTTCTGAGTCTCCCCAGGGGAGTCATGCCTCGTCTCGAGTGGGGGCATGCACGTGCGCTTTCCTCCCGAGCTGCATCAGTAGTGTCACGCTTCCTGTCACGTGATCAAGGGTGCTGTGGCTCTCCCTCGAGGCTTTCCTTCGAGGCTTTCCCACGAGGCTGTCCCACAGGGCTGTGCCACGTGCCCCCTTGGTGTGAGTCGACCCTCGGCGTGAAAGACGAGCCGGTGAAGGGAAAAGAAGTTCCTCTGGAATGGACTGAGATATCTGGGGACTCTTGGAATGGTGGCGCGACCCTGGAGTTCCTCTCGCCGTTCCTGTTGAGAGGGCCTCCTCTTGAGATGCGACGGGAACGCCGGGAACTCTTTCCCAACGAAGCAGGGAAAGGATCCCTCATCTCGAGCTACGAGGCAGAAACCGGGCTCCTCTGTATGTGGGCGGGACCCTCGTGATTCCTCTCGTGTGGAGACGGGTATGTCGGGGAACTTCTTGATTTGCACCAAGGGTGTGAAGGACGCTTTCGAAATTCCAGAGGTGAGGTGTGATCAGCCTCGAGACGCCTCAGCGGAAATGGGCCTCATCTGGCCTGGAGGGGAGAACCTCCTGGATTTGCTCGAGTTGCGGCAGGTCTTCTCGAGTTACGACGGGGACCTCAGGGACCCGCTCTGGTGGCCTCAGGAAAGGCCAGTCCCCATGCGAGTTGCTAGGAGCCATCTCGGGATTCCTCTCCCGTCCATGCCGGGGCCTAAGACCTTGTGTGGAGTCGGGGTCGGAACCTGAGGATCCCTCTCCAGTGTTGCCATGAATCTTGGGGTGCTTCTGAATCTCCCCAGGGGAGTCAGGCCTCGTCTCGAGTGTGGGCATGCACTTGCGCTTTCCTCCGAGCTGCAGCAGTAGTGTCACGCTTCCTGTCACGTGGATCACGGGATCTGTGGCTTTCCCTCGAGGCTTTCGCTCGAGGCTTTCCCACGAGTCTTTCCCACAGGACTGTGCCACGAGCCACCTTGGTGTGAGTCGATCCTCAGCGTGAAAGACGAGCCGGTGAAGGGAAAAGAGGTTCCTCACGAATGGACTGAGACATCTGGGGGACTCTTGGAATGCTGACACGACCCTGGAGTTCCTCTCGCGGTTCCTGTTGAGAGGGCCTCCTCTGGAGATGCGATGGGAACGCCTGGAATTCTTGCCCGACGAAGCAGGGAAAGGATCCCTCATCTCGAGCTACGAGGCGGAAACGGGGCTCCTCTGGATGTGGGCGGGTCCCTCGTGTTTCCTCTCGAGTGGAGACGGGTATGTCGGTGAACTTCTTGATTTGCACCAAGGGTGTGAAGGGGCCCTTTCGAAGTTCCAGAGGTGAGGTGTGATCAGCCTCAAGACGCCTCAGCGGAAATGGGCCTCATCTCGCCTGGAGGGGAGAACCTCCTGGATTTTCTCGAGTTGCGGCAGGTCTTCTTGAGTTACGACGGGGACCTTAGGGACTCGCTCTGTTGGCCTCAGGAAAGGCCAGTCCCCGTGCGAGTTGCTAGGGGCCATCTCGGGATTCCTCTCCCTTCCATGCCGGGGACTAAGACCGTGTGTGGAGTCGGGGCCGGAACCTGAGGATTCCTCTCCTGTGTTGCCATGGATCTTATGGTGCTTCTGAGTCTCCCCAGGGGAGTCTGGCCTCGTCTCGAGTGGGGGCATGCACGTGCGCTTTCCTCCCGAGCTGCAGCAGTAGTGTCAGGGTTCCTGTCATGTGGATCAAGGGATCTGTGGCTTTGCCTCGAGGCTGTCCCTCGAGGCTTTCCCACGAGGCTTTCCCACAGGGCTGTGCCACGTGCCACCTTGGTGTGAGTCGATCTTCGACGTGAAAGACGAGCCGGTGAAGGGAAAAGGGGTTCCACACGAATGGACTGAGACATCTGGGGGACTCTTGGAATGGTGGCATGACCCTGGAGTTCCTCTCGCCGTTCCTGTTGAGAGGGCCTCCTCTTGAGATGCGAAGGGAATGCTGGGAACTCCTTCCCGACGAAGCAGGGAAAGGATCCCTCATCTCGAGCTACGAGGCGGAAACGGGGCTCCTCTGGATGTGGGCAGGTCCCTCGTGTTTCCTCTCGAGTGGAGACGGGTATGTCGGGGAACTTCTTGATTTGCACCAAGGGTGTGAAGGACCCTTTCGAAGTTCCAGAGGTGAGGTGTGATCAGCCTCGAGACGCCGCAGCGGAAATGGGCCTCATCTGGCCTGGAGGGGAGAACCTCCTGGATTTTCTCGAGTTGCGGCAGGTCTTCTCGAGTTACGACGGGGACCTCAGGGACCCGCTCTGGTGGCCTCAGGAAAGGCCAGTCCCCATGCGAGTTGCTAGGGGCCATCTCGGGATTCCTCTCCCGTCCATGCCGGGGACTAAGACCGTGTGTGGAGTCGAGGCCGGAACCTGAGGATTCCTCTCCTGTGCTGCCATGGATCTTGGGGTGCTTCTGAGTCTCCCCAGGGGAGTCAGGCCTCGTCTCGAGTGGGGGCATGCACGTGCGCTTTCCTCCCGAGCTGTACCAGTAGTGTCACGCTTCCTTTCTCGTCGATCAAGGGATCTGTGACTTTCCCTCGAGGCTTTCCCACAAGGCTGTGCCACGTGCCACCTTGGTGTGAGTCGATCCTCGGCGTGAAACACGAGCCGGTGAAGGGAAAAGAGGTTCCTCTGGAATGGACTGAGACATCTGGGGGACTCTTGGAATGCTGACACGACGCCTGGAATTCTTGCCCGACGAAGAAGGGAAAGGATCCCTCATCTCGAGCTACGAGGCGGAAACGGGACTCCTCTGGATGTGGGCGGGACCCTCCTGATTCCTCTCGAGTGGAGACGGGTATGTCGGGGAACTTCTTGATTTGCACCAAGGGTGTGAAGGACTCTTTCGAAGTTCCAGAGGTGAGGTGTGATCAGCCTCGGTACGCCTCAGCGGAAATGGGCCTCATCTCGCCTGGATGGGAGAGCCTCCTGGATTTTCTCGAGTTGCGGCAGATCTTCTTGAGTTACGACGGGGACCTCAGGGACCCGCTCTGGTGGATTCAGGAAAGGCCAGTCCCCAGGCGAGTTGCTAGGGGACCTCTCGGCTTTCCTCTCCCATCCATGCCGGGGCCTAAGACCTTGTGTGGAGTCGGGGCCGGAACCTGAGGATTCCTCTCCAGTGTTGCCATGGATCTTGGGGTGCTTCTGAATCTCCCCAGGGGATTCAGGCCTCGTCTCGAGTGTGGGCATGCACTTGCGCTTTCCTCCCGAGCTGCAGCAGTAGTGTCAGGGTTCCTGTCATGTGAATCAAGGGTTCTGTGGCTTTGCCTCGAGGCTGTCCCTCGAGGCTTTCACACGAGGCTTTCCCACAGGGATGTGCCACGTGCCACCTTGCTGTGAGTCGATATTCGGCGTGAAAGGCGAGCCGGTAAAGGGAAAAGGGGTCCTCACTAATGGACTGAGACATCTGGGGGACTCTTGGAATGGTGGCATGACCCTGGAGTTCCTCTCGCCGTTCCTGTTGAGAGGGCCTCCTCTTGAGATGCGAAGGGAACGCCGGGAACTCCTTCCCGACGAAGCAGGCAAAGGATCCCTCATCTCGAGCTACGAGGTGGAAACGGGGCTCCTCTGGATGTGGGCGGGTCCCTCGTGTTTCCTCTCGAGTGGAGATGGGTATGTCGGGGAACTTCTTGATTTGCACCAAGGGTGTGAAGGACCCTTTCGAAGTTCCCAGAGGTGAGGTGTGATCAGCCTCGAGACGCCTCAGCGGAAATGGGCCTCATCTCGCCTGGAAGGGAGAACCTCCTGGATTTTCTCGAGTGGGGGCAGGTCTTCTCGAGTTACGACGGGGACCGTAGGGACCCGCTCTGGTGGCCTCAGGAAAGGCCAGTCCCCGTGCGAGTTGCTAGGGACCTCTCGGGATTCTTCTCCCGTCCTTGCCGCGGGCTAGGTCCTTGTGTGGAATCGGGGCCGGAACCTGAGGATTCCTCTCCAGGGTTGCCATGGATCTTGGGGTGCTTCTGAGTCTCCCCAGGATAGTCAGGCCTCGTCTCGAGTGGGGGAATGCACGTGCGCTTTCCTCCGGAGCTGCAGCAGTAGTGTCACTCTTCCTGTCACGTGGATCAAGGGATCTGTGGCTTTCCCTCGAGGCTGTCCCTCGAGCTTTCCCACGAGGCTTTCCCACAGGGCTGCGCCACGTGCCACCTTTGTGTGAGTCGATCCTCGGCGTGAAAGACGAGCCGGTGAAGGGAAAAGAGGTTCCTCTGGAATGGACTGAGACATCTGGGGGACTCTTGGAATGGTGGCACGACCCTGGAGTTCCTCTCGCCGTTCCTGTTGAGAGGGCCTCCTCTTGAGATGCGACGGGAACGCAGGGAACTCTTTGCCGACGAAGCAGGGAAAGGATCCCTCATCTCGAGCTACGAGGCGGACAAGGGGCTCCTCTGGATGTGGGCGGGACCCTCGTGTTTCCTCTCGAGTGGAGACGGGTATGTCGGGGAACTTCTTGATTTGCACCAAGGGTGTGAAGGACCCTTTCGAAGTTCCAGAGGTGAGGTGTGATCAGCCTCGAGACGCCTCAGCGGAAATGGGCCTCATCTCGCCTGGAGGGGAGAACCTCCTGGATTTTCTCGAGTTGCGGCAGGTCTTCTCGTGTTACGACGGGGACCTTAAGGACCCGCTCTGGTGGCCTCAGGAAAGGCCAGTCCCCGTGCGAGTTGCTAGGGGCCATCTCGGGATTCCTCTCCCGTCCATGCCGGGGCTAAGACCGTGTGGGAGTCGGGGCCGGAACCTGAGGATTCCTCTGCACTGTTGCCATGTATCTTGGGGTGCTTCTGAGTCTCCCAGGGGAGTCATGCCTCGTCTCGAGTGGGGGCATGCACGTGCGCTTTCCTCCGAGCTGCATCAGTAGTGTCACGCTCCTGTCACGTGGATCAAGGGTGCTGTGGCTCTCCCTCGAGGCTTTCCTTCGAGGCTTTCCCACGAGGCTGTCCCACAGGGCTGTGCCACGTGCCCCCTTGGTGTGAGTCGACCCTCGGCGTGAAAGACGAGCCGGTGAAGGAAAAGAAGTTCCTCTGGAATGGACTGAGATATCTGGGGGACTCTTGGAATGGTGGCGCGACCCTGGAGTTCCTCTCGCCGTTCCTGTTGAGAGGGCCTCCTCTTGAGATGCGACGGGAACGCCGGAACTCTTTCCCAACGAAGCAGGGAAGGATCCCTCATCTCGAGCTACGAGGCAGAAAACCGGGCTCCTCTGTATGTGGGCGGGACCCTCGTGATTCCTCTCGTGTGGAGACGGGTATGTCGGGGGGAACTTCTTGATTTGCACCAAGGGTGTGAAGGACGCTTTCGAATTCCAGAGGGTGAGGTGTGATCAGCCTCGAGACGCCTCAGCGGAAATGGCCTCATCTGGCCTGGAGGGGAGAACCTCCTGGATTTGCTCGAGTTGCGGCAGGTCTTCTCGAGTTACGACGGGGACCTCAGGGACCCCGCTCTGGTGGCCTCAGGAAAGGCCAGTCCCCCATGCGGAGTTGCTAGGAGCCATTCTCGGGATTCCCTCTCCCGTCCATGCCGGGGCCTAAGACCTTGTGTGGAGTCGGGGTCGGAACCTGAGGATTCCTCTCCAGTGTTGCCATGAATCTTGGGGTGCTTCTGAATCTCCCCAGGGGAGTCAGGCCTCGTCTCGAGTGTGGGCATGCACTTGTGCTTTCCTCCCGAGCTGCAGCAGTAGTGTCACGCTTCCTGTCACGTGGATCACGGGATCTGTGGCTTTCCCTCGAGTCGCTCGAGGCTTTCCCACGAGTCTTTCCCACAGGACTGTGCCACGAGCCACCTTGGTGTGAGTCGATCCTCAGCGTGAAAGACGAGCCGGTGAAGGGAAAAGAGGTTCCTCACGAATGGACTGAGACATCTGGGGGACTCTTGGAATGCTGACACGACCCTGGAGTTCCTCTCGCGGTTCCTGTTGAGAGGGCCTCCTCTGGAGATGCGATGGGAACGCCTGGAATTCTTGCCCGACGAAGCAGGGAAAGGATCCCTCATCTCGAGCTACGAGGCGGAAACGGGGCTCCTCTGGATGTGGGCGGGTCCCTCGTGTTTCCTCTCGAGTGGAGACGGGTATGTCGGTGAACTTCTTGATTTGCACCAAGGGTGTGAAGGGCCCTTTCGAAGTTCCAGAGGTGAGGTGTGATCAGCCTCAAGACGCCTCAGCGGAAATGGGCCTCATCTCGCCTGGAGGGGAGAACCTCCTGGATTTTCTCGAGTTGCGGCAGGTCTTCTTGAGTTACGACGGGGACCTTAGGGACTCGCTCTGTTGGCCTCAGGAAAGGCCAGTCCCCGTGCGAGTTGCTAGGGGCCATCTCGGGATTCCTCTCCCTTCCATGCCGGGGACTAAGACCGTGTGTGGAGTCGGGGCCGGAACCTGAGGATTCCTCTCCTGTGTTGCCATGGATCTTATGGTGCTTCTGAGTCTCCCCAGGGGAGTCTGGCCTCGTCTCGAGTGGGGGCATGCACGTGCGCTTTCCTCCCGAGCTGCAGCAGTAGTGTCAGGGTTCCTGTCATGTGGATCAAGGGATCTGTGGCTTTGCCTCGAGGCTGTCCCTCGAGGCTTTCCCACGAGGCTTTCCCACAGGGCTGTGCCACGTGCCACCTTGGTGTGAGTCGATCTTCGACGTGAAAGACGAGCCGGTGAAGGGAAAAGGGGTTCCACACGAATGGACTGAGACATCTGGGGGACTCTTGGAATGGTGGCATGACCCTGGAGTTCCTCTCGCCGTTCCTGTTGAGAGGGCCTCCTCTTGAGATGCGAAGGGAATGCTGGGAACTCCTTCCCGACGAAGCAGGGAAAGGATCCCTCATCTCGAGCTACGAGGCGGAAACGGGGCTCCTCTGGATGTGGGCAGGTCCCTCGTGTTTCCTCTCGAGTGGAGACGGGTATGTCGGGGAACTTCTTGATTTGCACCAAGGGTGTGAAGGACCCTTTCGAAGTTCCAGAGGTGAGGTGTGATCAGCCTCGAGACGCCGCAGCGGAAATGGGCCTCATCTGGCCTGGAGGGGAGAACCTCCTGGATTTTCTCGAGTTGCGGCAGGTCTTCTCGAGTTACGACGGGGACCTCAGGGACCCGCTCTGGTGGCCTCAGGAAAGGCCAGTCCCCATGCGAGTTGCTAGGGGCCATCTCGGGATTCCTCTCCCGTCCATGCCGGGGACTAAGACCGTGTGTGGAGTCGAGGCCGGAACCTGAGGATTCCTCTCCTGTGCTGCCATGGATCTTGGGGTGCTTCTGAGTCTCCCCAGGGGAGTCAGGCCTCGTCTCGAGTGGGGGCATGCACGTGCGCTTTCCTCCCGAGCTGTACCAGTAGTGTCACGCTTCCTGTCTCGTCGATCAAGGGATCTGTGACTTTCCCTCGAGGCTTTCCCACAAGGCTGTGCCACGTGCCACCTTGGTGTGAGTCGATCCTCGGCGTGAAACACGAGCCGGTGAAGGGAAAAGAGGTTCCTCTGGAATGGACTGAGACATCTGGGGGACTCTTGGAATGCTGACACGACGCCTGGAATTCTTGCCCGACGAAGAAGGGAAAGGATCCCTCATCTCGAGCTACGAGGCGGAAACGGGACTCCTCTGGATGTGGGCGGGACCCTCCTGATTCCTCTCGAGTGGAGACGGGTATGTCGGGGAACTTCTTGATTTGCACCAAGGGTGTGAAGGACTCTTTCGAAGTTCCAGAGGTGAGGTGTGATCAGCCTCGGTACGCCTCAGCGGAAATGGGCCTCATCTCGCCTGGATGGGAGAGCCTCCTGGATTTTCTCGAGTTGCGGCAGATCTTCTTGAGTTACGACGGGGACCTCAGGGACCCGCTCTGGTGGATTCAGGAAAGGCCAGTCCCCAGGCGAGTTGCTAGGGGACCTCTCGGCTTTCCTCTCCCATCCATGCCGGGGCCTAAGACCTTGTGTGGAGTCGGGGCCGGAACCTGAGGATTCCTCTCCAGTGTTGCCATGGATCTTGGGGTGCTTCTGAATCTCCCCAGGGGATTCAGGCCTCGTCTCGAGTGTGGGCATGCACTTGCGCTTTCCTCCCGAGCTGCAGCAGTAGTGTCAGGGTTCCTGTCATGTGAATCAAGGGTTCTGTGGCTTTGCCTCGAGGCTGTCCCTCGAGGCTTTCACACGAGGCTTTCCCACAGGGATGTGCCACGTGCCACCTTGCTGTGAGTCGATATTCGGCGTGAAAGGCGAGCCGGTAAAGGGAAAAGGGGTCCTCACTAATGGACTGAGACATCTGGGGGACTCTTGGAATGGTGGCATGACCCTGGAGTTCCTCTCGCCGTTCCTGTTGAGAGGGCCTCCTCTTGAGATGCGAAGGGAACGCCGGGAACTCCTTCCCGACGAAGCAGGCAAAGGATCCCTCATCTCGAGCTACGAGGTGGAAACGGGGCTCCTCTGGATGTGGGCGGGTCCCTCGTGTTTCCTCTCGAGTGGAGATGGGTATGTCGGGGAACTTCTTGATTTGCACCAAGGGTGTGAAGGACCCTTTCGAAGTTCCCAGAGGTGAGGTGTGATCAGCCTCGAGACTCCTCAGCGGAAATGGGCCTCATCTCGCCTGGAAGGGAGAACCTCCTGGATTTTCTCGAGTGGGGGCAGGTCTTCTCGAGTTACGACGGGGACCGTAGGGACCCGCTCTGGTGGCCTCAGGAAAGGCCAGTCCCCGTGCGAGTTGCTAGGGACCTCTCGGGATTCTTCTCCCGTCCTTGCCGCGGCCTAGGTCCTTGTGTGGAATCGGGGCCGGAACCTGAGGATTCCTCTCCAGGGTTGCCATGGATCTTGGGGTGCTTCTGAGTCTCCCCAGGATAGTCAGGCCTCGTCTCGAGTGGGGGAATGCACGTGCGCTTTCCTCCGGAGCTGCAGCAGTAGTGTCACTCTTCCTGTCACGTGGATCAAGGGATCTGTGGCTTTCCCTCGAGGCTGTCCCTCGAGGCTTTCCCACGAGGCTTTCCCACAGGGCTGCGCCACGTGCCACCTTTGTGTGAGTCGATCCTCGGCGTGAAAGACGAGCCGGTGAAGGGAAAAGAGGTTCCTCTGGAATGGACTGAGACATCTGGGGGACTCTTGGAATGGTGGCACGACCCTGGAGTTCCTCTCGCCGTTCCTGTTGAGAGGGCCTCCTCTTGAGATGCGACGGGAACGCAGGGAACTCTTTGCCGACGAAGCAGGGAAAGGATCCCTCATCTCGAGCTACGAGGCGGACAAGGGGCTCCTCTGGATGTGGGCGGGACCCTCGTGTTTCCTCTCGAGTGGAGACGGGTATGTCGGGGAACTTCTTGATTTGCACCAAGGGTGTGAAGGACCCTTTCGAAGTTCCAGAGGTGAGGTGTGATCAGCCTCGAGACGCCTCAGCGGAAATGGGCCTCATCTGGCCTGGAGGGGAGAACCTCCTGGATTTGCTCGAGTTGCGGCAGGTCTTCTCGAGTTACGACGGGGACCTCAGGGACCCGCTCTGGTGGCCTCAGGAAAGGCCAGTCCCCATGCGAGTTGCTAGGAGCCATCTCGGGATTCCTCTCCCGTCCATGCCGGGGCCTAAGACCTTGTGTGGAGTCGGGGTCGGAACCTGAGGATTCCTCTCCAGTGTTGCCATGAATCTTGGGGTGCTTCTGAATCTCCCCAGGGGAGTCAGGCCTCGTCTCGAGTGTGGGCATGCACTTGCGCTTTCCTCCCGAGCTGCAGCAGTAGTGTCACGCTTCCTGTCACGTGGATCACGGGATCTGTGGCTTTCCCTCGAGGCTTTCGCTGGAGGCTTTCCCACGAGTCTTTCCCACAGGACTGTGCCACGAGCCACCTTGGTGTGAGTCGATCCTCAGCGTGAAAGACGAGCCGGTGAAGGGAAAAGAGGTTCCTCACGAATGGACTGAGACATCTGGGGGACTCTTGGAATGCTGACACGACCCTGGAGTTCCTCTCGCGGTTCCTGTTGAGAGGGCCTCCTCTGGAGATGCGATGGGAACGCCTGGAATTCTTGCCCGACGAAGCAGGGAAAGGATCCCTCATCTCGAGCTACGAGGCGGAAACGGGGCTCCTCTGGATGTGGGCGGGTCCCTCGTGTTTCCTCTCGAGTGGAGACGGGTATGTCGGTGAACTTCTTGATTTGCACCAAGGGTGTGAAGGGCCCTTTCGAAGTTCCAGAGGTGAGGTGTGATCAGCCTCAAGACGCCTCAGCGGAAATGGGCCTCATCTGGCCTGGAGGGGAGAACCTCCTGGATTTTCTCGAGTTGCGGCAGGTCTTCTTGAGTTACGACGGGGACCTTAGGGACTCGCTCTGTTGGCCTCAGGAAAGGCCAGTCCCCGTGCGAGTTGCTAGGGGCCATCTCGGGATTCCTCTCCCTTCCATGCCGGGGACTAAGACCGTGTGTGGAGTCGGGGCCGGAACCTGAGGATTCCTCTCCTGTGTTGCCATGGATCTTATGGTGCTTCTGAGTCTCCCCAGGGGAGTCTGGCCTCGTCTCGAGTGGGGGCATGCACGTGCGCTTTCCTCCCGAGCTGCAGCAGTAGTGTCACGCTTCCTGTCACGTGGATCAAGGGATCTGTGGCTTTCCCACGAGGCTTTACCACGAGGCTTTCCCACAGGGATGTGCCACGTGCCACCTTGGTGTGAGTCGATCCTCGGCGTGAAAGACGAGCCGGTGTATGGAAAATATGTTCCTCTCGTATGGACTGAGACATCTTGGGGACTCTTGGAATGGTGGCACGACCCTGGAGTTCCTCTCGCCGTTCAGGTTGAGAGGGCCTCCTCTTGAGATGCGACGGGAACGCCGGGAACTCTTTCCCGACGAAGCAGGGAAAGGATCCCTCATCTCGAGCTACGAGGCAGAAACCGGGCTCCTCTGTATGTGGGCGGGACCCTCGTGATTCCTCTCGTGTGGAGACGGGTATGTCGGGGAACTTCTTGATTTGCACCAAGGGTGTGAAGGACGCTTTCGAAATTCCAGATGTGAGGTGTGATCAGCCTCGAGACGCCTCAGCGGAAATGGGCCTCATCTGGCCTGGAGGGGAGAACCTCCTGGATTTGCTCGAGTTGCGGCAGGTCTTCTCGAGTTACGACGGGGACCTCAGGGACCCGCTCTGGTGGCCTCAGGAAAGGCCAGTCCCCATGCGAGTTGCTAGGAGCCATCTCGGGATTCCTCTCCCGTCCATGCCGGGGCCTAAGACCTTGTGTGGAGTCGGGGTCGGAACCTGAGGATTCCTCTCCAGTGTTGCCATGAATCTTGGGGTGCTTCTGAATCTCCCCAGGGGAGTCAGGCCTCGTCTCGAGTGTGGGCATGCACTTGCGCTTTCCTCCCGAGCTGCAGCAGTAGTGTCACGCTTCCTGTCACGTGGATCACGGGATCTGTGGCTTTCCCTCGAGGCTTTCGCTCGAGGCTTTCCCACGAGTCTTTCCCACAGGACTGTGCCACGAGCCACCTTGGTGTGAGTCGATCCTCAGCGTGAAAGACGAGCCGGTGAAGGGAAAAGAGGTTCCTCACGAATGGACTGAGACATCTGGGGGACTCTTGGAATGCTGACACGACCCTGGAGTTCCTCTCGCGGTTCCTGTTGAGAGGGCCTCCTCTGGAGATGCGATGGGAACGCCTGGAATTCTTGCCCGACGAAGCAGGGAAAGGATCCCTCATCTCGAGCTACGAGGCGGAAACGGGGCTCCTCTGGATGTGGGCGGGACCCTCGTGTTTCCTCTCGAGTGGAGACGGGTATGTCGGGGAACTTCTTGATTTGCACCAAGGGTGTGAAGGACCCTTTCGAAGTTCCAGAGGTGAGGTGTGATCAGCCTCGAGACGCCTCAGCGGAAATGGGCCTCATCTGGCCTGGAGGGGAGAACCTCCTGGATTTGCTCGAGTTGCGGCAGGTCTTCTCGAGTTACGACGGGGACCTCAGGGACCCGCTCTGGTGGCCTCAGGAAAGGCCAGTCCCCATGCGAGTTGCTAGGAGCCATCTCGGGATTCCTCTCCCGTCCATGCCGGGGCCTAAGACCTTGTGTGGAGTCGGGGTCGGAACCTGAGGATTCCTCTCCAGTGTTGCCATGAATCTTGGGGTGCTTCTGAATCTCCCCAGGGGAGTCAGGCCTCGTCTCGAGTGTGGGCATGCACTTGCGCTTTCCTCCCGAGCTGCAGCAGTAGTGTCACGCTTCCTGTCACGTGGATCACGGGATCTGTGGCTTTCCCTCGAGGCTTTCGCTGGAGGCTTTCCCACGAGTCTTTCCCACAGGACTGTGCCACGAGCCACCTTTGTGTGAGTCGATCCTCAGCGTGAAAGACGAGCCGGTGAAGGGAAAAGAGGTTCCTCACGAATGGACTGAGACATCTGGGGGACTCTTGGAATGCTGACACGACCCTGGAGTTCCTCTCGCGGTTCCTGTTGAGAGGGCCTCCTCTGGAGATGCGATGGGAACGCCTGGAATTCTTGCCCGACGAAGCAGGGAAAGGATCCCTCATCTCGAGCTACGAGGCGGAAACGGGGCTCCTCTGGATGTGGGCGGGTCCCTCGTGTTTCCTCTCGAGTGGAGACGGGTATGTCGGTGAACTTCTTGATTTGCACCAAGGGTGTGAAGGGCCCTTTCGAAGTTCCAGAGGTGAGGTGTGATCAGCCTCAAGACGCCTCAGCGGAAATGGGCCTCATCTCGCCTGGAGGGGAGAACCTCCTGGATTTTCTCGAGTTGCGGCAGGTCTTCTTGAGTTACGACGGGGACCTTAGGGACTCGCTCTGTTGGCCTCAGGAAAGGCCAGTCCCCGTGCGAGTTGCTAGGGGCCATCTCGGGATTCCTCTCCCTTCCATGCCGGGGACTAAGACCGTGTGTGGAGTCGGGGCCGGAACCTGAGGATTCCTCTCCTGTGTTGCCATGGATCTTATGGTGCTTCTGAGTCTCCCCAGGGGAGTCTGGCCTCGTCTCGAGTGGGGGCATGCACGTGCGCTTTCCTCCCGAGCTGCAGCAGTAGTGTCACGCTTCCTGTCACGTGGATCAAGGGATCTGTGGCTTTCCCACGAGGCTTTACCACGAGGCTTTCCCACAGGGATGTGCCACGTGCCACCTTGGTGTGAGTCGATCCTCGGCGTGAAAGACGAGCCGGTGTATGGAAAATATGTTCCTCTCGTATGGACTGAGACATCTTGGGGACTCTTGGAATGGTGGCACGACCCTGGAGTTCCTCTCGCCGTTCAGGTTGAGAGGGCCTCCTCTTGAGATGCGACGGGAACGCCGGGAACTCTTTCCCGACGAAGCAGGGAAAGGATCCCTCATCTCGAGCTACGAGGCAGAAACCGGGCTCCTCTGTATGTGGGCGGGACCCTCGTGATTCCTCTCGTGTGGAGACGGGTATGTCGGGGAACTTCTTGATTTGCACCAAGGGTGTGAAGGACGCTTTCGAAATTCCAGATGTGAGGTGTGATCAGCCTCGAGACGCCTCAGCGGAAATGGGCCTCATCTGGCCTGGAGGGGAGAACCTCCTGGATTTGCTCGAGTTGCGGCAGGTCTTCTCGAGTTACGACGGGGACCTCAGGGACCCGCTCTGGTGGCCTCAGGAAAGGCCAGTCCCCATGCGAGTTGCTAGGAGCCATCTCGGGATTCCTCTCCCGTCCATGCCGGGGCCTAAGACCTTGTGTGGAGTCGGGGTCGGAACCTGAGGATTCCTCTCCAGTGTTGCCATGAATCTTGGGGTGCTTCTGAATCTCCCCAGGGGAGTCAGGCCTCGTCTCGAGTGTGGGCATGCACTTGCGCTTTCCTCCCGAGCTGCAGCAGTAGTGTCACGCTTCCTGTCACGTGGATCACGGGATCTGTGGCTTTCCCTCGAGGCTTTCGCTCGAGGCTTTCCCACGAGTCTTTCCCACAGGACTGTGCCACGAGCCACCTTGGTGTGAGTCGATCCTCAGCGTGAAAGACGAGCCGGTGAAGGGAAAAGAGGTTCCTCACGAATGGACTGAGACATCTGGGGGACTCTTGGAATGCTGACACGACCCTGGAGTTCCTCTCGCGGTTCCTGTTGAGAGGGCCTCCTCTGGAGATGCGATGGGAACGCCTGGAATTCTTGCCCGACGAAGCAGGGAAAGGATCCCTCATCTCGAGCTACGAGGCGGAAACGGGGCTCCTCTGGATGTGGGCGTGTCCCTCGTGTTTCCTCTCGAGTGGATATGGGTATGTCGGTGAACTTCTTGATTTGCACCAAGGGTGTGAAGGGCCCTTTCGAAGTTCCAGATGTGAGGTGTGATCAGCCTCAAGACGCCTCAGCGGAAATGGGCCTCATCTCGCCTGGAGGGGAGAACCTCCTGGATTTTCTCGAGTTGCGGCAGGTCTTCTTGAGTTACGACGGGGACCTTAGGGACTCGCTCTGTTGGCCTCAGGAAAGGCCAGTCCCCGTGCGAGTTGCTAGGGGCCATCTCGGGATTCCTCTCCCTTCCATGCCGGGGACTAAGACCGTGTGTGGAGTTGGGGCCGGAACCTGAGGATTCCTCTCCTGTGTTGCCATGGATCTTATGGTGCTTCTGAGTCTCCCCAGGGGAGTCTGGCCTCGTCTCGAGTGGGGGCATGCACGTGCGCTTTCCTCCCGAGCTGCAGCAGTAGTGTCACGCTTCCTGTCACGTGGATCAAGGGATCTGTGGCTTTCCCTCGAGGCTTTCCCACAAGGCTGTGCCACGTGCCACCTTGGTGTGAGTCGATCTTCGGCGCGAAACACGAGCCGGTGAAGTGAAAAGAGGTTCCTCTGGAATGGACAGAGACATCTGGGGGACTCTTGGAATGCTGACATGACGCCTGGAATTCTTGCCCGACGAAGAAGGGAAAGGATCCCTCATCTCGAGCTACGAGGCGGAAACGGGACTCCTCTGGATGTGGGCGGGACCCTCCTGATTCCTCTCGAGTGGAGACGGGTATGTCGGGGAACTTCTTGATTTGCACCAAGGGTGTGAAGGACTCTTTCGAAGTTCCAGAGGTGAGGTGTGATCAGCCTCGGTACGCCTCAGCGGAAATGGGCCTCCTCTCGCCTGGATGGGAGAGCCTCCTGGATTTTCTCGAGTTGCGGCAGATCTTCTTGAGTTACGACGGGGACCTCAGGGACCCGCTCTGGTGGATTCAGGAAAGGCCAGTCCCCAGGCGAGTTGCTAGGGGACCTCTCGGCTTTCCTCTCCCGTCCATGCCGGGGCCTAAGACCTTGTGTGGAGTCGGGGCCGGAACCTGAGGATTCCTCTCCAGTGTTGCCATGGATCTTGGGGTGCTTCTGAATCTCCCCAGGGGATTCAGGCCTCGTCTCGAGTGTGGGCATGCACTTGCGCTTTCCTCCCGAGCTGCAGCAGTAGTGTCAGGGTTCCTGTCATGTGAATCAAGGGTTCTGTGGCTTTGCCTCGAGGCTGTCCCTCGAGGCTTTCACACGAGGCTTTCCCACAGGGATGTGCCACGTGCCACCTTGCTGTGAGTCGATATTCGGCGTGAAAGGCGAGCCGGTAAAGGGAAAAGGGGTCCTCACTAATGGACTGAGACATCTGGGGGACTCTTGGAATGGTGGCATGACCCTGGAGTTCCTCTCGCCGTTCCTGTTGAGAGGGCCTCCTCTTGAGATGCGAAGGGAACGCCGGGAACTCCTTCCCGACGAAGCAGGCAAAGGATCCCTCATCTCGAGCTACGAGGTGGAAACGGGGCTCCTCTGGATGTGGGCGGGTCCCTCGTGTTTCCTCTCGAGTGGAGATGGGTATGTCGGGGAACTTCTTGATTTGCACCAAGGGTGTGAAGGACCCTTTCGAAGTTCCCAGAGGTGAGGTGTGATCAGCCTCGAGACTCCTCAGCGGAAATGGGCCTCATCTCGCCTGGAAGGGAGAACCTCCTGGATTTTCTCGAGTGGGGGCAGGTCTTCTCGAGTTACGACGGGGACCGTAGGGACCCGCTCTGGTGGCCTCAGGAAAGGCCAGTCCCCGTGCGAGTTGCTAGGGACCTCTCGGGATTCTTCTCCCGTCCTTGCCGCGGCCTAGGTCCTTGTGTGGAATCGGGGCCGGAACCTGAGGATTCCTCTCCAGGGTTGCCATGGATCTTGGGGTGCTTCTGAGTCTCCCCAGGATAGTCAGGCCTCGTCTCGAGTGGGGGAATGCACGTGCGCTTTCCTCCGGAGCTGCAGCAGTAGTGTCACTCTTCCTGTCACGTGGATCAAGGGATCTGTGGCTTTCCCTCGAGGCTGTCCCTCGAGGCTTTCCCACGAGGCTTTCCCACAGGGCTGCGCCACGTGCCACCTTTGTGTGAGTCGATCCTCGGCGTGAAAGACGAGCCGGTGAAGGGAAAAGAGGTTCCTCTGGAATGGACTGAGACATCTGGGGGACTCTTGGAATGGTGGCACGACCCTGGAGTTCCTCTCGCCGTTCCTGTTGAGAGGGCCTCCTCTTGAGATGCGACGGGAACGCAGGGAACTCTTTGCCGACGAAGCAGGGAAAGGATCCCTCATCTCGAGCTACGAGGCGGACAAGGGGCTCCTCTGGATGTGGGCGGGACCCTCGTGTTTCCTCTCGAGTGGAGACGGGTATGTCGGGGAACTTCTTGATTTGCACCAAGGGTGTGAAGGACCCTTTCGAAGTTCCAGAGGTGAGGTGTGATCAGCCTCGAGACGCCTCAGCGGAAATGGGCCTCATCTGGCCTGGAGGGGAGAACCTCCTGGATTTGCTCGAGTTGCGGCAGGTCTTCTCGAGTTACGACGGGGACCTCAGGGACCCGCTCTGGTGGCCTCAGGAAAGGCCAGTCCCCATGCGAGTTGCTAGGAGCCATCTCGGGATTCCTCTCCCGTCCATGCCGGGGCCTAAGACCTTGTGTGGAGTCGGGGTCGGAACCTGAGGATTCCTCTCCAGTGTTGCCATGAATCTTGGGGTGCTTCTGAATCTCCCCAGGGGAGTCAGGCCTCGTCTCGAGTGTGGGCATGCACTTGCGCTTTCCTCCCGAGCTGCAGCAGTAGTGTCACGCTTCCTGTCACGTGGATCACGGGATCTGTGGCTTTCCCTCGAGGCTTTCGCTGGAGGCTTTCCCACGAGTCTTTCCCACAGGACTGTGCCACGAGCCACCTTGGTGTGAGTCGATCCTCAGCGTGAAAGACGAGCCGGTGAAGGGAAAAGAGGTTCCTCACGAATGGACTGAGACATCTGGGGGACTCTTGGAATGCTGACACGACCCTGGAGTTCCTCTCGCGGTTCCTGTTGAGAGGGCCTCCTCTGGAGATGCGATGGGAACGCCTGGAATTCTTGCCCGACGAAGCAGGGAAAGGATCCCTCATCTCGAGCTACGAGGCGGAAACGGGGCTCCTCTGGATGTGGGCGGGTCCCTCGTGTTTCCTCTCGAGTGGAGACGGGTATGTCGGTGAACTTCTTGATTTGCACCAAGGGTGTGAAGGGCCCTTTCGAAGTTCCAGAGGTGAGGTGTGATCAGCCTCAAGACGCCTCAGCGGAAATGGGCCTCATCTGGCCTGGAGGGGAGAACCTCCTGGATTTTCTCGAGTTGCGGCAGGTCTTCTTGAGTTACGACGGGGACCTTAGGGACTCGCTCTGTTGGCCTCAGGAAAGGCCAGTCCCCGTGCGAGTTGCTAGGGGACCTCTCGGGATTCCTCTCCCTTCCATGCCGGGGACTAAGACCGTGTGTGGAGTCGGGGCCGGAACCTGAGGATTCCTCTCCTGTGTTGCCATGGATCTTATGGTGCTTCTGAGTCTCCCCAGGGGAGTCTGGCCTCGTCTCGAGTGGGGGCATGCACGTGCGCTTTCCTCCCGAGCTGCAGCAGTAGTGTCACGCTTCCTGTCACGTGGATCAAGGGATCTGTGGCTTTCCCACGAGGCTTTACCACGAGGCTTTCCCACAGGGATGTGCCACGTGCCACCTTGGTGTGAGTCGATCCTCGGCGTGAAAGACGAGCCGGTGTATGGAAAATATGTTCCTCTCGTATGGACTGAGACATCTTGGGGACTCTTGGAATGGTGGCACGACCCTGGAGTTCCTCTCGCCGTTCAGGTTGAGAGGGCCTCCTCTTGAGATGCGACGGGAACGCCGGGAACTCTTTCCCGACGAAGCAGGGAAAGGATCCCTCATCTCGAGCTACGAGGCAGAAACCGGGCTCCTCTGTATGTGGGCGGGACCCTCGTGATTCCTCTCGTGTGGAGACGGGTATGTCGGGGAACTTCTTGATTTGCACCAAGGGTGTGAAGGACGCTTTCGAAATTCCAGATGTGAGGTGTGATCAGCCTCGAGACGCCTCAGCGGAAATGGGCCTCATCTGGCCTGGAGGGGAGAACCTCCTGGATTTGCTCGAGTTGCGGCAGGTCTTCTTGAGTTACGACGGGGACCTTAGGGACTCGCTCTGTTGGCCTCAGGAAAGGCCAGTCCCCGTGCGAGTTGCTAGGGGCCATCTCGGGATTCCTCTCCCTTCCATGCCGGGGACTAAGACCGTGTGTGGAGTTGGGGCCGGAACCTGAGGATTCCTCTCCTGTGTTGCCATGGATCTTATGGTGCTTCTGAGTCTCCCCAGGGGAGTCTGGCCTCGTCTCGAGTGGGGGCATGCACGTGCGCTTTCCTCCCGAGCTGCAGCAGTAGTGTCACGCTTCCTGTCACGTGGATCAAGGGATCTGTGGCTTTCCCTCGAGGCTTTCCCACAAGGCTGTGCCACGTGCCACCTTGGTGTGAGTCGATCTTCGGCGCGAAACACGAGCCGGTGAAGTGAAAAGAGGTTCCTCTGGAATGGACAGAGACATCTGGGGGACTCTTGGAATGCTGACATGACGCCTGGAATTCTTGCCCGACGAAGAAGGGAAAGGATCCCTCATCTCGAGCTACGAGGCGGAAACGGGACTCCTCTGGATGTGGGCGGGACCCTCCTGATTCCTCTCGAGTGGAGACGGGTATGTCGGGGAACTTCTTGATTTGCACCAAGGGTGTGAAGGACTCTTTCGAAGTTCCAGAGGTGAGGTGTGATCAGCCTCGGTACGCCTCAGCGGAAATGGGCCTCCTCTCGCCTGGATGGGAGAGCCTCCTGGATTTTCTCGAGTTGCGGCAGATCTTCTTGAGTTACGACGGGGACCTCAGGGACCCGCTCTGGTGGATTCAGGAAAGGCCAGTCCCCAGGCGAGTTGCTAGGGGACCTCTCGGCTTTCCTCTCCCGTCCATGCCGGGGCCTAAGACCTTGTGTGGAGTCGGGGCCGGAACCTGAGGATTCCTCTCCAGTGTTGCCATGGATCTTGGGGTGCTTCTGAATCTCCCCAGGGGATTCAGGCCTCGTCTCGAGTGTGGGCATGCACTTGCGCTTTCCTCCCGAGCTGCAGCAGTAGTGTCAGGGTTCCTGTCATGTGAATCAAGGGTTCTGTGGCTTTGCCTCGAGGCTGTCCCTCGAGGCTTTCACACGAGGCTTTCCCACAGGGATGTGCCACGTGCCACCTTGCTGTGAGTCGATATTCGGCGTGAAAGGCGAGCCGGTAAAGGGAAAAGGGGTCCTCACTAATGGACTGAGACATCTGGGGGACTCTTGGAATGGTGGCATGACCCTGGAGTTCCTCTCGCCGTTCCTGTTGAGAGGGCCTCCTCTTGAGATGCGACGGGAACGCCGGGAACTCCTTCCCGACGAAGCAGGCAAAGGATCCCTCATCTCGAGCTACGAGGTGGAAACGGGGCTCCTCTGGATGTGGGCGGGTCCCTCGTGTTTCCTCTCGAGTGGAGATGGGTATGTCGGGGAACTTCTTGATTTGCACCAAGGGTGTGAAGGACCCTTTCGAAGTTCCCAGAGGTGAGGTGTGATCAGCCTCGAGACTCCTCAGCGGAAATGGGCCTCATCTCGCCTGGAAGGGAGAACCTCCTGGATTTTCTCGAGTGGGGGCAGGTCTTCTCGAGTTACGACGGGGACCGTAGGGACCCGCTCTGGTGGCCTCAGGAAAGGCCAGTCCCCGTGCGAGTTGCTAGGGACCTCTCGGGATTCTTCTCCCGTCCTTGCCGCGGCCTAGGTCCTTGTGTGGAATCGGGGCCGGAACCTGAGGATTCCTCTCCAGGGTTGCCATGGATCTTGGGGTGCTTCTGAGTCTCCCCAGGATAGTCAGGCCTCGTCTCGAGTGGGGGAATGCACGTGCGCTTTCCTCCGGAGCTGCAGCAGTAGTGTCACTCTTCCTGTCACGTGGATCAAGGGATCTGTGGCTTTCCCTCGAGGCTGTCCCTCGAGGCTTTCCCACGAGGCTTTCCCACAGGGCTGCGCCACGTGCCACCTTTGTGTGAGTCGATCCTCGGCGTGAAAGACGAGCCGGTGAAGGGAAAAGAGGTTCCTCTGGAATGGACTGAGACATCTGGGGGACTCTTGGAATGGTGGCACGACCCTGGAGTTCCTCTCGCCGTTCCTGTTGAGAGGGCCTCCTCTTGAGATGCGACGGGAACGCAGGGAACTCTTTGCCGACGAAGCAGGGAAAGGATCCCTCATCTCGAGCTACGAGGCGGACAAGGGGCTCCTCTGGATGTGGGCGGGACCCTCGTGTTTCCTCTCGAGTGGAGACGGGTATGTCGGGGAACTTCTTGATTTGCACCAAGGGTGTGAAGGACCCTTTCGAAGTTCCAGAGGTGAGGTGTGATCAGCCTCGAGACGCCTCAGCGGAAATGGGCCTCATCTGGCCTGGAGGGGAGAACCTCCTGGATTTGCTCGAGTTGCGGCAGGTCTTCTCGAGTTACGACGGGGACCTCAGGGACCCGCTCTGGTGGCCTCAGGAAAGGCCAGTCCCCATGCGAGTTGCTAGGAGCCATCTCGGGATTCCTCTCCCGTCCATGCCGGGGCCTAAGACCTTGTGTGGAGTCGGGGTCGGAACCTGAGGATTCCTCTCCAGTGTTGCCATGAATCTTGGGGTGCTTCTGAATCTCCCCAGGGGAGTCAGGCCTCGTCTCGAGTGTGGGCATGCACTTGCGCTTTCCTCCCGAGCTGCAGCAGTAGTGTCACGCTTCCTGTCACGTGGATCACGGGATCTGTGGCTTTCCCTCGAGGCTTTCGCTGGAGGCTTTCCCACGAGTCTTTCCCACAGGACTGTGCCACGAGCCACCTTGGTGTGAGTCGATCCTCAGCGTGAAAGACGAGCCGGTGAAGGGAAAAGAGGTTCCTCACGAATGGACTGAGACATCTGGGGGACTCTTGGAATGCTGACACGACCCTGGAGTTCCTCTCGCGGTTCCTGTTGAGAGGGCCTCCTCTGGAGATGCGATGGGAACGCCTGGAATTCTTGCCCGACGAAGCAGGGAAAGGATCCCTCATCTCGAGCTACGAGGCGGAAACGGGGCTCCTCTGGATGTGGGCGGGTCCCTCGTGTTTCCTCTCGAGTGGAGACGGGTATGTCGGTGAACTTCTTGATTTGCACCAAGGGTGTGAAGGGCCCTTTCGAAGTTCCAGAGGTGAGGTGTGATCAGCCTCAAGACGCCTCAGCGGAAATGGGCCTCATCTGGCCTGGAGGGGAGAACCTCCTGGATTTTCTCGAGTTGCGGCAGGTCTTCTTGAGTTACGACGGGGACCTTAGGGACTCGCTCTGTTGGCCTCAGGAAAGGCCAGTCCCCGTGCGAGTTGCTAGGGGCCATCTCGGGATTCCTCTCCCTTCCATGCCGGGGACTAAGACCGTGTGTGGAGTTGGGGCCGGAACCTGAGGATTCCTCTCCTGTGTTGCCATGGATCTTATGGTGCTTCTGAGTCTCCCCAGGGGAGTCTGGCCTCGTCTCGAGTGGGGGCATGCACGTGCGCTTTCCTCCCGAGCTGCAGCAGTAGTGTCACGCTTCCTGTCACGTGGATCAAGGGATCTGTGGCTTTCCCTTGAGGCTTTCCCACAAGGCTGTGCCACGTGCCACCTTGGTGTGAGTCGATCTTCGGCGCGAAACACGAGCCGGTGAAGTGAAAAGAGGTTCCTCTGGAATGGACAGAGACATCTGGGGGACTCTTGGAATGCTGACATGACGCCTGGAATTCTTGCCCGACGAAGAAGGGAAAGGATCCCTCATCTCGAGCTACGAGGCGGAAACGGGACTCCTCTGGATGTGGGCGGGACCCTCCTGATTCCTCTCGAGTGGAGACGGGTATGTCGGGGAACTTCTTGATTTGCACCAAGGGTGTGAAGGACTCTTTCGAAGTTCCAGAGGTGAGGTGTGATCAGCCTCGGTACGCCTCAGCGGAAATGGGCCTCATCTCGCCTGGATGGGAGAGCCTCCTGGATTTTCTCGAGTTGCGGCAGATCTTCTTGAGTTACGACGGGGACCTCAGGGACCCGCTCTGGTGGATTCAGGAAAGGCCAGTCCCCAGGCGAGTTGCTAGGGGACCTCTCGGCTTTCCTCTCCCGTCCATGCCGGGGCCTAAGACCTTGTGTGGAGTCGGGGCCGGAACCTGAGGATTCCTCTCCAGTGTTGCCATGGATCTTGGGGTGCTTCTGAATCTCCCCAGGGGATTCAGGCCTCGTCTCGAGTGTGGGCATGCACTTGCGCTTTCCTCCCGAGCTGCAGCAGTAGTGTCAGGGTTCCTGTCATGTGAATCAAGGGTTCTGTGGCTTTGCCTCGAGGCTGTCCCTCGAGGCTTTCACACGAGGCTTTCCCACAGGGATGTGCCACGTGCCACCTTGCTGTGAGTCGATATTCGGCGTGAAAGGCGAGCCGGTAAAGGGAAAAGGGGTCCTCACTAATGGACTGAGACATCTGGGGGACTCTTGGAATGGTGGCATGACCCTGGAGTTCCTCTCGCCGTTCCTGTTGAGAGGGCCTCCTCTTGAGATGCGAAGGGAACGCCGGGAACTCCTTCCCGACGAAGCAGGCAAAGGATCCCTCATCTCGAGCTACGAGGTGGAAACGGGGCTCCTCTGGATGTGGGCGGGTCCCTCGTGTTTCCTCTCGAGTGGAGATGGGTATGTCGGGGAACTTCTTGATTTGCACCAAGGGTGTGAAGGACCCTTTCGAAGTTCCCAGAGGTGAGGTGTGATCAGCCTCGAGACTCCTCAGCGGAAATGGGCCTCATCTCGCCTGGAAGGGAGAACCTCCTGGATTTTCTCGAGTGGGGGCAGGTCTTCTCGAGTTACGACGGGGACCGTAGGGACCCGCTCTGGTGGCCTCAGGAAAGGCCAGTCCCCGTGCGAGTTGCTAGGGACCTCTCGGGATTCTTCTCCCGTCCTTGCCGCGGCCTAGGTCCTTGTGTGGAATCGGGGCCGGAACCTGAGGATTCCTCTCCAGGGTTGCCATGGATCTTGGGGTGCTTCTGAGTCTCCCCAGGATAGTCAGGCCTCGTCTCGAGTGGGGGAATGCACGTGCGCTTTCCTCCGGAGCTGCAGCAGTAGTGTCACTCTTCCTGTCACGTGGATCAAGGGATCTGTGGCTTTCCCTCGAGGCTGTCCCTCGAGGCTTTCCCACGAGGCTTTCCCACAGGGCTGCGCCACGTGCCACCTTTGTGTGAGTCGATCCTCGGCGTGAAAGACGAGCCGGTGAAGGGAAAAGAGGTTCCTCTGGAATGGACTGAGACATCTGGGGGACTCTTGGAATGGTGGCACGACCCTGGAGTTCCTCTCGCCGTTCCTGTTGAGAGGGCCTCCTCTTGAGATGCGACGGGAACGCAGGGAACTCTTTGCCGACGAAGCAGGGAAAGGATCCCTCATCTCGAGCTACGAGGCGGACAAGGGGCTCCTCTGGATGTGGGCGGGACCCTCGTGTTTCCTCTCGAGTGGAGACGGGTATGTCGGGGAACTTCTTGATTTGCACCAAGGGTGTGAAGGACCCTTTCGAAGTTCCAGAGGTGAGGTGTGATCAGCCTCGAGACGCCTCAGCGGAAATGGGCCTCATCTGGCCTGGAGGGGAGAACCTCCTGGATTTGCTCGAGTTGCGGCAGGTCTTCTCGAGTTACGACGGGGACCTCAGGGACCCGCTCTGGTGGCCTCAGGAAAGGCCAGTCCCCATGCGAGTTGCTAGGAGCCATCTCGGGATTCCTCTCCCGTCCATGCCGGGGCCTAAGACCTTGTGTGGAGTCGGGGTCGGAACCTGAGGATTCCTCTCCAGTGTTGCCATGAATCTTGGGGTGCTTCTGAATCTCCCCAGGGGAGTCAGGCCTCGTCTCGAGTGTGGGCATGCACTTGCGCTTTCCTCCCGAGCTGCAGCAGTAGTGTCACGCTTCCTGTCACGTGGATCACGGGATCTGTGGCTTTCCCTCGAGGCTTTCGCTCGAGGCTTTCCCACGAGTCTTTCCCACAGGACTGTGCCACGAGCCACCTTGGTGTGAGTCGATCCTCAGCGTGAAAGACGAGCCGGTGAAGGGAAAAGAGGTTCCTCACGAATGGACTGAGACATCTGGGGGACTCTTGGAATGCTGACACGACCCTGGAGTTCCTCTCGCGGTTCCTGTTGAGAGGGCCTCCTCTGGAGATGCGATGGGAACGCCTGGCATTCTTGCCCGACGAAGCAGGGAAAGGATCCCTCATCTCGAGCTACGAGGCGGAAACGGGGCTCCTCTGGATGTGGGCGGGTCCCTCGTGTTTCCTCTCGAGTGGAGACGGGTATGTCGGTGAACTTCTTGATTTGCACCAAGGGTGTGAAGGGCCCTTTCGAAGTTCCAGAGGTGAGGTGTGATCAGCCTCAAGACGCCTCAGCGGAAATGGGCCTCATCTCGCCTGGAGGGGAGAACCTCCTGGATTTTCTCGAGTTGCGGCAGGTCTTCTTGAGTTACGACGGGGACCTTAGGGACTCGCTCTGTTGGCCTCAGGAAAGGCCAGTCCCCGTGCGAGTTGCTAGGGGCCATCTCGGGATTCCTCTCCCTTCCATGCCGGGGACTAAGACCGTGTGTGGAGTCGGGGCCGGAACCTGAGGATTCCTCTCCTGTGTTGCCATGGATCTTATGGTGCTTCTGAGTCTCCCCAGGGGAGTCTGGCCTCGTCTCGAGTGGGGGCATGCACGTGCGCTTTCCTCCCGAGCTGCAGCAGTAGTGTCACGCTTCCTGTCACGTGGATCAAGGGATCTGTGGCTTTCCCACGAGGCTTTACCACGAGGCTTTCCCACAGGGATGTGCCACGTGCCACCTTGGTGTGAGTCGATCCTCGGCGTGAAAGACGAGCCGGTGTATGGAAAATATGTTCCTCTCGTATGGACTGAGACATCTTGGGGACTCTTGGAATGGTGGCACGACCCTGGAGTTCCTCTCGCCGTTCAGGTTGAGAGGGCCTCCTCTTGAGATGCGACGGGAACGCCGGGAACTCTTTCCCGACGAAGCAGGGAAAGGATCCCTCATCTCGAGCTACGAGGCAGAAACCGGGCTCCTCTGTATGTGGGCGGGACCCTCGTGATTCCTCTCGTGTGGAGACGGGTATGTCGGGGAACTTCTTGATTTGCACCAAGGGTGTGAAGGACGCTTTCGAAATTCCAGATGTGAGGTGTGATCAGCCTCGAGACGCCTCAGCGGAAATGGGCCTCATCTGGCCTGGAGGGGAGAACCTCCTGGATTTGCTCGAGTTGCGGCAGGTCTTCTCGAGTTACGACGGGGACCTCAGGGACCCGCTCTGGTGGCCTCAGGAAAGGCCAGTCCCCATGCGAGTTGCTAGGAGCCATCTCGGGATTCCTCTCCCGTCCATGCCGGGGCCTAAGACCTTGTGTGGAGTCGGGGTCGGAACCTGAGGATTCCTCTCCAGTGTTGCCATGAATCTTGGGGTGCTTCTGAATCTCCCCAGGGGAGTCAGGCCTCGTCTCGAGTGTGGGCATGCACTTGCGCTTTCCTCCCGAGCTGCAGCAGTAGTGTCACGCTTCCTGTCACGTGGATCACGGGATCTGTGGCTTTCCCTCGAGGCTTTCGCTCGAGGCTTTCCCACGAGTCTTTCCCACAGGACTGTGCCACGAGCCACCTTGGTGTGAGTCGATCCTCAGCGTGAAAGACGAGCCGGTGAAGGGAAAAGAGGTTCCTCACGAATGGACTGAGACATCTGGGGGACTCTTGGAATGCTGACACGACCCTGGAGTTCCTCTCGCGGTTCCTGTTGAGAGGGCCTCCTCTGGAGATGCGATGGGAACGCCTGGAATTCTTGCCCGACGAAGCAGGGAAAGGATCCCTCATCTCGAGCTACGAGGCGGAAACGGGGCTCCTCTGGATGTGGGCGGGTCCCTCGTGTTTCCTCTCGAGTGGAGACGGGTATGTCGGTGAACTTCTTGATTTGCACCAAGGGTGTGAAGGGCCCTTTCGAAGTTCCAGAGGTGAGGTGTGATCAGCCTCAAGACGCCTCAGCGGAAATGGGCCTCATCTCGCCTGGAGGGGAGAACCTCCTGGATTTTCTCGAGTTGCGGCAGGTCTTCTTGAGTTACGACGGGGACCTTAGGGACTCGCTCTGTTGGCCTCAGGAAAGGCCAGTCCCCGTGCGAGTTGCTAGGGGCCATCTCGGGATTCCTCTCCCTTCCATGCCGGGGACTAAGACCGTGTGTGGAGTTGGGGCCGGAACCTGAGGATTCCTCTCCTGTGTTGCCATGGATCTTATGGTGCTTCTGAGTCTCCCCAGGGGAGTCTGGCCTCGTCTCGAGTGGGGGCATGCACGTGCGCTTTCCTCCCGAGCTGCAGCAGTAGTGTCACGCTTCCTGTCACGTGGATCAAGGGATCTGTGGCTTTCCCTCGAGGCTTTCCCACAAGGCTGTGCCACGTGCCACCTTGGTGTGAGTCGATCTTCGGCGCGAAACACGAGCCGGTGAAGGGAAAAGAGGTTCCTCTGGAATGGACAGAGACATCTGGGGGACTCTTGGAATGCTGACATGACGCCTGGAATTCTTGCCCGACGAAGAAGGGAAAGGATCCCTCATCTCGAGCTACGAGGCGGAAACGGGACTCCTCTGGATGTGGGCGGGACCCTCCTGATTCCTCTCGAGTGTAGACGGGTATGTCGGGGAACTTCTTGATTTGCACCAGGGGTGTGAAGGACCCTTTCGAAGTTCCAGAGGTGAGGTGTGATCAGCCTCGAGACGCCTCAGCGGAAATGGGCCTCATCTCGCCTGGAGGGGAGAGCCTCCTGGATTTTCTCGAGTTGCGGCAGATCTTCTTGAGTTACGACGGGGACATCAGGGACCCGCTCTGGTGGCCTCAGGAAAGGCCAGTCCCCAGGCGAGTTGCTAGTGGACCTCTCGGCTTTCCTCTCCCGTCCATGCCGGGGCCTAAGACCTTGTGTGGAGTCGGGGCCTGAACCTGAGGATTCCTCTCCAGTGTTGCCATGGATCTTGGGGTGCTTCTGAGTCTCCCCAGGGGAGTCAGGCCTCGTCTCGAGTGTGGGCATGCACATGCGCTTTCCTCCCGAGCTGCAGCAGTAGTGTCAGGGTTCCTGTCATGTGGATCAAGGGATCTGTGGCTTTGCCTCGAGGCTGTCCCTCGAGGCTTTCCCACGAGGCTTTCCCACAGGGCTGTGCCACGTGCCACCTTGGTGTGAGTCGATCTTCGACGTGAAAGACGAGCCGGTGAAGGGAAAAGGGGTTCCACACGAATGGACTGAGACATCTGGGGGACTCTTGGAATGGTGGCATGACCCTGGAGTTCCTCTTGCCGTTCCTGTTGAGAGGGCCTCCTCTTGAGATGCGAAGGGAATGCTGGGAACTCCTTCCCGACGAAGCAGGGAAAGGATCCCTCATCTCGAGCTACGAGGCGGAAACGGGGCTCCTCTGGATGTGGGCAGGTCCCTCGTGTTTCCTCTCGAGTGGAGACGGGTATGTCGGGGAACTTCTTGATTTGCACCAAGGGTGTGAAGGACCCTTTCGAAGTTCCAGAGGTGAGGTGTGATCAGCCTCGAGACGCCGCAGCGGAAATGGGCCTCATCTGGCCTGGAGGGGAGAACCTCCTGGATTTTCTCGAGTTGCGGCAGGTCTTCTCGAGTTACGACGGGGACCTCAGGGACCCGCTCTGGTGGCCTCAGGAAAGGCCAGTCCCCATGCGAGTTGCTAGGAGCCATCTCGGGATTCCTCTCCCGTCCATGCCGGGGCCTAAGACCTTGTGTGGAGTCGGGGTCGGAACCTGAGGATTCCTCTCCAGTGTTGCCATGAATCTTGGGGTGCTTCTGAATCTCCCCAGGGGAGTCAGGCCTCGTCTCGAGTGTGGGCATGCACTTGCGCTTTCCTCCCGAGCTGCAGCAGTAGTGTCACGCTTCCTGTCACGTGGATCACGGGATCTGTGGCTTTCCCTCGAGGCTTTCGCTCGAGGCTTTCCCACGAGTCTTTCCCACAGGACTGTGCCACGAGCCACCTTGGTGTGAGTCGATCCTCAGCGTGAAAGACGAGCCGGTGAAGGGAAAAGAGGTTCCTCACGAATGGACTGAGACATCTGGGGGACTCTTGGAATGCTGACACGACCCTGGAGTTCCTCTCGCGGTTCCTGTTGAGAGGGCCTCCTCTGGAGATGCGATGGGAACGCCTGGCATTCTTGCCCGACGAAGCAGGGAAAGGATCCCTCATCTCGAGCTACGAGGCGGAAACGGGGCTCCTCTGGATGTGGGCGGGTCCCTCGTGTTTCCTCTCGAGTGGAGACGGGTATGTCGGTGAACTTCTTGATTTGCACCAAGGGTGTGAAGGGCCCTTTCGAAGTTCCAGAGGTGAGGTGTGATCAGCCTCAAGACGCCTCAGCGGAAATGGGCCTCATCTCGCCTGGAGGGGAGAACCTCCTGGATTTTCTCGAGTTGCGGCAGGTCTTCTTGAGTTACGACGGGGACCTTAGGGACTCGCTCTGTTGGCCTCAGGAAAGGCCAGTCCCCGTGCGAGTTGCTAGGGGCCATCTCGGGATTCCTCTCCCTTCCATGCCGGGGACTAAGACCGTGTGTGGAGTCGGGGCCGGAACCTGAGGATTCCTCTCCTGTGTTGCCATGGATCTTATGGTGCTTCTGAGTCTCCCCAGGGGAGTCTGGCCTCGTCTCGAGTGGGGGCATGCACGTGCGCTTTCCTCCCGAGCTGCAGCAGTAGTGTCACGCTTCCTGTCACGTGGATCAAGGGATCTGTGGCTTTCCCACGAGGCTTTACCACGAGGCTTTCCCACAGGGATGTGCCACGTGCCACCTTGGTGTGAGTCGATCCTCGGCGTGAAAGACGAGCCGGTGTATGGAAAATATGTTCCTCTCGTATGGACTGAGACATCTTGGGGACTCTTGGAATGGTGGCACGACCCTGGAGTTCCTCTCGCCGTTCAGGTTGAGAGGGCCTCCTCTTGAGATGCGACGGGAACGCCGGGAACTCTTTCCCGACGAAGCAGGGAAAGGATCCCTCATCTCGAGCTACGAGGCAGAAACCGGGCTCCTCTGTATGTGGGCGGGACCCTCGTGATTCCTCTCGTGTGGAGACGGGTATGTCGGGGAACTTCTTGATTTGCACCAAGGGTGTGAAGGACGCTTTCGAAATTCCAGATGTGAGGTGTGATCAGCCTCGAGACGCCTCAGCGGAAATGGGCCTCATCTGGCCTGGAGGGGAGAACCTCCTGGATTTGCTCGAGTTGCGGCAGGTCTTCTCGAGTTACGACGGGGACCTCAGGGACCCGCTCTGGTGGCCTCAGGAAAGGCCAGTCCCCATGCGAGTTGCTAGGAGCCATCTCGGGATTCCTCTCCCGTCCATGCCGGGGCCTAAGACCTTGTGTGGAGTCGGGGTCGGAACCTGAGGATTCCTCTCCAGTGTTGCCATGAATCTTGGGGTGCTTCTGAATCTCCCCAGGGGAGTCAGGCCTCGTCTCGAGTGTGGGCATGCACTTGCGCTTTCCTCCCGAGCTGCAGCAGTAGTGTCACGCTTCCTGTCACGTGGATCACGGGATCTGTGGCTTTCCCTCGAGGCTTTCGCTCGAGGCTTTCCCACGAGTCTTTCCCACAGGACTGTGCCACGAGCCACCTTGGTGTGAGTCGATCCTCAGCGTGAAAGACGAGCCGGTGAAGGGAAAAGAGGTTCCTCACGAATGGACTGAGACATCTGGGGGACTCTTGGAATGCTGACACGACCCTGGAGTTCCTCTCGCGGTTCCTGTTGAGAGGGCCTCCTCTGGAGATGCGATGGGAACGCCTGGAATTCTTGCCCGACGAAGCAGGGAAAGGATCCCTCATCTCGAGCTACGAGGCGGAAACGGGGCTCCTCTGGATGTGGGCGGGTCCCTCGTGTTTCCTCTCGAGTGGAGACGGGTATGTCGGTGAACTTCTTGATTTGCACCAAGGGTGTGAAGGGCCCTTTCGAAGTTCCAGAGGTGAGGTGTGATCAGCCTCAAGACGCCTCAGCGGAAATGGGCCTCATCTCGCCTGGAGGGGAGAACCTCCTGGATTTTCTCGAGTTGCGGCAGGTCTTCTTGAGTTACGACGGGGACCTTAGGGACTCGCTCTGTTGGCCTCAGGAAAGGCCAGTCCCCGTGCGAGTTGCTAGGGGCCATCTCGGGATTCCTCTCCCTTCCATGCCGGGGACTAAGACCGTGTGTGGAGTTGGGGCCGGAACCTGAGGATTCCTCTCCTGTGTTGCCATGGATCTTATGGTGCTTCTGAGTCTCCCCAGGGGAGTCTGGCCTCGTCTCGAGTGGGGGCATGCACGTGCGCTTTCCTCCCGAGCTGCAGCAGTAGTGTCACGCTTCCTGTCACGTGGATCAAGGGATCTGTGGCTTTCCCTCGAGGCTTTCCCACAAGGCTGTGCCACGTGCCACCTTGGTGTGAGTCGATCTTCGGCGCGAAACACGAGCCGGTGAAGGGAAAAGAGGTTCCTCTGGAATGGACAGAGACATCTGGGGGACTCTTGGAATGCTGACATGACGCCTGGAATTCTTGCCCGACGAAGAAGGGAAAGGATCCCTCATCTCGAGCTACGAGGCGGAAACGGGACTCCTCTGGATGTGGGCGGGACCCTCCTGATTCCTCTCGAGTGTAGACGGGTATGTCGGGGAACTTCTTGATTTGCACCAGGGGTGTGAAGGACCCTTTCGAAGTTCCAGAGGTGAGGTGTGATCAGCCTTGAGACGCCTCAGCGGAAATGGGCCTCATCTCGCCTGGAGGGGAGAGCCTCCTGGATTTTCTCGAGTTGCGGCAGATCTTCTTGAGTTACGACGGGGACATCAGGGACCCGCTCTGGTGGCCTCAGGAAAGGCCAGTCCCCAGGCGAGTTGCTAGTGGACCTCTCGGCTTTCCTCTCCCGTCCATGCCGGGGCCTAAGACCTTGTGTGGAGTCGGGGCCTGAACCTGAGGATTCCTCTCCAGTGTTGCCATGGATCTTGGGGTGCTTCTGAGTCTCCCCAGGGGAGTCAGGCCTCGTCTCGAGTGTGGGCATGCACATGCGCTTTCCTCCCGAGCTGCAGCAGTAGTGTCAGGGTTCCTGTCATGTGGATCAAGGGATCTGTGGCTTTGCCTCGAGGCTGTCCCTCGAGGCTTTCCCACGAGGCTTTCCCACAGGGCTGTGCCACGTGCCACCTTGGTGTGAGTCGATCTTCGACGTGAAAGACGAGCCGGTGAAGGGAAAAGGGGTTCCACACGAATGGACTGAGACATCTGGGGGACTCTTGGAATGGTGGCATGACCCTGGAGTTCCTCTTGCCGTTCCTGTTGAGAGGGCCTCCTCTTGAGATGCGAAGGGAATGCTGGGAACTCCTTCCCGACGAAGCAGGGAAAGGATCCCTCATCTCGAGCTACGAGGCGGAAACGGGGCTCCTCTGGATGTGGGCAGGTCCCTCGTGTTTCCTCTCGAGTGGAGACGGGTATGTCGGGGAACTTCTTGATTTGCACCAAGGGTGTGAAGGACCCTTTCGAAGTTCCAGAGGTGAGGTGTGATCAGCCTCGAGACGCCGCAGCGGAAATGGGCCTCATCTGGCCTGGAGGGGAGAACCTCCTGGATTTTCTCGAGTTGCGGCAGGTCTTCTCGAGTTACGACGGGGACCTCAGGGACCCGCTCTGGTGGCCTCAGGAAAGGCCAGTCCCCATGCGAGTTGCTAGGAGCCATCTCGGGATTCCTCTCCCGTCCATGCCGGGGCCTAAGACCTTGTGTGGAGTCGGGGTCGGAACCTGAGGATTCCTCTCCAGTGTTGCCATGAATCTTGGGGTGCTTCTGAATCTCCCCAGGGGAGTCAGGCCTCGTCTCGAGTGTGGGCATGCACTTGCGCTTTCCTCCCGAGCTGCAGCAGTAGTGTCACGCTTCCTGTCACGTGGATCACGGGATCTGTGGCTTTCCCTCGAGGCTTTCGCTCGAGGCTTTCCCACGAGTCTTTCCCACAGGACTGTGCCACGAGCCACCTTGGTGTGAGTCGATCCTCAGCGTGAAAGACGAGCCGGTGAAGGGAAAAGAGGTTCCTCACGAATGGACTGAGACATCTGGGGGACTCTTGGAATGCTGACACGACCCTGGAGTTCCTCTCGCGGTTCCTGTTGAGAGGGCCTCCTCTGGAGATGCGATGGGAACGCCTGGCATTCTTGCCCGACGAAGCAGGGAAAGGATCCCTCATCTCGAGCTACGAGGCGGAAACGGGGCTCCTCTGGATGTGGGCGGGTCCCTCGTGTTTCCTCTCGAGTGGAGACGGGTATGTCGGTGAACTTCTTGATTTGCACCAAGGGTGTGAAGGGCCCTTTCGAAGTTCCAGAGGTGAGGTGTGATCAGCCTCAAGACGCCTCAGCGGAAATGGGCCTCATCTCGCCTGGAGGGGAGAACCTCCTGGATTTTCTCGAGTTGCGGCAGGTCTTCTTGAGTTACGACGGGGACCTTAGGGACTCGCTCTGTTGGCCTCAGGAAAGGCCAGTCCCCGTGCGAGTTGCTAGGGGCCATCTCGGGATTCCTCTCCCTTCCATGCCGGGGACTAAGACCGTGTGTGGAGTCGGGGCCGGAACCTGAGGATTCCTCTCCTGTGTTGCCATGGATCTTATGGTGCTTCTGAGTCTCCCCAGGGGAGTCTGGCCTCGTCTCGAGTGGGGGCATGCACGTGCGCTTTCCTCCCGAGCTGCAGCAGTAGTGTCACGCTTCCTGTCACGTGGATCAAGGGATCTGTGGCTTTCCCACGAGGCTTTACCACGAGGCTTTCCCACAGGGATGTGCCACGTGCCACCTTGGTGTGAGTCGATCCTCGGCGTGAAAGACGAGCCGGTGTATGGAAAATATGTTCCTCTCGTATGGACTGAGACATCTTGGGGACTCTTGGAATGGTGGCACGACCCTGGAGTTCCTCTCGCCGTTCAGGTTGAGAGGGCCTCCTCTTGAGATGCGACGGGAACGCCGGGAACTCTTTCCCGACGAAGCAGGGAAAGGATCCCTCATCTCGAGCTACGAGGCAGAAACCGGGCTCCTCTGTATGTGGGCGGGACCCTCGTGATTCCTCTCGTGTGGAGACGGGTATGTCGGGGAACTTCTTGATTTGCACCAAGGGTGTGAAGGACGCTTTCGAAATTCCAGATGTGAGGTGTGATCAGCCTCGAGACGCCTCAGCGGAAATGGGCCTCATCTGGCCTGGAGGGGAGAACCTCCTGGATTTGCTCGAGTTGCGGCAGGTCTTCTCGAGTTACGACGGGGACCTCAGGGACCCGCTCTGGTGGCCTCAGGAAAGGCCAGTCCCCATGCGAGTTGCTAGGAGCCATCTCGGGATTCCTCTCCCGTCCATGCCGGGGCCTAAGACCTTGTGTGGAGTCGGGGTCGGAACCTGAGGATTCCTCTCCAGTGTTGCCATGAATCTTGGGGTGCTTCTGAATCTCCCCAGGGGAGTCAGGCCTCGTCTCGAGTGTGGGCATGCACTTGCGCTTTCCTCCCGAGCTGCAGCAGTAGTGTCACGCTTCCTGTCACGTGGATCACGGGATCTGTGGCTTTCCCTCGAGGCTTTCGCTCGAGGCTTTCCCACGAGTCTTTCCCACAGGACTGTGCCACGAGCCACCTTGGTGTGAGTCGATCCTCAGCGTGAAAGACGAGCCGGTGAAGGGAAAAGAGGTTCCTCACGAATGGACTGAGACATCTGGGGGACTCTTGGAATGCTGACACGACCCTGGAGTTCCTCTCGCGGTTCCTGTTGAGAGGGCCTCCTCTGGAGATGCGATGGGAACGCCTGGAATTCTTGCCCGACGAAGCAGGGAAAGGATCCCTCATCTCGAGCTACGAGGCGGAAACGGGGCTCCTCTGGATGTGGGCGGGTCCCTCGTGTTTCCTCTCGAGTGGAGACGGGTATGTCGGTGAACTTCTTGATTTGCACCAAGGGTGTGAAGGGCCCTTTCGAAGTTCCAGAGGTGAGGTGTGATCAGCCTCAAGACGCCTCAGCGGAAATGGGCCTCATCTCGCCTGGAGGGGAGAACCTCCTGGATTTTCTCGAGTTGCGGCAGGTCTTCTTGAGTTACGACGGGGACCTTAGGGACTCGCTCTGTTGGCCTCAGGAAAGGCCAGTCCCCGTGCGAGTTGCTAGGGGCCATCTCGGGATTCCTCTCCCTTCCATGCCGGGGACTAAGACCGTGTGTGGAGTTGGGGCCGGAACCTGAGGATTCCTCTCCTGTGTTGCCATGGATCTTATGGTGCTTCTGAGTCTCCCCAGGGGAGTCTGGCCTCGTCTCGAGTGGGGGCATGCACGTGCGCTTTCCTCCCGAGCTGCAGCAGTAGTGTCACGCTTCCTGTCACGTGGATCAAGGGATCTGTGGCTTTCCCTCGAGGCTTTCCCACAAGGCTGTGCCACGTGCCACCTTGGTGTGAGTCGATCTTCGGCGCGAAACACGAGCCGGTGAAGGGAAAAGAGGTTCCTCTGGAATGGACAGAGACATCTGGGGGACTCTTGGAATGCTGACATGACGCCTGGAATTCTTGCCCGACGAAGAAGGGAAAGGATCCCTCATCTCGAGCTACGAGGCGGAAACGGGACTCCTCTGGATGTGGGCGGGACCCTCCTGATTCCTCTCGAGTGTAGACGGGTATGTCGGGGAACTTCTTGATTTGCACCAGGGGTGTGAAGGACCCTTTCGAAGTTCCAGAGGTGAGGTGTGATCAGCCTCGAGACGCCTCAGCGGAAATGGGCCTCATCTCGCCTGGAGGGGAGAGCCTCCTGGATTTTCTCGAGTTGCGGCAGATCTTCTTGAGTTACGACGGGGACATCAGGGACCCGCTCTGGTGGCCTCAGGAAAGGCCAGTCCCCAGGCGAGTTGCTAGTGGACCTCTCGGCTTTCCTCTCCCGTCCATGCCGGGGCCTAAGACCTTGTGTGGAGTCGGGGCCTGAACCTGAGGATTCCTCTCCAGTGTTGCCATGGATCTTGGGGTGCTTCTGAGTCTCCCCAGGGGAGTCAGGCCTCGTCTCGAGTGTGGGCATGCACATGCGCTTTCCTCCCGAGCTGCAGCAGTAGTGTCAGGGTTCCTGTCATGTGGATCAAGGGATCTGTGGCTTTGCCTCGAGGCTGTCCCTCGAGGCTTTCCCACGAGGCTTTCCCACAGGGCTGTGCCACGTGCCACCTTGGTGTGAGTCGATCTTCGACGTGAAAGACGAGCCGGTGAAGGGAAAAGGGGTTCCACACGAATGGACTGAGACATCTGGGGGACTCTTGGAATGGTGGCATGACCCTGGAGTTCCTCTTGCCGTTCCTGTTGAGAGGGCCTCCTCTTGAGATGCGAAGGGAATGCTGGGAACTCCTTCCCGACGAAGCAGGGAAAGGATCCCTCATCTCGAGCTACGAGGCGGAAACGGGGCTCCTCTGGATGTGGGCAGGTCCCTCGTGTTTCCTCTCGAGTGGAGACGGGTATGTCGGGGAACTTCTTGATTTGCACCAAGGGTGTGAAGGACCCTTTCGAAGTTCCAGAGGTGAGGTGTGATCAGCCTCGAGACGCCGCAGCGGAAATGGGCCTCATCTGGCCTGGAGGGGAGAACCTCCTGGATTTTCTCGAGTTGCGGCAGGTCTTCTCGAGTTACGACGGGGACCTCAGGGACCCGCTCTGGTGGCCTCAGGAAAGGCCAGTCCCCATGCGAGTTGCTAGGAGCCATCTCGGGATTCCTCTCCCGTCCATGCCGGGGCCTAAGACCTTGTGTGGAGTCGGGGTCGGAACCTGAGGATTCCTCTCCAGTGTTGCCATGAATCTTGGGGTGCTTCTGAATCTCCCCAGGGGAGTCAGGCCTCGTCTCGAGTGTGGGCATGCACTTGCGCTTTCCTCCCGAGCTGCAGCAGTAGTGTCACGCTTCCTGTCACGTGGATCACGGGATCTGTGGCTTTCCCTCGAGGCTTTCGCTCGAGGCTTTCCCACGAGTCTTTCCCACAGGACTGTGCCACGAGCCACCTTGGTGTGAGTCGATCCTCAGCGTGAAAGACGAGCCGGTGAAGGGAAAAGAGGTTCCTCACGAATGGACTGAGACATCTGGGGGACTCTTGGAATGCTGACACGACCCTGGAGTTCCTCTCGCGGTTCCTGTTGAGAGGGCCTCCTCTGGAGATGCGATGGGAACGCCTGGCATTCTTGCCCGACGAAGCAGGGAAAGGATCCCTCATCTCGAGCTACGAGGCGGAAACGGGGCTCCTCTGGATGTGGGCGGGTCCCTCGTGTTTCCTCTCGAGTGGAGACGGGTATGTCGGTGAACTTCTTGATTTGCACCAAGGGTGTGAAGGGCCCTTTCGAAGTTCCAGAGGTGAGGTGTGATCAGCCTCAAGACGCCTCAGCGGAAATGGGCCTCATCTCGCCTGGAGGGGAGAACCTCCTGGATTTTCTCGAGTTGCGGCAGGTCTTCTTGAGTTACGACGGGGACCTTAGGGACTCGCTCTGTTGGCCTCAGGAAAGGCCAGTCCCCGTGCGAGTTGCTAGGGGCCATCTCGGGATTCCTCTCCCTTCCATGCCGGGGACTAAGACCGTGTGTGGAGTCGGGGCCGGAACCTGAGGATTCCTCTCCTGTGTTGCCATGGATCTTATGGTGCTTCTGAGTCTCCCCAGGGGAGTCTGGCCTCGTCTCGAGTGGGGGCATGCACGTGCGCTTTCCTCCCGAGCTGCAGCAGTAGTGTCACGCTTCCTGTCACGTGGATCAAGGGATCTGTGGCTTTCCCACGAGGCTTTACCACGAGGCTTTCCCACAGGGATGTGCCACGTGCCACCTTGGTGTGAGTCGATCCTCGGCGTGAAAGACGAGCCGGTGTATGGAAAATATGTTCCTCTCGTATGGACTGAGACATCTTGGGGACTCTTGGAATGGTGGCACGACCCTGGAGTTCCTCTCGCCGTTCAGGTTGAGAGGGCCTCCTCTTGAGATGCGACGGGAACGCCGGGAACTCTTTCCCGACGAAGCAGGGAAAGGATCCCTCATCTCGAGCTACGAGGCAGAAACCGGGCTCCTCTGTATGTGGGCGGGACCCTCGTGATTCCTCTCGTGTGGAGACGGGTATGTCGGGGAACTTCTTGATTTGCACCAAGGGTGTGAAGGACGCTTTCGAAATTCCAGATGTGAGGTGTGATCAGCCTCGAGACGCCTCAGCGGAAATGGGCCTCATCTGGCCTGGAGGGGAGAACCTCCTGGATTTGCTCGAGTTGCGGCAGGTCTTCTCGAGTTACGACGGGGACCTCAGGGACCCGCTCTGGTGGCCTCAGGAAAGGCCAGTCCCCATGCGAGTTGCTAGGAGCCATCTCGGGATTCCTCTCCCGTCCATGCCGGGGCCTAAGACCTTGTGTGGAGTCGGGGTCGGAACCTGAGGATTCCTCTCCAGTGTTGCCATGAATCTTGGGGTGCTTCTGAATCTCCCCAGGGGAGTCAGGCCTCGTCTCGAGTGTGGGCATGCACTTGCGCTTTCCTCCCGAGCTGCAGCAGTAGTGTCACGCTTCCTGTCACGTGGATCACGGGATCTGTGGCTTTCCCTCGAGGCTTTCGCTCGAGGCTTTCCCACGAGTCTTTCCCACAGGACTGTGCCACGAGCCACCTTGGTGTGAGTCGATCCTCAGCGTGAAAGACGAGCCGGTGAAGGGAAAAGAGGTTCCTCACGAATGGACTGAGACATCTGGGGGACTCTTGGAATGCTGACACGACCCTGGAGTTCCTCTCGCGGTTCCTGTTGAGAGGGCCTCCTCTGGAGATGCGATGGGAACGCCTGGAATTCTTGCCCGACGAAGCAGGGAAAGGATCCCTCATCTCGAGCTACGAGGCGGAAACGGGGCTCCTCTGGATGTGGGCGGGTCCCTCGTGTTTCCTCTCGAGTGGAGACGGGTATGTCGGTGAACTTCTTGATTTGCACCAAGGGTGTGAAGGGCCCTTTCGAAGTTCCAGAGGTGAGGTGTGATCAGCCTCAAGACGCCTCAGCGGAAATGGGCCTCATCTCGCCTGGAGGGGAGAACCTCCTGGATTTTCTCGAGTTGCGGCAGGTCTTCTTGAGTTACGACGGGGACCTTAGGGACTCGCTCTGTTGGCCTCAGGAAAGGCCAGTCCCCGTGCGAGTTGCTAGGGGCCATCTCGGGATTCCTCTCCCTTCCATGCCGGGGACTAAGACCGTGTGTGGAGTTGGGGCCGGAACCTGAGGATTCCTCTCCTGTGTTGCCATGGATCTTATGGTGCTTCTGAGTCTCCCCAGGGGAGTCTGGCCTCGTCTCGAGTGGGGGCATGCACGTGCGCTTTCCTCCCGAGCTGCAGCAGTAGTGTCACGCTTCCTGTCACGTGGATCAAGGGATCTGTGGCTTTCCCTCGAGGCTTTCCCACAAGGCTGTGCCACGTGCCACCTTGGTGTGAGTCGATCTTCGGCGCGAAACACGAGCCGGTGAAGGGAAAAGAGGTTCCTCTGGAATGGACAGAGACATCTGGGGGACTCTTGGAATGCTGACATGACGCCTGGAATTCTTGCCCGACGAAGAAGGGAAAGGATCCCTCATCTCGAGCTACGAGGCGGAAACGGGACTCCTCTGGATGTGGGCGGGACCCTCCTGATTCCTCTCGAGTGTAGACGGGTATGTCGGGGAACTTCTTGATTTGCACCAGGGGTGTGAAGGACCCTTTCGAAGTTCCAGAGGTGAGGTGTGATCAGCCTTGAGACGCCTCAGCGGAAATGGGCCTCATCTCGCCTGGAGGGGAGAGCCTCCTGGATTTTCTCGAGTTGCGGCAGATCTTCTTGAGTTACGACGGGGACATCAGGGACCCGCTCTGGTGGCCTCAGGAAAGGCCAGTCCCCAGGCGAGTTGCTAGTGGACCTCTCGGCTTTCCTCTCCCGTCCATGCCGGGGCCTAAGACCTTGTGTGGAGTCGGGGCCTGAACCTGAGGATTCCTCTCCAGTGTTGCCATGGATCTTGGGGTGCTTCTGAGTCTCCCCAGGGGAGTCAGGCCTCGTCTCGAGTGTGGGCATGCACATGCGCTTTCCTCCCGAGCTGCAGCAGTAGTGTCAGGGTTCCTGTCATGTGGATCAAGGGATCTGTGGCTTTGCCTCGAGGCTGTCCCTCGAGGCTTTCCCACGAGGCTTTCCCACAGGGCTGTGCCACGTGCCACCTTGGTGTGAGTCGATCTTCGACGTGAAAGACGAGCCGGTGAAGGGAAAAGGGGTTCCACACGAATGGACTGAGACATCTGGGGGACTCTTGGAATGGTGGCATGACCCTGGAGTTCCTCTTGCCGTTCCTGTTGAGAGGGCCTCCTCTTGAGATGCGAAGGGAATGCTGGGAACTCCTTCCCGACGAAGCAGGGAAAGGATCCCTCATCTCGAGCTACGAGGCGGAAACGGGGCTCCTCTGGATGTGGGCAGGTCCCTCGTGTTTCCTCTCGAGTGGAGACGGGTATGTCGGGGAACTTCTTGATTTGCACCAAGGGTGTGAAGGACCCTTTCGAAGTTCCAGAGGTGAGGTGTGATCAGCCTCGAGACGCCGCAGCGGAAATGGGCCTCATCTGGCCTGGAGGGGAGAACCTCCTGGATTTTCTCGAGTTGCGGCAGGTCTTCTCGAGTTACGACGGGGACCTCAGGGACCCGCTCTGGTGGCCTCAGGAAAGGCCAGTCCCCATGCGAGTTGCTAGGAGCCATCTCGGGATTCCTCTCCCGTCCATGCCGGGGCCTAAGACCTTGTGTGGAGTCGGGGTCGGAACCTGAGGATTCCTCTCCAGTGTTGCCATGAATCTTGGGGTGCTTCTGAATCTCCCCAGGGGAGTCAGGCCTCGTCTCGAGTGTGGGCATGCACTTGCGCTTTCCTCCCGAGCTGCAGCAGTAGTGTCACGCTTCCTGTCACGTGGATCACGGGATCTGTGGCTTTCCCTCGAGGCTTTCGCTCGAGGCTTTCCCACGAGTCTTTCCCACAGGACTGTGCCACGAGCCACCTTGGTGTGAGTCGATCCTCAGCGTGAAAGACGAGCCGGTGAAGGGAAAAGAGGTTCCTCACGAATGGACTGAGACATCTGGGGGACTCTTGGAATGCTGACACGACCCTGGAGTTCCTCTCGCGGTTCCTGTTGAGAGGGCCTCCTCTGGAGATGCGATGGGAACGCCTGGCATTCTTGCCCGACGAAGCAGGGAAAGGATCCCTCATCTCGAGCTACGAGGCGGAAACGGGGCTCCTCTGGATGTGGGCGGGTCCCTCGTGTTTCCTCTCGAGTGGAGACGGGTATGTCGGTGAACTTCTTATTTGCACCAAGGGTGTGAAGGACCCTTTCGAAGTTCCAGAGGTGAGGTGTGATCAGCCTCGAGACGCCTCAGCGGAAATGGGCCTCATCTCGCCTGGAGGGGAGAACCTCCTGGATTTTCTCGAGTTGCGGCAGGTCTTCTCGTGTTACGACGGGGACCTTAAGGACCCGCTCTGGTGGCCTCAGGAAAGGCCAGTCCCCGTGCGAGTTGCTAGGGGCCATCTCGGGATTCCTCTCCCGTCCATGCCGGGGCCTAAGACCATGTGTGGAGTCGGGGCCGGAACCTGAGGATTCCTCTGCACTGTTGCCATGTATCTTGGGGTGCTTCTGAGTCTCCCCAGGGGAGTCATGCCTCGTCTCGAGTGGGGGCATGCACGTGCGCTTTCCTCCCGAGCTGCATCAGTAGTGTCACGCTTCCTGTCACGTGGATCAAGGGTGCTGTGGCTCTCCCTCGAGGCTTTCCTTCGAGGCTTTCCCACGAGGCTGTCCCACAGGGCTGTGCCACGTGCCCCCTTGGTGTGAGTCGACCCTCGGCGTGAAAGACGAGCCGGTGAAGGGAAAAGAAGTTCCTCTGGAATGGACTGAGATATCTGGGGGACTCTTGGAATGGTGGCGCGACCCTGGAGTTCCTCTCGCCGTTCCTGTTGAGAGGGCCTCCTCTTGAGATGCGACGGGAACGCCGGGAACTCTTTCCCAACGAAGCAGGGAAAGGATCCCTCATCTCGAGCTACGAGGCAGAAACCGGGCTCCTCTGTATGTGGGCGGGACCCTCGTGATTCCTCTCGTGTGGAGACGGGTATGTCGGGGAACTTCTTGATTTGCACCAAGGGTGTGAAGGACGCTTTCGAAATTCCAGAGGTGAGGTGTGATCAGCCTCGAGACGCCTCAGCGGAAATGGGCCTCATCTGGCCTGGAGGGGAGAACCTCCTGGATTTGCTCGAGTTGCGGCAGGTCTTCTCGAGTTACGACGGGGACCTCAGGGACCCGCTCTGGTGGCCTCAGGAAAGGCCAGTCCCCATGCGAGTTGCTAGGAGCCATCTCGGGATTCCTCTCCCGTCCATGCCGGGGCCTAAGACCTTGTGTGGAGTCGGGGTCGGAACCTGAGGATCCCTCTCCAGTGTTGCCATGAATCTTGGGGTGCTTCTGAATCTCCCCAGGGGAGTCAGGCCTCGTCTCGAGTGTGGGCATGCACTTGCGCTTTCCTCCCGAGCTGCAGCAGTAGTGTCACGCTTCCTGTCACGTGGATCACGGGATCTGTGGCTTTCCCTCGAGGCTTTCGCTCGAGGCTTTCCCACGAGTCTTTCCCACAGGACTGTGCCACGAGCCACCTTGGTGTGAGTCGATCCTCAGCGTGAAAGACGAGCCGGTGAAGGGAAAAGAGGTTCCTCACGAATGGACTGAGACATCTGGGGGACTCTTGGAATGCTGACACGACCCTGGAGTTCCTCTCGCGGTTCCTGTTGAGAGGGCCTCCTCTGGAGATGCGATGGGAACGCCTGGAATTCTTGCCCGACGAAGCAGGGAAAGGATCCCTCATCTCGAGCTACGAGGCGGAAACGGGGCTCCTCTGGATGTGGGCGGGTCCCTCGTGTTTCCTCTCGAGTGGAGACGGGTATGTCGGTGAACTTCTTGATTTGCACCAAGGGTGTGAAGGGCCCTTTCGAAGTTCCAGAGGTGAGGTGTGATCAGCCTCAAGACGCCTCAGCGGAAATGGGCCTCATCTCGCCTGGAGGGGAGAACCTCCTGGATTTTCTCGAGTTGCGGCAGGTCTTCTTGAGTTACGACGGGGACCTTAGGGACTCGCTCTGTTGGCCTCAGGAAAGGCCAGTCCCCGTGCGAGTTGCTAGGGGCCATCTCGGGATTCCTCTCCCTTCCATGCCGGGGACTAAGACCGTGTGTGGAGTCGGGGCCGGAACCTGAGGATTCCTCTCCTGTGTTGCCATGGATCTTATGGTGCTTCTGAGTCTCCCCAGGGGAGTCTGGCCTCGTCTCGAGAGGGGGCATGCACGTGCGCTTTCCTCCCGAGCTGCAGCAGTAGTGTCACGCTTCCTGTCTCGTCGATCAAGGGATCTGTGACTTTCCCTCGAGGCTTTCCCACAAGGCTGTGCCACGTGCCACCTTGGTGTGAGTCGATCCTCGGCGTGAAACACGAGCCGGTGAAGGGAAAAGAGGTTCCTCTGGAATGGACTGAGACATCTGGGGGACTCTTGGAATGCTGACACGACGCCTGGAATTCTTGCCCGACGAAGAAGGGAAAGGATCCCTCATCTCGAGCTACGAGGCGGAAACGGGACTCCTCTGGATGTGGGCGGGACCCTCCTGATTCCTCTCGAGTGGAGACGGGTATGTCGGGGAACTTCTTGATTTGCACCAAGGGTGTGAAGGACTCTTTCGAAGTTCCAGAGGTGAGGTGTGATCAGCCTCGGTACGCCTCAGCAGATATGGGCCTCATCTCGCCTGGATGGGAGAGCCTCCTGGATTTTCTCGAGTTGCGGCAGATCTTCTTGAGTTACGACGGGGACCTCAGGGACCCGCTCTGGTGGAATCAGGAAAGGCCAGTCCCCAGGCGAGTTGCTAGGGGACCTCTCGGCTTTCCTCTCCCGTCCATGCCGGGGCCTAAGACCTTGTGTGGAGTCGGGGCCGGAACCTGAGGATTCCTCTCCAGTGTTGCCATGGATCTTGGGGTGCTTCTGAATCTCCCCAGGGGATTCAGGCCTCGTCTCGAGTGTGGGCATGCACTTGCGCTTTCCTCCCGAGCTGCAGCAGTAGTGTCAGGGTTCCTGTCATGTGAATCAAGGGTTCTGTGGCTTTGCCTCGAGGCTGTCCCTCGAGGCTTTCACACGAGGCTTTCCCACAGGGATGTGCCACGTGCCACCTTGCTGTGAGTCGATATTCGGCGTGAAAGGCGAGCCGGTAAAGGGAAAAGGGGTCCTCACTAATGGACTGAGACATCTGGGGGACTCTTGGAATGGTGGCATGACCCTGGAGTTCCTCTCGCCGTTCCTGTTGAGAGGGCCTCCTCTTGAGATGCGAAGGGAACGCCGGGAACTCCTTCCCGACGAAGCAGGCAAAGGATCCCTCATCTCGAGCTACGAGGTGGAAACGGGGCTCCTCTGGATGTGGGCAGGTCCCTCGTGTTTCCTCTCGAGTGGAGATGGGTATGTCGGGGAACTTCTTGATTTGTACCAAGGGTGTGAAGGACCCTTTCGAAGTTCCCAGAGGTGAGGTGTGATCAGCCTCGAGACGCCTCAGCGGAAATGGGCCTCATCTCGCCTGGAAGGGAGAACCTCCTGGATTTTCTCGAGTGGGGGCAGGTCTTCTCGTGTTACGACGGGGACCTTAAGGACCCGCTCTGGTGGCCTCAGGAAAGGCCAGTCCCCGTGCGAGTTGCTAGGGGCCATCTCGGGATTCCTCTCCCGTCCATGCCGGGGCCTAAGACCATGTGTGGAGTCGGGGCCGGAACCTGAGGATTCCTCTGCACTGTTGCCATGTATCTTGGGGTGCTTCTGAGTCTCACCAGGGGAGTCATGCCTCGTCTCGAGTGGGGGCATGCACGTGCGCATTCCTCCCGAGCTGCAGCAATAGTGTCACGCTTCCTGTCACGTGGATCAAGGGTGCTGTGGCTCTCCCTCGAGGCTTTCCTTCGAGGCTTTCCCACGAGGCTGTCCCACAGGGCTGTGCCACGTGCCCCCTTGGTGTGAGTCGACCCTCGGCGTGAAAGACGAGCCGGTGAAGGGAAAAGAAGTTCCTCTGGAATGGACTGAGATATCTGGGGGACTCTTGGAATGGTGGCGCGACCCTGGAGTTCCTCTCGCCGTTCCTGTTGAGAGGGCCTCCTCTTGAGATGCGACGGGAACGCCGGGAACTCTTTCCCAAAGAAGCAGGGAAAGGATCCCTCATCTCGAGCTACGAGGCAGAAACCGGGCTCCTCTGTATGTGGGCGGGACCCTCGTGATTCCTCTCGTGTGGAGACGGGTATGTCGGGGAACTTCTTGATTTGCACCAAGGGTGTGAAGGACGCTTTCGAAATTCCAGAGGTGAGGTGTGATCAGCCTCGAGACGCCTCAGCGGAAATGGGCCTCATCTGGCCTGGAGGGGAGAACCTCCTGGATTTGCTCGAGTTGCGGCAGGTCTTCTCGAGTTACGACGGGGACCTCAGGGACCCGCTCTGGTGGCCTCAGGAAAGGCCAGTCCCCATGCGAGTTGCTAGGAGCCATCTCGGGATTCCTCTCCCGTCCATGCCGGGGCCTAAGACCTTGTGTGGAGTCGGGGTCGGAACCTGAGGATTCCTCTCCAGTGTTGCCATGAATCTTGGGGTGCTTCTGAATCTCCCCAGGGGAGTCAGGCCTCGTCTCGAGTGTGGGCATGCACTTGCGCTTTCCTCCCGAGCTGCAGCAGTAGTGTCACGCTTCCTGTCACGTGGATCACGGGATCTGTGGCTTTCCCTCGAGGCTTTCGCTCGAGGCTTTCCCACGAGTCTTTCCCACAGGACTGTGCCACGAGCCACCTTGGTGTGAGTCGATCCTCAGCGTGAAAGACGAGCCGGTGAAGGGAAAAGAGGTTCCTCACGAATGGACTGAGACATCTGGGGGACTCTTGGAATGCTGACACGACCCTGGAGTTCCTCTCGCGGTTCCTGTTGAGAGGGCCTCCTCTGGAGATGCGATGGGAACGCCTGGAATTCTTGCCCGACGAAGCAGGGAAAGGATCCCTCATCTCGAGCTACGAGGCGGAAACGGGGCTCCTCTGGATGTGGGCGGGTCCCTCGTGTTTCCTCTCGAGTGGAGACGGGTATGTCGGTGAACTTCTTGATTTGCACCAAGGGTGTGAAGGGCCCTTTCGAAGTTCCAGAGGTGAGGTGTGATCAGCCTCAAGACGCCTCAGCGGAAATGGGCCTCATATCGCCTGGAGGGGAGAACCTCCTGGATTTTCTCGAGTTGCGGCAGGTCTTCTCGAGTTACGGCGGGGACCTCAGGGACCCGCTCTGGTGGCCTCAGGAAAGGCCAGTCCCCGTGCGAGTTGCTAGGGACCTCTCGGGATTCTTCTCCCGTCCTTGCCGCGGCCTAGGTCCTTGTGTGGAATCGGGGCCGGAACCTGAGGATTCCTCTCCAGGGTTGCCATGGATCTTGGGGTGCTTCTGAGTCTCCCCAGGGGAGTCAGGCCTCGTCTCGAGTGGGTGCATGCACGTGCGCTTTCCTCCCGAGCTGCAGCAGTAGTGTCACGCTTCCTGTCACGTGGATCAAGGGAGATGCGGATATCCCTCGAGGCTGTCCCTCGAGGCTTTCCGCGAGACCTTCCCACAGGGCTGTGCCACGGGCCACCTTGTCTGATTCGATCCTCGGCGTGAAAGACAAGCCGGTGAAGGGAAAAGACGTTCCTCTGGAATGGACTGAGACATCTGGGGGACTCTTGGAATGGTGGCACGACCCTGGAGTTCCTCTCGTCGATCCTCTTGAGAGGGCCTCCTCTTGAGATGCCACGGGAACGCCGGGAACTCTTTCCCGACGAAGCAGGGAAAGGATCCCTCATCTCGAGCTACGAGGCGGAAACGGGGCTCCTCTGGATATGGGCGGGCCCTCGTGTTTCCTCTCGACTGGAGACGGGTATGTCGGGGAACTTCTTGATTTGCACCAAGGGTGTGAAGGACCCTTTCGAAGTTCCAGAGGGGAGGTGTGATCAGCCTCGAGACGCCTCAGCGGAAATGGGCCTCATCTCGTCTGGAGGGGAGAACCTCCTGGATTTTCTCGAGTTGCGGCAGGTCTTCTCAAGTAACGACAGGGACTTCAGGGACCCGCTTTTGGGCCTCAGGAAAGGCCAGTCCCCGTGCGAGTTATTAGGGGCCATCTCGGGATTCCCCTCCCGTCCATGCCGGGGACTAAGACCTTGTGTGGAGTCGGGGCCAGGACCTGAGGATTCCTCTCCAGTGTTGCCATGGATCTTGGGGTGCTTCTGAGTCTCCCCAGGGGAGTCAGGCCTCGTATCGAGTGGGGGCATGCACGTGCGCTTTGCTCCCTAGCTGCAGCAGTAGTGTCACGCTTCCTGTCACGTTGATCAAGGGATCTGTGGCTTTCCCTCGAGGCTGTCCCTCGAGGCTTTCCCACGAGGCTTTCCCACAGGGATGTGCCACGTGCCACCTTGGTGTGAGTCGATCCTCGGCGTGAAAGACGAGCCGGTGAAGGGAAAAGAGGTTCCTCTGGAATGGACTGAGACATCTGGGGGACTCTTGGAATGGTGGCACGACCCTGGAGTTCCTCTCACCCTTCCTGTTGAGAGGGCCTCCTCTTGAGATTCGACGGGAACGCCAGGAACTCTTTCCCGACGAAGCAGGGAAAGGATCCCTCATCTCGAGCTACGAGGCAGAAACGGGGCTCCTCTGGATGTGGGCGGGACCCTCGTGTTTCCTCTCGATTGGAGACGGGTATGTCGGGGAACTTCTTGATTTGCACCAAGGGTGTGAAGGACCCTTTCGAAGTTCAAGAGGGGAGGTGTGATCAGCCTCGAGACGCCTCAGCGGGAATGGGCCTCATCTCGCCTGGAGGGGAGAACCTCCTGGATTTTCTCGAGTTGCAGCATGTCTTCACGAGATACGACGGGGACCTCAGGGACCCGCTCTGGTGGCCTCAGAAAAGGCCAGTCCCTATGCGAGTTGCTAGGGGACCTGTCGGGACTCCTCTCCCGTCCATACCGGGGCCTCAGTCCTTGTGTGGAGTCGGGGCCGGAACCTGAGGATACCTCTCCAGTGTTGCCATGGATCTTGGGGTGCTTCTGAGTCTCCCCAGGGGAGTCAGGCCTCGTCTCGAGTGGGGGAATGCACGTGCGTTTTCCTCCCGAGCTGCAGCAGTAGTGTCACGCTTCCTGTCACGTGGATCAAGGGAGATGCGGCTTTCCCTCGAGGCTGTCCCTCGAGGCTTTCCCACGAGGCTTTCCCACAGGGCTGTGCCACGGGCCACCTTGTCTGAGTCGATCCTCGGCGTGAAAGACGAGCCGGTGAAGGGAAAAGAGGTTCCTCTGGAATGGACTGAGACATCTGGGGGACTCTTGGAATGGTGGCACGACCCTGGAGTTCCTCTCGTTGATCCTCTTGAGAGGTCCTCCACTTGAGATGCGACGGGAACGCCGGGAAGTCTTTCCCGACGAAGCAGGGAAAGGATCCCTCATCTCAAGCTACGAGGCGGAAACGGGGCTCCTCTGGATGTGTGCGAGACCCTCGTGTTTCCTCTCGAGTGGAGACGGGTATGTCGGAGAACTTCTTGATTTGCACCAAGGGTGTGAAGGACCCTTTCGAAGTTCGAGAGGTGAGGTGTGATTAGCCTCGAGAAGCCTCAGCGGAAATGGGCCTCATCTCGTCTGGAAGGGAGAACCTCCTGGATTTTCTCGAGTTGCGGCAGGTCTTCTCTAGTTACGATGGGGACCTGAAGGACCCGCTTTGGTGGCCTCAGGATAGGACAGTCCCCATGCGAGTTGCTAGGGCCCTCTCGGGATTCCTCTCCCATCGATGCCGGGTCCTAAGACCTTGTGTGGACTCGGGGCCAGAACCTGAGGATTCCTCTCCAGTGTTGCCATGGATCTTGGGGTGCTTCTGAGTCTCCCCAGGGGAGTCAGGCCTCGTCTCGAGTGGGGGCATGCACGTACGCTTTCCTCCCGAGCTACAGCAGTAATGTCACGCTTCCTGTCACGTGAATCAAGGGATCAGTGGCTTTCCCTTGAGGCTTTCCCACGTGGTTTTCCTACAGGGCTGTGCTACGTGCCCCCTTGGTGTTAGTCGATCCTCGGCGTGAAAGACGAGCCGGTGAAGGGAAAAGAGTTTCCTATGGAATGGACTGAGACATCTGGGGGACTCTTGGAATGGTGGCACGACCCTGGAGTTCCTCTCGCCGTTCCTCTTGAGAGGGCCTCCTCTTGAGATGCGACGGGAACGCCGGGAACTCTTGCCCGACGAAGCAGGGAAAGGATTCCTCATCTCGAGCTAGGAGGCGGAAAAGGGGCTCCTCTGGATGTGGGCGGGCCTCTCGTGTTTCATCTCGAGAGGAGACGGGTATGTCGAGGAACTTCTTGATTTGCACCAAGGTTCTGAAGGCCCCTTTCGAAGTTCCAGAGGTGAGGTGTGATCAGCCTCGTGACGCCTCGGCGGAAATGGGCCTCATCTCGTCTGGAGGCGAGAACCTCCTGGATTTTCTCGAGTTGCGGCAGGTCTTCTCGAGTTACGAGGGGGACCTCAGGGACCCGCTCTGGTGGCCTCAGGAAAGGCCAGTCCCCATGCGAGTTGCTAGGGGCCATCTCGGGATTTCTCTCCCGTTGATGCCGGGGCCTAAGACATTGTGTGCAGTCGGGGCCCGAACCTGAGGATTCCTCTCCAGTGTTGCCATGGATCTTGGGGTGCTTCTGAGTCTCCCCAGCGGAGTCAGGCCTCGTCTCGAGTGGGGGCATGCACGTGCGCTTTCCTCCCGAGCTGCAGCAGTAGTGTCACGCTTCCTGTCACGTGGATCAAGGGATCTGTGGCTTTCCCTCGAGGCTGTCCCTCGAGGCTTTCACACGAGGCTTTCCCACAGGGCTGTGCCACGTGCCACCTTGGTGTGAGTCGATCCTCGGCGTGAAAGACGAGCCGGTGAAGGGAAAAGAGGTTCCTCTGGAATGGACTGAGACATCTGGGGGACTCTTGGAATGGTGGCACGACCCTGGAGTTCCTCTCGCCGTACCTGTTGGGAGGGCCTCCTCTTGAGATGCGACGGGAACGCCGGGAACTCTTTCCCGACGAAGCAGGGAAAGGATCCCTCATCTCGAGCTACAAGGCGGAAACGGGGCTCCTCTGGATGTGGGCGGGACCCTCGTGTTTCCTCTCGAGTGGAGACGGGTATGTCGGGGAACTTCTTGATTTGCACCAAGGGTGTGAAGGACCCTTTCGAAGTTCCAGAGGTGAGGTGTGATCAGCCTCGAGACGCCTCAGCGGAAATGGGCCTCATCTCGCCTGGAGGGGAGAACCTCCTTGATTTTCTCGAGTGGCGGCAGGTCTTCTCGTGTTACGACGGGTACCTCAGGGACCCGCCCTGGTGGACTCAGGAAAGGCCAGTCCCCATGCGAGTTGCTAGGGGCCATCTCGGGATTCCTCTCCCGTCCATGCCGGGGCCTAAGACCTTGTGTGGAGTCGGGGCCGGAACCTGAGGATTCCTCTCCAGTGTTGCCATGGATATTGGGGAGCTTCTGAGTCTCCCCAGGGGAGTCAGGCCTCGTCTCGAGTGGGGGCATGCACGTGCGCTTTCCTCCCGAGCTGCAGCAGTAGTGTCACGCTTCCTGTCACGTGGATCAAGGGTTCTGTGGGTCTCCCTCGAGGCTTTGCTTCAAGGTTTTCCCACGAGGCTTTCCCACAGGGTTGTGCCACATGCCGCCTTGTTGTGTGTCTATCCCCGGCGTGAAAGGCGAGCCGGTGAAGGGAAAATAGGTTCCTCTGGAATGGACTGAGATATCTGGGGAACTCTTGGAATGGTGGCACGACCCTATAGTTCCTCTCGCCCTTCCTGTTGAGAGGGCCTTCTCTTGAGATGCGACGGGAATGCCGGGAACTATTTCCCGACGAAGCAGGGATAGGATCCCTCATCTCGAGCTACGAGGCGGAAAAGGGGCTCGTCTGGATGTGGACGGGACCCTCGTGTTTCCTCTCGAGTGGAGACGGGTATGTCGGGGAACTTCTTGATTTGCACCAAGGGTGTGAAGGACACTTTCGAAGTTCCAGAGGTGAGGTGTCATCTGCCTCGAGACGCCTCAGCCAAAATGGGCCTCATCTCGCCTGGAGGGGAGAACCTCCTGGATTTTCTCGTGTTGCAGCAGGTCTTCTCGAGTTACGACGGGGACCTCAGGGACCCGCTCTGGTGGCCTCAGGAAAGGCCAGTCCCCATGCGAGTTGCTAGGGGCCATCTCGGGATTCCTCTCCCGTCCATGCCGGGGCCTAAGACCTTGTGTGGAGTCGGGGCCGGAACCTGAGGATTCCTCTCCAGTGTTGCCATGGATCTTTGGGTGCTTCTGAGTCTCCCCAGGGGAGTCAGGCCTCGTCTCGTGTGGGGGCATGCACGTGCACTTTCCTCCCGAGCTGCAGCAGCAGTGTCACGCTTCCTGTCAGGTGCATCAAGGGATCTGTGGTTTCCCTCGAAGCTTTCCCACAAGGCTTTCCCACAGGGCTGTGCCACGTGCCACCTTGGTGTGAGTCGATCCTCGGCGTGAAAGACGAGCCGGTGAAGGGAAAAGAGGTTCCTCTGGAATGGACTGAGACATCTGGGGCACTCTTGTAATGGTGGCACGACCCTGGAGTTCCTCTCGCCGTTCCTGTTGAGAGGGCCTCCTCTTGAGATGCGACGGGAAGGCCGGGAACACTTTCCCGATGAAGCAGGGAAAGGATCCCTCATCTCGAGCTACGAGGAGGCAACGGGGCTCCTCCTGATGTGGGCGGGACCCTCGTGTTTCCTCTCTAGTGGAGACGGGTATGTCGGGGAACATCTTGATTTGCACCAAGGGTGTGAAGGACCCTTTCGAAGTTCCAGAGGTGAGGTGTGATTAGCCTCGAGACGACTGAGCGGAAATGGGCCTCATCTCGCCTGGAGGGGAGAACCTCCTGGATATTCTCGAGTTGCGGCAGGTCTACTCGAGTTACGACGGGGACCTCAGGGACCCGCTCTGGTGGCCTCAGGAAAGGCCAGTCCCCATGCGAGTTGCTAGGGGCCATCTCGGGATTCCTCTCCCGTCCATGCCGGGGCCTAAAACCTTGTGTGGAGTCGGGGACGGAACTTGAGGATTCCTCTCCAGTGTCGACATGGATCTTGGGGAGCTTCTGAGTCTCCCCAGGGGAGTCAGGCCTCGTCTCGAGTTGGGGCATGCACGTGCGCTTTCCTCCCGAGCTGCAGCAGTAGTGTCACGATTCCTGTCACGTGGATCAAGGGATCTGTGGCTTTTCCTCGAGTCTTTCCCTCGAGGCGTTCCCACGAGTCTTTCCCACAGGGCTGTGCCACGTGCCACCTTGGTGTGAGTCGATCCTCGGCGTGAAAGACGAGCCGGTGAAGGGAAAAGAGGTTCCTCTGTAATGGACTGAGACATCTGGGGCAGTCTTGGAATGGTGGCACGACCCTGGAGTTCCTCTCGCCGATTCTGTTGAGAGGGCCTCCTCTTGAGATGCGATGGGAACGCCGGGAACTCTTGCCCGACGAAGCAGGGAAAGGATCCCTCATCTCGAGCTACGAGGCGGAAACAGGGCTCCTCTGGATATGGCCGGGACCCTCGTGTTTCCTCTCGAGTGGAGACGGGTGTGTCGGGCAACTTCTTGATTTGCACCAAGGGTGTGAAGGACCCTTTCGAAGTTCCAGAGGTGAGGTGTGATTAGCCTCGAGAAGCCTCAGCGGAAATGGGCCTCATCTCGTCTGGAGGGGAGAACCTCCTGGATTTTCTCGAGTTGCGGCAGGTCTTCTCTAGTTACGATGGGGACCTCAAGGACCCGCTTTGGTGGCCTCAGGATAGGACAGTCCCCATGCGAGTTGCTAGGGCCCTCTCGGGACTCCTCTCCCATCGATACCGGGGCCTAAGACCTTGTGTGGACTCGGGGCCAGAACCTGAGGATTCCTCTCCAGTGTTGCCATGGATCTTGAGGTGCTTCTGAGTCTCCCCAGGGGAGTCAGGCCTCGTCTCGAGTGGGGGCATGCACGTACGCTTTCCTCCCAAGCTGCAGCAGTAATGTCACGCTTCCTGTCACGTGAATCAAGGGATCAGTGGCTTTCCCTTGAGGCTTTCCCACGTGGTTTTCCTACAGGGCTGTGCTACGTGCCCCCTTGGTGTTAGTCGATCCTCGGCGTGAAAGACGAGCCGGTGAAGGGAAAAGAGTTTCCTATGGAATGGACTGAGACATCTGGGGGACTCTTGGAATGGTGGCACGACCCTGGAGTTCCTCTCGCCGTTCCTCTTGAGAGGGCCTCCACTTGAGATGCGACGGGAACGCCGGGAACTCTTGCCCGACGAAGCAGGGAAAGGATTCCTCATCTCGAGCTAGGAGGCGGAAAAGGGGCTCCTCTGGATGTGGGCGGGCCTCTCGTGTTTCATCTCGAGAGGAGACGGGTATGTCGAGGAACTTCTTGATTTGCACCAAGGATCTGAAGGCCCCTTTCGAAGTTCCAGAGGTGAGGTGTGATCAGCCTCGTGACGCCTCGGCGGAAATGGGCCTCATCTCGTCTGGAGGCGAGAACCTCCTGGATTTTCTCGAGTTGCGGCAGGTCTTCTCGAGTTACGACGGGGACCTCAGGGACCCGCTCTGGTGGCCTCAGGAAAGGCCAGTCCCCATGCGAGTTGCTAGGGGCCATCTCGGGATTTCTCTCCCGTTGATGCCGGGGCCTAAGACCTTGTGTGCAGTCGGGGCCCGAACCTGAGGATTCCTCTCCAGTGTTGCCATGGATCTTGGGGTGCTTCTGAGTCTCCCCAGCGGAGTCAGGCCTCGTCTCGAGTGGGGGCATGCACGTGCGCTTTCCTCCCGAGCTGCAGCAGTAGTGTCACGCTTCCTGTCACGTGGATCAAGGGATCTGTGGCTTTCCCTCGAGGCTGTCCTCGAGGCTTTCCCACGAGGTTTTTCCACAGGGCTGTGCCACGTGCCACCTTGGTGTGAGTCGATCCTCGGCGTGAAAGACGAGCCGGTGAAGGGAAAAGAGGTTCCTCTGGAATGGACTGAGATATCTGGGGGACTCTTGGAATGGTGGCACGACCCTGGAGTTCCTCTCGCCGTACCTGTTGGGAGGGCCTCCTCTTGAGATGCGACGGGAACGCCGGGAACTCTTTCCCGACGAAGCAGGGAAAGGATCCCTCATCTCGAGCTACGAGGCGGAAACGGGGCTCCTCTGGATGTGGGCGGGACCCTCGTGTTTCCTCTCGAGTGGAGACGGGTATGTCGGGGAACTTCTTGATTTGCACCAAGGGTGTGAAGGACCCTTTCGAAGTTCCAGAGGTGAGGTGTGATCAGCCTCGAGACGCCTCAGCGGAAATGGGCCTCATCTCGCCTGGAGGGGAGAACCTCCTGGATTTTCTCCAGTGGCGGCAGGTCTTCTCGTGTTACGACGGGGACCTCAGGGACCCGCTCTGGTGGACTCAGGAAAGGCCAGTCCCATGCGAGTTGCTAGGTGCCATTTCGGGATTCCTCTCCCGTCCATGCCGGGGCCTAAGACCTTGTGTGGAGTCGGGGCCGGAACCTGAGGATTCCTCTCCAGTGTTGCCATGGATCTTGGGGTACTTCTGAGTCTCCCCAGGGGAGTCAGGCCTCGTCTCGAGTGGGGGCATGCACGTGCGCTTTCCTCCCGAGCTGCAGCAGTAGTGTCACGCTTCCTGTCACGTGGATCAAGGGTTCTGTGGCTCTCCCTCGAGGCTTTCCTTCAAGGCTTTCCCACGAGGCTTTCCCACAGGGTTGTGCCACATGACACCTTGGTGTGAGTCTATCCTTGGCGTGAAAGGCGAGCCGGTGAAGGGAAAAGAGGTTCCTCTGGAATGGACTGAGATATGTGGGGGACTCGTGAAATGGTGGCACGACCCTGGAGTTCCTCTCGCCCTTCCTGTTGAGAGGGCCTTCTCTTGAGTTGGGACGGGAATGCCGTGAACTCTTTCCCGACGAAGCAGGGATAGGATCCCTCATCTCGAGCTACGAGGCGGAAACGGGGCTCGTCTGGATGTGGGCGGGACCCTCGTGTTTCCTCTCGAGTGGAGACGGGTATGTCGGGGAACTTCTTGATTTGCACCAAGGGTGTGAAGGACACTTTCGAAGTTCCAGAGGTGAGGTGTCATCTGCCTCGAGACGCCTCAGCGGAAATGGGCCTCATCTCCCCTGGAGGGGAGAACCTCCTGGATTTTCTCGAGTTGCGGCAGGTCTTCTCGAGTTACGACGGGGACCTCAGGGACCCTCTCTGGTGGCCTCAGGAAAGGCCAGTCCCCATGTGAGTTGCTAGGGGCCATCTCGGGATTCCTCTCCCGTCCATGCCGGGGCCTAAGACCTTGTGTGCAGTCGGGGCCGGAACCTGAGGATTCCTCTCCAGTGTTGCCATGGATCTTGGGGTGCTTCTGAGTCTCCCCAGGGGAGTCAGGCCTCGTCTCGTGTGGGGGCATGCACGTGCGCTTTCCTCCGAAGGTGCAGCAGTAGTGTCACGCTTCCTGTCACGTGGATCAAGGGATCTGTGGCTTTTGCTCGAGGCTTTCCATCAGGGCTGTGCCACGTGCCACCTCTGTGTGAGTCGATCCTCGGCGTGAAAGACGAGCCGGTGAAGGGAAAAGAGGTTCCTCTGGAATGGACTGAGACATCTGGGGCACTCTTGGAATGGTGGCACGACCCTGGAGTTCCTCTCGCCGATCCTGTTGAGAGGGCCTCCTCTTGAGATGCGATGGGAAGGCCGGGAACTCTTTCTCGATGAAGCAGGGAAAGTATCCCTCATCTCGAGCTACGAGGCGGCAACGGGGCTCTTCTGGATATGGGCGGGACCCTCGTTTTTCCTCTCTAGTGGAGACGGGTATGTCGGGGAACTTCTTGATTTGCACCAAGGGTGTGAAGGACCCTTTCGAAGTTCCAGAGGTGAAGTCTGATCAGCCTCGAGACACCTCAGCGGAAATGGGCCTCATCTGGCCTGGAGGGGAGAACCTCCTGGATTTTCTAGTTGCACCAGGTTTCTCGAGTTACGACGGGGACCTCAGGGACCCGCTGTGGTGGCCTCAGGAAAGGCCAGTCCACATGCGAGTTGCTAGGGGGCCTCTCGGAATTCCTCTCCCGTCGATGCCGGTGCCTAACACCTTGTGTGGAGCCGGGGCCTGATCCGAGGATTCTTATCCAGTGCGGACATGGATCTTGGGGTACCTCTGGAGCCTCCCCAGGGGAGTCAGTCCTCGTCACGAGTGGGGACATGCACGTGGGCTTTCCTCCCGAGCTGTAGCAGCAGTGTCACGCTTCCCGTCACTTGGATCAAGGGATCTGTGGCTTTCCCTCGAGGCTTTCCCACGAGGATTTCCCACAGGGCTCTGCCACGTGCCACCGCGGTGTGAGGCGATCCTCGGCGTGAAAGACGAGCCAGTCCAGGGAAAAGAGGTTGCCCTGGGATGGAGTGAGACATCTCTGGGACTCTTCGAATTGTCGCACGAACCTCGAGTTCCTCTGGCCTTTCCTGTTGAGAGCGCCTGCACTTGAGATGCGACGGGATCGCCGGAAATTCTTTCCCGACGAAGCAGGGAAAGGATACCTCATCTCGAGCTACGAGGCGGAAATGGGGCTCCTCTGCATGTGGGCGGGACCCTCGTGCATCCTCACGAGTGGAGACGGGTATGTCGGGGAACTTCTTGAGTTTCAGCAAGGGTGTGAATACGCTTTCGAAGAATTCAGAGGTTAGGGGTGATTAGCCTCGAGACACCTCAGCGGAAATGGGCCTCATCTTGCATGGAGGGGAGAACATTCTGGATTTTCTCGACTTGCGGTAGGTGTTCTCGAGTTACGACGGGGACGTCAGGGACACGCTGTGGTGGCCTCAGGAAAGGCCAGTCCCCATGCGGGTTGCAAGGGGCCATCTCGGGATTCCTCTCCCGTCGTTGTCGGGGCCTAAGATTTTGTGTGGCGTCCGGGCCGGAAACTGAGGATTCCTCCCCAGTGCTGACATGGATTTTGGGGTGCTTCTGAGTCTCCCCAGGGGAGTCAGGCCTCTTCTCGAGTGGGGGCATCCACGTGCGCTTTCCCCCCGAGGTGCAGGAGTAGTGTCACGCTTCCTGTCACGTGGATCAAGGGATCTGTGGCTTTCCCTCGAGGTTTTCCAACGAGGCTTTCTCACCGGGCTGTGAAACGTGCCACCGTGGTGTGAGTCGATCCTCCGCGTGAAAGTCGAGGCAGTGCAGGGAAAACAGGTTCCTCTGGAATGGACTGAGAGATCTTTGGGACTCATGGAATAGTGGCACGACCCTGTAGTTCCTCTCGCCTTTCCTGTTGAGAACGCCTCCTCTTGAGATGCGACAGGAACGAAGGGAATCCTTTCCCGACGAAGCAGAGACAGGATCGCTCATCTCGAGCTACTGGTGGAAACGAGGCTCCTCTGGATCTGGGAGCGACCCTCGTACTTCCTCTCGAGTGGAGACGGGTATGTCGGGGAACTTCTTGAGTTGCGGCAAGGGTGTGAAGGACCCTTTCGAAGTTCGAAAGATTAGGTGTGATTAGCCTCGAGATGCCTCAGCGGAAATGTGCCTCATCTCGCCTGGAGGGGAGAACCTCCTGGATTTTCTCGAGTTTCGGCAGGTGTTTTTGAGATACGACAGGGACCTCAGGGACCCGCTCTGGTGGCCTCAGGAAAGGCAATTCCACATGCGAGTTGCTAGGGGGCCTCTCGGGATTCCTCTCCCGTCGATACCCGGGCCTAAGACCTTGTGTGCAGTCGGGGCCTGATCCTGAGGATTCCTCTCCAGTGCGGACATGGATCTTGGGGTGCTTCTGGAGTCTCCACAGGGGAGACAGGCCTCGTCTCGAGTCGGGGCATGCACGTGGGCTTTCCTCCCGAGCTGTAGCAGCAGTGTCACGCTTCCCGTCACGTGGATCAAGGGATCTGTGGCTTTCCCTCGAGGCTTTCCCACGAGGATTTCCCACAGGGCTCTACTACGTGCCACCGCTGTGTGAGGCGATCCTCGGCGTGAAAGACGAGCCAGTCCAGGGAAAAGAGGTTGCCCTGGGATGGACTGAGACATCTCTGGGACTCTTCGAATTGTGGCACGAACCTGGAGTTCCTCTGGCCTTTCCTGTTGAGAGCGCCTGCTCTTGAGATGCGACGGGATCGCCGGAAATTCTTTCCCGACGAAGCAGGGAAAGGATACCTCATCTCGAGCTACGAGGCGGAAATGGGGTTCCTCTGGATGTGGGCGGGACCCTCGTGCATCCTCTCGAGTGGAGACGGGTATGTCGGGGAACTTCTTGAGTTTCAGCAAGGGTGTGAATACCCTTTCGAAGTATTCAGAGGTTAGGGGTGATTAGCCTCGAGACGCCTCAGCGGAAATGGGCCTCATCTCGCCTGGAGGGGAGAACCTCCTGGATTTTCTAGTTGCAGCAGTTTTCTCGAGTTACGACGGGGACCTCAGGGACCCGCTCTGGTGGCCTCAGGAAAGGCAATTCCACATGCGAGTTGCTAGGGGGCCTCTCGGGATTCCTCTCCCGTCAATACCCGGGCCTAAGACCTTGTGTGGAGTCGGGGCCTGATCGTGAGGATTCCTCTCAGTGTGGACATGGATCTTGGGGTTCTTCTGCAGTCTCCACAGGGGAGACAAGCCTCGTCTCGAGTCGGGGCATGCACGTGGGCTTTCCTCCCGAGCTGTAGCAGCACTGTCACGCTTCCCGTCACGTGGATCAAGGGATCTGTGGCTTTCCCTCGAGGCTTTCCCACGAGGATTTCCCACAGGGCTCTGCTACGTGCCACCGCGGTGTGAGGCGATCCTCGGCGTGAAAGACGAGCCAGTCCAGGGAAAAGATGTTGCCCTGGGATGGACTGAGACATCTCTGGGACTCTTCGAATTCTGGCACGAACCTGGAGTTCCTCTGGCCTTTCCTGTTGAGAGCGCCTGCTCTTGAGATGCGACGGGATCGCCGGAAATTCTTTCCCGACGAAGCAGGGAAAAGATACCTCATCTCGAGCTACGAGGCGGAAATGGGGCTCCTCTGGATGTGGGCGGGACCCTCGTGCATCCTCTCGAGTGGAGACGGGTATGTCGGGGAACTTCTTGAGTTTCAGCAAGGGTGTGAATACACTTTCGAAGTATTCAGAGGTTAGGGGTGATTAGCCTCGAGACGCCTCAGCGGAAATGGGCCTCATCTCGCCTGGAGGGGAGAACCTCCTGGATTTTCTAGTTGCAGCAGGTTTCTCGAGTTACGACGGGGACCTCAGGGTCCCGCTCTGGTGGCCTCAGGAAAGGCCAGTCCCCATGCGGGTTGCAAGGGGCCATCTCGGGATTCCTCTCCCGTCGATGTCGGGGCCTAACATTTTGTGTGGCGTCGGGGCCGGAACCTGAGGATTCCTCTCCAGTGCTGACATGGATTTTGGGGTGCTTCTGAGTCTCCCCAGGGGAGTGAGGCCTCGTCTCGAGTGGGGGCATCCACGTGCGCTTTCCCCCCGAACTGCAGGAGTAGTGTCACGCTTCCTGTCACGTGGATCAAGGGATCTGTGGCTTTCCTTCGAGGTTTTCCAACGAGGCTTTCCCACCGGGCTGTGCAACGTGCCACCGTGGTGTGAGTCGATCCTCCACGTGAAAGTCGAGGCAGTGCAGGGAAAACAGGTTCCTCTGGAATGGACTGAGAGATCTTTGGGACTCATGGAATAGTGGCACGACCCTGGAGTTCCTCTCGCCTTTCCTGTTGAGAACACCTCCTCTTGAGATGCGACAGGAACGAAGGGAATCCTTTCCCTACGAAGCAGAGACAGGATCGCTCATCTCGAGCTACTGGTGGAAACGAGGCTCCTCTGGATCTGGGAGGGACCCTCGTCCTTCCTATAGAGTCGAGACGGGTATGTCAGGGAAATTCTTGAGTTGCGGCAAGGGTGTGAAGGACCCTTTCGAAGTTCCAGAGATTAGGTGTGATTAGCCTCGACATGCCTCAGCGGAAATGGGCCTCATCTCGCCTGGAGGGGAGAACCTCCTGGATTTTCTAGTTGCAGCAGTTTTCTCGAGTTACGACGGGGACCTCAGGGACCCGCTCTGGTGGCCTCAGGAAAGGCAATTCCACATGCGAGTTGCTAGGGGGCCTCTCGGGATTCCTCTCCCGTTGATACCCGGGCGTAGGACCTCGTGTGGAGTCGGGGCCTGATCGTGAGGATTCCTCTCAGTGTGGACATGGATCTTGGGGTTCTTCTGCAGTCTCCACAGGGGAGACAGGCCTCGTCTCGAGTCGGGGCATGCACGTGGGCTTTCCTCCCGAGCTATAGCAGCAATGTCACGCTTCCCGTCACGTGGATCAAGGGATCTGTGGCTTTCCCTCGAGGCTTTCCCACGAGGATTTCCCACAGGGCTCTGCTACGTGCCACCGCGGTGTGAGGCGATCCTCGGCGTGAAAGACGAGCCAGTTCAGGGAAAAGAGGTTGCCCTGGGATGGACTGAGACATCTCTGGGACTCTTCGAATTCTGGCACGAACCTCGAGTTCCTCTGGCCTTTCCTGTTGAGAGCGCCTGCTCTTGAGATTCGACGGGATCGCCGGAAATTCTTTCCCGACGAAGCAGGGAAAAGATACCTCATCTCGAGCTACGAGGCGGAAATGGGGCTCCTCTGGATGTGGGCGGGACCCTCGTGCATCCTCTCGAGTGGAGACGGGTATGTCGGGGAACTTCTTGAGTTTCAGCAAGGGTGTGAATACCCTTTCGTAGTATTCAGAGGTTAGGGGTGATTAGCCTCGAGACGCCTCAGCTGAAATGGGCCTCATCTCGCCTGGAGGGGAGAACCTCCTGGATTTTCTAGTTGCAGCAGGTTTCTCGAGTTACGACGGGGACCTCAGGGACCCGCTCTGGTGGCCTCAGGAAAGGCCAGTCCCCATGCAGGTTGCAAGGGGCCATCTCGGGATTCCTCTCCCGTCGATGTCGGGGCCTAACATTTTGTGTGGCGTCGGGGCCGGAACCTGAGGATTCCTCTCCAGTGCTGACATGGATTTTGGGGTGCTTCTGAGTCTCCCCAGGGGAGTCAGGCCTCGTCTCGAGTGGGGGCATCCACGTGCGCTTTCCCCCCGAGCTGCAGGAGTAGTGTCACGCTTCCTGTCACGTGGATCAAGGGATCTGTGGCTTTCCCTCGAGGTTTTCCAACGAGGCTTTCCCACCGGGCTGTGCAACGTGCCACCGTGGTGTGAGTCGATCCTCCACGTGAAAGTCGAGGCAGTGCAGGGAAAACAGGTTCCTCTGGAATGGACTGAGAGATCTTTGGGACTCATGGAATAGTGGCACGACCCTGGAGTTCCTCTCGCCTTTCCTGTTGAGAACGCCTCCTCTTGAGATGCGACAGGAACGAAGGGAATCCTTTCCCTACGAAGCAGAGACAGGATCGCTCATCTCGAGCTACTGGTGGAAACGAGGCTCCTCTGGATCTGGGAGGGACCCTCGTACTTCCTCTAGAGTGGAGACGGGTATGTCGGGGAAATTCTTGAGTTGCGGCAAGGGTGTGAAGGACCCTTTCGAAGTTCCAGAGATTAGGTGTGATTAGCCTCGAGATGCCTCAGCGGAAATGTGCCTCATCTAGCCTGGAGGGGAGAACCTCCTGGATTTTCTCGAGTTTCGGCAGGTGTTTTTGAGATACGACAGGGACATCAGGGACCCGCTCTGGTGGCCTCAGGAAAGGCAATTCCACATGCGAGTTGCTAGGGGGCCTCCCGGGATTCCTCTCCCGTAGATACCCGGGCCTAAGACCTTGTGTGGAGTCGGGGCCTGATCCTGAGGATTCCTCTCCAGTGCGGACATGGATCTTGGGGTGCTTCTGGAGTCTCCACAGGGGAGACAGGCCTCGTCTCGAGTCGGGGCATGCACGTGGGCTTTCCTCCCGAGCTGTAGCAGCAGTGTCACGTTTCCCGTCACGTGGATCAAGGGATCTGTGGCTTTCCCTCGAGGCTTTCCCACGAGGATTTCCCACAGGGCTCTGCTACGTGCCACCGCTGTGTGAGGCGATCCTCGGCGTGAAAGACGAGCCAGTCCAGGGAAAAGAGGTTGCCCTGGGATGGACTGAGACATCTCTGGGACTCTTCGAATTGTGGCACGAACCTGGAGTTCCTCTGGCCTTTCCTGTTGAGAGCGCCTGCTCTTGAGATGCGACGGGATCGCCGGAAATTCTTTCCCGAAGAAGCAGGGAAAGGATACCTCATCTCGAGCTACGAGGCGGAAATGGGGTTCCTCTGGATGTGGGCGGGACCCTCGTGCATCCTCTCGAGTGGAGACGGGTATGTCGGGGAACTTCTTGAGTTTCAGCAAGGGTGTGAATACCCTTTCGAAGTATTCAGAGGTTAGGGGTGATTAGCCTCGAGACGCCTCAGCGGAAATGGGCCTCATCTCGCCTGGAGGGGAGAACCTCCTGGATTTTCTAGTTGCAGCAGTTTTCTCGAGTTACGACGGGGACCTCAGGGACCCGCTCTGGTGGCCTCAGGAAAGGCAATTCCACATGCGAGTTGCTAGGGGGCCTCTCGGGATTCCTCTCCCGTCGATACCCGGGCCTAAGACCTTGTGTGGAGTCGGGGCCTGATCGTGAGGATTCCTCTCAGTGTGGACATGGATCTTGGGGTTCTTCTGCAGTCTCCACAGGGGAGACAGGCCTCGTCTCGAGTCGGGGCATGCACGTGGGCTTTCCTCCCGAGCTGTAGCAGCAATGTCACGCTTCCCGTCACGTGGATCAAGGGATCTGTGGCTTTCCCTCGAGGCTTTCCCACGAGGATTTCCCACAGGGCTCTGCTACGTGCCACCGCGGTGTGAGGCGATCCTCGGCGTGAAAGACGAGCCAGTCCAGGGAAAAGAGGTTGCCCTGGGATGGACTGAGACATCTCTGGGACTCTTCGAATTCTGGCACGAACCTGGAGTTCCTCTGGCCTTTCCTGTTGAGAGCGCCTGCTCTTGAGATGCGACGGGATCGCCGGAAATTCTTTCCCGACAAAGCAGGGAAAAGATACCTCATCTCGAGCTACGAGGCGGAAATGGGGCTCCTCTGGATGTGGGCGGGACCCTCGTGCATCCTCTCGAGTGGAGACGGGTATGTCAGGGAACTTCTTGAGTTTCAGCAAAGGTGTGAATACCCTTTCGAAGTATTCAGAGGTTAGGGGTGATTAGCCTCGAGACGCCTCAGCTGAAATGGGCCTCATCTCGGCTGGAGGGGAGAACCTCCTGGATTTTCTAGTTGCAGCAGGTTTCTCGAGTTACGACGGGGACCTCAGGGACCCGCTCTGGTGGCCTCAGGAAAGGCCAGTCCCCATGCGGGTTGCAAGGGGCCATCTCGGGATTCCTCTCCCGTCGATGTCGGGGCCTAACATTTTGTGTGGCGTCGCGGCCGGAACCTGAGGATTCCTCTCCAGTGCTGACATGGATTTTTGGGTGCTTCTGAGTCTCCCCAGGGGAGTCAGGCCTCGTCTCGAGTGGGGGCCTCCACGTGCGCTTTCCCCCCGAGCTGCAGGAGTAGTGTCACGCTTCCTGTCACGTGGATCAAGGGATCTGTGGCTTTCCCTCGAGGTTTTCCAACGAGGCTTTCCCACCGAGCTGTGCAACGTGCCACCGTGGTGTGAGTCGATCCTCCACGTGAAAGTCGAGGCAGTGCAGGGAAAACAGGTTCCTCTGGAATGGACTGAGAGATCTTTGGGACTCATGGAATAGTGGCACGACCCTGGAGTTCCTCTCGCCTTTCCTGTTTAGAACGCCTCCTCTTGAGATGCGACAGGAACGAAGGGAATCCTTTCCCTACGAAGCAGAGACAGGATCGCTCATCTCGAGCTACTGGTGGAAACGAGGCTCCTCTGGATCTGGGAGGGACCCTCGTACTTCCTCTAGAGTGGAGACGGGAATGTCGGGGAAATTCTTGAGTTGCGGCAAGGGTGTGAAGGACCCTTTCGAAGTTCCAGAGATTAGGTGTGATTAGCCTCGAGATGCCTCAGCGGAAATGTGCCTCATCTAGCCTGGAGGGGAGAACCTCCTGGATTTTCTCGAGTTTCGGCAGGTGTTTTTGAGATACAACGGGGACCTCAGGGACCCGCTCTGGTGGCCTCAGGAAAGGCAATTCCACATGCGAGTTGCTAGGGGGCCTCTCGGGATTCCTCTCCCGTCGATATGCGGGCCTAAGACCTTGTGTGCAGTCGGGGCCTGATCCTGAGTATTCCTCTCCAGTGCGGACATGGATCTTGGGGTGCTTCTGGAGTCTCCACAGGGGAGACAGGCCTCGTCTCGAGTCGGGGCATGCACGTGGGCTTTCCTCCCGAGCTGTAGCAGCAGTGTCACGCTTCCCGTCACGTGGATCAAGGGATCTGTGGCTTTCCCTCGAGGCTTTCCCACGAGGATTTCCCACAGGGCTCTGCTACGTGCCACCGCTGTGTGAGGCGATCCTCGGGGTGAAAGACGAGCCAGTCCAGGGAAAAGAGGTTGCCCTGGGATGGACTGAGACATCTCTGGGATTCTTCGAATTGTGGCACGAACCTGGAGTTCCTCTGGCCTTTCCTGTTGAGAGCGCCTGCTCTTGAGATGCGACGGGATCGCCGGAAATTCTTTCCCGACGAAGCAGGGAAAGGATACCTCATCTCGAGCTACGAGGCGGAAATGGGGCTCCTCTGGATGTGGGCGGGACCCTCGTGCATCCTCTCGAGTGGAGACGGGTATGTCGCTGAACTTCTTGAGTTTCAGCAAGGGTGTGAATTCCCTTTCGAAGTATTCAGAGGTTAGGGGTGATTAGCCTCGAGACGCCTCAGCGGAAATGGGCCTCATCTAGCCTGGAGGGGAGAACCTCCTGGATTTTCTATTTGCAGCAGTTTTCTCGAGTTACGACGGGGACCTCAGGGACCCGCTCTGGTGGCCTCAGGAAAGGCAATTCCACATGCGAGTTGCTAGGGGGCCTCTCGGGATTCCTCTCCCATCGATACCCGGGCCTAAGACCTTGTGTGGAGTCGGGGCCTGATCCTGAGGATTCCTCTCCAGTGCGGACATGGACCTTGGGGTGCTTCTGGAGTCTCCACAGGGGAGACAGGCCTCGTCTCGAGTCGGGGCATGCACGTGGGCTTTCCTCCCGAGCTGTAGCAGCGGTGTCACGCTTCCCGTCACGTGGATCAAGGGATCTGTGGCTTTCCCTCGAGGCTTTCCCACGAGGATTTCCCACAGGGCTCTGCTACGTGCCACCGCGGTGTGAGGCGATCCTCGGCGTGAAAGACGAGCCAGTCCAGGGAAAAGATGTTGCCCTGGGATGGACTGAGACATCTCTGGGACTCTTCGAATTGTGGCACGAACCTGGAGTTCCTCTGGCCTTTCCTGTTGAGAGCGCCTGCTCTTGAGATGCGACGGGATCGCCGGAAATTCTTTCCCGACGAAGCAGGGAAAGGATACCTCATCTCGAGCTACGAGGCGGAAATGGGGCTCCTCTGGATGTGGGCGGGACCCTCGTGCATCCTCTCGAGTGGAGACGGGTATGTCGGGGAACTTCTTGAGTTTCAGCAAGGGTGTGAATACCCTTTCGAAGTATTCAGAGGTTAGGGGTGATTAGCCTCGAGACGCCTCAGCGGAAATGGGCCTCATCTCGCCTGGAGGGGAGAACCTCCTGGATTTTCTAGTTGCAGCAGTTTTCTCGAGTTACGACGGGGACCTCAGGGACCCGCTCTGGTGGCCTCAGGAAAGGCAATTCCACATGCGAGTTGCTAGGGGGCCTCTCGGGATTCCTCTCCCGTCGATACGCGGGCCTAAGACCTTGTGTGCAGTCGGGGCCTGATCGTGAGGATTCCTCTCCAGTGCGGACATGGATCTTGGTGTTCTCCTGGAGTCTCCACAGGGGAGACAGGCCTCGTCTCGAGTGGGGGCATGCACGTGGGCTTTCCTCCCGAGCTGTAGCAGCGGTGTCACGCTTCCCGTCACGTGGATCAAGGGATCTGTGGCTTTCCCTCGAGGCTTTCCAACGAGGCTTTCCCACCGGGCTGTGCAACGTGCCACCGTGGTGTGAGTCGATCCTCCGCGTGAAAGTCGAGGCTGTGCACGGAAAACTGGTTCCTCTGGAATGGACTGAGAGATCTTTGGGACTCATGGAATAGTGGCACGACCCTGGAGTTCCTCTCGCCTTTCCTGTTGAGAACGCCTCCTCTTGAGATGCGACAGGAACGAAGGGAATCCTTTCCCTACGAAGCAGAGACAGGATCGCGCATCTCGAGCTACTGGTGGAAACGAGGCTCCTCTGGATCTGGGAGGGACCCTCGTACTTCCTCTAGAGTGGAGACGGGTATGTCGGGGAAATTCTTGAGCTGCGGCAAGGGTGTGAAGGACCCTTTCGAAGTTCCAGAGATTAGGTGTGATTAGCCTCGAGATGCCTCAGCGGAAATGTGCCTCATCTAGCCTGGAGGGGAGAACCTCCTGGATTTTCTCGAGTTTCGGCAGGTGTTTTTGAGATACGACAGGGACCTCAGGGACCCGCTCTGGTGGCCTCAGGAAAGGCAATTCCACATGCGAGTTGCTAGGGGGCCTCTCGGGATTCCTCTCCCGTCGATACGCGGGCCTAAGACCTTGTGTGGAGTCGGGGCCTGATCCTGAGGATTCCTCTCCAGTGCGGACATGGATCTTGGGGTGCTTCTGGAGTCTCCACAGGGGAGACAGGCCTCGTCTCGAGTCGGGGCATGCACGTGGGCTTTCCTCCCGAGCTGTACCAGCAGTGTCACGCTTCCCATCACGTGGATCAAGGGATCTGTGGCTTTCCCTCGAGGCTTTCCCACGAGGATTTCCCACAGGGCTCTGCTACGTGCCACCGCGGTGTGAGGCGATCCTCGGCGTGAAAGACGAGCCAGTCCAGGGAAAAGAGGTTGCCCTGGGATGGACTGAGACATCTCTGGGACTCTTCGAATTCTGGAACGAACCTGGAGTTCCTCTGGCCTTTTCTGTTGAGAGCACCTGCTCTTGAGATGCGACGGGATCGCCGGAAATTCTTTCCCGACAAAGCAGGGAAAAGATACCTCATCTCGAGCTACGAGGCGGAAATGGGGCTCCTCTGGATGTGGGCGGGACCCTCGTGCATCCTCTCGAGTGGAGACGGGTATGTCAGGGAACTTCTTGAGTTTCAGCAAGGGTGTGAATACCCTTTCGAAGTATTCAGAGGTTAGGGGTGATTAGCCTCGAGACGCCTCAGCTGAAATGGGCCTCATCTCGCCTGGAGGAGAGAACCTCCTGGATTTTCTAGTTGCAGCAGGTTTCTCGAGTTACGACGGGGACCTCAGGGACCCGCTCTGGTGGCCTCAGGAAAGGCCAGTCCCCATGCGGGTTGCAAGGGGCCATCTCGGGATTCCTCTCCCGTCGATGTCGGGGCCTAACATTTTGTGTGGCGTCGGGGCCGGAACCTGAGGATTCCTCTCCAGTGCTGACATGGATTTTGGGGTGCTTCTGAGTCTCCCCAGGGGAGTCAGGCCTCGTCTCGCGTGGGGGCATACACGAGCGCTTTCCCCCCGAGCTGCAGGAGTAGTGTCACGCTTCCTGTCACGTGGATCAAGGGATCTGTGGCTTTCCCTCGAGGTTTTCCAACGAGGCTTTCCCACCGGGCTGTGCAACGTGCCACCGTGGTGTGAGTCGATCCTCCACGTGAAAGTCGAGGCAGTGCAGGGAAAACAGGTTCCTCTGGAATGGACTGAGAGATCTTTGGGACTCATGGAATAGTGGCACGACCCTGGAGTTCCTCTCGCCTTTCCTGTTGAGAACGCCTCCTCTTGAGATGCGACAGGAACGAAGGGAATCCTTTCCCGACGAAGCAGAGACAGGATCGCTCATCTCGAGCTACTGGTGGAAACGAGGCTCCTCTGGATCTGGGAGGGACCCTCGTACTTCCTCTCGAGTGGAGACGGGTATGTCGGGGAACTTCTTGAGTTGCGGCAAGGGTGTGAAGTACCCTTTCGAAGTTCCAGAGATTAGGTGTGATTAGCCTCGAGATGCCTCAGTGGAAATGTGCCTCATCTCGCCTGGAGGGGAGAACCTCCTGGATTTTCTCGAGTTTCGGCAGGTGTTTTTGAGATACGACAGGGACATCAGGGACCCGCTCTGGTGGCCTCAGGAAAGGCAATTCCACATGCGAGTTGCTAGGGGGCCTCCCGGGATTCCTCTCCCGTAGATACCCGGGCCTAAGACCTTGTGTGGAGTCGGGGCCTGATCCTGAGGATTCCTCTCCAGTGCGGACATGGATCTTGGGGTGCTTCTGGAGTCTCCACAGGGGAGACAGGCCTCGTCTCGAGTCGGGGCATGCACGTGGGCTTTCCTCCCGAGCTGTAGCAGCAGTGTCACGTTTCCCGTCACGTGGATCAAGGGATCTGTGGCTTTCCCTCGAGGCTTTCCCACGAGGATTTCCCACAGGGCTCTGCTACGTGCCACCGCTGTGTGAGGCGATCCTCGGCGTGAAAGACGAGCCAGTCCAGGGAAAAGAGGTTGCCCTGGGATGGACTGAGACATCTCTGGGACTCTTCGAATTGTGGCACGAACCTGGAGTTCCTCTGGCCTTTCCTGTTGAGAGCGCCTGCTCTTGAGATGCGACGGGATCGCCGGAAATTCTTTCCCGAAGAAGCAGGGAAAGGATACCTCATCTCGAGCTACGAGGCGGAAATGGGGTTCCTCTGGATGTGGGCGGGACCCTCGTGCATCCTCTCGAGTGGAGACGGGTATGTCGGGGAACTTCTTGAGTTTCAGCAAGGGTGTGAATACCCTTTCGAAGTATTCAGAGGTTAGGGGTGATTAGCCTCGAGACGCCTCAGCGGAAATGGGCCTCATCTCGCGTGGAGGGGAGAACCTCCTGGATTTTCTAGTTGCAGCAGTTTTCTCGAGTTACGACGGGGACCTCAGGGACCCGCTCTGGTGGCCTCAGGAAAGGCAATTCCACATGCGAGTTGCTAGGGGGCCTCTCGGGATTCCTCTCCCGTCGATACCCGGGCCTAAGACCTTGTGTGGAGTCGGGGCCTGATCGTGAGGATTCCTCTCAGTGTGGACATGGATCTTGGGGTTCTTCTGCAGTCTCCACAGGGGAGACAGGCCTCGTCTCGAGTCGGGGCATGCACGTGGGCTTTCCTCCCGAGCTGTAGCAGCAATGTCACGCTTCCCGTCACGTGGATCAAGGGATCTGTGGCTTTCCCTCGAGGCTTTCCCACGAGGATTTCCCACAGGGCTCTGCTACGTGCCACCGCGGTGTGAGGCGATCCTCGGCGTGAAAGACGAGCCAGTCCAGGGAAAAGAGGTTGCCCTGGGATGGACTGAGACATCTCTGGGACTCTTCGAATTCTGGCACGAACCTGGAGTTCCTCTGGCCTTTCCTGTTGAGAGCGCCTGCTCTTGAGATGCGACGGGATCGCCGGAAATTCTTTCCCGACAAAGCAGGGAAAAGATACCTCATCTCGAGCTACGAGGCGGAAATGGGGCTCCTCTGGATGTGGGCGGGACCCTCGTGCATCCTCTCGAGTGGAGACGGGTATGTCAGGGAACTTCTTGAGTTTCAGCAAAGGTGTGAATACCCTTTCGAAGTATTCAGAGGTTAGGGGTGATTAGCCTCGAGACGCCTCAGCTGAAATGGGCCTCATCTCGGCTGGAGGGGAGAACCTCCTGGATTTTCTAGTTGCAGCAGGTTTCTCGAGTTACGACGGGGACCTCAGGGACCCGCTCTGGTGGCCTCAGGAAAGGCCAGTCCCCATGCGGGTTGCAAGGGGCCATCTCGGGATTCCTCTCCCGTCGATGTCGGGGCCTAACATTTTGTGTGGCGTCGGGGCCGGAACCTGAGGATTCCTCTCCAGTGCTGACATGGATTTTTGGGTGCTTCTGAGTCTCCCCAGGGGAGTCAGGCCTCGTCTCGAGTGGGGGCCTCCACGTGCGCTTTCCCCCCGAGCTGCAGGAGTAGTGTCACGCTTCCTGTCACGTGGATCAAGGGATCTGTGGCTTTCCCTCGAGGTTTTCCAACGAGGCTTTCCCACCGAGCTGTGCAACGTGCCACCGTGGTGTGAGTCGATCCTCCACGTGAAAGTCGAGGCAGTGCAGGGAAAACAGGTTCCTCTGGAATGGACTGAGAGATCTTTGGGACTCATGGAATAGTGGCACGACCCTGGAGTTCCTCTCGCCTTTCCTGTTTAGAACGCCTCCTCTTGAGATGCGACAGGAACGAAGGGAATCCTTTCCCTACGAAGCAGAGACAGGATCGCTCATCTCGAGCTACTGGTGGAAACGAGGCTCCTCTGGATCTGGGAGGGACCCTCGTACTTCCTCTAGAGTGGAGACGGGTATGTCGGGGAAATTCTTGAGTTGCGGCAAGGGTGTGAAGGACCCTTTCGAAGTTCCAGAGATTAGGTGTGATTAGCCTCGAGATGCCTCAGCGGAAATGTGCCTCATCTAGCCTGGAGGGGAGAACCTCCTGGATTTTCTCGAGTTTCGGCAGGTGTTTTTGAGATACAACGGGGACCTCAGGGACCCGCTCTGGTGGCCTCAGGAAAGGCAATTCCACATGCGAGTTGCTAGGGGGCCTCTCGGGATTCCTCTCCCGTCGATATGCGGGCCTAAGACCTTGTGTGCAGTCGGGGCCTGATCCTGAGTATTCCTCTCCAGTGCGGACATGGATCTTGGGGTGCTTCTGGAGTCTCCACAGGGGAGACAGGCCTCGTCTCGAGTCGGGGCATGCACGTGGGCTTTCCTCCCGAGCTGTAGCAGCAGTGTCACGCTTCCCGTCACGTGGATCAAGGGATCTGTGGCTTTCCCTCGAGGCTTTCCCACGAGGATTTCCCACAGGGCTCTGCTACGTGCCACCGCTGTGTGAGGCGATCCTCGGGGTGAAAGACGAGCCAGTCCAGGGAAAAGAGGTTGCCCTGGGATGGACTGAGACATCTCTGGGATTCTTCGAATTGTGGCACGAACCTGGAGTTCCTCTGGCCTTTCCTGTTGAGAGCGCCTGCTCTTGAGATGCGACGGGATCGCCGGAAATTCTTTCCCGACGAAGCAGGGAAAGGATACCTCATCTCGAGCTACGAGGCGGAAATGGGGCTCCTCTGGATGTGGGCGGGACCCTCGTGCATCCTCTCGAGTGGAGACGGGTATGTCGCTGAACTTCTTGAGTTTCAGCAAGGGTGTGAATTCCCTTTCGAAGTATTCAGAGGTTAGGGGTGATTAGCCTCGAGACGCCTCAGCGGAAATGGGCCTCATCTAGCCTGGAGGGGAGAACCTCCTGGATTTTCTATTTGCAGCAGTTTTCTCGAGTTACGACGGGGACCTCAGGGACCCGCTCTGGTGGCCTCAGGAAAGGCAATTCCACATGCGAGTTGCTAGGGGGCCTCTCGGGATTCCTCTCCCATCGATACCCGGGCCTAAGACCTTGTGTGGAGTCGGGGCCTGATCCTGAGGATTCCTCTCCAGTGCGGACATGGACCTTGGGGTGCTTCTGGAGTCTCCACAGGGGAGACAGGCCTCGTCTCGAGTCGGGGCATGCACGTGGGCTTTCCTCCCGAGCTGTAGCAGCGGTGTCACGCTTCCCGTCACGTGGATCAAGGGATCTGTGGCTTTCCCTCGAGGCTTTCCCACGAGGATTTCCCACAGGGCTCTGCTACGTGCCACCGCGGTGTGAGGCGATCCTCGGCGTGAAAGACGAGCCAGTCCAGGGAAAAGATGTTGCCCTGGGATGGACTGAGACATCTCTGGGACTCTTCGAATTGTGGCACGAACCTGGAGTTCCTCTGGCCTTTCCTGTTGAGAGCGCCTGCTCTTGAGATGCGACGGGATCGCCGGAAATTCTTTCCCGACGAAGCAGGGAAAGGATACCTCATCTCGAGCTACGAGGCGGAAATGGGGCTCCTCTGGATGTGGGCGGGACCCTCGTGCATCCTCTCGAGTGGAGACGGGTATGTCGGGGAACTTCTTGAGTTTCAGCAAGGGTGTGAATACCCTTTCGAAGTATTCAGAGGTTAGGGGTGATTAGCCTCGAGACGCCTCAGCGGAAATGGGCCTCATCTCGCCTGGAGGGGAGAACCTCCTGGATTTTCTAGTTGCAGCAGTTTTCTCGAGTTACGACGGGGACCTCAGGGACCCGCTCTGGTGGCCTCAGGAAAGGCAATTCCACATGCGAGTTGCTAGGGGGCCTCTCGGGATTCCTCTCCCGTCGATACGCGGGCCTAAGACCTTGTGTGCAGTCGGGGCCTGATCGTGAGGATTCCTCTCCAGTGCGGACATGGATCTTGGTGTTCTTCTGGAGTCTCCACAGGGGAGACAGGCCTCGTCTCGAGTGGGGGCATGCACGTGGGCTTTCCTCCCGAGCTGTAGCAGCGGTGTCACGCTTCCCGTCACGTGGATCAAGGGATCTGTGGCTTTCCCTCGAGGCTTTCCAACGAGGCTTTCCCACCGGGCTGTGCAACGTGCCACCGTGGTGTGAGTCGATCCTCCGCGTGAAAGTCGAGGCTGTGCACGGAAAACTGGTTCCTCTGGAATGGACTGAGAGATCTTTGGGACTCATGGAATAGTGGAACGACCCTGGAGTTCCTCTCGCCTTTCCTGTTGAGAACGCCTCCTCTTGAGATGCGACAGGAACGAAGGGAATCCTTTCCCTACGAAGCAGAGACAGGATCGCGCATCTCGAGCTACTGGTGGAAACGAGGCTCCTCTGGATCTGGGAGGGACCCTCGTACTTCCTCTAGAGTGGAGACGGGTATGTCGGGGAAATTCTTGAGCTGCGGCAAGGGTGTGAAGGACCCTTTCGAAGTTCCAGAGATTAGGTGTGATTAGCCTCGAGATGCCTCAGCGGAAATGTGCCTCATCTAGCCTGGAGGGGAGAACCTCCTGGATTTTCTCGAGTTTCGGCAGGTGTTTTTGAGATACGACGGGGACCTCAGGGACCCGCTCTGGTGGCCTCAGGAAAGGCAATTCCACATGCGAGTTGCTAGGGGGCCTCTCGGGATTCCTCTCCCGTCGATACCCGGGCCTAAGACCTTGTGTGGAGTCGGGGCCTGATCGTGAGGATTCCTCTCAGTGTGGACATGGATCTTGGGGTTCTTCTGCAGTCTCCACAGGGGAGACAGGCCTCGTCTCGAGTCGGGGCATGCACGTGGGCTTTCCTCCCGAGCTGTAGCAGCAATGTCACGCTTCCCGTCACGTGGATCAAGGGATCTGTGGCTTTCCCTCGAGGCTTTCCCACGAGGATTTCCCACAGGGCTCTGCTACGTGCCACCGCGGTGTGAGGCGATCCTCGGCGTGAAAGACGAGCCAGTCCAGGGAAAAGAGGTTGCCCTGGGATGGACTGAGACATCTCTGGGACTCTTCGAATTCTGGCACGAACCTGGAGTTCCTCTGGCCTTTCCTGTTGAGAGCGCCTGCTCTTGAGATGCGACGGGATCGCCGGAAATTCTTTCCCGACAAAGCAGGGAAAAGATACCTCATCTCGAGCTACGAGGCGGAAATGGGGCTCCTCTGGATGTGGGCGGGACCCTCGTGCATCCTCTCGAGTGGAGACGGGTATGTCAGGGAACTTCTTGAGTTTCAGCAAAGGTGTGAATACCCTTTCGAAGTATTCAGAGGTTAGGGGTGATTAGCCTCGAGACGCCTCAGCTGAAATGGGCCTCATCTCGGCTGGAGGGGAGAACCTCCTGGATTTTCTAGTTGCAGCAGGTTTCTCGAGTTACGACGGGGACCTCAGGGACCCGCTCTGGTGGCCTCAGGAAAGGCCAGTCCCCATGCGGGTTGCAAGGGGCCATCTCGGGATTCCTCTCCCGTCGATGTCGGGGCCTAACATTTTGTGTGGCGTCGGGGCCGGAACCTGAGGATTCCTCTCCAGTGCTGACATGGATTTTTGGGTGCTTCTGAGTCTCCCCAGGGGAGTCAGGCCTCGTCTCGAGTGGGGGCCTCCACGTGCGCTTTCCCCCCGAGCTGCAGGAGTAGTGTCACGCTTCCTGTCACGTGGATCAAGGGATCTGTGGCTTTCCCTCGAGGTTTTCCAACGAGGCTTTCCCACCGAGCTGTGCAACGTGCCACCGTGGTGTGAGTCGATCCTCCACGTGAAAGTCGAGGCAGTGCAGGGAAAACAGGTTCCTCTGGAATGGACTGAGAGATCTTTGGGACTCATGGAATAGTGGCACGACCCTGGAGTTCCTCTCGCCTTTCCTGTTTAGAACGCCTCCTCTTGAGATGCGACAGGAACGAAGGGAATCCTTTCCCTACGAAGCAGAGACAGGATCGCTCATCTCGAGCTACTGGTGGAAACGAGGCTCCTCTGGATCTGGGAGGGACCCTCGTACTTCCTCTAGAGTGGAGACGGGTATGTCGGGGAAATTCTTGAGTTGCGGCAAGGGTGTGAAGGACCCTTTCGAAGTTCCAGAGATTAGGTGTGATTAGCCTCGAGATGCCTCAGCGGAAATGTGCCTCATCTAGCCTGGAGGGGAGAACCTCCTGGATTTTCTCGAGTTTCGGCAGGTGTTTTTGAGATACAACGGGGACCTCAGGGACCCGCTCTGGTGGCCTCAGGAAAGGCAATTCCACATGCGAGTTGCTAGGGTGCCTCTCGGGATTCCTCTCCCGTCGATATGCGGGCCTAAGACCTTGTGTGCAGTCGGGGCCTGATCCTGAGTATTCCTCTCCAGTGCGGACATGGATCTTGGGGTGCTTCTGGAGTCTCCACAGGGGAGACAGGCCTCGTCTCGAGTCGGGGCATGCACGTGGGCTTTCCTCCCGAGCTGTAGCAGCAGTGTCACGCTTCCCGTCACGTGGATCAAGGGATCTGTGGCTTTCCCTCGAGGCTTTCCCACGAGGATTTCCCACAGGGCTCTGCTACGTGCCACCGCTGTGTGAGGCGATCCTCGGGGTGAAAGACGAGCCAGTCCAGGGAAAAGAGGTTGCCCTGGGATGGACTGAGACATCTCTGGGATTCTTCGAATTGTGGCACGAACCTGGAGTTCCTCTGGCCTTTCCTGTTGAGAGCGCCTGCTCTTGAGATGCGACGGGATCGCCGGAAATTCTTTCCCGACGAAGCAGGGAAAGGATACCTCATCTCGAGCTACGAGGCGGAAATGGGGCTCCTCTGGATGTGGGCGGGACCCTCGTGCATCCTCTCGAGTGGAGACGGGTATGTCGCTGAACTTCTTGAGTTTCAGCAAGGGTGTGAATTCCCTTTCGAAGTATTCAGAGGTTAGGGGTGATTAGCCTCGAGACGCCTCAGCGGAAATGGGCCTCATCTAGCCTGGAGGGGAGAACCTCCTGGATTTTCTATTTGCAGCAGTTTTCTCGAGTTACGACGGGGACCTCAGGGACCCGCTCTGGTGGCCTCAGGAAAGGCAATTCCACATGCGAGTTGCTAGGGGGCCTCTCGGGATTCCTCTCCCATCGATACCCGGGCCTAAGACCTTGTGTGGAGTCGGGGCCTGATCCTGAGGATTCCTCTCCAGTGCGGACATGGACCTTGGGGTGCTTCTGGAGTCTCCACAGGGGAGACAGGCCTCGTCTCGAGTCGGGGCATGCACGTGGGCTTTCCTCCCGAGCTGTAGCAGCGGTGTCACGCTTCCCGTCACGTGGATCAAGGGATCTGTGGCTTTCCCTCGAGGCTTTCCCACGAGGATTTCCCACAGGGCTCTGCTACGTGCCACCGCGGTGTGAGGCGATCCTCGGCGTGAAAGACGAGCCAGTCCAGGGAAAAGATGTTGCCCTGGGATGGACTGAGACATCTCTGGGACTCTTCGAATTGTGGCACGAACCTGGAGTTCCTCTGGCCTTTCCTGTTGAGAGCGCCTGCTCTTGAGATGCGACGGGATCGCCGGAAATTCTTTCCCGACGAAGCAGGGAAAGGATACCTCATCTCGAGCTACGAGGCGGAAATGGGGCTCCTCTGGATGTGGGCGGGACCCTCGTGCATCCTCTCGAGTGGAGACGGGTATGTCGGGGAACTTCTTGAGTTTCAGCAAGGGTGTGAATACCCTTTCGAAGTATTCAGAGGTTAGGGGTGATTAGCCTCGAGACGCCTCAGCGGAAATGGGCCTCATCTCGCCTGGAGGGGAGAACCTCCTGGATTTTCTAGTTGCAGCAGTTTTCTCGAGTTACGACGGGGACCTCAGGGACCCGCTCTGGTGGCCTCAGGAAAGGCAATTCCACATGCGAGTTGCTAGGGGGCCTCTCGGGATTCCTCTCCCGTCGATACGCGGGCCTAAGACCTTGTGTGCAGTCGGGGCCTGATCGTGAGGATTCCTCTCCAGTGCGGACATGGATCTTGGTGTTCTTCTGGAGTCTCCACAGGGGAGACAGGCCTCGTCTCGAGTGGGGGCATGCACGTGGGCTTTCCTCCCGAGCTGTAGCAGCGGTGTCACGCTTCCCGTCACGTGGATCAAGGGATCTGTGGCTTTCCCTCGAGGCTTTCCAACGAGGCTTTCCCACCGGGCTGTGCAACGTGCCACCGTGGTGTGAGTCGATCCTCCGCGTGAAAGTCGAGGCTGTGCACGGAAAACTGGTTCCTCTGGAATGGACTGAGAGATCTTTGGGACTCATGGAATAGTGGAACGACCCTGGAGTTCCTCTCGCCTTTCCTGTTGAGAACGCCTCCTCTTGAGATGCGACAGGAACGAAGGGAATCCTTTCCCTACGAAGCAGAGACAGGATCGCGCATCTCGAGCTACTGGTGGAAACGAGGCTCCTCTGGATCTGGGAGGGACCCTCGTACTTCCTCTAGAGTGGAGACGGGTATGTCGGGGAAATTCTTGAGCTGCGGCAAGGGTGTGAAGGACCCTTTCGAAGTTCCAGAGATTAGGTGTGATTAGCCTCGAGATGCCTCAGCGGAAATGTGCCTCATCTAGCCTGGAGGGGAGAACCTCCTGGATTTTCTCGAGTTTCGGCAGGTGTTTTTGAGATACGACAGGGACCTCAGGGACCCGCTCTGGTGGCCTCAGGAAAGGCAATTCCACATGCGAGTTGCTAGGGGGCCTCTCGGGATTCCTCTCCCGTCGATACGCGGGCCTAAGACCTTGTGTGGAGTCGGGGCCTGATCCTGAGGATTCCTCTCCAGTGCGGACATGGATCTTGGGGTGCTTCTGGAGTCTCCACAGGGGAGACAGGCCTCGTCTCGAGTCGGGGCATGCACGTGGGCTTTCCTCCCGAGCTGTACCAGCAGTGTCACGCTTCCCGTCACGTGGATCAAGGGATCTGTGGCTTTCCCTCGAGGCTTTCCCACGAGGATTTCCCACAGGGCTCTGCTACGTGCCACCGCGGTGTGAGGCGATCCTCGGCGTGAAAGACGAGCCAGTCCAGGGAAAAGAGGTTGCCCTGGGATGGACTGAGACATCTCTGGGACTCTTCGAATTCTGGAACGAACCTGGAGTTCCTCTGGCCTTTTCTGTTGAGAGCACCTGCTCTTGAGATGCGACGGGATCGCCGGAAATTCTTTCCCGACAAAGCAGGGAAAAGATACCTCATCTCGAGCTACGAGGCGGAAATGGGGCTCCTCTGGATGTGGGCGGGACCCTCGTGCATCCTCTCGAGTGGAGACGGGTATGTCAGGGAACTTCTTGAGTTTCAGCAAGGGTGTGAATACCCTTTCGAAGTATTCAGAGGTTAGGGGTGATTAGCCTCGAGACGCCTCAGCTGAAATGGGCCTCATCTCGCCTGGAGGAGAGAACCTCCTGGATTTTCTAGTTGCAGCAGGTTTCTCGAGTTACGACGGGGACCTCAGGGACCCGCTCTGGTGGCCTCAGGAAAGGCCAGTCCCCATGCGGGTTGCAAGGGGCCATCTCGGGATTCCTCTCCCGTCGATGTCGGGGCCTAACATTTTGTGTGGCGTCGGGGCCGGAACCTGAGGATTCCTCTCCAGTGCTGACATGGATTTTGGGGTGCTTCTGAGTCTCCCCAGGGGAGTCAGGCCTCGTCTCGAGTGGGGGCATACACGAGCGCTTTCCCCCCGAGCTGCAGGAGTAGTGTCACGCTTCCTGTCACGTGGATCAAGGGATCTGTGGCTTTCCCTCGAGGTTTTCCAACGAGGCTTTCCCACCGGGCTGTGCAACGTGCCACCGTGGTGTGAGTCGATCCTCCACGTGAAAGTCGAGGCAGTGCAGGGAAAACAGGTTCCTCTGGAATGGACTGAGAGATCTTTGGGACTCATGGAATAGTGGCACGACCCTGGAGTTCCTCTCGCCTTTCCTGTTGAGAACGCCTCCTCTTGAGATGCGACAGGAACGAAGGGAATCCTTTCCCGACGAAGCAGAGACAGGATCGCTCATCTCGAGCTACTGGTGGAAACGAGGCTCCTCTGGATCTGGGAGGGACCCTCGTACTTCCTCTCGAGTGGAGACGGGTATGTCGGGGAACTTCTTGAGTTGCGGCAAGGGTGTGAAGGACCCTTTCGAAGTTCCAGAGATTAGGTGTGATTAGCCTCGAGATGCCTCAGCGGAAATGTGCCTCATCTCGCCTGGAGGGGAGAACCTCCTGGATTTTCTCGAGTTTCGGCAGGTGTTTTTGAGATACGACGGGGACCTCAGGGACCCGCTCTGCTGGCCTCAGGAAAGGCAATTCCACATGCGAGTTGCTAGGGGGCCTCTCGGGATTCCTCTCCCTTCGATACGCGGGCCTAAGACCTTGTGTGCAGTCGGGGCCTGATCCTGAGGATTCCTCTCCAGTGCGGACATGGACCTTGGGGTGCTTCTGGAGTCTCCACAGGGGAGACAGGCCTCGTCTCGAGTCGGGGCATGCACGTGGGCTTTCCTCCCGAGCTGTAGCAGCGGTGTCACGCTTCCCGTCACGTGGATCAAGGGATCTGTGGCTTTCCCTCGAGGCTTTCCCACGAGGATTTCCCACAGGGCTCTGCTACGTGCCACCGCTGTGTGAGGCGATCCTCGGCGTGAAAGACGAGCCAGTCCAGGGAAAAGATGTTGCCCTGGGATGGACTGAGACATCTCTGGGACTCTTCGAATTGTGGCACGAACCTGGAGTTCCCCTGGCCTTTCCTGTTGAGAGCGCCTGCTCTTGAGATGCGACGGGATCGCCGGAAATTCTTTCCCGACGAAGCAGGGAAAGGATACCTCATCTCGAGCTACGAGGCGGAAATGGGGCTCCTCTGGATGTGGGCGGGACCCTCGTGCATCCTCTCGAGTGGAGACGGGTAGGTCGCGGAACTTCTTGAGTTTCAGCAAGGGTGTGAATACCCTTTCGAAGTATTCAGAGGTTAGGGGTGATTAGCCTCGAGACGCCTCAGCGGAAATGTGCCTCATCTCGCGTGGAGGGGAGAACCTCCTGGATTTTCTAGTTGCAGCAGTTTTCTCGAGTTACGACGGGGACCTCAGGGACCCGCTCTGGTGGCCTCAGGAAAGGCAATTCCACATGCGAGTTGCTAGGGGGCCTCTCGGGATTCCTCTCCCGTCGATACGCGGGCCTAAGACCTTGTGTGCAGTCGGGGCCTGATCCTGAGGATTCCTCTCCAGTGCGGACATGGATCTTGGGGTGCTTCTGGAGTCTCCACAGGGGAGACAGGCCTCGTCTCGAGTCGGGGCATGCACGTGGGCTTTCCTCCCGAGCTGTAGCAGCGGTGTCACGCTTCCCGTCACGTGGATCAAGGGATCTGTGGCTTTCCCTCGAGGCTTTCCCACGAGGATTTCCCACAGGGCTCTGCTACGTGCCACCGCGGTGTGAGGCGATCCTCGGCGTGAAAGACGAGCCAGTCCAGGGAAAAGAGGTTGCCCTGGGATGGACTGAGACATCTCTGGGACTCTTCGAATTGTGGCAGGATCCTCGAGTTCCTCTGGCCTTTCCTGTTGAGAGCGCCTGCTCTTGAGATGCGTCGGGATCGCCAGAAATTCTCTCCCGACGAAGCAGGGAAAGGATACCTCATCTCGAGCTACGAGGCGGAAATGGGGCTCCTCTGGATGTGGGCGGGACCCTCGTGCATCCTCTCGAGTGGAGACGGGTATGTCGGGGAACTTCTTGAGTTTCAGCAAGGGTGTGAATACCCTTTCGAAGTATTCAGATGTTAGGGGTGATTAGCCACGAGACGCCTCAGTGGAAATGGGCCTCATCTCGCCTGGAGGGGAGAACCTCCTGGATTTTCTAGTTGCAGCAGGTTTCTCGAGTTACGACGGGGACCTCAGGGACCCGCTCTGGTGGCCTCAGGAAAGGCCAGTCCCCATGCGGGTTGCAAGGGGCCATCTCGGGATTCCTCTCCCGTCGATGTCGGGGCCTAAGACTTTGTGTGGCGTCGGGGCCGGAACCTGAGGATTCCTCTCCAGTGCTGACATGGATTTTGGGGTGCTTCTGAGTCTCCCCAGGGGAGTCAGGCCTCGTCTCGAGTGGGGGCATCCACGTGCGCTTTCCCCCCGAGCTGCAGGAGTAGTGTCACGCTTCCTGTCACGTGGATCAAGGGATCTGTGGCTTTCCCTCGAGGTTTTCCAACGAAGCTTTCCCACCGGGCTGTGCAACGTGCCACCGTGGTGTGAGTCGATCCTCCGCGTGAAAGTCGAGGCAGTGCAGGGAAAACAGGTTCCTCTGGAATGGACTGAGAGATCTTTGGGACTCATGGAATAGTGGCACGACCCTGGAGTTCCTCTCGCCTTTCCTGTTGAGAACGCCTCCTCTTGAGATGCGACAGGAACGAAGGGAATCCTTTCCCGACGAAGCAGAGACAGGATCGCTCATCTCGAGCTACTGGTGGAAACGAGGCTCCTCTGGATCTGGGAGGGACCCTCGTACTTCCTCTCGAGTGGAGACGGGTATGTCGGGGAACTTCTTGAGTTGCGGCAAGGGTGTGAAGGACCCTTTCGAAGTTCCAGAGATTAGGTGAGATTAGCTTCGAGATGCCTCAGTGGAAATGTGCCTCATCTAGCCTGGAGGGGAGAACCTCCTGGATTTTCTCGAGTTTCGGCAGGTGTTTTTTAGATACGACGGGGACCTCAGGGACCCGCTCTGGTGGCCTCAGGAAAGGCAATTCCACATGCGAGTTGCTAGGGTGCCTCTCGGGATTCCTCTCCCGTCGATACGCGTGCCTAAGACCTTGTGTGGAGTCGGGGCCTGATCCTGAGGATTCCTCTCCAGTGCGGACATGGATCTTGGGGTGCTTCTGGAGTCTCCACAAGGGAGACAGGCCTCGTCTCGAGTCGGGGCATGCACGTGGGCTTTCCTCCCGAGCTGTAGCAGCAGTGTCACGCTTCCCGTCACGTGGATAAAGGGATCTGTGGCTTTCCCTCGAGGCTTTCCCACGAGGATTTCCCACAGGGCTCTGCTACGTGCCACCGCGGTGTGAGGCGATCCTCGGCGTGAAAGACGAGCCAGTCCAGGGAAAAGAGGTTGCCCTGGGATGGACTGAGACATCTCTGGGACTCTTCGAATTCTGGCACGAACCTGGAGTTCCTCTGCCTTTCCTGTTGAGAGCGCCTGCTCTTGAGATGCGACGGGATCGCCGGAAATTCTTTCCCGACGAAGCAGGGAAAGGATACCTCATCTCGAGTTACGAGGCGGAAATGTGGCTCCTCTGGATGTGGGCGGGACCCTCGTGCATCCTCTCGAGTGGAGACGGGTATGTCGGGGAACTTCTTGAGTTTCAGCAAGGGTGTGAATACCCTTTCGAAATATTCAGAGGTTAGGGGTGATTAGCCTCGAGACGCCTCAGCGGAAATGGGCCTCATCTCGCCTGGAGGGGAGAACCTCCTGGATTTTCTAGTTGCAGCAGTTTTCTCGAGTTACGACGGGGACCTCAGGGACCCGCTCTGGTGACCTCAGGAAAGGCAATTCCACATGCGATTTGCTAGGGGGCCTCTCGGGATTCCTCTCCCGTCGATACCCGGGCCTAAGACCTTGTGTGGAGTCGGGGCCTGATCCTGAGGATTCCTATCCAGTGCGGACATGGATCTTTGGGTTCTTCTGGAGACTCCACAGGGGAGACAGGCCTCGTCTCGAGTCGGGGCATGCACGTGGGCTTTCCTCCCGAGCTGTAGCAGCAGTGTCACGCTTCCCGTCACGTGGATCAAGGGATCTGTGGCTTTCCCTCGAGGCTTTCCCACGAGGATTTCCCACAGGGCTCTGCTACGTGCCACCGCGGTGTGAGGCGATCCTCGGCGTGAAAGACGAGCCAGTCCAGGGAAAAGAGGTTGCCCTGGGATGGACTGAGACATCTCTGGGACTCTTTGAATTGTGGCACGAACCTGGAGTTCCTCTGGCCTTTCCTGTTGAGAGCGCCTGCTCTTGAGATGCGACGGGATCGCCGGAAATTCTTTCCCGACGAAACAGGGAAAGGATACCTCATCTCAAGCTACGAGGCGGAAATGGTTCTCCTCTGGATGTGGGCGGGACCCTCGTGCATCCTCTCGAGTGGAGACGGGTATGTCGGGGAACTTCTTGAGTTTCAGCAAGGGTGTGAATACCCTTTCGAAGTATTCAGAGGTTAGGGGTGATTAGCCTCGAGACGCCTCAGCGGAAATGTGCCTCATCTAGCCTGGAGGGGAGAACCTCCTGGATTTTCTCGAGTTTCGGCAGGTGTTTTTGAGATACGACGGGGACCTCAGGGACCCGCTCTGGTGGCCTCAGGAAAGGCAATTCCACATGCGAGTTGCTAGGGGGCCTCTCGGGATTCCTCTCCCGTCGATACGCGGGCCTAAGACCTTGTGTGGAGTCGGGGCCTGATCCTGAGGATTCCTCTCCAGTGCGGACATGGATCTTGGGGTGCTTCTGGAGACTCCACAGGGGAGACAGGCCTCGTCTCGAGTCGGGGCATGCACGTGGGCTTTCCTCCCGAGCTGTACCAGCAGTGTCACGCTTCCCGTCACGTGGATCAAGGGATCTGTGGCTTTCCCTCGAGGCTTTCCCACGAGGATTTCCCACAGGGCTCTGCTACGTGCCACCGCTGTGTGAGGCGATCCTCGGCGTGAAAGACGAGCCAGTCCAGGGAAAAGAGGTTGCCCTGGGATGGACTGAGACATCTCTGGGACTCTTCGAATTCTAGAACGAACCTGGAGTTCCTCTGGCCTTTTCTGTTGAGAGCACCTGCTCTTGAGATGCGACGGGATCGCCGGAAATTCTTTCCCGACAAAGCAGGGAAAAGATACCTCATCTCGAGCTACGAGGCGGAAATGGGGCTCCTCTGGATGTGGGCGGGACCCTCGTGCATCCTCTCGAGTGGAGACGGGTATGTCAGGGAACTTCTTGAGTTTCAGCAAGGGTGTGAATACCCTTTCGAAGTATTCAGAGGTTAGGGGTGATTAGCCTCGAGACGCCTCAGCTGAAATGGGCCTCATCTCGCCTGGAGGAGAGAACCTCCTGGATTTTCTAGTTGCAGCAGGTTTCTCGAGTTACGACGGGGACCTCAGGGACCCGCTCTGGTGGCCTCAGGAAAGGCCAGTCCCCATGCGGGTTGCAAGGGGCCATCTCGGGATTCCTCTCCCGTCGATGTCGGGGCCTAACATTTTGTGTGGCGTCGGGGCCGGAACCTGAGGATTCCTCTCCAGTGCTGACATGGATTTTGGGGTGCTTCTGAGTCTCCCCAGGGGAGTCAGGCCTCGTCTCGAGTGGGGGCATACACGAGCGCTTTCCCCCCGAGCTGCAGGAGTAGTGTCACGCTTCCTGTCACGTGGATCAAGGGATCTGTGGCTTTCCCTCGAGGTTTTCCAACGAGGCTTTCCCACCGGGCTGTGCAACGTGCCACCGTGGTGTGAGTCGATCCTCCACGTGAAAGTCGAGGCAGTGCAGGGAAAACAGGTTCCTCTGGAATGGACTGAGAGATCTTTGGGACTCATGGAATAGTGGCACGACCCTGGAGTTCCTCTCGCCTTTCCTGTTGAGAACGCCTCCTCTTGAGATGCGACAGGAACGAAGGGAATCCTTTCCCGACGAAGCAGAGACAGGATCGCTCATCTCGAGCTACTGGTGGAAACGAGGCTCCTCTGGATCTGGGAGGGACCCTCGTACTTCCTCTCGAGTGGAGACGGGTATGTCGGGGAACTTCTTGAGTTGCGGCAAGGGTGTGAAGGACCCTTTCGAAGTTCCAGAGATTAGGTGTGATTAGCCTCGAGATGCCTCAGCGGAAATGTGCCTCATCTCGCCTGGAGGGGAGAACCTCCTGGATTTTCTCGAGTTTCGGCAGGTGTTTTTGAGATACGACGGGGACCTCAGGGACCCGCTCTGCTGGCCTCAGGAAAGGCAATTCCACATGCGAGTTGCTAGGGGGCCTCTCGGGATTCCTCTCCCTTCGATACGCGGGCCTAAGACCTTGTGTGCAGTCGGGGCCTGATCCTGAGGATTCCTCTCCAGTGCGGACATGGACCTTGGGGTGCTTCTGGAGTCTCCACAGGGGAGACAGGCCTCGTCTCGAGTCGGGGCATGCACGTGGGCTTTCCTCCCGAGCTGTAGCAGCGGTGTCACGCTTCCCGTCACGTGGATCAAGGGATCTGTGGCTTTCCCTCGAGGCTTTCCCACGAGGATTTCCCACAGGGCTCTGCTACGTGCCACCGCTGTGTGAGGCGATCCTCGGCGTGAAAGACGAGCCAGTCCAGGGAAAAGATGTTGCCCTGGGATGGACTGAGACATCTCTGGGACTCTTCGAATTGTGGCACGAACCTGGAGTTCCCCTGGCCTTTCCTGTTGAGAGCGCCTGCTCTTGAGATGCGACGGGATCGCCGGAAATTCTTTCCCGACGAAGCAGGGAAAGGATACCTCATCTCGAGCTACGAGGCGGAAATGGGGCTCCTCTGGATGTGGGCGGGACCCTCGTGCATCCTCTCGAGTGGAGACGGGTAGGTCGCGGAACTTCTTGAGTTTCAGCAAGGGTGTGAATACCCTTTCGAAGTATTCAGAGGTTAGGGGTGATTAGCCTCGAGACGCCTCAGCGGAAATGTGCCTCATCTCGCGTGGAGGGGAGAACCTCCTGGATTTTCTAGTTGCAGCAGTTTTCTCGAGTTACGACGGGGACCTCAGGGACCCGCTCTGGTGGCCTCAGGAAAGGCAATTCCACATGCGAGTTGCTAGGGGGCCTCTCGGGATTCCTCTCCCGTCGATACGCGGGCCTAAGACCTTGTGTGCAGTCGGGGCCTGATCCTGAGGATTCCTCTCCAGTGCGGACATGGATCTTGGGGTGCTTCTGGAGTCTCCACAGGGGAGACAGGCCTCGTCTCGAGTCGGGGCATGCACGTGGGCTTTCCTCCCGAGCTGTAGCAGCGGTGTCACGCTTCCCGTCACGTGGATCAAGGGATCTGTGGCTTTCCCTCGAGGCTTTCCCACGAGGATTTCCCACAGGGCTCTGCTACGTGCCACCGCGGTGTGAGGCGATCCTCGGCGTGAAAGACGAGCCAGTCCAGGGAAAAGAGGTTGCCCTGGGATGGACTGAGACATCTCTGGGACTCTTCGAATTGTGGCAGGATCCTCGAGTTCCTCTGGCCTTTCCTGTTGAGAGCGCCTGCTCTTGAGATGCGTCGGGATCGCCAGAAATTCTCTCCCGACGAAGCAGGGAAAGGATACCTCATCTCGAGCTACGAGGCGGAAATGGGGCTCCTCTGGATGTGGGCGGGACCCTCGTGCATCCTCTCGAGTGGAGACGGGTATGTCGGGGAACTTCTTGAGTTTCAGCAAGGGTGTGAATACCCTTTCGAAGTATTCAGATGTTAGGGGTGATTAGCCACGAGACGCCTCAGTGGAAATGGGCCTCATCTCGCCTGGAGGGGAGAACCTCCTGGATTTTCTAGTTGCAGCAGGTTTCTCGAGTTACGACGGGGACCTCAGGGACCCGCTCTGGTGGCCTCAGGAAAGGCCAGTCCCCATGCGGGTTGCAAGGGGCCATCTCGGGATTCCTCTCCCGTCGATGTCGGGGCCTAAGACTTTGTGTGGCGTCGGGGCCGGAACCTGAGGATTCCTCTCCAGTGCTGACATGGATTTTGGGGTGCTTCTGAGTCTCCCCAGGGGAGTCAGGCCTCGTCTCGAGTGGGGGCATCCACGTGCGCTTTCCCCCCGAGCTGCAGGAGTAGTGTCACGCTTCCTGTCACGTGGATCAAGGGATCTGTGGCTTTCCCTCGAGGTTTTCCAACGAGGCTTTCCCACCGGGCTGTGCAACGTGCCACCGTGGTGTGAGTCGATCCTCCGCGTGAAAGTCGAGGCAGTGCAGGGAAAACAGGTTCCTCTGGAATGGACTGAGAGATCTTTGGGACTCATGGAATAGTGGCACGACCCTGGAGTTCCTCTCGCCTTTCCTGTTGAGAACGCCTCCTCTTGAGATGCGACAGGAACGAAGGGAATCCTTTCCCGACGAAGCAGAGACAGGATCGCTCATCTCGAGCTACTGGTGGAAACGAGGCTCCTCTGGATCTGGGAGGGACCCTCGTACTTCCTCTCGAGTGGAGACGGGTATGTCGGGGAACTTCTTGAGTTGCGGCAAGGGTGTGAAGGACCCTTTCGAAGTTCCAGAGATTAGGTGAGATTAGCTTCGAGATGCCTCAGTGGAAATGTGCCTCATCTAGCCTGGAGGGGAGAACCTCCTGGATTTTCTCGAGTTTCGGCAGGTGTTTTTTAGATACGACGGGGACGTCAGGGACCCGCTCTGGTGGCCTCAGGAAAGGCAATTCCACATGCGAGTTGCTAGGGTGCCTCTCGGGATTCCTCTCCCGTCGATACGCGTGCCTAAGACCTTGTGTGGAGTCGGGGCCTGATCCTGAGGATTCCTCTCCAGTGCGGACATGGATCTTGGGGTGCTTCTGGAGTCTCCACAAGGGAGACAGGCCTCGTCTCGAGTCGGGGCATGCACGTGGGCTTTCCTCCCGAGCTGTAGCAGCAGTGTCACGCTTCCCGTCACGTGGATAAAGGGATCTGTGGCTTTCCCTCGAGGCTTTCCCACGAGGATTTCCCACAGGGCTCTGCTACGTGCCACCGCGGTGTGAGGCGATCCTCGGCGTGAAAGACGAGCCAGTCCAGGGAAAAGAGGTTGCCCTGGGATGGACTGAGACATCTCTGGGACTCTTCGAATTCTGGCACGAACCTGGAGTTCCTCTGCCTTTCCTGTTGAGAGCGCCTGCTCTTGAGATGCGACGGGATCGCCGGAAATTCTTTCCCGACGAAGCAGGGAAAGGATACCTCATCTCGAGTTACGAGGCGGAAATGTGGCTCCTCTGGATGTGGGCGGGACCCTCGTGCATCCTCTCGAGTGGAGACGGGTATGTCGGGGAACTTCTTGAGTTTCAGCAAGGGTGTGAATACCCTTTCGAAATATTCAGAGGTTAGGGGTGATTAGCCTCGAGACGCCTCAGCGGAAATGGGCCTCATCTCGCCTGGAGGGGAGAACCTCCTGGATTTTCTAGTTGCAGCAGTTTTCTCGAGTTACGACGGGGACCTCAGGGACCCGCTCTGGTGACCTCAGGAAAGGCAATTCCACATGCGATTTGCTAGGGGGCCTCTCGGGATTCCTCTCCCGTCGATACCCGGGCCTAAGACCTTGTGTGGAGTCGGGGCCTGATCCTGAGGATTCCTATCCAGTGCGGACATGGATCTTTGGGTTCTTCTGGAGACTCCACAGGGGAGACAGGCCTCGTCTCGAGTCGGGGCATGCACGTGGGCTTTCCTCCCGAGCTGTAGCAGCAGTGTCACGCTTCCCGTCACGTGGATCAAGGGATCTGTGGCTTTCCCTCGAGGCTTTCCCACGAGGATTTCCCACAGGGCTCTGCTACGTGCCACCGCGGTGTGAGGCGATCCTCGGCGTGAAAGACGAGCCAGTCCAGGGAAAAGAGGTTGCCCTGGGATGGACTGAGACATCTCTGGGACTCTTTGAATTGTGGCACGAACCTGGAGTTCCTCTGGCCTTTCCTGTTGAGAGCGCCTGCTCTTGAGATGCGACGGGATCGCCGGAAATTCTTTCCCGACGAAACAGGGAAAGGATACCTCATCTCAAGCTACGAGGCGGAAATGGTTCTCCTCTGGATGTGGGCGGGACCCTCGTGCATCCTCTCGAGTGGAGACGGGTATGTCGGGGAACTTCTTGAGTTTCAGCAAGGGTGTGAATACCCTTTCGAAGTATTCAGAGGTTAGGGGTGATTAGCCTCGAGACGCCTCAGTGGAAATGGGCCTCATCTCGCCTGGAGGGGAGAACCTCCTGGATTTTCTAGTTGCAGCAGTTTTCTGGAGTTACGACCGGGACCTCAGGGACCGCTCTGGTGGCCTCAGGTAAGGCAATTCCACATGCGAGTTGCTAGGGGGCCTCTCGGGATTCCTCTCCCGTCGATACCCGGGCCTAAGACCTTGTGTGCAGTCGGGGCCTGATCCTGAGGAATCCTCTCCAGTGTGGACATGGATCTTGGGGTTTTTCTGGAGTCTCCACAGGGGAGACAGGCCTTGTCTCGAGTGGGGGCATCCACGTGCGCTTTCCCCCCGAGCTGCAGGAGTAGTGTCACGCTTCCTGTCACGTGGATCAAGGGATCTGTGGCTTTCCCTCGAGGTTTTCCAACGAGGCTTTCCCACCGGGCTGTGCAACGTGCCACCGTGGTGTGAGTCGATCCTCCGCGTGAAAGTCGAGGCTGTGCACGGAAAACTGGTTCCTCTGGAATGGACTGAGAGATCTTTGGGACTCATGGAATAGTGGAACGACCCTGGAGTTCCTCTCGCCTTTCCTGTTGAGAACGCCTCCTCTTGAGATGCGACAGGAACGAAGGGAATCCTTTCCCTACGAAGCAGAGACAGAATCGCTCATCTCGAGCTACTGGTGGAAACGAGGCTCCTCTGGATCTGGGAGGGACCCTCGTACTTCCTCTAGAGTGGAGACGGGTATGTCGGGGAACTTCTTGAGTTGCGGAAAGGGTGTGAAGGACCCTTTCGAAGTTCCAGAGATTAGGTGTGATTAGCCTCGAGATGCCTCAGCGGAAATGTGCCTCATCTAGCCTGGAGGGGAGAACCTTCTGGATTTTCTCGAGTTTCGGCAGGTGTTTTTGAGATACGACGGGGACCTCAGGGACCCGCTCTGGTGGCCTCAGGAAAGGCAATTCCACATGCGAGTTGCTAGGGGGCCTCTCGGGATTCCTCTCCCGTCGATACCCGGGCCTAAGACCTTGTGTGGAGTCTTGGCCTGATCGTGAGGATTCCTCTCCAGTGCGGACATGGATCTTGGGGTTCTTCTGGAGTCTCCACAGGGGAGACAGGCATCGTCTCGAGTCGGGGCATGCACGTGGGCTTTCCTCCCGAGCTGTAGCAGCAGTGTCACGCTTCCCGTCACGTGGATCAAGGGATCTGTGGCTTTCCCTCGAGGCTTTCCCACGAGGATTTCCCACAGGGCTCTGCTACGTGCCACCGCGGTGTGAGGCGATCCTCGGCGTGAAAGACGAGCCAGTCCAGGGAAAAGAGGTTGCCCTGGGATGGACTGACACATCTCTGGGACTCTTCGAATTGTGGCACGAACCTGGAGTTCCTCTGGCCTTTCCTGTTGAGAGCGCCTGCTCTTGAGATGCGACGGGATCGCCGGAAATTCTTTCCCGACGAAGCAGGGAAAGGATACCTCATCTCGAGCTACGAGGTGGAAATGGGGCTCCTCTGGATGTGGGCGGGACCCTCGTGCATCCTCTCGAGTGGAGACGGGTATGTCGGGGAACTTCTTGAGTTTCAGCAAGGGTGTGAATACCCTTTCGAAGTATTCAGATGTTAGGGGTGATTAGCCTCGAGACGCCTCAGCGGAAATGGGCCTCATCTCGCCTGGAGGGGAGAACCTCCTGGATTTTCTAGTTGCAGCAGGTTTCTCGAGTTACGACGGGGACCTCAGGGACCCGCTCTGGTGGCCTCAGGAAAGGCCAGTCCCCATGCGGGTTGCAAGGGGCCATCTCGGGATTCCTCTCCCGTCGATGTCGGGGCCTAAGACTTTGTGTGGCGTCGGGGCCGGAACCTGAGGATTCCTCTCCAGTGCTGACATGGATTTTGGGGTGCTTCTGAGTCTCCCCAGGGGAGTCAGGCCTCGTCTCGATTGGGGGCATCCACGTGCGCTTTCCCCCCGAGCTGCAGGAGTAGTGTCACGCTTCCTGTCACGTGGATCAAGGGATCTGTGGCTTTCCCTCGAGGTTTTCCAACGAGGCTTTCCCACCGGGCTGTGCAACGTGCCACCGTGGTGTGAGTCGTTCCTCCGCGTGAAAGTCGAGGCAGTGCAGGGAAAACAGGTTCCTCTGGAATGGACTGAGAGATCTTTGGGACTCATGGAATAGTGGAACGACCCTGGAGTTCCTCTCGCCTTTCCTGTTGAGAACGCATCCTCTTGAGATGCGACAGGAAGGAAGGGAATCCTTTCCCGACGAAGCGAAGACAGGATCGCTCATCTCGAGCTACTGGTGGAAATGAGGTTCCTCTGGATCTGGGAGGGTCCCTCGTACTTCCTCTCGAGTGGAGACGGGTATGTCGGGGAACTTCTTGAGTTGCGGAAAGGGTGTGAAGGACCCTTTCGAAGTTCCAGAGATTAGGTGTGATTAGCCTCGAGATGCCTCAGCGGAAATGTGCCTCATCTCGCGTGGAGGGGAGAACCTCCTGGATTTTCTAGTTGCAGCAGTTTTCTCGAGTTACGACGGGGACCTCAGGGACCCGCTCTGGTGGCCTCAGGAAAGGCAATTCCACATGCGAGTTGCTAGGGGGCCTCTCGGGATTCCTCTCCCGTCGATACGCGGGCCTAAGACCTTGTGTGCAGTCGGGGCCTGATCCTGAGGATTCCTCTCCAGTGCGGACATGGATCTTGGGGTGCTTCTGGAGTCTCCACAGGGGAGACAGGCCTCGTCTCGAGTCGGGGCATGCACGTGGGCTTTCCTCCCGAGCTGTAGCAGCGGTGTCACGCTTCCCGTCACGTGGATCAAGGGATCTGTGGCTTTCCCTCGAGGCTTTCCCACGAGGATTTCCCACAGGGCTCTGCTACGTGCCACCGCGGTGTGAGGCGATCCTCGGCGTGAAAGACGAGCCAGTCCAGGGAAAAGAGGTTGCCCTGGGATGGACTGAGACATCTCTGGGACTCTTCGAATTGTGGCAGGATCCTCGAGTTCCTCTGGCCTTTCCTGTTGAGAGCGCCTGCTCTTGAGATGCGTCGGGATCGCCAGAAATTCTCTCCCGACGAAGCAGGGAAAGGATACCTCATCTCGAGCTACGAGGCGGAAATGGGGCTCCTCTGGATGTGGGCGGGACCCTCGTGCATCCTCTCGAGTGGAGACGGGTATGTCGGGGAACTTCTTGAGTTTCAGCAAGGGTGTGAATACCCTTTCGAAGTATTCAGATGTTAGGGGTGATTAGCCACGAGACGCCTCAGTGGAAATGGGCCTCATCTCGCCTGGAGGGGAGAACCTCCTGGATTTTCTAGTTGCAGCAGGTTTCTCGAGTTACGACGGGGACCTCAGGGACCCGCTCTGGTGGCCTCAGGAAAGGCCAGTCCCCATGCGGGTTGCAAGGGGCCATCTCGGGATTCCTCTCCCGTCGATGTCGGGGCCTAAGACTTTGTGTGGCGTCGGGGCCGGAACCTGAGGATTCCTCTCCAGTGCTGACATGGATTTTGGGGTGCTTCTGAGTCTCCCCAGGGGAGTCAGGCCTCGTCTCGAGTGGGGGCATCCACGTGCGCTTTCCCCCCGAGCTGCAGGAGTAGTGTCACGCTTCCTGTCACGTGGATCAAGGGATCTGTGGCTTTCCCTCGAGGTTTTCCAACGAGGCTTTCCCACCGGGCTGTGCAACGTGCCACCGTGGTGTGAGTCGATCCTCCGCGTGAAAGTCGAGGCAGTGCAGGGAAAACAGGTTCCTCTGGAATGGACTGAGAGATCTTTGGGACTCATGGAATAGTGGCACGACCCTGGAGTTCCTCTCGCCTTTCCTGTTGAGAACGCCTCCTCTTGAGATGCGACAGGAACGAAGGGAATCCTTTCCCGACGAAGCAGAGACAGGATCGCTCATCTCGAGCTACTGGTGGAAACGAGGCTCCTCTGGATCTGGGAGGGACCCTCGTACTTCCTCTCGAGTGGAGACGGGTATGTCGGGGAACTTCTTGAGTTGCGGCAAGGGTGTGAAGGACCCTTTCGAAGTTCCAGAGATTAGGTGAGATTAGCTTCGAGATGCCTCAGTGGAAATGTGCCTCATCTAGCCTGGAGGGGAGAACCTCCTGGATTTTCTCGAGTTTCGGCAGGTGTTTTTTAGATACGACGGGGACGTCAGGGACCCGCTCTGGTGGCCTCAGGAAAGGCAATTCCACATGCGAGTTGCTAGGGTGCCTCTCGGGATTCCTCTCCCGTCGATACGCGTGCCTAAGACCTTGTGTGGAGTCGGGGCCTGATCCTGAGGATTCCTCTCCAGTGCGGACATGGATCTTGGGGTGCTTCTGGAGTCTCCACAAGGGAGACAGGCCTCGTCTCGAGTCGGGGCATGCACGTGGGCTTTCCTCCCGAGCTGTAGCAGCAGTGTCACGCTTCCCGTCACGTGGATAAAGGGATCTGTGGCTTTCCCTCGAGGCTTTCCCACGAGGATTTCCCACAGGGCTCTGCTACGTGCCACCGCGGTGTGAGGCGATCCTCGGCGTGAAAGACGAGCCAGTCCAGGGAAAAGAGGTTGCCCTGGGATGGACTGAGACATCTCTGGGACTCTTCGAATTCTGGCACGAACCTGGAGTTCCTCTGCCTTTCCTGTTGAGAGCGCCTGCTCTTGAGATGCGACGGGATCGCCGGAAATTCTTTCCCGACGAAGCAGGGAAAGGATACCTCATCTCGAGTTACGAGGCGGAAATGTGGCTCCTCTGGATGTGGGCGGGACCCTCGTGCATCCTCTCGAGTGGAGACGGGTATGTCGGGGAACTTCTTGAGTTTCAGCAAGGGTGTGAATACCCTTTCGAAATATTCAGAGGTTAGGGGTGATTAGCCTCGAGACGCCTCAGCGGAAATGGGCCTCATCTCGCCTGGAGGGGAGAACCTCCTGGATTTTCTAGTTGCAGCAGTTTTCTCGAGTTACGACGGGGACCTCAGGGACCCGCTCTGGTGACCTCAGGAAAGGCAATTCCACATGCGATTTGCTAGGGGGCCTCTCGGGATTCCTCTCCCGTCGATACCCGGGCCTAAGACCTTGTGTGGAGTCGGGGCCTGATCCTGAGGATTCCTATCCAGTGCGGACATGGATCTTTGGGTTCTTCTGGAGACTCCACAGGGGAGACAGGCCTCGTCTCGAGTCGGGGCATGCACGTGGGCTTTCCTCCCGAGCTGTAGCAGCAGTGTCACGCTTCCCGTCACGTGGATCAAGGGATCTGTGGCTTTCCCTCGAGGCTTTCCCACGAGGATTTCCCACAGGGCTCTGCTACGTGCCACCGCGGTGTGAGGCGATCCTCGGCGTGAAAGACGAGCCAGTCCAGGGAAAAGAGGTTGCCCTGGGATGGACTGAGACATCTCTGGGACTCTTTGAATTGTGGCACGAACCTGGAGTTCCTCTGGCCTTTCCTGTTGAGAGCGCCTGCTCTTGAGATGCGACGGGATCGCCGGAAATTCTTTCCCGACGAAACAGGGAAAGGATACCTCATCTCAAGCTACGAGGCGGAAATGGTTCTCCTCTGGATGTGGGCGGGACCCTCGTGCATCCTCTCGAGTGGAGACGGGTATGTCGGGGAACTTCTTGAGTTTCAGCAAGGGTGTGAATACCCTTTCGAAGTATTCAGAGGTTAGGGGTGATTAGCCTCGAGACGCCTCAGTGGAAATGGGCCTCATCTCGCCTGGAGGGGAGAACCTCCTGGATTTTCTAGTTGCAGCAGTTTTCTGGAGTTACGACCGGGACCTCAGGGACCGCTCTGGTGGCCTCAGGTAAGGCAATTCCACATGCGAGTTGCTAGGGGGCCTCTCGGGATTCCTCTCCCGTCGATACCCGGGCCTAAGACCTTGTGTGCAGTCGGGGCCTGATCCTGAGGAATCCTCTCCAGTGTGGACATGGATCTTGGGGTTTTTCTGGAGTCTCCACAGGGGAGACAGGCCTTGTCTCGAGTGGGGGCATCCACGTGCGCTTTCCCCCCGAGCTGCAGGAGTAGTGTCACGCTTCCTGTCACGTGGATCAAGGGATCTGTGGCTTTCCCTCGAGGTTTTCCAACGAGGCTTTCCCACCGGGCTGTGCAACGTGCCACCGTGGTGTGAGTCGATCCTCCGCGTGAAAGTCGAGGCTGTGCACGGAAAACTGGTTCCTCTGGAATGGACTGAGAGATCTTTGGGACTCATGGAATAGTGGAACGACCCTGGAGTTCCTCTGGCCTTTCCTGTTGAGAGCGCCTGCTCTTGAGATGCGACGGGATCGCCGGAAATTCTTTCCCGACGAAGCAGGGAAAGGATACCTCATCTCGAGCTACGAGGTGGAAATGGGGCTCCTCTGGATGTGGGCGGGACCCTCGTGCATCCTCTCGAGTGGAGACGGGTATGTCGGGGAACTTCTTGAGTTTCAGCAAGGGTGTGAATACCCTTTCGAAGTATTCAGATGTTAGGGGTGATTAGCCTCGAGACGCCTCAGCGGAAATGGGCCTCATCTCGCCTGGAGGGGAGAACCTCCTGGATTTTCTAGTTGCAGCAGGTTTCTCGAGTTACGACGGGGACCTCAGGGACCCGCTCTGGTGGCCTCAGGAAAGGCCAGTCCCCATGCGGGTTGCAAGGGGCCATCTCGGGATTCCTCTCCCGTCGATGTCGGGGCCTAAGACTTTGTGTGGCGTCGGGGCCGGAACCTGAGGATTCCTCTCCAGTGCTGACATGGATTTTGGGGTGCTTCTGAGTCTCCCCAGGGGAGTCAGGCCTCGTCTCGATTGGGGGCATCCACGTGCGCTTTCCCCCCGAGCTGCAGGAGTAGTGTCACGCTTCCTGTCACGTGGATCAAGGGATCTGTGGCTTTCCCTCGAGGTTTTCCAACGAGGCTTTCCCACCGGGCTGTGCAACGTGCCACCGTGGTGTGAGTCGTTCCTCCGCGTGAAAGTCGAGGCAGTGCAGGGAAAACAGGTTCCTCTGGAATGGACTGAGAGATCTTTGGGACTCATGGAATAGTGGAACGACCCTGGAGTTCCTCTCGCCTTTCCTGTTGAGAACGCATCCTCTTGAGATGCGACAGGAAGGAAGGGAATCCTTTCCCGACGAAGCGAAGACAGGATCGCTCATCTCGAGCTACTGGTGGAAATGAGGTTCCTCTGGATCTGGGAGGGTCCCTCGTACTTCCTCTCGAGTGGAGACGGGTATGTCGGGGAACTTCTTGAGTTGCGGAAAGGGTGTGAAGGACCCTTTCGAAGTTCCAGAGATTAGGTGTGATTAGCCTCGAGATGCCTCAGCGGAAATGTGCCTCATCTAGCCTGGAGGGGAGAACCTCCTGGATTTTCTCGAGTTTCGGCAGGTGTTTTTGAGATACGACGGGGACCTCAGGGACCCGCTCTGGTGGCCTCAGGAAAGGCAATTCCACATGCGAGTTGCTAGGGGGCCTCTCGGGATTCCTCTCCCGTCGATACCCGGGCCTAAGACCTTGTGTGCAGTCGGGGCATGATCCTGAGGATTCCTCTCCAGTGCGGACATGGATCTTGGGGTGCTTCTGGAGTCTCCACAGGGGAGACAGGCCTCATCTCGAGTCGGGGCATGCACGTGGGCTTTCCTCCCGAGCTGTAGCAGCAGTGTCACGCTTCCCGTCACGTGGATCAAGGGATCTGTGGCTTTCCCTCGAGGCTTTCCCACGAGGATTTCCCACAGGGCTCTGCTACGTGCCACCACTGTGTGAGGCGATCCTCGGCGTGAAAGACGAGCCAGTCCAGGGAAAAGAGGTTGCCCTGGGATGGACTGAGACATCTCTGGGACTCTTCGAATTGTGGCACGACCCTGGAGTTCCTCTCGCCGTTCCTGTTGAGAGGGCCACCTCCTGAGATGCGACGGGAACGCCGGGAATTCTTTCCCGACAAAGCAGGAACAGGATCCCTCATATCGAGCTACGAGACGGCAACGGGGCTCCTCTGGATGTGGGCGTGACCCACGTGTTTCCTCTCGAGTGGAGACTGGTATGTTGGGGAACTTCTTGATTTGCACCAAGGGTGTGAAGGACCCTGTCGAAGTTTCAGAGGTGAGGTGTGATCAGCCTCGAGACACCTCAGCGGAAATGGGCCTCATCTCTACTGGAGGGGAGAACCTCCTGGATTTTCTCGAGTTGCGGCAGGTGTTCTCGAGTTACGGCGGGGACCTCAGGGACCCGCTGTGGTGGCCTCAGGAAAGGCGAGTCCCCATGCGAGTTGCTAGGGGGCCTCTCGGAATTCCTCTCCCGTCGATGCTGGGGCCTAAGACCTTGTGTGGAGTCGGGGCCGGAACCTAAGGATTCCTCTCCAGTGCTGACATGGATCGTGGGGTACCTCTGGAGTCTCCCCAGGGGAGTCAGTCCTCGTCTCGATTGGGGGCATGCACGTGGGCTTTCCTCCCGAGCTGTAGCATCAGTGTCACGCTTCCCGTCACGTGGATCAAGGGATCTGTGGCTTTCCCTCGAGGCTTTCCCACGAGGATTTCCCACAGGGCTCTGCCACGTGCCACCGCGGTGTGAGGCGATCCTCGGCGTGAAAGACGAGCCAGTCCAGGGAAAAGAGGTTGCCCTGGGATGGACTGAGACATTTCTGGGACTCTTCGAATTGTGGCACCAAGCTGGAGTTCCTCTGGCCTTTCCTGTGGAGAGCGCCTGCTCTTGAGATGCGACGGGATCGCCAGAAATTCTTTCCCGACGAAGCAGGGAAAGGATACCTCATCTCGAGCTACGAGGCGGAAACGGGGCTCCTCTGCATCTGGACGGGTCCCTCGTGCATCCTCTCGAGTGGAGATGGGTATGTCGGGGAACTTCTTGAGTTTCAGCAAGGGTGTGAAGGACCCTTTCGAAGTATTCAGAGGTTAGGGGTGATTAGCCTCGAGACGCCTCAGCGGAAACGGGCCTCATCTAGCCTGGAGGGGAGAACCTCCTGGATTTTCTCGAGTTGCAGCAGGTGTCCTCGAGTTACGACGGGGACGTCAGGGACACGCTCTGGTGGCCTCAAGAAATACCAGTCCCCAAGTGAGTTGCTAGGGGACATCTCGGCATTCCTATCCCATCGAAGCTGGCGCCTAAGACCTTGTGTGGAGTCGGGCCCGGAACCTGAGGATTCCTCTCCAGTGCTGACATGGATCTTGGAGTACTTCTGGAGTCTCCCCAGGGAAGGCAGGACTCGTCTTGAGTGGGGAAATGCACGTGCGCTTTCCTCCCGAGCTGTAGCAGCAGTGTCACACTTCCCGTCACGTGGTTCAAGGGATCTGTGGCTTTCCCTCGAGGCTATCCCACGAGGATTTCCCACAGGGCTGTGCCACGTGCCAAAGTGGTGTGTGTCGATCCTCCACGTGAATGACGAGCCAGTGATAGTAAAAGAGGTTCCTCTGGAAGGGACTGAGATATCTCTGGCTCTCTTGGAATGGTTGCACGACCCTGGAGTTCCTCTCGACTTTCCTGTTGAGAGAGCCTTCCCTTGAGATGCGATGGAAATTCCTGGAATTCTTTCCCGACGAAGCTGGGACAGAATTCCTCATCTCGAGCTTCGAGGCGGAAACGGGGATCCTCTGGATGTGGGCGGGACCCTCGTGCATCCTCTCGAGTGGAGACCGGTATGTCGGAGAACTTCTTGAGTTGCAGCAAAGGTGTGAAGGACCCGTTCGAAGTTCCAGGGGTTTGGTGTGATTAGCCTCGAGACGCCTCAGCGGAAATGGGCCTCATTTCGCCTGGAGGGGAGAACCTCCTGGATTTTCTCGAGTTGCGGCAGGTGTTCTCGAGTTTCGGCGGGGACCTCAGGGACCCGCTCTGGTGGCCTCAGGAAAGGCCAGTCCCCATGCGAGTTGCTAGGGGGCCTCTCGGAATTCCTCTCCCGTCGATGCCGGGGCCTAAGACCTTGTGTGGAGTCGGGGCCGGAACCTGAGGATTCCTCTCCAGTGCTGACATGGACCTTGGGGTGCCTCTGGAATCTCCCCAGGGGAGTCAGTCCTCGTCTCGAGTGGGGGCATGCACGTCCGCTTTCCTCCCGAGCTGCAGTAGTAGTGTCACGCTTCCTGTCATGTGGATCAAGGGGTCTGCGGCTCTCTCTCGTGGCTTTCCCTCGTGGCTTTCCCAAAGGGCTGTGCCACGTGCCACCTTGGTGTGAGTCGATCCTCGGCATGAAAGACGAGCTGGTGAAGGTAAAAGAGGTTCCTCTGGAATGGACTGAGACATCTGGGGGACTCTTGGAATGGTGGCACGACCCTGGAGTTCCTCTCGCCGTTCCTGTTGAGAGGGCCTCCTCTTGAGTTGCGACGGGAACGCCGGGAACTCTTTCCCGATGAAGCAGGGAAAGGATAACTCATCTCGAGCTACGAGGTGGAAACGGGGCTCCTCTGGATATGGGCGGGTCTCTAGTGTTTCCGCTCGAGTGGATACGGGTATGTCGGGGAACTTCTTGATTTGCACCAAGGGTGTGAAGGACCCTTTCGAAGTTCCAGTGGTGAGGTGTGATTAGCCTCGAGGCGCCTCAGCGGAAATGGGCCTCATCTCGCCTGGAGGGGAGAACCTCCTGGATTTTCTCGAGTTGCGGCAGGTCTTCTCGAGTTACGACGGGGACCTCTGGGACCCGCTCTGGTGGCCTCGGAATGGCCAGTCCCCATGTGACTTGCTAGGGGCCATCTCGGGATTCCTCTCCCATCCATGCCTGGGCCTCAGTCCTTGTGTGGAATCGGGGCCAGAACCTGAGGATTCCTCTAGAGTGTTGCCATGGATCTTGGGGTGCTTCTGAGTCTCCCCTGGGGAGTCAGGCCTCGTCTCGAGTGGGGGCATGCACGTGGGCTTTCCTCCCGAGCTGTAGCAGCAGTGTCACGCTTCCCGTCACGTGGATCAAGGGATCTGTGGCTTTCCCTCGAGGCTTTCCCACGAGGATTTCCCACAGGGCTCTGCAACGTGCCACCGCGGTGTGAGTCCATCCACGGCGTGAAAGACGAGCCAGTCCAGGGAAAAGAGGTTGACCTGGGATGGACTGAGACATCTCTGGGACTCTTCGAATTGTGGCACGAACCTGGAGTTCCTCTGGCCTTTCAAGTTGAGAGCGCCTGCTATTGAGATGCGACGGGATCGCCGGAAATTCTTTCCCGACGAAGCAGGGAAAGGATACCTCATCTCGAGCTACGAGGCGGAAATGGGGCTCCTCTGGATGTGGGCGGGACCCTCGTGCATCCTCTCGAGTGGAGACGGGTATGTCGGGGAACTTCTTGAGTTTCAGCAAGGGTGTGAATACCCTTTCGAAGTATTCAGAGGTTAGGGGTGATTAGCCTCGAGACGCCTCAGCGGAAATGGGCCTCATCTCGCCTGGAGGGGAGAACCTCCTGGATTTTCTAGTTGCAGCAGGTTTCTCGAGTTACGACGGGGACCTCAGGGACCCGTTCTGGTGGCCTCAGGAAAGGCAATTCCACATGCGAGTTGCTAGGGGGCCTCTCGGGATTCCTCTCCCGTCGATACCCGGGACTAAGACCTTGTGTGGAGTCGGGGCCTGATAGTGAGGATTCCTCTCCAGTGCGGACATGGATCTTGGTGTTCTTCTGGAGTCTCCACAGGGGAGACAGGCCTCGTCTCGAGTCGGGGCATGCACGTGGGCTTTCCTCCCGAGCTGTAGCAGCGGTGTCACGCTTCCCGTCACGTGGATCAAGGGATCTGTAGCTTTCCCTCGAGGCTTTCCCACGAGGATTTCCCACAGGGCTCTGCTACGTGCCACCGCGGTGTGAGGCGATCCTCGGCGTGAAAGACGAGCCAGTCCAGGGAAAAGAGGTTGCCCTGGGATGGACTGAGACATCTCTGGGACTCTTGGAATTGTGGCACGAACCTCGAGTTCCTCTGGCCTTTCCTGTTGAGAGCGCCTGCTCTTGAGATGCGACGGGATCGCCGGAAATTCTTTCCCGACGAAGCAGGGAAAGGATACTTCATCTCGAGCTATGAGGCGGAAATGGGGCTCCTCTGGATGTGGGCGGGACCCTCGTGCATCCTCTCGAGTGGAGACGGGTATGTCGGGGAACTTCTTGAGTTTCAGCAAGGGTGTTAATACCCTTTCGAAGTATTCAGAGGTTAGGGGTGATTAGCCTCGAGACGCCTCAGCGGAAATGGGCCTCATCTCGCCTGGAGGGGAGAACCTCCTGGATTTTCTAGTTGCAGCAGGTTTCTCGAGTTACGACGGGGACCTCAGGGACCCGCTCTGGTGGCCTCAGGAAAGGCCAGTCCCCATGCGGGTTGCAAGGGGCCATCTCGGGATTCCTCGCCCGTCGATGTCGGGGCCTAAGACTTTGTGTGGCGTCGGGGCCGGAACCTGAGGATTCCTCTCCAGTGCTGACATGGATTTTGGGGTGCTTCTGAGTCTCCCCAGGGGAGTCAGGCCTCGTCTCGAGTGGGGGCATCCACGTGCGCTTTCCCCCCGAGCTGCAGGAGTAGTGTCACGCTTCCTGTCACGTGGATCAAGGGATCTGTGGCTTTCCCTCGAGGTTTTCCAATGAGGCTTTCCCACCGGGCTGTGCAACGTGCCACCGAGGTGTGAGTCGATCCTCCGCGTGAAAGTCGAGGCAGTGCAGGGAAAACAGGTTCCTCTGGAATGGACTGAGAGATCTTTGGGACTCATGGAATAGTGGAACGACCCTGGAGTTCCTCTCGCCTTTCCTGTTGAGAACGCCTCCTCTTGAGATGCGACAGGAACGAAGGGAATCCTTTCCCGACGAAGCGAAGACAGGATCGCTCATCTCGAGCTACTGGTGGAAACGAGGCTCCTCTGGATCTGGGAGGGACCCTCGTACTTCCTCTCGAGTGGAGACGGGTATGTCGGGGAACTTCTTGAGTTGCGGCAAGGGTGTGAAGGACCCTTTCGAAGTTCCAGAGATTAGGTGTGATTAGCCTCGAGATGCCTCAGCGGAAATGTGCCTCATCTAGCCTGGAGGGGAGAACCTCCTGGATTTCCTCGAGTTTCGGCAGGTGTTTTTGAGATACGACAGGGACCTCAGGGACCCGCTCTGGTGGCCTCAGGAAAGGCAATTCCACATGCGAGTTGCTAGGGGGCCTCTCGGGATTCCTCTCCCGTCGATACCTGGGCCTAAGACCTTGTGTGGAGTCGGGGCCTGATCCTGAGGATTCCTCTCCAGTGCGGACATGGATCTTGGGGTGCTTCTGGAGTCTCCACAGGGGAGACAGGCCTCGTCTCGAGTCGGGGCATGCACGTGGGCTTTCCTCCCGAGCTGTAGCAGCAGTGTCACGCTTCCCGTCACGTGGATCAAGGGATCTGTGGCTTTCCCTCGAGGCTTTCCCACGAGGATTTCCCACAGGGCTCTGCTATTTGCCACTGCGGTGTGAGGCGATCCTCGGCGTGAAAGACGAGCCAGTCCAGGGAAAAGAGGTTGCCCTGGGATGGACTGAGACATCTCTGGGACTCTTCGAATTGTGGCACGAACCTCGAGTTCCTCTGGCCTTTCCTGTTGAGAGCGCCTGCTCTTGAGATGCGACGGGATCGCCGGAAATTCTTTCCCGACGAAGCAGGGAAAGGATACTTCATCTCGAGCTATGAGGCGGAAATGGGGCTCCTCTGGATGTGGGCGGGACCCTCGTGCATCCTCTCGAGTGGAGACGGGTATGTCGGGGAACTTCTTGAGTTTCAGCAAGGGTGTGAATACCCTTTCGAAGTATTCAGAGGTTAGGGGTGATTAGCCTCGAGACGCCTCAGCGGAAATGGGCCTCATCTCGCCTGGAGGGGAGAACCTCCTGGATTTTCTAGTTGCAGCAGGTTTCTCGAGTTACAACGGGGACATCAGGGACCCGCTCTGGTGGCCTCAGGAAAGGCCAGTCCCCATGCTGATTGCAAGGGGCCATCTCGGGATTCCTCTCCCTTCGATGTCGGGGCCTAAGACTTTGTGTGGCGTCGGGGCTGGAACCTGAGGATTCCTCTCCAGTGCTGACATGGATTTTGGGGTGCTTCTGAGTCTCCCCAGGGGAGTCAGGCCTCGTCTCGAGTGGGGGCATCCACGTGCGCTTTCCCCCCGAGCTGCAGGAGTAGTGTCACGCTTCCTGTCACGTGGATCAAGGGATCTGTGGCTTTCCCTCGAGGTTTTCCAACGAGGTTTTCCCACCGGGCTGTGCAACGTGCCACCGTGGTGTGAGTCGATCCTCCGCGTGAAAGTCGAGGCAGTGCAGGGAAAACAGGTTCCTCTGGAATGGACTGAGAGATCTTTGGGACTCTTGGAATAGTGGAACGACCCTGGAGTTCCTCTCGCCTTTCCTGTTGAGAACGCCTCCTCTTGAGATGCGACAGGAACGAAGGGAATCCTTTCCCGACGAAGCAGAGACAGGATCGCTCATCTCGAGCTACTGGTGGAAACGAGGCTCCTCTGGATCTGGGAGGGACCCTCGTACTTCCTCCCGAGTGGAGACGGGTATGTCGGGGAACTTCTTGAGTTGCGGCAAGGGTGTGAAGGACCCTTTCGAAGTTCCAGAGATTAGGTGTGATTAGCCTCGAGATGCCTCAGCGGAAATGTGCCTCATCTAGCCTGGAGGGGAGAACCTCCTGGATTTCCTCGAGATTCGGCAGGTGTTTTTGAGATACGACGGGGACCTCGGGGACCCGCTCTGGTGGCCTCAGGAAAGGCAATTCCACATGCGAGTTGCTAGGGGGCCTCTCGGGATTCCTCTCCCGTCGATGCCTGGGCCTAAGACCTTGTGTGGAGTCGGGGCCTGATCCTGAGGATTCCTCTCCAGTGCGGACATGGATCTTGGGGTGCTTCTGGAGTCTCCACAGGGGAGACAGGCCTCGTCTCGAGTCGGGGCATGCACGTGGGCTTTCCTCCCGAGCTGTAGCAGCAGTGTCACGCTTCCCGTCACGTGGATCAAGGGATCTGTGGCTTTCCCTCGAGGCTTTCCCACGAGGATTTCCCACAGGGCTCTGCTACGTGCCACCGCTGTGTGAGGCGATCCTCGGCGTGAAAGACGAGCCAGTCCAGGGAAAAGAGGTTGCCCTGGGATGGACTGAGACATCTCTGGGACTCTTCGAATTGTGGCACGAACCTCGAGTTCCTCTGGCCTTTCCTGTTGAGAGCGCCTGCTCTTGAGATGCGACGGGATCGCCGGAAATTCTTTCCCGACGAAGCAGGGAAAGGATACCTCATCTCGAGCTACGAGGCGGAAATGGGGCTCCTCTGGATGTGGGCGGGACCCTCGTGCATCCTCTCGAGTGGAGACGGGTAGGTCGCGGAACTTCTTGAGTTTCAGCAAGGGTGTGAATACCCTTTCGAAGTATTCAGAGGTTAGGGGTGATTAGCCTCGAGACGCCTCAGCGGAAATGGGCCCCATCTCGCCTGGAGGGGAGAACCTCCTGGATTTTCTAGTTGCAGCAGGTTTCTCGAGTTACGACGGGGACCTCAGGGACCCGCTCTGGTGGCCTCAGGAAAGGCAATTCCACATGCGAGTTGCTAGGGGGCCTCTCGGGATTCCTCTCCCGTCGATACCCGGGCCTAAGACCTTGTGTGGAGTCGGGGCCTGATCGTGAGGATTCCTCTCCAGTGCGGACATGGATCTTGGGGTTCTTCTGGAGTCTCCACAGGGGGACAGGCCTCGTCTTGAGTCGGGGCATGCACGTGGGCTTTCCTCCCGAGCTGTAGCAGCAGTGTCACGCTTCCCGTCACGTGGATCAAGGGATCTGTGGCTTTCCCTCGAGGCTTTCCCACGAGGATTTCCCACAGGGCTCTGCTACGTGCCACCGCTGTGTGAGGCGATCCTCGGCGTGAAAGACGAGCCAGTCCAGGGAAAAGAGGTTGCCCTGGGATGGACTGAGATATCTCTGGGACTCTTCGAATTGTGGCACGAACCTGGAGTTCCTCTGGCCTTTCCTGTTGAGAGCGCCTGCTCTTGAGATGCGACGGGATCGCCGGAAATTCTTTCCCGACGAAGCAGGGAAAGGATACCTCATCTCGAGCTACGAGGCGGAAATGGGGCTCCTCTGGATGTGGGCGGGACCCTCGTGCATCCTCTCGAGTGGAGACGGGTATGTCGGGGAACTTCTTGAGTTTCAGCAAGGGTGTGAATACCCTTTCGAAGTATTCAGAGGTTAGGGGTGATTAGCCTCGAGACGCCTCAGCGGAAATGGGCCTCATCTCGCCTGGAGGGGAGAACCTCCTGGATTTTCTAGTTGCAGCAGGTTTCTCGAGTTACGACGGGGACCTCAGGGACCCGCTCTGGTGGCCTCAGGAAAGGCCAGTCCCCATGCGGGTTGCAAGGGGCCATCTCGGGATTCCTCTCCCGTCGATGTCGGGGCCTAAGACTTTGTGTGGCGTCGGGGCCGGAACCTGAGGATTCCTCTCCATTGCTGACATGGATATTGGGGTGCTTCTGAGTCTCCCCAGGGGAGTCAGGCCTCGTCTCGAGTGGGGGCATCCACGTGCGCTTTCCCCCCGAGCTGCAGGAGTAGTGTCACGCGTCCTGTCACGTGGATCAAGGGATCTGTGGCTTTCCCTCGAGGTTCTCCAACGAGGCTTTCCCACCGGGCTGTGCAACGTGCCACCGTGGTGTGAGTCGTTCCTCCGCGTGAAAGTCGAGGCAGTGCAGGGAAAACAGGTTCCTCTGGAATGGACTGAGAGATCTTTGGGACTCATGGAATAGTGGAACGACCCTGGAGTTCCTCTCGCCTTTCCTGTTGAGAGCGCATCCTCTTGAGATGCGACAGGAACGAAGGGAATCCTTTCCCGACGAAGCGAAGACAGGATCGCTCATCTCGAGCTACTGGTGGAAACGAGGCTCCTCTGGATCTGGGAGGGACCCTCGTACTTCCTCTCGAGTGGAGACGGGTATGTCGGGGAACTTCTTGAGTTGCGGCAAGGGTGTGAAGGACCCTTTCGAAGTTCCAGAGATTAGGTGTGATTAGCCTCGAGATGCCTCAGCGGAAATGTGCCTCATCTAGCCTGGAGGGGAGAACCTCCTGGATTTTCTCGAGTTTCGGCAGGTGTTTTTGAGATACGACGGGGACCTCAGGGACCCGCTCTGGTGGCCTCAGGAAAGGCAATTCCACATGCGAGTTGCTAGGGGGCCTCTCGGGATTCCTCTCCCGTCGATACGCGGGCCTAAGACCTTGTGTGCAGTCGGGGCCTGATCCTGAGGATTCCTCTCCAGTGCGGACATGGATCTTGGGGTGCTTCTGGAGTCTCCACAGGGGAGACAGGCCTCGTCTCGAGTCGGGGCATGCACGTGGGCTTTCCTCCCGAGCTGTAGCAGCAGTGTCACGCTTCCCGTCACGTGGATCAAGGGATCTGTGGCTTTCCCTCGAGGCTTTCCCACGAGGATTTCCCACAGGGCTCTGCTACGTGCCACCGCTGTGTGAGGCGATCCTCGGCGTGAAAGACGAGCCAGTCCAGGGAAAAGAGGTTGCCCTGGGATGGACTGAGATATCTCTGGGACTCTTCGAATTGTGGCACGAACCTGGAGTTCCTCTGGCCTTTCCTGTTGAGAGCGCCTGCTCTTGAGATGCGACGGGATCGCCGGAAATTCTTTCCCGACGAAGCAGGGAAAGGATACCTCATCTCGAGCTACGAGGCGGAAATGGGGCTCCTCTGGATGTGGGCGGGACCCTCGTGCATCCTCTCCAGTGGAGACTGGTATGTCGGGGAACTTCTTGAGTTTCAGCAAGGGTGTGAATACCCTTTCGAAGTATTCAGAGGTTAGGGGTGATTAGCCTCGAGACGCCTCAGCGGAAATGGGCCTCATCTCGCCTGGAGGGGAGAACCTCCTGGATTTTCTAGTTGCAGCAGTTTTCTCGAGTTACGACGGGGACCTCAGGGACCCGCTCTGGTGGCCTCAGGAAAGGCAATTCCACATGCGAGTTGCTAGGGGGCCTCTCGGGATTCCTCTCCCGTCAATACCCGGGCCTAAGACCTTGTGTGGAGTCGGGGCCTGATCCTGAGGATTCCTCTCCAGTGCGGACATGGATCTTGGGGTGCTTCTGGAGTCTCCACAGGGGAGACAGGCCTCGTCTCGAGTCGGGGCATGCACATGGGCTTTCCTCCCGAGCTGTAGCAGCAGTGTCACGCTTCCCGTCACGTGGATCAAGGGATCTGTGGCTTTCCCTCGAGGCTTTCCCACGAGGATTTCCCACAGGGCTCTGCTACCTGCCACCGCGGTGTGAGGCGATCCTCGGCGTGAAAGACGAGCCAGTCCAGGGAAAAGAGGTTGCCCTGGGATGGACTGAGACATCTCTGGGACTCTTCGAATTGTGGCACGAACCTCGAGTTCCTCTGGCCTTTCCTGTTGAGAGCGCCTGCTCTTGAGATGCGACGGGATCGCCGGAAATTCTTTCCCGACGAAGCAGGGAAAGGATACCTCATCGCGAGCTACGAGGCGGAAATGGGGCTCCTCTGGATGTGGGCGGGACCCTCGTGCATCCTCTCGAGTGGAGACGGGTATGTCGGGGAACTTCTTGAGTTTCAGCAAGGGTGTGAATACCCTTTCGAAGTTTTCAGAGGTTAGGGGTGATTAGCCTCGAGACGCCTCAGTGGAAATGGGCCTCATCTCGCCTGGAGGGGAGAACCTTCTGGATTTTCTCGAGTTGCGCTAGGTGTTCTTGAGTTACGACGGGGACGTCAGGGACACGCACTGGTGGCCTCAAGAAATACCAGTCCCCAAGTGAGTTGCTAGGGGGCATCTCGGCATTCCTATCCCATCGAAGCTGGGGCCTATGACCTTGTGTGGAGTCGGGGCCGGAACCTGAGGATTCCTCTTCATTGTTGACATGGATCTTGGGGTGCTTCTGAGTCTCCCCAGGGGAGTCAGGCCTCGTCTCGAGTGGGGGCATGCACGTGCGCTTTCCTCCCGAGCTGCAGCAGTATTGTCACGCTTCCTGTCACGTGGATCGAGGGATCTGTGGCTTTCCCTCGAGGCTTTCCCTCGAGGCTTTCCCACAGGGCTGTGCCACGTGCAACCTTGGTGTGAGCCGATCCTCGGCATGAAAGATGAGCCGGTGAAGGGAAAAGAGGTTCCTCTGGAATGGACTGAGACATCTGCGGGACTCTTGGTATGGTCCCACGACCCTGGAGTTCCTCTTGCCGTTCCTGTTGAGAGGGCCACCTCCTGAGATGCGACGGGAACGCCGGGAATTCTTTCCCGACGAAGCAGGGACAGGATCCCTCATATCGAGCTACGAGACGGCAACGGGGCTCCTCTGGATGTGGGCGTGACCACGTGTTTCCTCTCGAGTGGAGACTGGTATGTCGGGGAACTTCTTGATTTGCACCAAGGGTGTGAAGGACCCTGTCGAAGTTTCAGAGGTGAGGTGTGATCAGCCTCGAGACACCTCAGCGGAAATGGGCCTCATCTCTACTGGAGGGGAGAACCTCCTGGATTTTCTCGAGTTGCGGCAGGTGTTCTCGAGTTACGGCGGGGACCTCAGGGACCCGCTGTGGTGGCCTCAGGAAAGGCGAGTCCCCATGCGAGTTGCTAGGGGGCCTCTCGGAATTCCTCTCCCGTCGATGCCGGGGCCTAAGACCTTGTGTGGAGTCGGGGCCGGAACCTAAGGATTCCTCTCCAGTGCTGACATGGATCGTGGGGTACCTCTGGAGTCTCCCCAGGGGAGTCAGTCCTCGTCTCGATTGGGGGCATGCACGTGGGCTTTCCTCCCGAGCTGTAGCAGCAGTGTCACCCTTCCCGTCACGTGGATCAAGGGATCTGTGGCTTTCCCTCGAGGCTTTCCCACGAGGATTTCCCACAGGGCTCTGCCACGTGCCACCGCGGTGTGAGGCGATCCTCGGCGTGAAAGACGAGCCAGTCCAGGGAAAAGAGGTTGCCCTGGGATGGACTGAGACATCTCTGGGACTCTTCGAATTGTGGCACCAAGCTGGAGTTCCTCTGGCCTTTCCTGTGGAGAGCGCCTGCTCTTGAGATGCGACAGGATCGCCAGAAATTCTTTCCCGACGAAGCAGGGAAAGGATACCTGGTCTCGAGCTACGAGGCGGAAACGGGGCTCCTCTGCATCTGGACGGGTCCCTCGTGCATCCTCTCGAGTGCAGATGGGTATGTCGGGGAACTTCTTGAGTTTCAGCAAGGGTGTGAAGGACCCTTTCGAAGTATTCAGAGGTTAGGGGTGATTAGCCTCGAGACGCCTCAGCGGAAACGGGCCTCATCTAGCCTGGAGGGGAGAACCTCCTGGATTTTCTCGAGTTTCGGCAGGTGTTTTTGAGATACGACGGGGACCTCAGGGACCCGCTCTGGTGGCCTCAGGAAAGGCAATTCCACATGCGAGTTGCTAGGGGGCCTCTCGGGATTCCTCTCCCATCGATACCCGGGCCTAAGACCTTGTGTGCAGTCGGGGCCTGATCCTGAGGATTCCTCTCCAGTGCGGACATGGATCTTGGGGTGCTTCTGGAGTCTCCACAGGGGAGACAGGCCACGTCTCGAGTCGGGGCATGCACGTGGGCTTTCCTCCCGAGCTGTAGCAGCAGTGTCACGCTTCCCGTCACGTGGATCAAGGGATCTGTGGCTTTCCCTCGAGGCTTTCCCACGAGGATTTCCCACAGGGCTCTGCTACATGCCACCGCGGTGTGAGGCGATCCTCGGCGTGAAAGACGAGCCAGTCCAGGGAAAAGAGGTTGCCCTGGGATGGACTGAGACATCTCTGGGACTCTTCGAATTGTGGCACGAACCTCGAGTTCCTCTGGCCTTTCCTGTTGAGAGCGCCTGCTCTTGAGATGCGACGGGATCGCCAGAAATTCTTTCCCGACGAAGCAGGGAAAGGATACCTCATCTCGAGCTACGAGGCGGAAATGGGGCTCCTCTGGATGTGGGCGGGACCCTCGTGCATCCTCTCGAGTGGAGACGGGTATGTCGGGGAACTTCTTGAGTTTCAGCAAGGGTGTGAATACCCTTTCGAAGTATTCAGAGGTTAGGGGTGATTAGCCTCGAGACGCCTCAGCGGAAATGGGCCTCATCTCGCCTGGAGGGGAGAACCTCCTGGATTTTCTAGTTGCAGCAGTTTTCTCGAGTTACGACGGGGACCTCAGGGACCCGCTCTGGTGGCCTCAGGAAAGGCAATTCCACATGCGAGTTGCTAGGGGGCCTCTCGGGATTCCTCTCCCGTCAATACCCGGGCCTAAGACCTTGTGTGGAGTCGGGGCCTGATCCTGAGGATTCCTCTCCAGTGCGGACATGGATCTTGGGGTGCTTCTGGAGTCTCCACAGGGGAGACAGGCCTCGTCTCGAGTCGGGGCATGCACATGGGCTTTCCTCCCGAGCTGTAGCAGCAGTGTCACGCTTCCCGTCACGTGGATCAAGGGATCTGTGGCTTTCCCTCGAGGCTTTCCCACGAGGATTTCCCACAGGGCTCTGCTACATGCCACCGCGGTGTGAGGCGATCCTCGGCGTGAAAGACGAGCCAGTCCAGGGAAAAGAGGTTGCCCTGGGATGGACTGAGACATCTCTGGGACTCTTCGAATTGTGGCACGAACCTCGAGTTCCTCTGGCCTTTCCTGTTGAGAGCGCCTGCTCTTGAGGTGCGACGGGATCGCCAGAAATTCTTTCCCGACGAAGCAGGGAAAGGATACCTCATCTCGAGCTACGAGGCGGAAATGGGGCTCCTCTGGATGTGGGCGGGACCCTCGTGCATCCTCTCGAGTGGAGACGGGTATGTCGGGGAACTTCTTGAGTTTCAGCAAGGGTGTGAATACCCTTTCGAAGTATTCAGAGGTTAGGGGTGATTAGCCTCGAGACGCCTCAGCGGAAATGGGCCTCATCTCGCCTGGAGGGGAGAACCTCCTGGATTTTCTAGTTGCAGCAGTTTTCTCGAGTTACGACGGGGACCTCAGGGACCCGCTCTGGTGGCCTCAGGAAAGGCAATTCCACATGCGAGTTGCTAGGGGGCCTCTCGGGATTCCTCTCCCGTCAATACCCGGGCCTAAGACCTTGTGTGGAGTCGGGGCCTGATCCTGAGGATTCCTCTCCAGTGCGGACATGGATCTTGGGGTGCTTCTGGAGTCTCCACAGGGGAGACAGGCCTCGTCTCGAGTCGGGGCATGCACATGGGCTTTCCTCCCGAGCTGTAGCAGCAGTGTCACGCTTCCCGTCACGTGGATCAAGGGATCTGTGGCTTTCCCTCGAGGCTTTCCCACGAGGATTTCCCACAGGGCTCTGCTACCTGCCACCGCGGTGTGAGGCGATCCTCGGCGTGAAAGACGAGCCAGTCCAGGGAAAAGAGGTTGCCCTGGGATGGACTGAGACATCTCTGGGACTCTTCGAATTGTGGCACGAACCTCGAGTTCCTCTGGCCTTTCCTGTTGAGAGCGCCTGCTCTTGAGATGCGACGGGATCGCCGCAAATTCTTTCCCGACGAAGCAGGGAAAGGATACCTCATCGCGAGCTACGAGGCGGAAATGGGGCTCCTCTGGATGTGGGCGGGACCCTCGTGCATCCTCTCGAGTGGAGACGGGTATGTCGGGGAACTTCTTGAGTTTCAGCAAGGGTGTGAATACCCTTTCGAAGTTTTCAGAGGTTAGGGGTGATTAGCCTCGAGACGCCTCAGTGGAAATGGGCCTCATCTCGCCTGGAGGGGAGAACCTTCTGGATTTTCTCGAGTTGCGCTAGGTGTTCTTGAGTTACGACGGGGACGTCAGGGACACGCACTGGTGGCCTCAAGAAATACCAGTCCCCAAGTGAGTTGCTAGGGGGCATCTCGGCATTCCTATCCCATCGAAGCTGGGGCCTATGACCTTGTGTGGAGTCGGGGCCGGAACCTGAGGATTCCTCTTCATTGTTGACATGGATCTTGGGGTGCTTCTGAGTCTCCCCAGGGGAGTCAGGCCTCGTCTCGAGTGGGGGCATGCACGTGCGCTTTCCTCCCGAGCTGCAGCAGTATTGTCACGCTTCCTGTCACGTGGATCGAGGGATCTGTGGCTTTCCCTCGAGGCTTTCCCTCGAGGCTTTCCCACAGGGCTGTGCCACGTGCAACCTTGGTGTGAGCCGATCCTCGGCATGAAAGATGAGCCGGTGAAGGGAAAAGAGGTTCCTCTGGAATGGACTGAGACATCTGCGGGACTCTTGGTATGGTCCCACGACCCTGGAGTTCCTCTTGCCGTTCCTGTTGAGAGGGCCACCTCCTGAGATGCGACGGGAACGCCGGGAATTCTTTCCCGACGAAGCAGGGACAGGATCCCTCATATCGAGCTACGAGACGGCAACGGGGCTCCTCTGGATGTGGGCGTGACCACGTGTTTCCTCTCGAGTGGAGACTGGTATGTCGGGGAACTTCTTGATTTGCACCAAGGGTGTGAAGGACCCTGTCGAAGTTTCAGAGGTGAGGTGTGATCAGCCTCGAGACACCTCAGCGGAAATGGGCCTCATCTCTACTGGAGGGGAGAACCTCCTGGATTTTCTCGAGTTGCGGCAGGTGTTCTCGAGTTACGGCGGGGACCTCAGGGACCCGCTGTGGTGGCCTCAGGAAAGGCGAGTCCCCATGCGAGTTGCTAGGGGGCCTCTCGGAATTCCTCTCCCGTCGATGCCGGGGCCTAAGACCTTGTGTGGAGTCGGGGCCGGAACCTAAGGATTCCTCTCCAGTGCTGACATGGATCGTGGGGTACCTCTGGAGTCTCCCCAGGGGAGTCAGTCCTCGTCTCGATTGGGGGCATGCACGTGGGCTTTCCTCCCGAGCTGTAGCAGCAGTGTCACCCTTCCCGTCACGTGGATCAAGGGATCTGTGGCTTTCCCTCGAGGCTTTCCCACGAGGATTTCCCACAGGGCTCTGCCACGTGCCACCGCGGTGTGAGGCGATCCTCGGCGTGAAAGACGAGCCAGTCCAGGGAAAAGAGGTTGCCCTGGGATGGACTGAGACATCTCTGGGACTCTTCGAATTGTGGCACCAAGCTGGAGTTCCTCTGGCCTTTCCTGTGGAGAGCGCCTGCTCTTGAGATGCGACAGGATCGCCAGAAATTCTTTCCCGACGAAGCAGGGAAAGGATACCTGGTCTCGAGCTACGAGGCGGAAACGGGGCTCCTCTGCATCTGGACGGGTCCCTCGTGCATCCTCTCGAGTGCAGATGGGTATGTCGGGGAACTTCTTGAGTTTCAGCAAGGGTGTGAAGGACCCTTTCGAAGTATTCAGAGGTTAGGGGTGATTAGCCTCGAGACGCCTCAGCGGAAACGGGCCTCATCTAGCCTGGAGGGGAGAACCTCCTGGATTTTCTCGAGTTTCGGCAGGTGTTTTTGAGATACGACGGGGACCTCAGGGACCCGCTCTGGTGGCCTCAGGAAAGGCAATTCCACATGCGAGTTGCTAGGGGGCCTCTCGGGATTCCTCTCCCATCGATACCCGGGCCTAAGACCTTGTGTGCAGTCGGGGCCTGATCCTGAGGATTCCTCTCCAGTGCGGACATGGATCTTGGGGTGCTTCTGGAGTCTCCACAGGGGAGACAGGCCACGTCTCGAGTCGGGGCATGCACGTGGGCTTTCCTCCCGAGCTGTAGCAGCAGTGTCACGCTTCCCGTCACGTGGATCAAGGGATCTGTGGCTTTCCCTCGAGGCTTTCCCACGAGGATTTCCCACAGGGCTCTGCTACATGCCACCGCGGTGTGAGGCGATCCTCGGCGTGAAAGACGAGCCAGTCCAGGGAAAAGAGGTTGCCCTGGGATGGACTGAGACATCTCTGGGACTCTTCGAATTGTGGCACGAACCTCGAGTTCCTCTGGCCTTTCCTGTTGAGAGCGCCTGCTCTTGAGGTGCGACGGGATCGCCAGAAATTCTTTCCCGACGAAGCAGGGAAAGGATACCTCATCTCGAGCTACGAGGCGGAAATGGGGCTCCTCTGGATGTGGGCGGGACCCTCGTGCATCCTCTCGAGTGGAGACGGGTATGTCGGGGAACTTCTTGAGTTTCAGCAAGGGTGTGAATACCCTTTCGAAGTATTCAGAGGTTAGGGGTGATTAGCCTCGAGACGCCTCAGCGGAAATGGGCCTCATCTCGCCTGGAGGGGAGAACCTCCAGGATTTTCTAGTTGCAGCAGTTTTCTCGAGTTACGACGGGGACCTCAGGGACCCGCTCTGGTGGCCTCAGGAAAGGCAATTCCACATGCGAGTTGCTAGGGGGCCTCTCGGGATTCCTCTCCCGTCGATGCCTGGGCCTAAGACCTTGTGTGGAGTCGGGGCCTGATCCTGAGGATTCCTCTCCAGTGCGGACATGGATCTTGGGGTGCTTCTGGAGTCTCCACAGGGGGACAGGCCTCGTCTCGAGTCGGGGCATGCACGTGGGCTTTCCTCCCGAGCTGTAGCAGCAGTGTCACGCTTCCCGTCACGTGGATCAAGGGATCTGTGGCTTTCCCTCGAGGCTTTCCCACGAGGATTTCCCACAGGGCTCTGCTACGTGCCACCGCTGTGTGAGGCGATCCTCGGCGTGAAAGACGAGCCAGTCCAGGGAAAAGAGGTTGCCCTGGGATGGACTGAGACATCTCTGGGACTCTTCGAATTGTGGCACGAACCTGGAGTTCCTCTGGCCTTTCCTGTTGAGAGCGCCTGCTCTTGAGATGCGACGGGATCGCCGGAAATTCTTTCCCGACGAAGCAGGGAAAGGATACCTCATCTCGAGCTACGAGGCGGAAATGGGGCTCCTCTGGATGTGGGCGGGACCCTCGTGCATCCTCTCGAGTGGAGACGGGTAGGTCGCGGAACTTCTTGAGTTTCAGCAAGGGTGTGAATACCCTTTCGAAGTATTCAGAGGTTAGGGGTGATTAGCCTCGAGACGCCTCAGCGGAAATGGGCCCCATCTCGCCTGGAGGGGAGAACCTCCTGGATTTTCTAGTTGCAGCAGGTTTCTCGAGTTACGACGGGGACCTCAGGGACCCGCTCTGGTGGCCTCAGGAAAGGCAATTCCACATGCGAGTTGCTAGGGGGCCTCTCGGGATTCCTCTCCCGTCGATACCCGGGCCTAAGACCTTGTGTGGAGTCGGGGCCTGATCGTGAGGATTCCTCTCCAGTGCGGACATGGATCTTGGGGTTCTTCTGGAGTCTCCACAGGGGGACAGGCCTCGTCTTGAGTCGGGGCATGCACGTGGGCTTTCCTCCCGAGCTGTAGCAGCAGTGTCACGCTTCCCGTCCCGTGGATCAAGGGATCTGTGGCTTTCCCTCGAGGCTTTCCCACGAGGATTTCCCACAGGGCTCTGCTACGTGCCACCGCTGTGTGAGGCGATCCTCGGCGTGAAAGACGAGCCAGTCCAGGGAAAAGAGGTTGCCCTGGGATGGACTGAGATATCTCTGGGACTCTTCGAATTGTGGCACGAACCTGGAGTTCCTCTGGCCTTTCCTGTTGAGAGCGCCTGCTCTTGAGATGCGACGGGATCGCCGGAAATTCTTTCCCGACGAAGCAGGGAAAGGATACCTCATCTCGAGCTACGAGGCGGAAATGGGGCTCCTCTGGATGTGGGCGGGACCCTCGTGCATCCTCTCGAGTGGAGACGGGTATGTCGGGGAACTTCTTGAGTTTCAGCAAGGGTGTGAATACCCTTTCGAAGTATTCAGAGGTTAGGGGTGATTAGCCTCGAGACGCCTCAGCGGAAATGGGCCTCATCTCGCCTGGAGGGGAGAACCTCCTGGATTTTCTAGTTGCAGCAGGTTTCTCGAGTTACGACGGGGACCTCAGGGACCCGCTCTGGTGGCCTCAGGAAAGGCCAGTCCCCATGCGGGTTGCAAGGGGCCATCTCGGGATTCCTCTCCCGTCGATGTCGGGGCCTAAGACTTTGTGTGGCGTCGGGGCCGGAACCTGAGGATTCCTCTCCATTGCTGACATGGATATTGGGGTGCTTCTGAGTCTCCCCAGGGGAGTCAGGCCTCGTCTCGAGTGGGGGCATCCACGTGCGCTTTCCCCCCGAGCTGCAGGAGTAGTGTCACGCGTCCTGTCACGTGGATCAAGGGATCTGTGGCTTTCCCTCGAGGTTCTCCAACGAGGCTTTCCCACCGGGCTGTGCAACGTGCCACCGTGGTGTGAGTCGTTCCTCCGCGTGAAAGTCGAGGCAGTGCAGGGAAAACAGGTTCCTCTGGAATGGACTGAGAGATCTTTGGGACTCATGGAATAGTGGAACGACCCTGGAGTTCCTCTCGCCTTTCCTGTTGAGAGCGCATCCTCTTGAGATGCGACAGGAACGAAGGGAATCCTTTCCCGACGAAGCGAAGACAGGATCGCTCATCTCGAGCTACTGGTGGAAACGAGGCTCCTCTGGATCTGGGAGGGACCCTCGTACTTCCTCTCGAGTGGAGACGGGTATGTCGGGGAACTTCTTGAGTTGCGGCAAGGGTGTGAAGGACCCTTTCGAAGTTCCAGAGATTAGGTGTGATTAGCCTCGAGATGCCTCAGCGGAAATGTGCCTCATCTAGCCTGGAGGGGAGAACCTCCTGGATTTTCTCGAGTTTCGGCAGGTGTTTTTGAGATACGACGGGGACCTCAGGGACCCGCTCTGGTGGCCTCAGGAAAGGCAATTCCACATGCGAGTTGCTAGGGGGCCTCTCGGGATTCCTCTCCCGTCGATACGCGGGCCTAAGACCTTGTGTGCAGTCGGGGCCTGATCCTGAGGATTCCTCTCCAGTGCGGACATGGATCTTGGGGTGCTTCTGGAGTCTCCACAGGGGAGACAGGCCTCGTCTCGAGTCGGGGCATGCACGTGGGCTTTCCTCCCGAGCTGTAGCAGCAGTGTCACGCTTCCCGTCACGTGGATCAAGGGATCTGTGGCTTTCCCTCGAGGCTTTCCCACGAGGATTTCCCACAGGGCTCTGCTACGTGCCACCGCTGTGTGAGGCGATCCTCGGCGTGAAAGACGAGCCAGTCCAGGGAAAAGAGGTTGCCCTGGGATGGACTGAGATATCTCTGGGACTCTTCGAATTGTGGCACGAACCTGGAGTTCCTCTGGCCTTTCCTGTTGAGAGCGCCTGCTCTTGAGATGCGACGGGATCGCCGGAAATTCTTTCCCGACGAAGCAGGGAAAGGATACCTCATCTCGAGCTACGAGGCGGAAATGGGGCTCCTCTGGATGTGGGCGGGACCCTCGTGCATCCTCTCCAGTGGAGACTGGTATGTCGGGGACCTTCTTGAGTTTCAGCAAGGGTGTGAATACCCTTTCGAAGTATTCAGAGGTTAGGGGTGATTAGCCTCGAGACGCCTCAGCGGAAATGGGCCTCATCTCGCCTGGAGGGGAGAACCTCCTGGATTTTCTAGTTGCAGCAGTTTTCTCGAGTTACGACGGGGACCTCAGGGACCCGCTCTGGTGGCCTCAGGAAAGGCAATTCCACATGCGAGTTGCTAGGGGGCCTCTCGGGATTCCTCTCCCGTCAATACCCGGGCCTAAGACCTTGTGTGGAGTCGGGGCCTGATCCTGAGGATTCCTCTCCAGTGCGGACATGGATCTTGGGGTGCTTCTGGAGTCTCCACAGGGGAGACAGGCCTCGTCTCGAGTCGGGGCATGCACATGGGCTTTCCTCCCGAGCTGTAGCAGCAGTGTCACGCTTCCCGTCACGTGGATCAAGGGATCTGTGGCTTTCCCTCGAGGCTTTCCCACGAGGATTTCCCACAGGGCTCTGCTACCTGCCACCGCGGTGTGAGGCGATCCTCGGCGTGAAAGACGAGCCAGTCCAGGGAAAAGAGGTTGCCCTGGGATGGACTGAGACATCTCTGGGACTCTTCGAATTGTGGCACGAACCTCGAGTTCCTCTGGCCTTTCCTGTTGAGAGCGCCTGCTCTTGAGATGCGACGGGATCGCCGCAAATTCTTTCCCGACGAAGCAGGGAAAGGATACCTCATCGCGAGCTACGAGGCGGAAATGGGGCTCCTCTGGATGTGGGCGGGACCCTCGTGCATCCTCTCGAGTGGAGACGGGTATGTCGGGGAACTTCTTGAGTTTCAGCAAGGGTGTGAATACCCTTTCGAAGTTTTCAGAGGTTAGGGGTGATTAGCCTCGAGACGCCTCAGTGGAAATGGGCCTCATCTCGCCTGGAGGGGAGAACCTTCTGGATTTTCTCGAGTTGCGCTAGGTGTTCTTGAGTTACGACGGGGACGTCAGGGACACGCACTGGTGGCCTCAAGAAATACCAGTCCCCAAGTGAGTTGCTAGGGGGCATCTCGGCATTCCTATCCCATCGAAGCTGGGGCCTATGACCTTGTGTGGAGTCGGGGCCGGAACCTGAGGATTCCTCTTCATTGTTGACATGGATCTTGGGGTGCTTCTGAGTCTCCCCAGGGGAGTCAGGCCTCGTCTCGAGTGGGGGCATGCACGTGCGCTTTCCTCCCGAGCTGCAGCAGTATTGTCACGCTTCCTGTCACGTGGATCGAGGGATCTGTGGCTTTCCCTCGAGGCTTTCCCTCGAGGCTTTCCCACAGGGCTGTGCCACGTGCAACCTTGGTGTGAGCCGATCCTCGGCATGAAAGATGAGCCGGTGAAGGGAAAAGAGGTTCCTCTGGAATGGACTGAGACATCTGCGGGACTCTTGGTATGGTCCCACGACCCTGGAGTTCCTCTTGCCGTTCCTGTTGAGAGGGCCACCTCCTGAGATGCGACGGGAACGCCGGGAATTCTTTCCCGACGAAGCAGGGACAGGATCCCTCATATCGAGCTACGAGACGGCAACGGGGCTCCTCTGGATGTGGGCGTGACCACGTGTTTCCTCTCGAGTGGAGACTGGTATGTCGGGGAACTTCTTGATTTGCACCAAGGGTGTGAAGGACCCTGTCGAAGTTTCAGAGGTGAGGTGTGATCAGCCTCGAGACACCTCAGCGGAAATGGGCCTCATCTCTACTGGAGGGGAGAACCTCCTGGATTTTCTCGAGTTGCGGCAGGTGTTCTCGAGTTACGGCGGGGACCTCAGGGACCCGCTGTGGTGGCCTCAGGAAAGGCGAGTCCCCATGCGAGTTGCTAGGGGGCCTCTCGGAATTCCTCTCCCGTCGATGCCGGGGCCTAAGACCTTGTGTGGAGTCGGGGCCGGAACCTAAGGATTCCTCTCCAGTGCTGACATGGATCGTGGGGTACCTCTGGAGTCTCCCCAGGGGAGTCAGTCCTCGTCTCGATTGGGGGCATGCACGTGGGCTTTCCTCCCGAGCTGTAGCAGCAGTGTCACCCTTCCCGTCACGTGGATCAAGGGATCTGTGGCTTTCCCTCGAGGCTTTCCCACGAGGATTTCCCACAGGGCTCTGCCACGTGCCACCGCGGTGTGAGGCGATCCTCGGCGTGAAAGACGAGCCAGTCCAGGGAAAAGAGGTTGCCCTGGGATGGACTGAGACATCTCTGGGACTCTTCGAATTGTGGCACCAAGCTGGAGTTCCTCTGGCCTTTCCTGTGGAGAGCGCCTGCTCTTGAGATGCGACAGGATCGCCAGAAATTCTTTCCCGACGAAGCAGGGAAAGGATACCTGGTCTCGAGCTACGAGGCGGAAACGGGGCTCCTCTGCATCTGGACGGGTCCCTCGTGCATCCTCTCGAGTGCAGATGGGTATGTCGGGGAACTTCTTGAGTTTCAGCAAGGGTGTGAAGGACCCTTTCGAAGTATTCAGAGGTTAGGGGTGATTAGCCTCGAGACGCCTCAGCGGAAACGGGCCTCATCTAGCCTGGAGGGGAGAACCTCCTGGATTTTCTCGAGTTTCGGCAGGTGTTTTTGAGATACGACGGGGACCTCAGGGACCCGCTCTGGTGGCCTCAGGAAAGGCAATTCCACATGCGAGTTGCTAGGGGGCCTCTCGGGATTCCTCTCCCATCGATACCCGGGCCTAAGACCTTGTGTGCAGTCGGGGCCTGATCCTGAGGATTCCTCTCCAGTGCGGACATGGATCTTGGGGTGCTTCTGGAGTCTCCACAGGGGAGACAGGCCACGTCTCGAGTCGGGGCATGCACGTGGGCTTTCCTCCCGAGCTGTAGCAGCAGTGTCACGCTTCCCGTCACGTGGATCAAGGGATCTGTGGCTTTCCCTCGAGGCTTTCCCACGAGGATTTCCCACAGGGCTCTGCTACATGCCACCGCGGTGTGAGGCGATCCTCGGCGTGAAAGACGAGCCAGTCCAGGGAAAAGAGGTTGCCCTGGGATGGACTGAGACATCTCTGGGACTCTTCGAATTGTGGCACGAACCTCGAGTTCCTCTGGCCTTTCCTGTTGAGAGCGCCTGCTCTTGAGATGCGACGGGATCGCCAGAAATTCTTTCCCGACGAAGCAGGGAAAGGATACCTCATCTCGAGCTACGAGGCGGAAATGGGGCTCCTCTGGATGTGGGCGGGACCCTCGTGCATCCTCTCGAGTGGAGACGGGTATGTCGGGGAACTTCTTGAGTTTCAGCAAGGGTGTGAATACCCTTTCGAAGTATTCAGAGGTTAGGGGTGATTAGCCTCGAGACGCCTCAGCGGAAATGGGCCTCATCTCGCCTGGAGGGGAGAACCTCCTGGATTTTCTAGTTGCAGCAGTTTTCTCGAGTTACGACGGGGACCTCAGGGACCCGCTCTGGTGGCCTCAGGAAAGGCAATTCCACATGCGAGTTGCTAGGGGGCCTCTCGGGATTCCTCTCCCGTCGATACCCGGGCCTAAGACCTTGTGTGCAGTCGGGGCCTGATCCTGAGGATTCCTCTCCAGTGCGGACATGGATCTTGGGGTGCTTCTGGAGTCTCCACAGGGGAGACAGGTCTCGTCTCGCGTCGGGGCATGCACGTGGGCTTTCCTCCCGAGCTGTAGGAGCAGTGTCACGCTTCCCGTCACGTGGATCAAGGGATCTGTGGCTTTCCCTCGAGGCTTTCCCACGAGGATTTCCCACAGGGCTCTGCTACGTGCCACCGCGGTGTGAGGCGATCCTCGGCGTGAAAGACGAGCCAGTCCAGGGAAAAGAGGTTGCCCTGGGATGGACTGAGACATCTCTGGGACTCTTCGAATTGTGGCACGAACCTCGAGTTCCTCTGGCCTTTCCTGTTGAGAGCGCCTGCTCTTGAGATGCGACGGGATCGCCGGAAATTCTTTCCCGACGAAGCAGGGAAAGGATACCTCATCTCGAGCTACGAGGCGGAAATGGGGCTCCTCTGGATGTGGGCGGGACCCTCGTGCATCCTCTCGAGTGGAGACGGGTATGTCGGGGAACTTCTTGAGTTTCAGCAAGGGTGTGAATACCCTTTCGAAGTATTCAGAGGTTAGGGGTGATTAGCCTCGAGATGCCTCAGCGGAAATGGGCCTCATCTCGCCTGGAGGGGAGAACCTCCTGGATTTTCTAGTTGCAGCAGGTTTCTCGAGTTACGACGGGGACCTCAGGGACCCGCTCTGGTGGCCTCAGGAAAGGCCAGTCCCCATGCGGGTTGCAAGGGTCCATCTCGGGATTCCTCTCCCGTCGATGTCGGGGCCTAAGACTTTGTGTGGCGTCGGGGCCGGAACCTGAGTATTCCTCTCCAGTGCTGACATGGATTTTGGGGTGCTTCTGAGTCTCCCCAGGGGAGTCAGGCCTAGTCTCGATTGGGGGCATCCACGTGCGCTTTCCCCCCGAGCTGCAGGAGTAGTGTCACGCTTCCTGTCACGTGGATCAAGGGATCTGTTGCTTTCCCTCGAGGTTTTCCAACGAGGCTTTCCCACCGGGCTGTGCAACGTGCCACCGTGGTGTGAGTCGATCCTCCGCGTGAAACTCGAGGCAGTGCAGGGAAAACAGGTTCCTCTGGAATGGACTGAGAGATCTTTGGGACTCATGGAATAGTGGAACGACCCTGGAGTTCCTCTCGCCTTTCCTGTTGAGAACGCCTCCTCTTGAAATGCGACAGGAACGAAGGGAATCCTTTCCCGACGAAGCAGAGACAGGATCGCTCATCTCGAGCTACTGGTGGAAACGAGGCTCCTCTGGATCTGGGAGGGACCCTCGTACTTCCTCCCGAGTGGAGACGGGTACGTCGGGGAACTTCTTGAGTTGTGGCAAGGGTGTGAAGGACCCTTTCGAAGTTCCAGAGATTAGGTGTGATTAGCCTCGAGATGCCTCAGCGGAAATGTGCCTCATCTCGCCTGGAGGGGAGAACCTCCTGGATTTTCTCGAGTTTCGGCAGGTGTTTTTGAGATACGACGGGGACCTCAGGGACCCGCTCTGGTGGCCTCAGGAAAGGCAATTCCACATGCGAGTTGCTAGGGGGCCTCTCGGGATTCCTCTCCCGTCGATACCCGGGCCTAAGACCTTGTGTGGAGTCGGGGCCTGATCCTGAGGATTCCTCTCCAGTGCGGACATGGATCTTGGGGTGCTTCTGGAGTCTCCACAGGGGAGACAGGCCTCGTCTCGAGTCGGGGCATGCACGTGGGCTTTCCTCCCGAGCTGTAGCAGCAGTGTCACGCTTCCCGTCACGTGGATCAAGGGATCTGTGGCTTTCCCTCGAGGCTTTCCCACGAGGATTTCCCACAGGGCTCTGCTACGTGCCACCGCGGTGTGAGGCGATCCTCGGCGTGAAAGACGAGCCAGTCCAGGGAAAAGAGGTTGCCCTGGGATGGACTGAGACATCTCTGGGACTCTTCGAATTGTGGCACGAACCTGGAGTTCCTCTGGCCTTTCCTGTTGAGAGCGCCTGCTCTTGAGATGCGACGGGATCGCCGGAAATTCTTTCCCGAAGAAGCAGGGAAAGGATACCTCATCTCGAGCTACGAGGCGAAAACGGGGCTCCTCTGGATGTGGGCGGGACCCTCGTGCATCCTCTCGAGTGGAGACGGGTATGTCGGGGAACTTCTTGAGTTTCAGCAAGGGTGTGAATACCCTTTCGAAGTATTCAGAGGTTAGGGGTGATTAGCCTCGAGACGCCTCAGCGGAAATGGGCCTCATCTCGCCTGGAGGGGAGAACCTCCTGGATTTTCTAGTTGCAGCAGTTTTCTCGAGTTACGACGGGGACCTCAGGGACCCACTGTGGTGGCCTCAGGAAAGGCAATTCCACATGCGAGTTGCTAGGGGGCCTCTCGGGATTCCTCTCCCGTCGATACCCGGGCCTAAGACCTTGTGTGCAGTCGGGGCCTGATCCTGAGGATTCCTCTCCAGTGCGGACATGGATCTTGGGGTGCTTCTGGAGTCTCCACAGGGGAGATAGGCCTCGTCTCGAGTCGGGGCATGCACGTGGGCTTTCCTCCCGAGCTGTAGGAGCAGTGTCACGCTTCCCGTCACGTGGATCAAGGGATCTGTGGCTTTCCCTCGAGGCTTTCCCACGAGGATTTCCCACAGGGCTCTGCTACGTGCCAGCGCTGTGTGAGGCGATCCTCGGCGTGAAAGACGAGCCAGTCCAGGGAAAAGAGGTTGCCCTGGGATGGACTGAGACATCTCTGGGACTCTTCGAATTGTGGCACGAACCTCGAGTTCCTCTGGCCTTTCCTGTTGAGAGCGCCTGCTCTTGAGATGCGACGGGATCGCCGCAAATTCTTTCCCGACGAAGCAGGGAAAGGATACCTCATCTCGAGCTACGAGGCGGAAATGGGGCTCCTCTGGATGTGGGGGGGACCCTCGTGCATCCTCTCGAGTGGAGACGGGTATGTCGCTGAACTTCTTGAGTTTCAGCAAGGGTGTGAATACCCTTTCGAAGTTTTCAGAGGTTAGGGGTGATTAGCCTCGAAACGCCTCAGCGGAAATGGGCCTCATCTCGCCTGGAGGGGAGAACCTTCTGGATTTTCTCGAGTTGCGCTAGGTGTTCTTGAGTTACGACGGGGACGTCAGGGACACGCACTGGTGGCCTCAAGAAATACCAGTCCCCAAGTGAGTTGCTAGGGGGCATCTCGGCATTCCTATCCCATCGAAGCTGGGGCCTATGACCTTGTGTGGAGTCGGGGCCGGAACCTGAGCATTCCTCTTCAGTGTTGACATGGATCTTGGGGTGCTTCTGAGTCTCCCCAGGGGAGTCAGGCCTCGTCTCGAGTGGGGGCATGCACGTGCGCTTTCCTCCCGAGCTGCAGCAATATTGTCACGCTTCCTGTCACGTGGATCGAGGGATCTGTGGCTTTCCCTCGAGGCTTTCCCTCGAGGCTTTCCCACAGGGCTGTGCCACGTGCAACCTTGGTGTGAGCCGATCCTCGGCATGAAAGACGAGCCGGTGAAGGGAAAAGAGGTTCCTCTGGAATGGACTGAGACATCTGCGGGACTCTTGGTATGGTGGCACGACCCTGGAGTTCCTCTCGCCGTTCCTGTTGAGAGGGCCACCTCCTGAGATGCGACGGGAACGCCGGGAATTCTTTCCCGACGAAGCAGGGACAGGATCCCTCATATCGAGCTACGAGACGGCAACGGGGCTCCTCTGGATGTGGGCGTGACCACGTGTTTCCTCTCGAGTGGAGACTGGTATGTCGGGGAACTTCTTGATTTGCACCAAGGGTGTGAAGGACCCTGTCGAAGTTTCAGAGGTGAGGTGTGATAAGCCTCGAGACACCTCAGCGGAAATGGGCCTCATCTCTACTGGAGGGGAGAACCTCCTGGATTTTCTCGAGTTGCGGCAGGTGTTCTCGAGTTACGGCGGGGACCTCAGGGACCCGCTGTGGTGGCCTCAGGAAAGGCGAGTCCCCATGCGAGTTGCTAGGGGGCCTCTCGGAATTCCTCTCCCGTCGATGCCGGGGCCTAAGACCTTGTGTGGAGTCGGGGCCGGAACCTAAGGATTCCTCTCCAGTGCTGACATGGATCGTGGGGTACCTCTGGAGTCTCCCCAGGGGAGTCAGTCCTCGTCTCGATTGGGGGCATGCACGTGGGCTTTCCTCCCGAGCTGTAGCAGCAGTGTAACGCTTCCCGTCACGTGGATCAAGGGATCTGTGGCTTTCCCTCGAGGCTTTCCCACGAGGATTTCCCACAGGGCTCTGCTACGTGCCACCGCGGTGTGGGGCGATCCTCGGCGTGAAAGACGAGCCAGTCCAGGGAAAAGAGGTTGCCCTGGGATGGACTGAGACATCTCTGGGACTCTTCGAATTGTGGCACGAACCTCGAGTTCCTCTGGCCTTTCCTGTTGAGAGCGCCTGCTCTTGAGATGCGACGGGATCGCCGGAAATTCTTTCCCGACGAAGCAGGGAAAGGATACCTCATCTCGAGCTACGAGGCGGAAATGGGGCTCCTCTGGATGTGGGCGGGACCCTCGTGCATCCTCTCGAGTGGAGACGGGTATGTCGGGGAACTTCTTGAGTTTCTGCAAGGGTGTGAATACCCTTTCGAAGTATTCAGAGGTTAGGGGTGATTAGCCTCGAGACGCCTCAGCGGAAATGGGCCTCATCTCGCCTGGAGGGGAGAACCTCCTGGATTTTCTAGTTGCAGCAGGTTTCTCGAGTTACGACGGGGACCTCAGGGACCCGCTCTGGTGGCCTCAGGAAAGGCCAGTCCCCATGCGGGTTGCAAGGGGCCATCTCGGGATTCCTCTCCCGTCGATGTCGGGGCCTAAGACTTTGTGTGGCGTCGGAGCCAGAACCTGAGGTTTCCTCTCCAGTGCTGACATGGATTTTGGGGTGCTTCTGAGTCTCCCCAGGGGAGTCAGGCCTCGTCTCGAGTGGGGGCATCCACGTGCACTTTCCCCCCAAGCAGCAGGAGTAGTGTCACGCTTCCTGTCACGTGGATCAAGGGATCTGTGGCTTTCCCTCGAGGTTCTCCAACGAGGCTTTCCCACCGGGCTGTGCAACGTGCCACCGTGGTGTGAGTCGTTACTCCGCGTGGAAGTCGAGGCAGTGCAGGGAAAACAGGTTCCTCTGGAATGGACTGAGAGATCTTTGGGACTCATGGAATAGTGGAACGACCCTGGAGTTCCTCTCGCCTTTCCTGTTGAGAACGCATCCTCTTGAGATGCGACAGGAACGAAGGGAATCCTTTCCCGACGAAGCGAAGACAGGATCGCTCATCTCGAGCTACTGGTGGAAACGAGGCTCCTCTGGATCTGGGAGGGACCCTCGTACTTCCTCTCGAGTGGAGACGGGTATGTCGGGGAACTTCTTGAGTTGCGGAAAGGGTGTGAAGGACCCTTTCGAAGTTCCAGAGATTAGGTGTGATTAGCCTCGAGATGCCTCAGCGGAAATGTGCCTCATCTCGCCTGGAGGGGAGAACCTCCTGGATTTTCTCGAGTTTCGGCAGGTGTTTTTGAGATACGACGGGGACCTCAGGGACCCGCTCTGGTGGCCTCAGGAAAGGCAATTCCACATGCGAGTTGCTAGGGGGCCTCTCGGGATTCCTCTCCCGTCGATACCCGGGCCTAAGACCTTGTGTGGAGTCGGGGCCTGATCCTGAGGATTCCTCTCCAGTGCGGACATGGATCTTGGGGTGCTTCTGGAGTCTCCACAGGGGAGACAGGCCTCGTCTCGAGTCGGGGCATGCACGTGGGCTTTCCTCCCGAGCTGTAGCAGCAGTGTCACGCTTCCCGTCACGTGGATCAAGGGATCTGTGGCTTTCCCTCGAGGCTTTCCCACGAGGATTTCCCACAGGGCTCTGCTACGTGCCACCGAGGTGTGAGGCGATCCTCGGCGTGAAAGACGAGCCAGTCCAGGGAAAAGAGGTTGCCCTGGGATGGACTGAGACATCTCTGGGACTCTTCGAATTGTGGCACGAACCTCGAGTTCCTCTGGCCTTTCCTGTTGAGAGCGCCTGCTCTTGAGATGCGACGGGATCGCCGGAAATTCTTTCCCGACGAAGCAGGGAAAGGATACCTCATCTCGAGCTACGAGGCGGAAATGGGGCTCCTCTGGATGTGGGCGGGACCCTCGTGCATCCTCTCGAGTGGAGACGGGTATGTCGGGGAACTTCTTGAGTTTCAGCAAGGGTGTGAATACCCTTTAGAAGTATTCAGAGGTTAGGGGTGATTAGCCTCGAGACGCCTCAGCGGAAATGGGCCTCATCTCGCCTGGAGGGGAGAACCTCCTGGATTTTCTAGTTGCAGCAGTTTTCTCGAGTTACGACGGGGACCTCAGGGACCCGCTCTGGTGGCCTCAGGAAAGGCAATTCCACATGCGAGTTGCTAGGGGGCCTCTCGGGATTCCTCTCCCGTCGATACCCGGGCCTAAGACCTTGTGTGGAGTCGGGGCCTTATCCTGAGGATTCCTCTCCAGTGCGGACATGGATCTTGGGGTGCTTCTGGAGTCTCCACAGGGGAGACAGGCCTCGTCTCGAGTCGGGGCATGCACGTGGGCTTTCCTCCCGAGCTGTAGCAGCAGTGTCACGCTTCCCGTCACGTGGATCAAGGGATCTGTGGCTTTCCCTCGAGGCTTTCCCACGAGGATTTCCCACAGGGCTCTGCTACGTGCCACCGCGGTGTGGGGCGATCCTCGGCGTGAAAGACGAGCCAGTCCAGGGAAAAGAGGTTGCCCTGGGATGGACTGAGACATCTCTGGGACTCTTCGAATTGTGGCACGAACCTCGAGTTCCTCTGGCCTTTCCTGTTGAGAGCGCCTGCTCTTGAGATGCGACGGGATCGCCGGAAATACTTTCCCGACGAAGCAGGGAAAGGATACCTCATCTCGAGCTACGAGGCGGAAATGGGGCTCCTCTGGATGTGGGCGGGACCCTCGTGCATCCTCTCGAGTGGAGACGGGTATGTCGGGGAACTTCTTGAGTTTCTGCAAGGGTGTGAATACCCTTTCGAAGTATTCAGAGGTTAGGGGTGATTAGCCTCGAGACGCCTCAGCGGAAATGGGCCTCATCTCGCCTGGAGGGGAGAACCTCCTGGATTTTCTAGTTGCAGCAGGTTTCTCGAGTTACGACGGGGACCTCAGGGACCCGCTCTGGTGGCCTCAGGAAAGGCCAGTCCCCATGCGGGTTGCAAGGGGCCATCTCGGGATTCCTCTCCCGTCGATGTCGGGGCCTAAGACTTTGTGTGGTGTCGGAGCCGGAACCTGAGGATTCCTCTCCAGTGCTGACATGGATTTTGGGGTGCTTCTTAGTCTCCCCAGGGGAGTCAGGCCTCGTCTCGAGTGGGGGCATCCACGTGCACTTTCCCCCCAAGCAGCAGGAGTAGTGTCACGCTTCCTGTCACGTGGATCAAGGGATCTGTGGCTTTCCCTCGAGGTTCTCCAACGAGGCTTTCCCACCGGGCTGTGCAACGTGCCACCGTGGTGTGAGTCGTTACTCCGCGTGGAAGTCGAGGCAGTGCAGGGAAAACAGGTTCCTCTGGAATGGACTGAGAGATCTTTGGGACTCATGGAATAGTGGAACGACCCTGGAGTTCCTCTCGCCTTTCCTGTTGAGAACGCATCCTCTTGAGATGCGACAGGAACGAAGGGAATCCTTTCCCGACGAAGCGAAGACAGGATCGCTCATCTCGAGCTACTGGTGGAAACGAGGCTCCTCTGGATCTGGGAGGGACCCTCGTACTTCCTCTCGAGTGGAGACGGGTATGTCGGGGAACTTCTTGAGTTGCGGAAAGGGTGTGAAGGACCCTTTCGAAGTTCCAGAGATTAGGTGTGATTAGCCTCGAGATGCCTCAGCGGAAATGTGCCTCATCTCGCCTGGAGGGGAGAACCTCCTGGATTTTCTCGAGTTTCGGCAGGTGTTTTTGAGATACGACGGGGACCTCAGGGACCCGCTCTGGTGGCCTCAGGAAAGGCAATTCCACATGCGAGTTGCTAGGGGGCCTCTCGGGATTCCTCTCCCGTCCATACCCGGGCCTAAGACCTTGTGTGCAGTCGGGGCCTGATCGTGAGGATTCCTCTCCAGTGCGGACATGGATCATGGGGTGCTTCTGGAGTCTCCACAGGGGAGACAGGCCTCGTCTCGAGTCGGGGCATGCACGTGGGCTTTCCTCCCGAGCTGTAGCAGCAGTGTCACGCTTCCCGTCACGTGGATCAAGGGATCTGTGGCTTTCCCTCGAGGCTTTCCCACGAGGATTTCCCACAGGGCTCTGCTACGTGCCACCGCGGTGTGAGGCGATCCTCGGCGTGAAAGACGAGCCAGTCCAGGGAAAAGAGGTTGCCCTGGGATGGACTGAGACATCTCTGGGACTCTTCGAATTGTGGCACGAACCTCGAGTTCCTCTGGCCTTTCCTGTTGAGAGCGCCTGCTCTTGAGATGCGACGGGATCGCCAGAAATTCTTTCCCGACGAAGCAGGGAAAGGATACCTCATCTCGAGCTACGAGGCGGAAATGGGGCTCCTCTGGATGTGGGCAGGACCCTCGTGCATCCTCTCGAGTGGAGACGGGTATGTCGGGGAACTTCTTGAGTTTCAGCAAGGGTGTGAATACCCTTTCGAAGTTTTCAGAGGTTAGGGGTGATTAGCCTCGAGACGCCTCAGCGGAAATGGGCCTCATCTCGCCTGGAGGGGAGAACCTTCTGGATTTTCTCGAGTTGCGCTAGGTGTTCTTGAGTTACGACGGGGACGTCAGGGAAACGCACTGGTGGCCTCAAGAAATACCAGTCCCCAAGTGAGTTGCTAGGGGGCATCTCGGCATTCCTATCCCATCGAAGCTGGGACCTATGACCTTGTGTGGAGTCGGGGCCGGAACCTGAGCATTCCTCTTCAGTGTTGACATGGATCTTGGGGTGCTTCTGAGTCTCCCCAGGGGAGTCAGGCCTCGTCTCGAGTGGGGGCATGCACGTGCGCTTTCCTCCCGAGCTGCAGCAGTATTGTCACGCTTCCTGTCACGTGGATCGAGGGATCTGTGGCTTTCCCTCGAGGCTTTCCCTCGAGGCTTTCCCACAGGGCTGTGCCACGTGCAACCTTGGTGTGAGCCGATCCTCGGCATGAAAGACGAGCCGGTGAAGGGAAAAGAGGTTCCTCTGGAATGGACTGAGACATCTGCGGGACTCTTGGTATGGTGGCACGACCCTGGAGTTCCTCTCGCCCTTCCTGTTGAGAGGGCCACCTCCTGAGATGCGACGGGAACGCCGGGAATTCTTTCCCGACGAAGCAGGGACAGGATCCCTCATATCGAGCTACGAGACGGCAACGGGGCTCCTCTGGATGTGGGCGTGACCACGTGTTTCCTCTCGAGTGGAGACTGGTATGTCGGGGAACTTCTTGATTTGCACCAAGGGTGTGAAGGACCCTGTCGAAGTTTCAGAGGTGAGGTGTGATCAGCCTCGAGACACCTCAGCGGAAATGGGCCTCATCTCTACTGGAGGGGAGAACCTCCTGGATTTTCTCGAGTTGCGGCAGGTGTTCTCGAGTTACGGCGGGGACCTCAGGGACCCGCTGTGGTGGCCTCAGGAAAGGCGAGTCCCCATGCGAGTTGCTAGGGGGCCTCTCGGAATTCCTCTCCCGTCGATGCCGGGGCCTAAGACCTTGTGTGGAGTCGGGGCCGGAACCTAAGGATTCCTCTCCAGTGCTGACATGGATCGTGGGGTACCTCTGGAGTCTCCCCAGGGGAGTCAGTCCTCGTCTCGATTGGGGGCATGCACGTGGGCTTTCCTCCCGAGCTGTAGCAGCAGTGTCACGCTTCCCGTCACGTGGATCAAGGGATCTGTGGCTTTCCCTCAAGGCTTTCCCACGAGGATTTCCCACAGGGCTCTGCTACGTGCCACCGCGGTGTGGGGCGATCCTCGGCGTGAAAGACGAGCCAGTCCAGGGAAAAGAGGTTGCCCTGGGATGTACTGAGATATCTCTGGGACTCTTCGAATTGTGGCACGAACCTGGAGTTCCTCTGGCCTTTCCTGTTGAGAGCGCCTGCTCTTGAGATGCGACGGGATCGCCGGAAATTCTTTCCCGACGAAGCAGGGAAAGGATACCTCATCTCGAGCTACGAGGCGGAAACGGGGCTCCTCTGGATGTGGGCGGGACCCTCGTGCATCCTCTCGAGTGGAGACGGGTATGTCGGGGAACTTCTTGAGTTTCTGCAAGGGTGTGAATACCCTTTCGAAGTATTCAGAGGTTAGGGGTGATTAGCCTCGAGACGCCTCAGCGGAAATGGGCCTCATCTCGCCTGGAGGGGAGAACCTCCTGGATTTTCTAGTTGCAGCAGGTTTCTCGAGATACGACGGGGACCTCAGGGACCCGCTCTGGTGGCCTCAGGAAAGGCCAGTCCCCATGCGGGTTGCAAGGGGCCATCTCGGGATTCCTCTCCCGTCGATGTCGGGGCCTAAGACTTTGTGTGGCGTCGGGGCCGGAACCTGAGGATTCCTCTCCAGTGCTGACATGGATTTTGGGGTGCTTCTGAGTCTCCCCAGGGGAGTCAGGCCTCGTCTCGAGTGGGGGCATCCACGTGCGCTTTCCCCCCAAGCAGCAGGAGTAGTGTCACGCTTCCTGTCACGTGGATCAAGGGATCTGTGGCTTTCCCTCGAGGCTTTCCCACGAGGATTTCCCACAGGGCTCTACCACGTGCCACCGCGGTGTGAGGCGATCCTCGGCGTGAAAGACGAGCCAGTCCAGGGAAAAGAGGTTGCCCTGGGATGGACTGAGACATCTCTGGGACACTTCGAATTGTGGCACCAAGCTGGAGTTCCTCTGGCCTTTCCTGTTGAGAGCGCCTGCTCTTGAGATGCGACGGGATCGCCAGAAATTCTTTCCCGACGAAGCAGGGAAAGCATAACTCATCTCGAGCTACGAGGCGGAAACGGGGCTCCTCTGCATCTGGACGGGTCCCTCGTGCATCCTCTCGAGTGGAGATGGGTATGTCGGGGAACTTCTTGAGTTTCAGCAAGGGTGTGAAGGACCCTTTCGAAGTATTCAGAGGTTAGGGGTGATGAGCCTCGAGACGCCTCAGCGGAAACGGGCCTCATCTAGCCTGGAGGGGAGAACCTCCTGGATTTTCTCGAGTTTCGGCAGGTGTTTTTGAGATACGACGGGGACCTCAGGGACCCGCTCTGGTGGCCTCAGGAAAGGCAATTCCACATGCGAGTTGCTAGGGGGCCTCTCTGGATTCCTCTCCTGTCGATACCCGGGCCTAAGACCTTGTGTGCAGTCGGGGCCTGATCCTGAGGATTCCTCTCCAGTGCGGACATGGATCTTGGGGTGCTTCTGGAGTCTCCACAGGGGAGACAGGCCTCGTCTCGAGTCGGGGCATGCACGTGGGCTTTCCTCCCGAGCTGTAGGAGCAGTGTCACGCTTCCCGTCACGTGGATCAAGGGTTCTGTGGCTTTCCCTCGAGGCTTTCCCACGAGGATTTCCCACAGGGCTCTGCTACGTGCCACCGCGGTGTGAGGCGATCCTCGGCGTGAAAGACGAGCCAGTCCAGGGAAAAGAGGTTGCCCTGGGATGGACTGAGACATCTCTGGGACTCTTCGAATTGTGGCACGAACCTCGAGTTCCTCTGGCCTTTCCTGTTGAGAGCGCCTGCTCTTGAGATGCGACGGGATCGCCGGAAATTCTTTCCCGACGAAGCAGGGAAAGGATACCTCATCTCGAGCTACGAGGCGGAAATGGGGCTCCTCTGGATGTGGGCGGGACCCTCGTGATTCCTCTCGAGTGGAGACGGGTATGTCGGGGAACTTCTTGAGTTTCAGCAAGGGTGTGAATACCCTTTCGAAGTATTCAGAGGTTAGGGGTGATTAGCCTCGAGATGCCTCAGCGGAAATGGGCCTCATCTCGCCTGGAGGGGAGAACCTCCTCGATTTTCTAGTTGCAGCAGGTTTCTCGAGTTACGACGGGGACCTCAGGGACCCGCTCTGGTGGCCTCAGGAAAGGCCAGTCCCCATGCGGGTTGCAAGGGGCCATCTCGGGATTCCTCTCCCGTCGATGTCGGGGCCTAAGACTTTGTGTGGCGTCGGGGCCGGAACCTGAGGATTCCTCTCCAGTGCTGAGATGGATTTTGGGGTGCTTCTGAGTCTCCCCAGGGGAGTCAGGCCTCGTCTCGAGTGGGGGCATCCACGTGCGCTTTCCCCCCGAGCTGCAGGAGTAGTGTCACGCGTCCTGTCACGTGGATCAAGGGATCTGTGGCTTTCCCTCGAGGTTTTCCAACGAGGCTTTCCCACCGGGCTGTGCAACGTGCCACCGTGGTGTGAGTCGATCCTCCGCGTGAAAGTCGAGGCAGTGCAGGGAAAACAGGTTCCTCTGGAATGGACTGAGAGATCTTTGGGACTCATGGAATAGTGGCACGACCCTGGAGTTCCTCTCGCCTTTCCTGTTGAGAACGCCTCCTCTTGAGATGCGACAGGAACGAAGGGAATCCTTTCCCGACGAAGCAGAGACAGGATCGCTCATCTCGAGCTACTGGTGGAAACGAGGCTCCTCTGGATCTGGGAGGTACCCTCGTACTTCCTCTCGAGTGGAGACGGGTATGTCGGGGAACTTCTTGAGTTGCGGCAAGGGTGTGAAGGACCCTTTCGAAGTTCCAGAGATTAGGTGTGATTAGCCTCGAGATGCCTCAGCGGAAATGTGCCTCATCTCGCCTGGAGGGGTGAACCTCCTGGATTTTCTCGAGTTTCGGCAGGTGTTTTTGAGATACGACGGGGACCTCAGGGACCCGCTCTGGTGGCCTCAGGAAAGGCAATTCCACATGCGAGTTGCTAGGGGGCCTCTCGGGATTCCTCTCCCGTCGATACCCGGGCCTAACACCTTGTGTGCAGTCGGGGCCTGATCCTGAGGATTCCTCTCCAGTGCAGACATGGATCTTGGGGTGCTTCTGGAGTCTCCACAGGGGAGACAGGCCTCGTCTCGAGTCGGGGCATGCACGTGGGCTTTCCTCCCGAGCTGTAGCAGCAGTGTCACGCTTCCCGTCACGTGGATCAAGGGATCTGTGGCTTTCCCTCGAGGCTTTCCCACGAGGATTACCCACAGGGCTCTGCTACGTGCCACCGCGGTGTGAGGCGATCCTCGGGGTGAAAGACGAGCCAGTCCAGGGAAAAGAGGTTGCCCTGGGATGGACTGAGACATCTCTGGGACTCTTCGAATTGTGGCACGAACCTGGAGTTCCTCTGGCCTTTCCTGTTGAGAGCGCCTGCTCTTGAGATGCGACGGGATCGCCGGAAATTCTTTCCCGAAGAAGCAGGGAAAGGATACCTCATCTCGAGCTACGAGGCGGAAACGGGGCTCCTCTGGATGTGGGCGGGACCCTCGTGCATCCTCTCCAGTGGAGACGGGTATGTCGGGGAACTTCTTGAGTTTCAGCAAGGGTGTGAATACCCTTTCGAAGTATTCAGAGGTTAGGGGTGATTAGCCTCGAGACGCCTCAGCGGAAATGGGCCTCATCTCGCCTGGAGGGGAGAACCTCCTGGATTTTCTAGTTGCAGCAGTTTTCTCGAGTTACGACGGGGACCTCAGGGACCCGCTCTGGTGGCCTCAGGAAAGGCAATTCCACATGCGAGTTGCTAGGGGGCCTCTCGGGATTCCTCTCCCGTCGATACCCGGGCCTAACACCTTGTGTGCAGTCGGGGCCTGATCCTGAGGATTCCTCTCCAGTGTGGACATGGATCTTGGGGTGCTTCTGGAGTCTCCACAGGGGAGACAGGCCTCGTCTCGAGTCGGGGCATGCACGTGGGCTTTCCTCCCGAGCTGTAGGAGCAGTGTCACGCTTCCCGTCACGTGGATCAAGGGATCTGTGGCTTTCCCTCGAGGCTTTCCCACGAGGATTTCCCACAGGGCTCTGCTAGGTGCCACCGCGCTGTGAGGCGATCCTCGGCGTGAAAGACGAGCCAGTCCAGGGAAAAGAGGTTGCCCTCTGATGGACTGAGACATCTCTGGGACTCTTCGAATTGTGGCACGAACCTCGAGTTCCTCTGGCCTTTCCTGTTGAGAGCGCCTGCTCTTGAGATGCGACGGGATCGCCGGAAATTCTTTCCCGACGAAGCAGGGAAAGGATACCTCATCTCGAGCTACGAGGCGGAAATGGGGCTCCTCTGGATGTGGGCGGGACCCTCGTGCATCCTCTCGAGTGGAGACGGGTATGTCGGGGAACTTCTTGAGTTTCAGCAAGGGTGTGAATACCCTTTTGAAGTATTCAGAGGTTAGGGGTGATTAGCCTCGAGACGCCTCAGCGGAAATGGGCCTCATCTCGCCTGGAGGGGAGAACCTTCTGGATTTTCTCGAGTTGCGCTAGGTGTTCTTGAGTTACCACGGGGACGTCAGGGACACGCACTGGTGGCCTCAAGAAATACCAGTCCCCAAGTGAGTTGCTAGGGGGCATCTCGGCATTCCTATCCCATCGAAGCTGGGGCCTATGACCTTGTGTGGAGTCGGGGCCGGAACCTGAGGATTCCTCTTCAGTGTTGACATGGATCTTGGGGTGCTTCTGAGTCTCCCCAGGGGAGTCAGGCCTCGTCTCGAGTGGGGGCATGCACGTGCGCTTTCCTCCCGAGCTGCAGCAGTATTGTCACGCTTCCTGTCACGTGGATCGAGGGATCTGTGGCTTTCCCTCGAGGCTTTCCCTCGAGGCTTTCCCACAGGGCTGTGCCACGTGCAACCTTGGTGTGAGCCGATCCTCGGCATGAAAGACGAGCCGGTGAAGGGAAAAGAGGTTCCTCTGGAATGGACTGAGACATCTGCGGGACTCTTGGTATGGTGGCACGACCCTGGAGTTCCTCTCGCCGTTCCTGTTGAGAGGGCCACCTCCTGAGATGCGACGGGAACGCCGGGAATTCTTTCCCGACGAAGCAGGGACAGGATCCCTCATATCGAGCTACGAGACGGCAACGGGGCTCCTCTGGATGTGGGCGTGACCACGTGTTTCCTCTCGAGTGGAGACTGGTATGTCGGGGAACTTCTTGATTTGCACCAAGGGTGTGAAGGACCCTGTCGAAGTTTCAGAGGTGAGGTGTGATCAGCCTCGAGACACCTCAGCGGAAATGGGCCTCATCTCTACTGGAGGGGAGAACCTCCTGGATTTTCTCGAGTTGCGGCAGGTGTTCTCGAGTTACGGCGGGGACCTCAGGGACCCGCTGTGGTGGCCTCAGGAAAGGCGAGTCCCCATGCGAGTTGCTAGGGGGCCTCTCGGAATTCCTCTCCCGTCGATGCCGGGGCCTAAGACCTTGTGTGGAGTCGGGGCCGGAACCTAAGGATTCCTCTCCAGTGCTGACATGGATCGTGGGGTACCTCTGGAGTCTCCCCAGGGGAGTCAGTCCTCGTCTCGATTGGGGGCATGCACGTGGGCTTTCCTCCCGAGCTGTAGCATCAGTGTCACCCTTCCCGTCACTTGGATCAAGGGATCTGTGGCTTTCCCTCGAGGCTTTCCCACGAGGATTTCCCACAGGGCTCTGCTACGTGCCACCGCGGTGTGAGGCGATCCTCGGCGTGAAAGACGAGCCAGTCCAGGGAAAAGAGGTTGCCCTGGGATGGACTGAGACATCTCTGGGACTCTTCGAATTGTGGCACCAAGCTGGAGTTCCTCTGGCCTTTCCTGTGGAGAGCGCCTGCTCTTGAGATGCGACGGGATCGCCAGAAATTCTTTCCCGACGAAGCAGGGAAAGGATACCTCATCTCGAGCTACGAGGCGGAAACGGGGCTCCTCTGCATCTGGACGGGTCCCTCGTGCATCCTCTCGAGTGGAGATGGGTATGTTGGGGAACTTCTTGAGTTTCAGCAAGGGTGTGAAGGACCCTTTCGAAGTATTCAGAGGTTAGTGGTGATTAGCCTCGAGACGCCTCAGCGGAAACGGGCCTCATCTAGCCTGGAGGGGAGAACCTCCTGGATTTTCTCGAGTTTCGGCAGGTGTTTTTGAGATACGACGGGGACCTCAGGGACCCGCTCTGGTGGCCTCAGGAAAGGCAATTCCACATGCGAGTTGCTAGGGGGCCTCTCGGGATTCCTCTCCCGTCGATACCCGGGCCTAAGACCTTGTGTGCAGTCGGGGCCTGATCGTGAGGATTCCTCTCCAGTGCGGACATGGATCTTGGGGTGCTTCTGGAGTCTCCACAGGGGAGACAGGCCTCGTCTCGAGTCGGGGCATGCACGTGGGCTTTCCTCCCGAGCTGTAGCAGCAGTGTCACGCTTCCCGTCACGTGGATCAAGGGATCTGTGGCTTTCCCTCGAGGCTTTCCCACGAGGATTTCCCACAGGGCTCTGCTACGTGCCACCGCGGTGTGAGGCGATCCTCGGCGTGAAAGACGAGCCAGTCCAGGGAAAAGAGGTTGCCCTGGGATGGACTGAGACATCTCTGGGACTCTTCGAATTGTGGCACGAACCTGGAGTTCCTCTGGCCTTTCCTGTTGAGAGCGCCTGCTCTTGAGATGCGACGGGATCGCTGGAAATTCTTTCCCGACGAAGCAGGGAAAGGATACCTCATCTCGAGCTACGAGGCGGAAATGGGGCTCCTCTGGATGTGGGCGGGACCCTCGTGCATCCTCTCGAGTGGAGATGGGTATGTCGGGGAACTTCTTGAGTTTCAGCAAGGGTGTGAAGGACCCTTTCGAAGTATTCAGAGGTTAGGGGTGATTAGCCTCGAGACGCCTCAGCGGAAACGGGCCTCATCTAGCCTGGAGGGGAGAACCTCCTGGATTTTCTCGAGTTGCAGCAGGTGTTCTCGAGTTACGACGGGGACGTCAGGGACACGCTCTGGTGGCCTCAAGAAATACCAGTCCCCAAGTGAGTTGCTAGGGGACATCTCGGCATTCCTATCCCATCGAAGCTGGCGCCTAAGACCTCGTGTGGAGTCGGGGCCGGAACCTGAGGATTCCTCTCCAGTGCTGACATGGATCTTGGAGTATTTCTGGATTCTCCCCAGGGAAGGCAGGACTCGTCTTGAGTGGGGAAATGCACGTGCGCTTTCCTCCCGAGCTGTAGCAGCAGTGTCACACTTCCCGTCACGTGGTTCAAGGGATCTGTGGCTTTCCCTCGAGGCTATCCCACGAGGATTTCCCACAGGGCTGTGCCACGTGCCAAAGTGGTGTGTGTCGATCCTCCACGTGAATGACGAGCCAGTGATAGTAAAAGAGGTTTCTCTGGAAGGGACTGAGATATCTCTGGCTCTCTTGGAATGGTTGCACGACCCTGGAGTTCCTCTCGACTTTCCTGTTGAGAGAGCCTTCCCTTGAGATGCGATGGAAATTCCTGGAATTCTTTCCCGACGAAGCTGGGACAGAATTCCTCATCTCGAGCTTCGAGGTGGAAACGGGGATCCTCTGGATGTGGGCGGGACCCTCGTGCATCCTCTCGAGTGGAGACCGGTATGTCGGAGAACTTCTTGAGTTGCAGCAAAGGTGTGAAGGACCCGTTCGAAGTTCCAGAGGTTTGGTGTGATTAGCCTCGAGACGCCTCAGCGGAAATGGGCCTCATTTCGCCTGGAGGGGAGAACCTCCTGGATTTTCTCGAGTTTCGGCAGGTGTTCTCGAGTTTCGGCGGGGACCTCAGGGACCCGCTCTGGTGGCCTCAGGAAAGGCCAGTCCCCATGCGAGTTGCTAGGGGGCCTCTCGGAATTCCTCTCCCGTCGATGCCGGGGCCTAAGACCTTGTGTGGAGTCGGGGCCGGAACCTGAGGATTCCTCTCCAGTGCTGACATGGATCTTGGGGTGCCTCTGGAATCTCCCCAGGGGAGTCAGTCCTCGTCTCGAGTGGGGGCATGCACGTGGGCTTTCCTCCCGAGCTGCAGCAGTAGTGTCACGCTTCCTGTCATGTGGATCAAGGGATCTGCGGCTCTCTCTCGTGGCTTTCCCTCGTGGCTTTCCCATAGGGCTGAGCCACGTGCCACCTTGGTGTGAGTCGATCCTCGGCGTGAAAGACGAGCTGGTGAATGGAAAAGAGGTTCCTCTGGAATGGACTGAGACATCTGGGGGACTCTTGGAATGGTGGCACGACCCTGGAGTTCCTCTCGCCATTCCTGTTGAGAGGGCCTCCTCTTGAGTTGCGACGGGAACGCCGGGAACTCTTTCCCGACGAAGCAGGGAAAGGATAACTCATCTCGAGCTACGAGGCGGAAACGGGGCTCCTCTGGATATGGGCGGGTCTCTAGTGTTTCCGCTCGAGTGGATACGGGTATGTCGGGGAACTTCTTGATTTGCACCAAGGGTGTGAAGGACCCTTTCGAAGTTCCAGTGGTGAGGTGTGATTAGCCTCGAGGCGCCTCAGCGGAAATGGGCCTCATCTCGCCTGGAGGGGAGAACTTCCTGGATTTTCTCGAGTTGCGGCAGGTCTTCTCGAGTTAGGACGGGGACCTCAGTGACCCGCTCTGGTGGCCTCGGAATGGCCAGTCCCCATGAGACTTTTAGGGGCCATCTCGGGATTCCTCTCCCGTCCATGCCTGGACCTCAGTCCTTGTGTGGAGTCGGGGCCAGAACCTGAGGATTCCTCTAGAGTGTTGCCATGGATCTTGGGGTGCTTCTGAGTCTCCCCAGGGGAGTCAGGCCTCGTCTCGAGTGGGGGCATGCACGTGCGCTTTCCTACCGAGCTGCAGCAGTAGTGTCACCCTTCCTGTCACGTGGTCAAGGGATCTGCGGCTCTCCCTCGAGGCTTTCCCACGAGGCTTTCCCACAGGGCTGTGCCCCGTGCCACCTTGGTGTGAGTCGATCCTCGGCGTGAAAGACGAGCCGGTGAAGGGAAAAGAGGTTCCTCTGGAATGGACTGAGACATCTCGGGCACTCTTGGAATTGTGGCACGACCCTGGAGTTCCTCTCGCCGTTCCTGTTGAGAGCGCCTGTTCTTGAGATGCGACAGGAACGAAGGGAATCCTTTCCCGACGAAGCAGAGACAGGATCGCTCATCTCGAGCTACTGGTGGAAACGAGGCTCCTCTGGATCTGGGAGCGACCCTCGTACTTCCTCTCGAGTGGAGACGGGTATGTCGGGAAACTTCTTGAGTTGCGGCAAGGGTGTGAAGGACCCTTTCGAAGTTCCAGAGATTAGGTGTGATTAGCCTCGAGATGCCTCAGCGGAAATGTGCCTCATCTAGCCTGGAGGGGAGAACCTCCTGGATTTTCTCGAGTTTCGGCAGGTGTTTTTGAGATACGACGGGGACCTCAGGGACCCGCTCTGGTGGCCTCAGGAAAGGCAATTCCACATGCGAGTTGCTAGGGGGCCTCTCGGGATTCCTCTCCCGTCGATACCCGGGCCTAAGACCTTGTGTGGAGTCGGGGCCTGATCCTGAGGATTCCTCTCCAGTGCGGACATGGATCTTGGGGTGCTTCTGGAGTCTCCACAGGGGAGACAGGTCTCGTCTCGCGTCGGGGCATGCACGTGGGCTTTCCTCCCGAGCTGTAGCAGCAGTGTCACGCTTCCCGTCACGTGGATCAAGGGATCTGTGGCTTTCCCTCGAGGCTTTCCCACGAGGATTTCCCACAGGGCTCTGCTACGTGCCACCGCTGTGTGAGGCGATCCTCGGCGTGAAAGACGAGCCAGTCCAGGGAAAAGAGGTTGCCCTGGGATGGACTGAGACATCTCTGGGACTCTTCGAATTGTGGCACGAACCTGGAGTTCCTCTGGCCTTTCCTGTTGAGAGCGCCTGCTCTTGAGATGCAACGGGATCGCCAGAAATTCTTTCCCGACGAAGCAGGGAAAGGATACCTCATCTCGAGCTACTAGGCGGAAACGGGGCTCCTCTGGATGTGGGCGGGACCCTCGTGCATCCTCTCGAGTGGAGACGGGTATGTCGGGGAACTTCTTGAGTTTCAGCAAGGGTGTGAAGGACCGTTTCGAAGTATTCAGAGGTTAGGGGTGTTTAGCCTCGAGACGCCTCAGCGGAAACGGGCCTCATCTAGCCTGGAGTAGAGAACCTCCTGGATTTTCTCGAGTTGCAGCAGGTGTTCTCGAGTTACGACGGGGACGTCAGGGACTCGCTCTTGTGGCCTCAAGATATACCAGTCCCCAAGTGCATTGCTAGGGGACATCTCGGCATTCCTATCCCATCGAAGCTGGGGCCTAAGACCTCGTGTGGAGTCGGGGCCGGAACCTGAGGATTCCTCTCCAGTGCTGACATGGGTCTTGGAGTACTTCTGGAGTCTCCCCAGGGACGGCAGGACTCGTATCTAGTGGGGAAATGCACGTGCGCTTTCCTCCCGAGCTGTAGCAGCAGTGTCACACTTCCCGTCACGTGGTTCAAGGGATCTGTGGCTTTCCCTCGAGGCTATCCCACGAGGATTTCCCACAGGGCTGTGCCACGTGCCAAAGTGGTGTGAGTCGATCCTCGACGTGAAAGACGAGCCAGTGATAGAAAAAGTGGTTCCTCTGGAAGGGACTGAGATATCTCTGGCTCTCTTGGAATGGGTGCACGACCCTGGAGTCCCTCTCGACTTTCCTGTTGAGAGAGCCTTCCCTTGAGATGCGATGGAAACTCCTGGAATTCTTTCCCGACGAAGCTGGGACAGAATTCCTCATCTCGAGCTTCGAGGCGGAAACGGGGCTCCTCTGGATGTGGGAGGGACCCTCGTGCATCCTCTCGAGTGGAGACCGGTATGTCGGAGAACTTCTTGAGTTGCAGCAAAGGTGTGAAGGACCCGTTCGAAGTTCCAGAGGTTTGGTGTGATTAGCCTCGAGACGCCTCAGCGGAAATGGGCCTCATTTCGCCTGGAGGGGAGAACCTCCTGGATTTTCTAGAGTTGCGGCAGGTGTTCTCGAGTTACGGCGGGGACCTCAGGGACCCGCTGTGGTGGCCTCAGGAAAGGCCAGTCCCCATGCGAGTTGCTAGGGGGCCTCTCGGAATTCCTCTCCCGTCGATGCCGGGGCCTAAGACCTTGTGTGGAGTCGGGGCCTGATCCGAGGATTCTTCTCCAGTGCGGACATGGATCTTGGGGTGCCTCTGGAATCTCCCCAGGGGAGTCAGTCCTCGTCACGAGTGGGGGCATGCACGTGGGCTTTCCTCCCGAGCTGTAGCAGCAGTGTCACGCTTCCCGTCACTTGGATCAAGGGATCTGTGGCTTTCCCTCGAGGCTTTCCCACGAGGATTTCCCACAGGGCTCTGCCACGTGCCACCGCGGTGTGAGGCGATCCTCGGCGTGAAAGACGAGCCAGTCCAGGGAAAAGAGGTTGCCCTGGGATGGACTGAGACGTCTCTGGGACTCTTCGAATTGTGGCACGAACCTCGAGTTCCTCTGGCCTTTCCTGTGGAGAGCGCGTGCTCTTGAGATGCGACGGGATCGCCGGAAATTCTTTCCCGACGAAGCAGGGAAAGGATACCTCATCTCGAGCTACGAGGCGGAAATGGGGCTCCTCTGGATGTGGGCGGGACCCTCGTGCATCCTCACGAGTGGAGACGGGTATGTCGGGGAACTTCTTGAGTTTCAGCAAGTGTGTGAATACCCTTTCGAAGAATTCAGAGGTTAGGTGTGATTAGCCTCGAGACACCTCAGCGGAAATGGGCCTCATCTCGCATGGAGGGGAGAACGTTCTGGATTTTCTCGAGTTGCGGTAGGTGTTCTTGAGTTACGACGGGGACGTCAGGGACACGCTCTGGTGGCCTCAAGAAATACCAGTCCCCAAGTGAGTTGCTAGGGGGCATCTCGGCATTCCTATCCCATCGAAGCTGGGGCCCAAGACCTTGTGTGGAGTCGGGGTCGGAACCTGAGGATTCCTCTCCAGTGATGACATGGATCTTGGGGTGCTTCTGAGTCTCCCCAGGGGAGTCAGGCCTCGGCTCGAGTGGGGGCATGCACGTGCGCTTTCCTCCCGAACTGCAGCAGTAGTGTCACGCTTCCTGTCACGTGGATCGAGGGATCTGTGGCTATCCCTCGAGGCTTTCCCTAGAGGCTTTCCCACAGGGCTGTGCCATGTGCCACCTTGGTGTGAGCCGATCCTCGGCATGAAAGACGAGCCGGTGAAGGGAAAAGAGGTTCCTCTGGAATGGACTGAGACATCGGGGGACTCTTGGCATGGTGGCACGACCCTGGAGTTCCTCTCGCCGTTCCTGTTGAGAGGGCCTCCTCCTGAGATGCGACGGGAACGCCGGGAATTCTTTCCCGACGAAGCAGGTACAGGATCCCTCATATCGAGCTATGAGGCAGCAACGGGGCTCCTCTGGATGTGGGTGGGACCCTCGTGTTTCCTCTCGAGTGGAGACGGGTATGTCGGGGAACTTCTTGATTTGCACCAAGGGTGTGAAGGACCCTTTCGAAGTTCCAGAGGTGAGGTCTGATCAGCCTCGAGACACCTCAGCGGAAATGGGCCTCATCTCGCCTGGAGGAGAGAACCTCCTGGATATTCTAGTTGCAGCAGGTTTCTCGAGTTACGACGGGGACCTCAGGGACCCGCTCTGGTGGCCTCAGGAAAGGCAATTCCACATGCGAGTTGCTAGGGGGCCTCTCGGGATTCATCTCCCGTCGATACCCGGGCCTAAGACCTTGTGTGGAGTCGGGGCCTGATCCTGAGGATTCCTCTCCAGTGCGGACATGGATCTTGGGGTACCTCTGGAATCTCCCCAGGGGAGTCAGTCCTCGTCTCGAGTGGGGGCATGCACGTCCGCTTTCCTCCCGAGCTGCAGCAGTAGTGTCACGCTTCCTGTCATGTGGATCAAAGGATCTGTGGCTCTCTCTCGTGGCTTTCCCTCGTGGCTTTCCACAGGGCTGTGCCACGTGCCACCTTGGTGTGAGTCGATCCTCGGCGTGAAAGACGAGCTGGCGAAGGGAAAAGAGGTTCCTCTGGAATGGACTGAGACATCTGGGGGACTCTTGGAATGGTGGCACGACCCTGGAGTTCCTCTCGCCGTTCCTGTTGAGAGGGCCTCCTCTTGAGTTGTGACGGGAACGCCGGGAACTCTTTCCCGACGAAGCAGGGAAAGGATCCCTCATCTCGATCTACGAGGCGGAAACGGGGCTCCTCTGGATATGGGCGGGTATCTAGTGTCTCCTCTCGAGTGGATACGGGTATGTCGGGGAACTTCTTGATTTGCACCAAGGGTGTGAAGGACCCTTTCGAAGTTCCAGAGGTTGGGTGTGATTAGCCTCGAGACCCCTCAACTGAAATGGGCCTCATCTCGCCTGGAGGGGAGAACCTCCTGGATTTTCTCAAGTTCCGGCAGATGTTCTCGAGGTATGACTGGGACCTCAGGGACCGGCTCTCGTGGCCTCAGGAAAGGCCAGTCCCCATGCGAGTTAATAGGGACATCTTGGGATTCCTCTCCCGTCGATGCCAGGGCCTAAGACCTTGAGTGGAGTCCGGCCGGCACGTGAGTATTCCTCTCCGGTGCTGTCATGGATCATGGGGTACTTCTGGAGTCTCCCCAGAGGAGTTAGGCCTCGTCTCCTGTGGGGGCATACACGTGCGCTTTCCTCCCGAGCTGTACAAGCAGTGTCACGCTTCCCGTCACGTGGATCAAGGGATCTGTGGCTTTCCCTCGAGGCTTTCCTACGAGGCTTTCCCACAGGGTTGTCCCACGTGCCACCGTGGTATGAGTCGTTCCTCGGAGTGAAAGACGAGCCAGTGCAGGGAAAACCGGTTTCTGTGGAATGGACTGAGATATCTGGGGGACTCTTGGAATGGTGGCACGACGCTGGAGTTCCTCTGGCCTTTCCTGTTGAGAGCGCCTCGTCTTGAGATGCGACGGGAACCCCGGGAATTCTTCCCCGACGAAGCAGGGAAAGGATCCCACATCTCGAGCTACGAGGCGGAAACGGGGCTCCTCTGGATGTGGGCGGGACCCTCGTGCTTCCTCTGGAGTAGAGACGGGTATGTCGGGGAACTTCTTGAACTGCAGCAAGGGCGTGAAGGACCCATTCGAAGTTCCAGACATCAGGTGTGATTAGCCTTGAGATGCCTCATCGGAAATGGGCTTCATCTCGCCTGGAGGGGAGAACCTCCCGGATTTTCTCAAATTGTGGCAGATGTTCTCGAGTTACGACGGGGACCTCAGGGACCCGCTCTGGTGGCCTCAGGAAAGGCCAGTCCCCATGCGAGTTGCTAGGGGGCATCCCGGGGTTCCTCTCCCGTGGATTCCGGGGCCTAAGACCTTGTGTGGAGTCGGGGCCGAAACCTGAGGATTCCTCTCCCGCGCTTACATGAATCCTGGGGTAATTCTGGAGTCTCCCCAGAGGAGTCAGTCCTCGTCTCGAGTAGGGACATGCACGTGCTCTTTCCTCCAGAGCTGTAGCAACAGTGTCACACTTCCCGTCGCGTGGATCAAGGGACCTGTGGCTATCCCTCGAGGCTTTCCCACGAGGCTTTCCTACAGGGCTGATCCACTTGCCACTGTGGTGTGAGTCGATCCTCGCTGTCAAAGTCGAGCCAGTGCAGGGAAAACAGTTTCTTCTGGAATGGACTGAGACATCTGGGGGACTCTTGGAATGGTAGCACGACCCTGGAGTTCCTCTCGCCTTTCCTGTTGAGAGCGCCTCCTCTGTAGATGCGACGGGGACCCCGTAAATACTTTCCCGACGGAGCAAGGAAAGGATCCCTCATCTCGAGCTACGAGGCGACAACGGGGCTCCTCTGGATGTGAGCGGGAAACTACTGCTTCCTCTCGAGAGGAGACGGGTATGTCGGGGAACTTCCAGAGTTGCAGCAAGGGTGTGATGGACCCTTTCGATATTCCAGAGGTTAGGTGTGATTAGCCTCGAGACTCCTCAGCGGAAATGGGCCTCATCTCGCCTGGAGGGGAAAACTTCCTGGATTTTCTCGAGGTGCGCAAGGTGTTCTCGAGTTACGACGGGGACCTCAGGGACCCGCTCTGGTGGCCTCAGGAAAGGCCAGTCCCCATGAGAGTTAATAGGGGCATCTTGGGATTCCTTTCCCGTTGATGCCAGGGCCTAAGACCTTGTGTGGATTCGAGGCCAGAACCTGAGGATTCGTCTCCAGTGCCGGCATGGACCTTGGGGTAATTCTGGAGACTCCCCAGTGGAGTCAGGCCTCGTCTCGAGTGGAAGCATGGACGTGCGCTTTCCTCCCGAGCTGTAGCAGCAGTGTCACGCTTCCCGTCATGTGGATCAAGGGATCTGTGGCTTTCCCTCGAGGCTTTCCCACAGGGCTGTGCCACGTGCCACCTTGGTGTGAGTCGATCCTCGGCGTGAAAGACGAGCTGGTGAAGGGAAAAGAGGTTCCTCTGGAATGGACTGAGACATCTGGGGGACTCTTGGAATGGTGGCACGACCCTGGAGTTCCTCTCGCCGTTCCTGTTGAGAGGGCCTCCTCTTGAGTTGCGACGGGAACGCCGGGAACTCTTTCCCGACGAAGCAGGGAAAGGATCCCTCATCTCGATATACGAGGCGGAAACGGGGCTCCTCTGGATATGGGCGGGTCTCTAATGTTTCCTCTCGAGTGGATACGGGTATGTCGGGGAACTTCTTGATTTGCACCAAGGGTGTGAAGGACCCTTTCGAAGTTCCAGAGGTTGGGTGTGATTAGCCTCGAGACCCCTCAACTGAAATGGGCCTCATCTCGCCTGGAGGGGAGAACCTCCTGGATTTTCTCAAGTTCCGGCAGATGTTCTCGAGGTATGACTGGGACCTCAGGGACCGGCTCTCGTGGCCTCAGGAAAGGCCAGTCCCCATGCGAGTTAATAGGGACATCTTGGGATTCCTCTCCCGTCGATGCCAGGGCCTAAGACCTTGAGTGGAGTCCGGCCGGCACGTGAGTATTCCTCTCCGGTGCTGACATGGATCATGGGGTACTTCTGGAGTCTCCCCAGAGGAGTTAGGCCTCGTCTCCTGTGGGGGCATACACGTGCGCTTTCCTCCCGAGCTGTACAAGCAGTGTCACGCTTCCCGTCACGTGGATCAAGGGATCTGTGGCTTTCCCTCGAGGCTTTCCTACGAGGCTTTCCCACAGGGTTGTCCCACGTGCCACAGTGGTATGAGTCGTTCCTCGGAGTGAAAGACGAGGCAGTGCAGGGAAAACCGGTTTCTGTGGAATGGACTGAGATATCTGGGGGACTCTTGGAATGGTGGCACGACGCTGGAGTTCCTCTGGCCTTTCCTGTTGAGAGCGCCTCGTCTTCAGATGCAATGGGAACCCCGGGAATTCTTCCCCGACGAAGCAGGGAAAGGATCCCACATCTCGAGCTACGAGGCGGAAACGGGGCTCCTCTGGATGTGGGCGGGACCCTCGTGCTTCCTCTGGAGTAGAGACGGGTATGTCGGGGAACTTCTTGAACTGCAGCAAGGGCGTGAAGGACCCATTCGAAGTTCCAGACGTCAGGTGTGATTAGCCTTGAGATGCCTCATCGGAAATGGGCTTCATCTCGCCTGGAGGGGAGAACCTCCCGGATTTTCTCAAATTGTGGCAGATGTTCTCGAGTTACGACGGGGACCTCAGGGACCCGCTCTGGTGGCCTCAGGAAAGGCCAGTCCCCATGCGAGTTGCTAGGGGGCATCCCGGGGTTCCTCTCCCGTGGATTCCGGGGCCTAAGACCTTGTGTGGAGTCGGGGCCGAAACCTGAGGATTCCTCTCCCGCGCTTACATGGATCCTGGGGTAATTCTGGAGTCTCCCCAGAGGAGTCAGTCCTCGTCTCGAGTAGGGACATGCACGTGCTCTTTCCTCCAGAGCTGTAGCAACAGTGTCACACTTCCCGTCACGTGGATCAAGGGACCTGTGGCTATCCCTCGAGGCTTTCCCACGAGGCTTTCCTACAGGGCTGATCCACTTGCCACTGTGGTGTGAGTCGATCCTCGCTGTCAAAGTCGAGCCAGTGCAGGGAAAACAGTTTCTTCTGGAATGGACTGAGACATCTGGGGGACTCTTGGAATGGTGGCACGACCCTGGAGTTCCTCTCGCCTTTCCTGTTGAGAGCGCCTCCTCTGGAGATGCGACGGGAACCCCGTAAATACTTTCCCGACGGAGCAAGGAAAGGATCCCTCATCTCGAGCTACGAGGCGACAACGGGGCTCCTCTGGATGTGAGCGGGAAACTACTGCTTCCTCTCGAGAGGAGACGGGTATGTCGGGGAACTTCTAGAGTTGCAGCAAGGGTGTGATGGACCCTTTCGATATTCCAGAGGTTAGGTGTGATTAGCCTCGAGACTCCTCAGCGGAAATGGGCCTCATCTCGCCTGGAGGGGAAAACTTCCTGGATTTTCTCGAGGTGCGCAAGGTGTTCTCGAGTTACGACGGGGACCTCAGGGACCCGCTCTGGTGGCCTCAGGAAAGGCCAGTCCCCATGAGAGTTAATAGGGGCATCTTGGGATTACTTTCCCGTTGATGCCAGGGCCTAAGACCTTGAGTGGAGTCCAGGCCGGCACGTGAGGATTCCTCTCCGGTGCTGACATGGATCATGAGGTACTTCTGGAGTCTCCCCAGAGGAGTCAGGCCTCATCTCGTGTGGGGGCATACACGTGCGCTTTCCTCCCGAGCTGTACAAGCATTGTCATGCTTCCCGTCACGTGGATCAAGGGATCTGTGGCTTTCCCTCGAGGCTTTCCTACGAGGCTTTCCCACAGGGTTGTCCCACGTGCCACCGTGGTGTGAGTCGTTCCTCGGCGTGAAAGACGAGCCAGTGCAGGGAAAACCGGTTTCTGTGGAATGGACTGAGATATCTGGGGGACTCTTGGAATGGTGGCACGACGCTGGAGTTCCTCTGGCCTTTCCTGTTGAGAGCGCCTCGTCTTGAGATGCGACGGGAACGCCGGGAATTCTTCCCCGACGAAGCAGGGAAAGGATCCCACATCTCGAGCTACGAGGCGACAACGGGGCTCCTCTGGATGTGAGCGGGAAACTACTGCTTCCTCTCGAGAGGAGACGGGTATGTCGGGGAACTTCTTGAGTTGCAGCAAGGGTGTGATGGACCCTTTCGATATTCCAGAGGTTAGGTGTGATTAGCCTCGAGACTCCTCAGCGGAAATGGGCCTCATCTCGCCTGGAGGGGAAAACTTCCTGGATTGTCTCGAGGTGCGCAAGGTGTTCTTGAGTTACGATGGGGACATGAGGGACCCGCTCTGGTGGCCTCAGGAAAGGCCAGTCCCCATGAGAGTTAATAGGGGCATCTTGGGATTCCTTTCCCGTTGATGCCAGGGCCTAAGACCTTGTGTGGAGTCGAGGCCGGAACCTGAGGATTCGTCTCCAGTGCCGGCATGGATCTTGGGGTAATTCTGGAGACTCCCCAGTGGAGTCAGGCCTCGTCTCGAGTGGAAGCATGGACGTGCGCTTTCCTCCCGAGCTGTAGCAGCAGTGTCACGCTTCCCGTCACGTGGATCAAGGGATCTGTTGCTTTCCCTCGAGGATTTCCCACAGGGCTGTCCCACGTGCCACCGTGGTGTCAGTCGATCCTTGGCGTGAAAGTCGAGGCAGTGCAGGGAAAACAGGTTCCTCTGAATGGAAATGAGACATCTGCTGGACTCTTGGAATGGTGGCCGGAAACTGAGGATTTCTCTCCAGGGCTTACATGGTACTTGATGTACTTCTGGAGTGTCCTCTGGGTAGTCAGTCCTCGTTTCGAGTGGGGACATGCACGTGCGCTTTACTCCCGAGCTGTAGCAGCAGAGTCACGCTTCCCGTCGCGTGAATCAAGGGATCTGTGGCTGTTCATCGAGGCTTTCCCACAGGGCTGTCCCATGTGCCACCGTGGTGTGAGTCGATCCTCGGCGTGAAAGTCGAGACAGTGCTGGGAAAACAGGCTCCTCTGGAAAGGACTAAGACATCTGGGGTACTCCTGGATTCGTGGCACGACCCTGGAGTTCCTCTCGTCTTTCCTGCTGAGAGCGTCTCGACTTGAGATGCGATTGGAATGCCGGGTATTCTTTCCAGACGATGCAGGGAAAGGATCCCTCATCTCGAGCTACGAGGCGGAAACAGGGCACCCCTGGATGTGGGCGGGACTCTCGTGCTTCCTCTTGAGTAAAGACGGGTATGTCGGGGAACTTCTTGAGTTACAGCCACGGTGTTAAGGACCCTTTCGAAGTTCCAGAGGTTAGGTGTAATTAGCCTCCACACGCCACTGCAGAAATGAGCCTCATCTCGCCTGGAGGGGAGAACCTCCTGGATTTTCTCGAGTTGCGGCAGGTGTTCTAGAGTTACGACGGGGACCTGAGGGACCCGCTCTGGTGGCCTCAGGAAAGGCCAGTCCCCATGCGAGTTGCTAGGCGGCCTCTCGGGATTCCTCTCCCGTCCGTGCCGGGGCCTCAGACCTTCTGTGGAGTCGGGGTCGGAACCTGAGGATTCCTCTCCGGTGCTGACATGGACCTTGGGGTACTTCTGGAGTCTCCGCACGGGAGTCAGCCCTCGTCTCGAGTGGGGGCATGCACGTGCGGTATCCTCCCGTGCTGTAGCAGGAGTGTCATGCTTTCCGTTGCGTGGATCAAGGGATTTGGGCTTTCCCTTGAGGCTTTCACACCAGGGTTTCCCAGAGGGCTGTCCCGCGTGCCACCGTGGTGTGAGTGGATGCTCGGCGACAAAGACGATCCAGCAGGGAAAACAGGTTCCTTTGGAAAGGACTGAGACATCTGGGGGACTCTTGGAATGGTGGCATGACCCTGGAGTTCCTCTCGCCTTTCCTTTTGATAGCGCCTCCTCTTTAGTTGCGACAGGAACCCCGGGAATTTCTTCCTGAAGAAGCAGGGAAAGGATCCCTCATCTCGAGCTACGAGGCGGAAACGGGGCTCCTCTGGATGTGGGCGGGACCTTCGTGCTTCCTCTCGAGTGGAGACGTGTATGTCGGGGAACTTCTTGAGTTGCAGCAATGGTGTGAAGGACCCTTTCGAAGTTCCAGAGGTTAGGTGTGATTAGCCTCGAGACGCCTCAGCAGAAATGGGCCTAATCTCGCCTGGAGTGGAGAACCTCCTGGATTTTCTCGAGTTGCGGCAGGTGCTCTCGAGTTACGACGGGGACTTCAGGGACCCGCTCTGGTGGCCTCAGGAAAGGCCAGTCCCCATGCGAGTTGTTAGGGGGCCTCTCGGGGTTCCTCTCCAGTCGATGCTGGGGCCTAAGACCTTGTGTGGAGTCGGGGCCAGAACCTGAGGATTCCTCTCCAGTGCTGACACGGATCTTGGGGTACTTCTGGAGTCTCCATAGGGTAGTCAGTCCTCGTCTCGAGTGGGGGCATGCAGGTGCGCTTTCCTCGTGCTTCCTCTCGAGTGGAGACGGGTATTTAGGGGAACTTCTTGAGTTGGAGCAAGGATGTGAAGGACCCTTTCGAAGTTCCAGAAGTTAGCTGTGATTAGCGTCATGGTTCCTCAGTGGAAATGGGCCTCATCTCGCCTGGAGGGAAGAACCTGCTGCATTTTTCCGAGTTGCGGCAGGTGCTCTCGAGTTACGACGGGGACCTCAGGGACCCGCTCTCGTGGCCTCAGGAAAGGCCAATCCCCATGTTAGTTGCTAGGGGGCCTCTCGGGAATCCTCTCCAGTCCATGCCGGTGCATAAGATCTTCTGTGGAGTCGGGGCCAGAACCTGAGGACTCCTCACCATTGCTGACATGGATCTTAGGGTAATTCTGGAGTCTCCACATGGGAGTCTGTCCCCATGTCTATTGGGGGCATGCACTTGCACTTTCCTCCTGAGCTCCATCTGCAGTGTAACACTTCCTGGAGCGTGAATCAAGGGATCTGTGGCTTTCCCCCGAGGCTTTCCCACAGGGCTGTCCCACGTGCCACCGTGGTGTGAGTCGATCCTCGCCATGAAAGTCGATTCTGTGCAGGGAAAACGGGTTCCTCTGGAATGGACTGAAACATCTGCGGGACTCTTACAACGGTGGCACGACCCGGGAGTTCCTCTCGCCTTTCCTGTTGAGAGCGCCTCCTCTCAAGATGCGACGGGAACGCCGGGAATTCTTTCGCGACGAAGCTTGGAAAGGATCCCTCATCTCGAGCTACGAGGCGAAAACGGGGCTCCTCTGGATGTGGGCGGGACCCTCGTGCTTCCTCTGGAGTGGAGACGGGTATGTCAGGGAACTTCTTGAGTTGCAGAAAGGGTGTGAAGGACCCTTTCGAAGTTCCAGAGGTTAGGTGTGATTAGCCTCGAGACTCCTCAGCGGAAATGGGCCTCATGTCGCCTGGAGGGGAAAACTTCCTGGATTTTCTCGAGGTCCGCAAGGTGTTCTCGAGTTACGACGGGGACCTCAGGGACGCGCTCTGGTGGCCTCAGGAAAGGCCAGTCCCCATGAGAGTTAATAGGGGCATCTTGGGATTCCTTTCCCGTTGATGCCAGGGCCTAAGACCTTGTGTGGAGTCGGGGCCGGAAACTGAGGATTCGTCTCCAGTGCCGACATGGATCTTGGGGTACTTCCGGACTCTCCCCAGTGGAGTCAGGCCTCGTCTCGAGTGGAAGCATGGACGTGCGCTTTCCTCCCGAGCTGTAGCAGCAGTGTCACGCTTCCCGTCACGTGGATCAAGGGATCTGTGGCTTTCCCTCGAGGCTTTCCCACGAGGCTTTCCCACAGGACTGTCCCACGTGCCGCCGTGGTGTGAGTCGATCCTCGGCGTGAGAGACGAGCCAGTGCAGGGAAAAGATGTTCCTCTGGAATGGACTGAGACATCTGGGGGACTCTTGGAATGGTGGCACGACCCTGGAGTTCCTCTCGCCTTTCCCGTTGAGAGCGCCTCCTCTTGAGATGCGACGGGAACGCCGGGAATTGTTTCCCGACGAAGTAGGGAAAGGATACCTCATCTCGAGCGACGAGGCAGAATCGGGGCTCCTCTGGATGTGGGCGGGACCCTCGTGCTTCCTCTCGAGTGGAGACGGGTATGTCGGGGAACTTCTTGAGTTGCAGCAAGGGTGTGAAGGACCCTTTCGAAGTTCCAGAGGTTGGGTGTGATTAGCCTCGAGACCCCTCAACTGAAATGGGCCTCATCTCGCCTGGAGGGGAGAACCCCCTGGATTTTCTCAAGTTCCCGCAGATGTTCTCGAGGTACGACGGGGACCTCAGGGACCGGCTCTCGTGGCCTCAGGAAAGGCCAGTCCCCATGCGTGTTAATAGGGACATCTTGGGATTCCTCTCCTGTCGATGCCAGGGCCTAAGACCTTGAGTGGAGTCCGGGCCGGCACGTGAGGATTCTTCTCCGGTGCTGACATGGATCATGGGGTACTTCTGGAGTCTCCCCAGAGGAGTCAGGCCTCATCTCGTGTGGGGGCATACACGTGCGCTTTCCTCCCGAGCTGTACAAGCATTGTCATGCTTCCTGTCACGTGGATCAAGGGATCTGTGGCTTTCCCTCGAGGCTTTCCTACGAGGCTTTCCCACAGGGTTGTCCCACGTGCCACCGTGGTGTGAGTCGTTCCTCGGCGTGAAAGACGAGCCAGTGCAGGGAATACCGGTTTCTGTGGAATGGACTGAGATATCTGGGGGACTCTTGGAATGGTGGCACGACGCTGGAGTTCCTCTGGCCTTTCCTGTTGAGAGCGCCTCGTCTTGAGATGCGACGGGAACGCCGGGAATTCTTCCCCGACGAAGCAGGGAAAGGATCCCACATCTCGAGCTACGAGGCGACAACGGGGCTCCTCTGGATGTGAGCGGGAAACTACTGCTTCCTCTCGAGAGGAGACGGGTATGTCGGGGAACTTCTTGAGTTGCAGCAAGGGTGTGATGGACCCTTTCGATATTCCAGAGGTTAGGTGTGATTAGCCTCGAGACTCCTCAGCGGAAATGGGCCTCATCTCGCCTGGAGGGGAAAACTTCCTGGATTGTCTCGAGGTGCGCAAGGTGTTCTTGAGTTACGATGGGGACATGAGGGACCCGCTCTGGTGGCCTCAGGAAAGGCCAGTCCCCATGAGAGTTAATAGGGGCATCTTGGGATTCCTTTCCCGTTGATGCCAGGGCCTAAGACCTTGTGTGGAGTCGAGGCCGGAACCTGAGGATTCATCTCCAGTGCCGGCATGGATCTTGGGGTAATTCTGGAGACTCCCCAGTGGAGTCAGGCCTCGTCTCGAGTGGAAGCATGGACGTGCGCTTTCCTCCCGAGCTGTAGCAGCAGTGTCACTCTTCCCGTCACGTGGATCAAGGGATCTGTTGCTTTCCCTCGAGGATTTCCCACAGGGCTGTCCCACGTGCCACCGTGGTGTCAGTCGATCCTTGGCGTGAAAGTCGAGGCAGTGCAGGGAAAACAGGTTCCTCTGGATGGAAATGAGACATCTGCTGGACTCTTGGAATGGTGGCCGGAAACTGAGGATTTCTCTCCAGGGCTTACATGGTACTTGATGTACTTCTGGAGTGTCCTCTGGGTAGTCAGTCCTCGTTTCGAGTGGGGACATGCACGTGCGCTTTACTCCCGAGCTGTAGCAGCAGAGTCACGCTTCCCGTCGCGTGAATCAAGGGATCTGTGGCTGTTCATCGAGGCTTTCCCACGAGGCTTTCCCACAGGGCTGTCCCAAGTGCCACCGTGGTGTGAGTCGATCCTCGGCGTGAAAGTTGAGACAGTGCAGGGAAAACAGGCTCCTCTGGAATGGACTAAGACATCTGGGGTACTCCTGGATTGGTGGCACGACCCTGGAGTTCCTCTCGTCTTTCCTGCTGAGAGTGTCTCCACTTGAGATGCGATTGGAATTGGAACGCCGGGTATTCTTTCCAGACGATGCAGGGAAAGGATCCCTCATCTCGAGCTACGAGGCGGAAACGGGGCTCCTCTGGATGTGGGCGGGACCTTCGTGCTTCCTCTGGAGTGGAGACGGGTATTTAGGGGAACTTCTTGAGTTGGAGCAAGGATGTGAAGGACCCTTTCGAAGTTCCAGAAGTTAGGTGTGATTAGCGTCATGGTTCCTCAGTGGAAATGGGCCTCATCTCGCCTGGAGGGAAGAACCTGCTGCATTTTTCCGAGTTGCGGCAGGTGCTCTCGAGTTACGACGGGGACCTCAGGGACCCGCTCTCGTGGCCTCAGGAAAGGCCAATCCCCATGCTAGTTGCTAGGGGGCCTCTCGGGAATCCTCTCCAGTCCATGCCGGTGCATAAGATCTTCTGTGGAGTCGGGGCCAGAACCTGAGGACTCCTCACCAGTGCTGACATGGATCTTAGGGTAATTCTGGAGTCTCCACATGGGAGTCTGTCCCCATGTCTATTGGGGGCATGCACTTGCACTTTCCTCCTGAGCTCCATCTGCAGTGTCACACTTCCCGGAGCGTGAATCAAGGGATCTGTGCCTTTCCCACGAGGCTTTCCCACAGGGCTGTCCCACGTGCCACCGTGGTGTGAGTCGATCCTCGCCGTGAAAGTCGATTCTGTGCAGGGAAAACAGGTTCCTCTGGAATGGACTGAGTCATCTGCGGGACTCTTACAACGGTGGCACGACCCTGGAGTTCCTCTCGCCTTGCCTGTTGAGAGCGCCTCCTCTCAAGATGCGACGGGAACACCGGGAATTCTTTCGCGACGAAGCTTGGAAAGGATCCCTCATCTCGAGCTACGAGGCAGAAACGGGGCTCCTCTAGATGTGGGCGGGACCCTCGTGCTTCCTCTGGAGTGGAGACGCGTATGTCAGGGAACTTCTTGAGTTGCAGCAAGGGTGTGAAGGACCCTTTCGAAGTTCCAGAGGTTAGGTGTGATTAGCCTCGAGACTCCTCAGCGGAAATGGGCCTCATGTCGCCTGGAGGGGAAAACTTCCTGGATTTTCTCGAGGTGCGCAAGGTGTTCTCGAGTTACGACGGGGACCTCAGGGACCCGCTCTGGTGGCCTCAGGAAAGGCCAGTCCCCATGAGAGTTAATAGGGGCATCTTGGGATTCCTTTCCCGTTGATGCCAGGGCCTAAGACCTTGTGTGGAGTCGAGGCCGGAACCTGAGGATTCGTCTCCAGTGCCGACATGGATCTTGGGGTACTTCCGGACTCTCCCCAGTGGAGTCAGGCCTCGTCTCGAGTGGAAGCATGGACGTGCGCTTTCCTCCCGAGCTGTAGCAGCAGTGTCACGCTTCCCGTCACGTGGATCAAGGGATCTGTGGCTTTCCCTCGAGGCTTTCCCACGAGGCTTTCCCACAGGACTGTCCCACGTGCCGCCGTGGTGTGAGTCGATCCTCGGCGTGAGAGACGATCCAGTGCAGGGAAAAGATGTTCCTCTGGAATGGACTGAGACATCTGGGGGACTCTTGGAATGGTGGCACGACCCTGGAGTTCCTCTCGCCTTTCCTTTTGAGAGCGCCTCCTCTTGAGATGCGACGGGAACGCCGGGAATTGTTTCCCAACGAAGTAGGGAAAGGATACCTCATCTCGAGCGACGAGGCAGAATCGGGGCTCCTCTGGATGTGGGCGGGACCCTCGTGCTTCCTCTCGAGTGGAGACGGGTATGTCGGGGAACTTCTTGAGTTGCAGCAAGGGTGTGAAGGACCCTTTCGAAGTTCCAGAGGTTGGGTGTGATTAGCCTCGAGACCCCTCAACTGAAATGGGCCTCATATCGCCTGGAGGGGAGAACCTCCTGGATTTTCTCGAGTTGCGGCAGGTCTTCTCAAGTTACGACGGGGACCTCAGGGACCCGCTCTGGTGGCCTCAGGAAAGGCCAGTCCCCATGCAAGTTGCTAAGGGGCCTCTCGGGATTCCTCTACCGTCGATGCTGGGGCCTAAGACCTTGTGTGCCGTCGGGGCCGGAACCTGAGGATTCCTTTCCAGTGCTGACATGGATCTTGGGGTACTTCTGGAGTCTCCGCAGGGGAGTCAGTCCTCGTCTCGAGTGTGGGCATGCACGAGCGCATTCCTCGCGAGCTGTAGCAGCAGGGTCACGCTTCCCGTCACGTGGATCAAGGGATGTTTGGCTTTCCCTCGAGGCTTTCCCAGGAGACTTTCCCACAAGGCTGTCCCACGTGCCACCGTGGTGTGAGTCCATCCTCGGCGTGAATGACGAGCCAGTGCAGGGAAAACACTTTCCTCTGGAATGGACTGAGACATCTGGGGGACTCTTGGAATGGTTGCACGACCCTGGAGTTCCTCTCGCCTTTCCTTTTGACAGCGCCTCCTCTTTAGTTGCGACAGGAACCCGGGAATTTCTTTCCGAAGAAGCAGGGAAAGGATCCCTCATCTCGAGCTACGAGGCGGAAACGGGGCTCCTCTGGAATTGGGCAGGACCCTCGTGCTTCCTCTCGAGTGAAGACGTGTATGTCGGGGAACTTCTTGAGTTGCAGCAAGGGTGTGAAGGACCCTTTCGAAGTTCCAGAGGTTAGGTGTGATTAGCCTCGAGACGCCTCAGCGGAAATGGGCCTCATCTCACCTGGAGGGGAGAACCTCCTGGATTTTCTCGAGTTGCGGCAGGTGCTCTCGAGTTACGACGGGGACTTCAGGGACCCACTCTGGTGGCCTCAGGAAAGGCCAGTCCCCATGCGAGTTGTTAGGGGGCCTCTCGGGGTTCCTCTCCAGTCGATGCTGGGGCCTAAGACCTTGTGTGGAGTCGGGGCCAGAACCTGAGGATTCCTCTCCAGTGCTGACACGGATCTTGGGGTACTTCTGGAGTCTCCATAGGGTAGTCAGTCCTCGTCTCGAGTGGGGGCATGCAGGTGCGCTTTCCTCGTGCTTCCTCTCGAGTGGGGACGGGTATTTAGGGGAACTTCTTGAGTTGGAGCAAGGATGTGAAGGACCCTTTCGAAGTTCCAGAAGTTAGGTGTGATTAGTGTCATGGTTCCTCAGTGGAAATGGGCCTCATCTCGCCTGGAGGGAAGAACCTGCTGCATTTTTCCGAGTTGCGGCAGGTGCTCTCGAGTTACGACAGGGACCTCAGGGACCCGCTCTCGTGGCCTCAGGAAAGGCCAATCCCCATGCTAGTTGCTAGGGGGCCTCTCGGGATTCCTCTCCAGTCCAAGCCGGTGCATAAGATCTTCTGTGGAGTCGGGGCCAGAACCTGAGGACTCCTCACCATTGCTGACATGGATCTTGGGGTAATTCTGGAGTCTCCACATGGGAGTCTGTCCCCATGTCCATTGGGGGCATGCACGTGCACTTTCCTCCTGAGCTCCATCTGTAGTGTCACACTTCCCGGAGCGTGAATCAAGGGATCTGTGGCTTTCCCACGAGGCTTTCCCACAGGGCTGTCCCACGTGCCACCGTGGTGTGAGTCGATCCTCGCTGTGAAAGTCGATTCTGTGCAGGGAAAACAGGTTCCTCTGGAATGGACTGAAACATCTGCGGGACTCTTACAACGGTGGCACGACCCTGGAGTTCCTCTCGCCTTGCCTGTTGAGAGCGCCTCCTCTCAAGATGCGACGGGAACGCCGGGAATTCTTTTGCGACGAAGCTTGGAAAGGATCCCTCATCTCGAGCTACGAGGCGGAAACGGGTCTCCTCTGGATGTGGGCGGGACCCTCGTGCTTCCTCTGGAGTGGAGACGGGTATGTCGGGGAACTTCTTGAGTTGCAGCAAGGGTGTGAATGACCCTTTCGAATTTCCGGAGGTTGGGTGTGATTAGCCTCGAGACTCCTCAGCGGAAATGGGCCTCATGTCGCCTGGAGGGGAAAACTTCCTGGATTTTCTCGAGGTGCGCAAGGTGTTCTTGAGTTACGACGGGGACCTCAGGGACCCGCTCTGGTGGCCTCAGGAAAGGCCAGTCCCCATGAGAGTTAATAGGGGCATCTTGGGATTCCTTTCCTGTTGATGCCAGGGCCTAAGACCTTGTGTGGAGTCGAGGCCGGAACCTGAGGATTCGTCTCCAGTGCCGACATGGATCTTGGGGTACTTCTGGAGTCTCCCCAGTGGAGTCAGGCCTCGTCTCGAGTGGAAGCATGGACGGGCGCTTTCCTCCCGAGCTGCAGCAGCAGTGTCACGCTTCCCGTCACGTGGATCAAGGGATCTGTGGCTTTCCCTCGAGGCTTTCCCATGAAGCTTTCCCACAGGACTGTCCCACGTGCCGCCGTGGTGTGAGTCGATCCTCCCCATCAGAGTCGAGCCAGTGCAGGGAAAAGAGGTTCCTCTGGAATGATCTGAGACATCTGGGGGACTCTTGGAATGGTGGCACGACCCTGGAGTTCCTCTCGCCTTTCCTGTTGAGAGCGCCTCCTCTTGAGATGCGACGGGAACGCCGGGAATTGTTTCCCAACGAAGTAGGGAAAGGATCCCTCATCTCGAGCGACGAGGCAGAATCGGGGCTCCTCTGGATGTGGGCGGGACCCTCGTGCTTCCTCTCGAGTGGAGACGGGTATGTCGGGGAACTTCTTGAGTTGCAGCAAGGGTGTGAAGGACCCTTTCGAAGTTCCAGAGGTTGGGTGTGATTAGCCTCGAGACCCCTCAACTGAAATGGGCCTCATCTCGCCTGGAGGGGAGAGCCTCCTGGATTTTCTCAAGTTCCGGCAGATGTTCTCGAGGTACGACGGGGACCTCAGGGACCGGCTCTCGTGGCCTCAGGAAAGGCCAGTCCCCATGCGAGTTAATAGGGACATCTTGGGATTCCTCTCCCGTCGATGCCAGGGCCTAAGACCTTGCGTGTAGCCCGGGCCGGCACGTGAGTATTCCTCTCCGGTGCTGACATGGATCATGGGGTACTTCTGGAGTCTCCCCAGAGGAGTCAGGCCTCGTCTCGTGTGGGGTCATACATGTGCGCTTTCCTCCCGAGCTGTACAAGCATTGTCACGCTTCCTGTCACGTGGATCAAGGGATCTGTGGCTTTCCCTCGAGGCTTTCCTACGAGGCTTTCCCACAGGGTTGTCCCACGTGCCACCGTGGTGTGAGTCGTTCCTCGGAGTGAAAGACGAGCCAGTGCAGGGAAAACGGGTTTCTGTGGAATGGACTGAGATATCTGGGGGACTCTTGGAATGGTGGCACGACGCTGGAGTTCCTCTGGCCTTTCCTGTTGAGAGCGCCTCGTCTTGAGATGCGACGGGAACGCCGGGAATTCTTCCCCGACGATGCAGGGAAAGGATCCCTCATCTCGAGCTATGAGGCGGAAACGGGGCTCCTCTGGATGTGGGCGGGACCCTCGTGCTTCCTCTGGAGTAGAGACGGGTATGTCGGGGAACTTCTTGAATTGCAGCAAGGGCGTGAAGGACCCATTCGAAGTTCCAGACGTCAGGTGTGATTAGCCTTGAGATGCCTCATCGGAAATGGGCTTCATCTCGCCTGGAGGGGAGAACCTCCCGGATTTTCTCGAATTGTGGCAGATGTTCTCGAGTTATGACGGGGACCTCAGGGACCCGCTCTGGTGGCCTCAGGAAAGGCCAGTCCCCATGCGAGTTGCTAGGGAGCATCCCGGGGTTCCTCTCCCGTGGATTCCGGGGCCTAAGACCTTGTGTGGAGTCGGGGCCGAAACCTGTGGATTCCTCTCCCGCGCTTACATGGATCCTGGGGTAATTCTGGAGTCTCCCCAGAGGAGTCAGTCCTCGTCTCGAGTAGGGGCATGCACGTGCTCTTTCCTCCAGAGCTGTAGCAACAGTGTCACGCGTCCCGTCGCGTGGATCAAGGGACCTGTGGCTATCCCTCGAGGCTTTCCCACGAGGCTTTCCTACAGGGCTGTTCCACTTGCCACCGTGGTGTGAGTCGATCCTCGCTGTCAAAGTCGAGCCAGTGCAGGGAAAACAGTTTCTTCTGGAATGGACTGAGACATCTGGGGGACTCTTGGAATGGTGGCACGACCCTGGAGTTCCTCTTGCCTTTCCTGTTGAGAGCGCCTCCTCTTGAGATGCGACGGGGAACCCGTAAATACTTTCCCGACGGAGCAGGGAAAGGATCCCTCATCTCAAGCTACGAGGCGACAACGGGGCTCCTCTGGATGTGAGCGGGAAACTATTGCTTCCTCTCGAGAGGAGACGGGTATGTCGGGGAACTTCTTGAGTTGCAGCTGGGGTGTTAAGGAGCCTTTCGAGTTTCCAGAGGTTAGGTGTGGTTAACCTCGAGATGCCTCAGTGGAAATGGGCCTCATCTCGCCTGGAGGGGAGAACCTCCTGGATTTTTCGAGTTGCAGCATGTGCTCTAGCGTTATGACAGGGACCTCAGGGACCCGCTCTGGTAGCCTCAGGAAAGGTCAGTTTTCATGTGAGTCGCGAGTGGCTTCTCAGAATTTCTCTCCAGTCAGTGCCGGGGCCTAAATCCTTCTGTTTATTCAAGCCCGTGTCCTGAGCTTTCCTCGACACTGGTGACATTGATCTTGGGGTTCTTCTGGAGTCTCCACATGTGTGTCAGTCCTCATCTCGAGTTGGGGCATGCATGTCCTCTTTCCTCCCAAGCTGTAGCAGCAGTGTCAGGTTTCCTGTTGGCTTGATACAGGGATCTATGGCTTTCCCTCAAGGCTTTCCCAAGACTATTTCCCACAGTGCTGTCTCTCGTGCCACCGTGCTGTGAGTCGATTCTCGTCTTGAACGTCGAGGCAGTGAAGGAAAATCAGGTTCCTCGGTAGTGGACTGAGACTTTTGGGGGACTTTAGGAATGGTTGCAGGACCACTGGAGTTCCTCTCGTCTTTCCTGTGGATAGCGCCTGCTCATCCTTTCCCGACGAAGCAGGGAATGGAACCGTCATCTCGAACTACAAGGCAGAAAAGGAGCTCCTCTTGATGTTGGCGGCACCCTCAATGCTCCTCGAGTGGAGACGGCTATGTCAGGGAACTTCTAGTGTTGCTGCAAGGGTGTGAAAGACCCTTTCGAAGTTCAAGAGGGAAGGTGTGATTTGCCTCGAGACGCCTCAGCAGAAAAGTGCCTCATCTCGCCTGGAGGGGAGAACCGCCTGGATTTTCTCGAGTTGAGGCTGGTCCCACTCCAGTTCTGACGGGGACCTTGGGTACCCAATCTTGTGGCCTCAGGAAAGGCCAGTCTCCATGTGAGTCGCCAGGGGTTTCTCGGGATTCCTCTCCCGTCGGTGCCGGGGCCTAAGACCTCATGTGGAGTCGAGGCTGTAACCTGAGGTTTCCTCTCCAGTGCTGACATGGATCTGGGGTACTTCTGGAGTCTGCACAGGGGAGTCAGTCTGGTCTCGAGTGGGGACATGCACGTCCGCTTTCCTCCCAATCTGTAGCAGCCGTGACAGGCTTCCTGTCGCATTGATACAGTGATTTGTGGCTTTCCCTCCAGCCTTTCCCACGAGGCTTGCCCACAGGGCTGTCACACGTGCCACCAAGGTGGGAGTCGATAGTCGGCATGAAAGTCAAGGCATCAGGAAATTCAGGTTCTTCTGGAGTGGACTGAGACATATAGGGGACTTTTGCAATGGTGGCACGACCCCTTGACTTCTTCTCGACTTTCCAGTTGAGAGTGCCTCCTCTTGTGATTCGATGGAACGTCGGAATCCTTTCCCGAGGAAGCAGGGAAAGGAGCCCTCATCTCGAGCTATGAGGCGGAATCATGGCTCCTCTTGATGTCAGCGGGACCCTCAGTGTTCCTCTCGAGTGGAGACAGGTATGTTGGGAAACTTCTTGAGTTGCAGCACGGGTGTGAAGGTCCCTTTCGAAGTTCAAGAAGGAAGGTGGGATTTCCCTGGAGATGCCTCAGCGGAAAAGGGTCTCATCTCGCCTGGAGGGAAGAACCTTTCGGATTTTCTCGAGTTGGGGCAGGTTCCTCTCGACTTATGACAGGGACCACAGTGACCCTCTTGTGTGGCCTCACTAAAGGCCAGTCTCCATTCTAATTGCAAGGGGGCTCTTGGGATTCCGCTCCAGTCGGTGCTGGGTCCTAAGACCTCGTTTGGGGTCGAGTCCGGAAACTGAGGTTTCCTCTCCAGTGCTGACATGGACCTTGGGGTACTTCTGGAGTCTCCACAGGGGAGTCAGTCCTCGTCTCGAGTCGGGGCATGCACGTCTGCTTTACTTCAGAGCTTTAGCAGCAGTGTCAGGCTTCCCGACGTGTTGACACAGTGATCTGTGTCTTTTCTTCAAGGCTTTCCTGCAGGGCTGTCACACGTGCCACCGTGATGTGAGTCGATACACGGCGTGACAGTTGAGGCAGTGCAGGGAAATCAGGTTCCTTTGGAGGGGACTGAAACATTTGGGGGATTTTGGAATGATGACACGACCCCTGGAGTTCCTCTCGGCTCCCTGTTTAGAGCGCCTCCTCTTGAGATGCGACAGGAATGCTGGGAAACCTTTCCTGATGAAACAGGGTAAGGAACCCTCATCTCCAGCTACAAGGGGGAAACGGGGCTCCTCTTGATGTTGGCCAAACCCTCGGTGTTCCTCTCTAGTGGAGACGGGTATGTTGTGGCATCTTTAGTTGCAGCAAAGGTGTGAAGGACCCTTTTGAAGTTCAAGAGGGAAGATGTGATTTCCCTCGAGACGCCGCAGTGGAAAAGGGCTTCATCTGGCCTGGAAGGGAGAACTTCCTTGATTTACTCGAGTTGCGGCATGTTCCTCTTGACTTATGACTGGGACCTCAGGGACCCGCTCTTGTGACCTCAGGAAAGTCCAATTTCATGCGAGTTTCGAGGGGCCTCATGGTTTTCCTCTTGTCAGTGCCGGGTCCTAAGCCCTCATCTGGTGTCAAGGCCGGAACCTGAGTGCCAGAAGCCAGCGTGAGGAATTCCGCCCGTGACAAGGTCATGAGGAAGGAAGCTGACATACACAAGGTCGTGATCAGACTCCAGGAGTTCCCCCTCGCATTTCCTGAGCATCCACCCCACCCCCCCACCCCCGAAATATAAGAATCTTCCTGCGTTTCCACTCTTCTGATAGTCTCTGGAAAAGAGTCAATTCAGGACTTTAGTCTTCTGCATTTGAAAGGGATGTTTCAGTTAAACCCCCTCTGATAGCTCTCTAGCTTGCCTAACAGGTTCCCCGGACCTCTTACAGCTTGTGAATTGCTTACAACCACCCAACCATGAGTGGCACAAACCTTAAAAGCATCTTAAAGATACAGCGCCTTTTCTAGAGAGTTAAAAATTATATTGGTGACTGGTTTTCACTGTTGACTCAATGATTACCGCCAGGCCTCCATATTCTTTATCTTTTAGGGACCTGAGAGGATGTTAATCAATGTAAATGGGATATGGAAAAAGATATATAATAGTTTTGATGTTAGCAACACTAGACTTTTGAGTTAATTACTTTTCTCCTTGTTATATATCACTGCACTCCTCTTGTGTCCTTGCTATGTAAGAATGTAACTTTATTTAGTGCTTTCTGAGAATGGCACCAGACTTTGGGAAGATCAACACAAATAAGCCTTCTGGTTGACAAATCCTAATCAGAGAAAAGGTTGTAAAATGTTAATTGGTCCTTTTGGGTGGAAGATGATGTAAATTACCTAAGACTTGTGTATACAATTAGGTATGCAGAGAGAAAAGCCTGATTTTGAAAAGAGTCTGGACTACAAACGCTGCAAAACTTTGTGTTACCCATTGATCTCCATGTTTTATCAAAAGTATAAAAGGCCTTCTAAACAATAGAAGACGGAGCCAGTCGCTGGATTGGTTCCCCCATGTCTCTCTCGCTCTCTCTCCTTTCCTCCCTCTCCTCTTTACTTTAATTTCAGGCTGAATTCCCATCTGAGGCACAGAGGCTCGCCAAATCTACTTACTTGCCCTGGCTGTTAAGACCCGCGTGAAAGGGAGCCTAAGGCGAGGCACCCTCAGATATTCAAGCGAGAGCTGATGGCCCAATGTAGATGGTGCAAATTCCTTGTCTGGAATTTTATTGGTCTTCCGCGTAATACAAGTTATTCAGCCCTCTTTTTCTACTTAATTTTCCTACTATACTATTATTTTTAATCTAATCGTATATCAATCAATAAATAAGATTTTCTGACGTCAACACCATCCCCACTTCGAATTCCCTGGAACCACCAGGGCTGGACCCCGGCAAGTGGCACCCCGAACAGGCTATTCAAAGGTAGGCTCCTCAGAGCAAAAGCTCCCCCCGGAGCACTCTGTTGCTCCCCCCTGGAGCACTCTCTGTTTCTCCCCCCGGAGTGATTTAATCACTCCCCCTGGAGTACTTTCGGTTACTCTCCCAGTGTTGAGTGTTCGGGACGGCTAGGTCCCCACTCAGGGTGCCGCGTACCCCCCTGTAGGATAGACAGGGTGAAGAGGATTGAAAAGTGTTGAAGGGTTTAAGAGAAACCTGGTGCTCTAGAGGTTGAAAGAAACCTGCTATCTTAGGGTTAAAAAGAACCCCCTCACCACCCCCCCCCCCCCCCCCGCCAAAGGTAAAATCTTTTGTTGAGGCAGACTTTTCTATAAATCTTAATTTTCTGACACGGGTAACAATGAGTCAAAAAACGACAACTCTTTATAATAGTAATTTTGTAACTGTTAAACAAAATATAAATTTAAGATAAAAAGGCTACTGTTACGAGAGCAATGTCCTTGATTTCCAAAAAAAGGGATTTAGATACTTGGGTAAAGCAAAAAAAAAAAAAAAAAAAAAAAGCTAAAAACTTATTATACTTATTATACTTTGCATGAGCCAGAAAAAGTTCCTGTAAATACTTTTGCTCTGTAGAATATGATTAAAAATGTTCTGGACCCCCGTCATGGGGCTGTTAGTTAGATTGCCTATGGGAGAGGCTATAGCGGTGGATGGTAGTGGGGCTCCACCTTCTACGCAGATCATATATTCTGCCATTGGCAAAGCAAAGGAGGGAGACTGTACTCTTCCTCCCGAGGAAGGAGAGTGCTTACAGGAGGCAGCGGCCGAGCACCCTGGAGGGCCCCCTCCCCCTCTACACAAACCAAACCTTTAAAAAACATCTATCTTATTTAAGGCGACAACTGCAATCTCTGCCTGCGCCTCCCCAGGGCTTAAGAACTCCCCACTTTGCATCCAAAGCCTCCCAGAACATGGCCTAAGGTTGAATAGGATAGGGAGAATATTTTGAGCAAAAGAGCTTTTAAAACAGAGCCTGCTCCTTGCAGGAAACCCCTTCGGGGGGCCTCACCCAAGCAAAAAAAAAAGAAAAAAAAGAGAGAGAGAGAAAGAAAAAAAAAGAGAAAAGGAAAAAAAATAATTGCAATAAAAAGGATTTTACAAATAGAAAACTGTTTCTCTTGTGGCCAAATGGGACATTTTTGCTGGCAATGTCCTGCTAAACAGAGACAAAAAGCTACGCCAATTAACCCCAGGACTTAGCAGCAGCAGCAGCAGCTCAGGACTAGACCTCAGCTCCGCCATGGCAACAATATTAACCCCTGATGTGCCGGTTGCTCAGATTCCAACGGGAGTGGCTTGCCCCCTGCCTGAGGACATGGTAAGACTTGTGTTAGGGCGTAGCTTCCTTTCTTTAAAAAAATTTTGGTGGTGCCTGGTGTAGTAGATTCTGATTATACTGGAAAAATTAAAGTTTTGAACTCGCCACCTGCTAAAACTGTGCAAATTAATAAAGGCCAAAAAATAGTACAGCTTTTGCTTTTACCTTATTACCAGACAGAAAAACCTTGACTTCCCAAGCTAGGAGCCCCAGAGGATTTAAATCTAGATCTAGCTTTTTGGGTGCAGAAAATTACAGCTTCTAGGCCTTTAAAATATTTTTTTATTCAAGGATATAAAATGTCATGGCTGTTAGACAATAGACAGGACGTTTCTTACATTGCTGAAAAAGACTAGCCCAACTCCTGGCCAACACATACTACTGAAAAGGAGTTGGTGGGATTAGAGAAAGTGATATGCAGGATGGGAATGCTGTAGAGGAAAAGGTGAAAAAGAGTTTGAAACCTTGGCGAGTAGTGAGCTCCCCGTTGCTGGAAGTATTCAAGCAAAGATTAGATGGTTACTTGTCATCTAAAAGGCTATAGACCAGATTCAGGTTATAAAAAGATCATTAGAAAAGCTTATAAAGATATTGTGTAACAGCTCTTTACTTGCTTCTTATATTTAGGTCTGCCAGAAGTTTTAAAAACTGATAATGTCCCTTTAAAGCTGCAGAGAGATTGTTTACTAACTTTAAATGATTTCCAGAAGTCATTAGGGGATATTAATTGGATATGCCCACATTTAAAACTGACTACTGCAGATTTAAGGCCTTTTGTTTCATTGCTTAAAAAACAATCCTAATCCCAGTTTAAAAAAAAAAAAGTTGATTAGTGAGACAGAGTTGGCTTTTGTTAAAGTGGATGAGGCTTTAAATGATCAGTTAATTAAGATTAATATTGCCAAAAGATGAGATTAAATTATTCTTGCTACAAAACAGGATGCTTGTAACAAAAAGGCCCATTGGTTCCATCTACCAGTGACCCCCAAAAAAGTAGTTTTATCTTATCGCAACTTGGTGGCACAATTAATTTTAAAAAGAAGAAAAGGAACTGTGGAACTTTTTTGGAAAAGAAATAGCAAATATAATAATTCCATTCAATAAGGATCAACTGCAAGTCTTTTACAGAATAGTGATGATTGGCAAGTTGCCCTGATAGATTTCAGGGGTCAAATTTTGTCTCATTTGCCCTCAATCCCCAACAGTAGTTAAAAATACAAAAATGTAGATTGGCAGTTTGAGGATACCTGTGAAACTTTCCTAACTCTATGTAGTTCCTTTGCTCCCCTTTACCCTGTGGGGGAGGGACGTGCTGTTTCAAATAGGAGTTGCTTGGAAAAGGGATTTCTCAATTTCTTAGTTCTCAATAGGTGGTACAATTAACAGTACTTCATATATTTATATAAATACGTAGTATAAATATATTTGTCTAATTACAGTTTGCCTAATTGGGTATGGGTATAAATAAAATATAATAAAGGTATGAATGTCTAAACTGGAAGAAACTTGAAACCCTCATGTTAATTCTTAAATGTAGTATTTCTAACTTGTGACAAGACAGATTGGTAGGCATCCATTTTTGTGTCTTAAAATAACTGGGGGCATAGTTAAAATTTTATACATCAAGTGATTGCTAGGGAATGTTGCAGGTGTGATGTGGTTATTTTTAGTTTATTTGAGATGCCTTAAGGTGGGGGAAGGAGGGAGAGCAAATATTTTAAATTCGGAAAACCCTAAACCTTTTGATAAAAAATTGTAATTTTCACCTTTATATCTTAAAGGATATGAAAGATTGATAAATTGGTGTAGTTAAATTGAGCCATAACTATTGGTGATCTTGGGGACCGGTAATTAAACTTGCAGAAAAAAAATAATATCCTAAAGATTTTGTTTAATTGCACCAATTTCTGTATTTTATGTGCATTTAAAAACTGCAGTAAGTTAAATGGGTTAATCTTATATAAGTAAATGAGTCTGTAGACTATGATCTCCCCAAACTAAAAATACAGTACTTGAAATTGTGTTCTTTATGGTTGTAGTGTTGGTAAAGCACTGATGTGCAGAAAATGATGGAATTACACAGTGCAAAAAAAAGGGGGGGCTTATACCTAATTTTATTTATAGATCTATACTTAATTAATTCATATATAAATTAAGATGTATACTATATATACATATTGAATATATACTGTATAATTATATTATATATATGTATATTGCAGTAATATAGTATGTATGTGACTGATATTAATTGGTAAATTTGGCATGCTGTGATAACATATGTTATACATACTGTTTAATATATTGCATGTGTGAGACATGTATTATTACAATGCATTGGTTTGTGTTGGTTGGTATTGGCTGTGTGCATGTTGTATTGCTGCAATATATATATTAACTGACATATTAATTATAAAGATTAATTCAAGTACATTGATTTATTAAATTGTTTAGTAAAGAGCCATCAAAAATTGTAATTCCATATGACAGAGAACAATTTGATGCTTTTCAAATGTTTGATGATGATTGGCAGAATGCTATAGGAAATTATTGTGGTCAAATATTACATCATTTACCCTCAAATGCTTTGTTAATTCAAAAATTAAGAAAGGAGAATTTAAGTATAGTTTTCCCCCATCAGATTTTACAACATGTTCTCCTCGTAATAAGTTAAATGCTGATTCATCTGGAACAGTAAAATGTAAAACCGTTGATAAAATGGAAAGATCTCTTCAGACAAAAAAAAAAAACAATCACGACCCAAAATTAACTGCCCGTCGAGGAAGTGTTTATTTTTTTTCCACAGAATGCAGATTCGTCAATTTGGATCCCGGACAGGCTGACTCGCCATGTCGCAGTCCCCCAGACAGCCGATTCACCACAAAAAAGAAAAAGAAAACTCCTCTGCTGCGCAAAACAGCCGCTCTCCAGAAGCCGTGGGCGGGGCCAGCCTGACTGACTGACGGAACCCAGTGCGTGGCACTCGAAGCCCGGTAGCAGCGCCAGCGTCCATCTGCAAAACTATGGGATAGAGACTTGATGGGGAAAGGAGATATATGGGAACTGTATACTATTTACTCAAGTTTTTGTGTCGCTTGGCCGCCGCAGTTTCAGCAGAGGGCGGGGCGAGGGCCGCCGCTTGCACCGGCAGGAGAGGCAAGAAAAACATTGAGATCCTGGCGGGACTGACAGCGGCTGCAGTGCAAACTCCAACCAGAAAATAACTCTATTTACTCTATTTTGCTTGTCTATCATCTCCTTATGTTTTTCTTTTCACCAATGATTCCAGAAAACTTAACGTATAGATGGACCTAATGTAGTGTCTTGTGAACCATGTATGCTTTCATCCTGTTTAACTCCTCAAACTAATGTTTGCTCTTCTGTTGTTTTAAAAATGTCCTGTAACTGTAACAACTTATTGATATGATAATTATGGTCTTGCTCTGTTACAACAACTGTTACTGTTATTGTTATTGTTACTATGGCAGCGATCATTGACTCAACAAGTAAATGCCCAATATGTTTTAAGTGTTTGGAACAGCTCAGATATTAGCTTAGACTTAGGGAAACTTCATAATCAGATTCAGACCTTGAAACACTCCCCATTAGATTTTATTGCCGCAGGAGAAGCCAATGACTTTTTCCACACCTTCTCTAACTTCATTTCTGGAAAGACTATTCTGTCTACTGTTTTAGTTTGCTCTAAATCTTGCTCCTCGTAATCATTCTTTCGTGTATTGTCAGGATTCTTCGGCGGAGCATTCGGAATCTTGCGACGGAACGGCACCTGATTTAAAAAAGAAAGAAAGAAAGAAAGAAGGGGGAGATGCCTGGAGCCAGCGGGAGGAATTCCGCCCGTGACAAGGTCATGAGGAAGGAAGCTGACATATGCAAGGTTGTGATCAGACTTCAGGAGTTCCCCCTGGCATTTCCTGAGCATCCACCCCCCCAAAAAATATAAGAATCTTCCTGTTTTTCCACTCTTCTGATATTCTCTGGAAAAAAAAGTCAATTCAGGGCTTTAGTCTTCTGCATTTGAAAGGGATGTTTCAGTTAAACCCCCTCTGATAGCTCTCTAGCTTGCCTAACAGGTTCCCCGGACCTCTTACAGCTTGTGAATTGCTTACAACACCCCAACCACAAGAGGCACAAAGCTTAAAACCATCTTAAAGATACAGAGCATTTTATAAAAAGTTAAAAATTATATTGGTGACTGGTTTTCACTGTTGACTCAATGATTGCCGCCAGGCCTCCATATTCTTTATCTTTTAGAGACCTGAGAGGATGTTAATCAATGTAAATGGGATATGGAAAAAGATATATAATAGTTTTGATGTTAGCAACACTAGACTTTTGAGTTAATTACTTTTCTCTTTGTTATATATCACTGCACTCCTCTTGTGTCCTTGCTATGTAAGAATGTAACTTTATTTAGTGCTTTCTGAGAATGGCACCAGACTTTGGGAAGATCAACACAAATAAGCCTTCTGGTTGACAAACCCTTATCAGAAAAAAGGCTGTAAAATGTTAATTGGCCCTTTTGGGTGGAAGATGATGTAAATTACCTAAGACTTGTGTATACAATTAGGTATGCAGAGAGAAAAGCCTGATTTTGAAAAGAGTCTGGACTACAAACGCTGCAAAACTTTGTGTTACCCATTGATCTCCATGTTTTATCAAAAGTATAAAAGGCCTTCTAAACAATAGAATACGGAGCCAGTTGCTGGACTGGTTTCCCACGTGTATCTCTCTCTCTCTCTCATTCCCTCCCTCTACTCCTACTTTAATTTCAGGCTGAATTCCTATCTGAGGCGCGGAAGCTCGCCAAATCTATTTACTTGCCCTGGCTGTTAAGACCCGTGCAAAAGGGAGCCTAAGGCGAGGCACCCTTAGATATTCAAGTGAGCGCTGGTGGCCAAAAGTAGATGGTAAATTCCTTGTCTAGAATTTTATTGGTCTTCCTCATAATCCAAGTTATTCAGCCCTCTTTCTCGACTTAATTTTCCTACTACACTATTGTTTCTTAATCTAATCTTTTATCAAACAATAAATAAGATTTTCTAACGTCAATGCCATCCCTGCTTCGAATCCCCCGGATCCACCGGGGCAGGAACCCAGCACCTGAGGTATCCTCTCCAGGGCTGATATGAATCTTGGGGTTCCTCTGGAGTCCCCACAGGGGAGTCAGGCCTTGTCTCGAGTGCAGACATGCATGTTTGCTCTCCTCCTGAGCTGTAGCAGCAGTTTCAGGCTTCCTGTCGCATTGACACAGGGATCTGTGGCTTTCCTGGAGGCTTTCCCACAGGGCTGTCACACGTGCCAACGTAGTGTGAGTCGATACACGGCGTGACAGTTGAGGCAGTGCAGGGAAATCAGGTTCCTCTGGAGTGGACTGAGATATTTGGGGGACTTTGGGAATGGTGGCACCACCACTAGAGTTCCTATCGACTTTCCTGGTGAGAGCACCTCCTCTTGAGATGCAACAGGAATGCGGAAATCCTTTCCCGACGAAGCAGTGAAAGGAACACTCATCTCGAGCTAGGAGGCGGAAACTGGGCTCCTCTTGATTTTGGCGGGTCTCTCGGCGTTCCTCTCGAACGGAGAGGGGTATGTGGAGAACTTCTTGAGTTGCAACAAGGGTGTGAAGGACCCTTTCGAAGTTAAAGAGGGAAGGTGGGATTTCCGTTGAGACGCCTCAGCGGAAAAGGGCCTCACCTGTACTGTATGGGAGAACCTCCTGGATTTTCTCTAGTTGCCGCAGGTCCCTCTCGAGCTAAGACGGGGGACCTTAAGGACCCGCTCGGGTGTCCTCAGGAAAGGCCAATCTCCACGTGAGTTGCAAGGAGCCTCTCGGGATTCCTCTCCCGTCGGAGTCGGGTCCTAAGTCCTCATCTGGAGTCGAGGGCGGAACATGAAGCATTTCTCTCCGGTGTGACATAGATCTTGGGGTTCCTCTGGAGTCTCCACAGGGAAGTCAGGCCTCGTCTCAAGTGGAGACATGCACGATCTCTTTCCTCCGGAGCTATAGCTGCAGTGTCAGGCTTACCATTGCGTTGACACAGGGATCTGTGGCTTTCCCTCGAGGCTTTCCCACAGGGCTGTCACACGTGCCACCGTGGTGTGAGTCGATACTCCGTGTGACAATCGTGGCAGTTGAGGAAAATCAGGTTCCTCTGGAGAGGACTGAGACATTTGTGGGACTTTTGGAATGGTGGCAAGACCCCTGGAATTCCTCTCGACTTTCCTGTTGAGAGTGCTTCCTCTTGAGGTGCGACCAGAACGCGGGGAATCCTTTCCAGACGAAGCAGGGAAAGGAACCCTCATTTCGAGCTAGGAGGTGGAAACGGGGCTCCTCTTGCTTTTGGCGGGACCCTCGGTGTTCCTCTCAAGTGAAGACGGGTATGTTGGGGGAACTTCTTGAGATGCAGCAAGGGTGTGAAGGACCCTTTCGAAGGTCAAGAGGGAAGGTGTGATTTCCCCGAGACTCCTCTCGGAAAAGGGCCTCATCTCGCATGGAGGGGAGAACCTCCTGGATTTTCTCGATTTGGGGCAGGTTCCTCTCAAATCACGACGGGGACCTCAGGGACCCTCTTGTGTGGCCTCAGGAAAGGCCAGTCTCCATGCGAGTTGTGAGGGGCCTCTTGGGATTCCTCTCAAGTTGGTGCGGGTCCTAAGCCCTCATCTGTTGTCGAGGCAAGAACCTGAGGTTTCCTCTCGAGTGCTGCCATGGATCTTGGGGTTCCTCTGGAGATTCCACAGGGGAGTAAGGCCTCGTCTCGAGTGAAGACATGCACGTCCGCTTTCCTCCCAAGCTGTAGCTGCAGTGTCATGCTTCCTGTCGCGTTGATACAGGGATCTGTGGCTTTCCCTCGAGGCTTTGCCACAGGGTTGTCACACGTGCCACCGTGGTGTGAGCGGATACTCGGGCTGACTGTCGAGGCAGTGCAGGAAAATAAGGTTCCTCTGGAGTGGCCTGAGACATTTGGGATCTTTTGGAATTTAGACGAGACCCCTCGATGCCGGGAGCCAGCGTGAGAAATGTCGCCCATGACAAGTTCATAAGGAAGGAAGCCTGACAATACTCAAGGACCTGATCAGACTTCAGGAGTTCCCTCTGGAATTTCCTGAGCATGTACCCCAATAATCAAAAATCTGCCTGCCTTTGTACTCTGCTTTTCCACTCTTCTGATATTCTCTCTAAAACGTCAACTCAGGGCTTTAGTCTTCTGCATTTGAAAGGGATGTTTCAGTTAAACCCCCTCTGATAGCTCTCTAGCTTGCTTAACAGGTTCTTCGGACATCTTACAGCCTGTCAATTGCTTACAGCCCTCCAACCGCGAGAGGCACAAAACTTAAAATCATCTTAAAGGTATAGAGCCTTTTATAAAGTGTTAAAAATCATAATGGTAGAGGGTTTTCACTGTTGACTGAATGATTGCTGCCAGGCCTCCATATTCTTTATCTTTTAGGCACCTGGGAGAATGTTAATCAATGTAAATGGGATATGGAGAAAGATATATAGTATTTTTTATGTTAGCAACACTAGGCTTTTGAGTTAATTACTTCCCTTTGTTATATATCACTGCACTCCTCTTGTGTCCTTACTATGTAAGAATGTAACTTTATTTAGTGATTTCTGAGAGTGGCACCAGACCTTGGAAAGATCAACACAAATAAGTCTTCTGGTTGACAAACCCTTATCAGAAAAAAAGGCTGTACAATGTTAGTTGGCTCTTTCTGGCCAGAAGATGACGTAAATCACCTAAGACTTGTGTATACAATTAGGTATGCAGAGAGAAAAGCCTGGTTTTGAAAAGAGTCTGGGCTGCTAACACTGCATAATTGTGTATTACCCATTGATCTCTATGTACATTCAAAAAAAGGTATAAAAGGCCTTTCTAGACAATAGGGGCTGGAGCCAGTCGCTGGACTTGTTTCCCCCGTGTCTCCTTTTTACTCTAATTTCAGACTGAATTCCCATCTGGAAAGGGGCAGCTCTCCATGTCTACTTACTTGTCCCAGCTTTTAAGATTCACGGGTAGGTGAGCCCAAGGAGGGGCATCCCCCAATATTCAAGTGGGCACCAGTGGCCAAACGTAGATGATGAAAGCTCCCTGTCTGGGACTTTATTGTCCTGCTCCACAAGCCAAGTTATTCAGCTTTTTTTCTCCACTTAATTTTCTTACTATGCTGCTGTTTCTTACTCTAGTCTTATATTAATAAACAAATAAGGTTTTTTCACGCCAACGACGTCCACGCTTCGAATTCCCTGGATACACCGGGGCTGGACCCCGGCAACTGGAGATCCTCTGGACATTCGTGTTGAGAGTGCCTTCTCTTGAGATGTGACAGGAACGCTTGGAATCCTTTCCCGAAGAAGCAAGGAAATGAACTCTCATCTCGAGCAGAGGAGGGGGAAACCGGGCTCCTCTTGAGTTGTGGCGGGAACCTCGGTGTTCCTCTCGAGTGGAGACGGGTATGTCTGGGACCTTGAGTTGCAGCAAGGGAGTGAAGGACCCTTTGGTGGTTCCTGAGGGAAGCTGTGATTTTCCTCGAGACGCCCCAGTGGAAAAGGTCCTCATCTAGCCTGGAGGGGAGAACCTCCTGGTTTTTCTCGAGTTGTGGCAGGTTCCTCTCGCGTTATGACGGGGAACTCAGAGACCCACTCATGTGGCCTCAAGAAAGGCCAGTCTCCATGCGAGTTTCGAGAGCCCTCTCGGGATTCCTATCCAGTCGGTGCCGGGTCCTAAGTCCTCGTCTGGAGCCGACGCTGGAACCTGAGGTTTCCTCTCCAATGCTGACATGGATCTTTGGGTTCCTCAGCAGTCTTGATAGGGGTCTCAGGTCTCGTCTCGAGTGCAGACATGCATGTCCGTTTTCCTCCCAAGCTGTAGAAGCAGTGTCAGGCTTCGCGTCGAGGTGACAGAGGGATCTGTGGATTTCCCTCAAGGCTTTCCCACAGGGCTCTCGTATGCGCCACCGTTGTGTGAGTCAGCGTGACAGCAAGGCAGTGCAGGGAAATCAGTTTCCTCTGGAATGGCCTGAGATATTTTAGGGTATTTTGGAATGGTGGCACGACTCATGGAGTTCCTCTCGACTTTCCCGTTGAGAGGGCCTCCTCTTTAGATGCAATGGGAACGCCAGGAATCCTTTCCCGACGAAGCAGGGAAAGGATCCCTCATCTCGAGCTAGGAGGCGGAAACGGGGCTCCTCTTGAGTTTGGCGGGACCCTCGGTGTTCCTCTCGAGTGGAGATGGGTATGTTGATGAACTTCTTGAGTTGCAGCAAGGGTGTGAAGGACCCTTTCGAGGTTCAAGAAGGAAACTGTGATTTCCCTTGAGACGCAGCAGCGGAAAAGGGCCTCATCTCGCCTGGAGGGGAGAACCTGCTGGTTTTTCTCAAGTTGTGGCATGTTCCTCTTGAGTTATGATGGGGACTTCAAGACCGGCTCGTGTGGCCTCAGGAAAGGTGAGTCTCCATGAGAGTTACAAAGGTCCTCACGGGATTCCTCTCCAGTCGGTGCCAGGTCCTAAGACTTCGTCTGGAGCCGAGGCCAGAACCTGAGGTTTCCTCTCCAGTGTTGACATGGATCTTGGGGTTCCTCTGGAGTCTCAACAGGGGAGTCAGACCTCGTCTCGAGTGGAGACATGCATGTCCGCTTTCCTCCAGAGCTGTAGCAGTAGTATCAGGCTTCCCATCGAGTTGACACAGGGATCTGTGGCTTTCCCTCGAGGCTTTCCCAAAGGGCTGTCACACGTGTCACTGTGGTGTGAGTTGATACTCGGGGTGACAGTCGAGGCAATGCAGGGAAATCAGGTCCCTCTGGAGTGGACTGAGACTTTAGTGGGTCTTTTGGAATTGTGGCACGATCCCTGGGATTCCTCTCGACTTTCCTGTTGAGAGCGCTTCCTCTTGAGATGCGACGGGAATACCAGGAATCCTTTCCCGACTAAACAGGGAAAGGAACCCTCATCTCTGGCTGAGGAGGGGGAAACGGGGCTCCTCTTGATTTGGGGGGGAATTCGGTGTTCCTCTCGAGTGAAGCAGGGTATGTCGGGGAACTTCTTGATTTGCTGCAAGTGTGTGAAGGGCCATTTCGAGGTTCAATAAAGAATGTGTTATTTCCCTCGAGACACTGCAACAGAAAGAGGCCTCATCTCGCTTGGCGGGGAAAACCTCCTGGTTTTTCTCGAGTTGTGACAGGTTCCTCTCGATTTACAACGGGGACCTCAGGGACCCCCTCGTGTGGCCTCAGGAAAAGCCAGTCTCCATGCGAGTTGCGAGGGGCCTTTAGGGCTTTCTCTCCAGTCGGTGCCGGGTCTTAAGTCCTCATCTGCAGCCGAAGCCAGAGCCTGAGGTTTCCTCTCCAGTGCTGAAATGGATCTTGGGGTTCCTCTGGAGTCTCCACAGTGGAGTTGGGCCTCGTCTCGAGTGAAGATATGCAAGTTCGTTTTCTTCCCTAGCTGTAGCAGCATTGTATGGCTTCCCGTAGAGTTGACACAGGAATCTGTGGCTTTCCCTCCAGGCTTTCCCACATGGCTGTCACACCCGCCACCGTGGTGTGAGTTGATAGATGGGGTGACAGTCTAGGCAATGCCGGACAATCAGATTCCTCTGGAGTGGACTGAGACATTTGGAGTACTTTTGTAATGGTGGCACGACCCTGGATATTGGGAGCCAGCATAGAAATCTCGTCCATGACAAGTTCATTAGGAAAGAAGTCTGACAATACACAAGGACCTGCTCAGACTTGAGGAGTTCCCTCTGGAATTTCCTGAGCATGTACCCCAATAACCAAAAATCTGCCTGCCTTTGTACCCTGCTTTTCCACTCTTCTGATATTCTCTCTAAAATGTCAACTCAGGGCTTTAGTCTTGTGCCTTTGAAAGGGATGTTTCAGTTAAACCCCCTCTGATAGCTCTCTAGCTTGCCTAAAAGTTTCCCGGGACCTCTTACAACCTGCAAATTGCTGACAGCCCTCCTACCGTGAGAGGCACAAAGCTTAAAAGCATCTTAAAGATACAGAGCCTTTTCTAAAGAGTTAAAAATCACATTGATAGAGGTTTTTCACTGTTGACTCAATGATTGCCGCCAGTCCTCCATATAATTTATCTTATAGGCACCCGGGAGGATGTTAATAAATGTAAACAGGATATGGAAAAAGATATATAGTAGTTTTGATGTTAGCAACACTAGACTTTTGAGTTAATTACTTCTCTTTGTTATATATCACTGCACTCCTCTTGTGTCCTTGCTATGTAAGAATGTACCATTATTTAGTGCTTTCTGAGAGTGGCTCCAGACCTTGGAAAAATCAACACAAATAAGTTTTCTTGTGGAGAAATCCTTATCAGAAAAAAAGCTATAAAATGTTAATCGGCCCTTTCTGTCCAGAAGATGACGTAAATCACCTAAGACTTGTGTATATAATTAGGTATGCAGAGAGAAAAGCCTGGTTTTGATAAGAGTCTGGGCTGCTAACACTGCATAATTTTGTATTACCCATTGATCTCTATGTACGATCAAAAAAAGGTATAAAAGGCCTTTCTAGACAATAGGGGCTGGAGCCAGTCGCTGGACTGGTTTCTCTCGTGTCTCCTCTTAACTCTAATTTCAGACTGAATTCCCATCTGGAGCGGGGCGGCTCACCATGTCTACTTACATGTCCCATCTTTTAAGATCCACGTGAGAGTGAGCCCAAGGAGGGACACCCCCCAGTATTCAAGTGGGTGCCAGTGGCCAAACATAGATGGTGCAAGCTCCTTGTCTGGAACTTTATTGGCCTTCCCCATAAGCCAAGTTATCAGCCTTCTTTCTCCAGTTAATTTTCCTACTATATTATTGTTTCTTAGTCTAATCTTATATTAATAAACAAATGATATTTTTTCACGCCAATGCCGTCCCAGCTTCGAATGTCCTGGATCCACCTGGAACACGGCATTTGGAGAACCTCTCGACTTTCCGGTTGAGAGCACCTCCTCTTTTGATGCGACGGGAACACCGGGAAACCTTTCCTGACGAAGCAGGGAAAGGAACCCTCATCTCGAGCGGAGGAGGGGAAAACGGAGCTCCTCTTAAGTTGTGGCGGGAACCTCGGTGTTCCTCGCGAGTGGAGACGGGTATGTCAGGGACCTTGAGTTGCAGCAAGGTGTGGAGGACCCTATCTAGGTTTTTGAGGGAAGCTTGATTTCCCTCGTGAGGCCACAGTTGAAAAGGTCCTCATCTAGTCTGGAGGGGAGAACCTCCTGGTTTTTCTCGAGTTGTGACAGGTTCCTCTTGAGTTACGATGGAGACCTCAGGGACCCGCTCGTGTGGCCTCAGGAAAGGCCAGTCTCCATGCGAGTTGCGAAGGGCCCTCGGGATTCCCCTTGAGTTGGTGCCGGGTCCTAAATCTTCGTCTGGTGCCGAGGCTGGAACCTTAGGTTTCCTCTCCAGTTTAACATGTATCTTGGGGTCCCTGAGCAGTCTCCACAGGGGATTCAGGTCTCCTCTCGAGTGGAGACATGCACGTCCGTTTTCCTCCAGAGCTCTAGGAGCAGTGTCAGGCTTCCTGTCGAGTTGACACAGGGATCTGTGGCTTTCCCTCGAGGCTTTCCCACAGGACTCTCGAACGTGCCACCGTTGTGGGTGTCTATACTCAGGGTGACAGTAGAGGCAGTGCAGGGAAATCAGGTTCCTCTGGAGTGGACTGAGAATTTTGGGGGTCTTTTGGAATGGTGGCATGAAACCTGGAGTTCCTCTCGACTTTCCCATTGAGAGCACCTCCACTTGAGATGCGACGGGAACTCCGGGAATCCTTTCCTGATGAAACAGGGAAAGGAACCCTCATCTCGGACGGAGGAGGGGAAAACGGGGCTCCTCTTGAGGTTGGTAGGACCATCGGTGTTCCTCTCGAGTGGAGACGGGTATGTCGGGGAACTTCTTGCATTGCACCAAGGGTGTGAAGGACCCTTTCAAGGTTCAAGAGGGAAGGTGTGATTTACCCAAAGATGCCGCAGATAAAAGGGCCTCATCTCGCCTGGAGGGGAGATCCACCTGTTTTTTGTCCAGTTGCAGCAGTTTACTCTCGAGGTCCCACGGGGACCTCAGGGACCCGCTCTTGTGGCCTCAGGAAAGGCCAGTCTCCATGCGAGTTGCGAGGGGCCTCTCGAGATTCCTCTCCAGTCGCTGCCAGGTCCTAAGTCCTCATCTGGAGCCGAGGCCGGAACCTCAGGTTTCCTCTCCAGTGCTGACATGGAACTTGGTGTTCCTCTGAAGTCTCCACAGGGGAGTCAGGCCTCGTCTCGAGTGGAGACACGCGCGTCCACTTTACTCCCGACCGGTAACAGCACTGTCAGTCTTCCAGTCTAATGACGCAGTGATCTTCACTTTCCCTCGAAGCTTTCCTATAAGGCTGTCACACGTGGCACTCTGGTATGAGTCAATACTTGGGGACACAGTCGAGGAAGTGCAGGGAAATCAGGTTCCTCTGGAGAGAACTGAGATTTTTGGGGGCCTTTTGGAATGGTGGCATGAACCCTGGAGTTCCTCTCGACTTTCCTGTTCAGAACGCTTCCTCTTGATATGCGAAGGAAACGCCGGGAATCCTTTCCCGATGAATCTCGGAAACAAACCCTCATCTCGAGCGGAGGAAAGAGAAACGAGACTCCTCTTAAGTTTGTGGGACCCTGCGTTTTCCTCTCGAGTGTAGACGGGTATGTCAGGCAACTTCTTGAGTTGCAGCAAGGGTGTGAAAGACCCTTTCGAGGTTCAAGAAGGAAGCTGTGATTTCTCTCGAGATGCCGCAGCAGAAAAGGGCGTCATCTCGCCTGGAGGAGAGAACCTCCTGGTTTTTCAACAGTTGCAGCAGGTTCCTCTCGAGTTACAACGGGGACCTCAGGGACCCTCTCTTGTGGCCTCACGAAAGACCTATCTCCATGCGAGTTTTGAGGGGACTCTCGGGATTCCTCTCCAGTCAGTGCCTGGTCCTAAGTACATATCTGGAGCCGAGGCCAGAACCTGAGGATTCCTCTCCAGTGCGGACATGGATCTAGGGTTCCATCTGGAGTCTCCACAGGTGAGTCAGGCCTCATCTAGAGTGGAGACATGCACTTCCGCTTTCCTCCCAAACTGTAGCAGCAGTGTCAGGCTGTGGCTTTCCCTCGAGGCTTTTCCACAGGGCTCTCACAGGTGTCACCGTGGTGTGGGTCGATACTCGGGGTGGTATTCGAGGGAGTGAAGGGAAATCAGGTTCCTCTGGAGTGGACTGAGACATTTGGGGGTCTTTTGAAATTGTGGCACGACCCCTGGAGTTCCTCTCGTCTTTCCTGTGGAGAGCGCCTCCTCTTTAGATGCAACGGGAATGCCGGGAATCCTTTCCCAATGAAGCAGGGAAAGGAACCCTCATGTCGAGCAGAGGAGGCAGAAACTGGGCTCCTCTTAAGTTTTGCGGGATGCTCGGTGTTCCTCTGGAGTGGAGACGGGTATGTCGGGGAACTTCTTGAGTTGCAGCAAGGGTATGAAGGACCCTTTCGAAGTTCAAGAGGGAAGGTGTGATTTCCCTCTCGACGCTGAGAGGAAAATGGCTTCATCTCGCGTGGAAGGGAGAACCTCTTGGTTTTTCTTGAGTTGCAGTAGGTTCCCCGCGAGTTACAACGGGGACCTCAGTCACCCGCTCGTGTGGCCTCAGGAAAGGCCAGTCTCCATTCAGGTTGTGAGGGGTCTCTCGGGATTCCTCTCCAGTCGGTGCCGGTTCCTAAGTCTTCATCTGGAATCGAGGAAGGAACCTGAGGTTTCCTCTCCAGTGCTGACATGGATCTTTGTGTTCCTCTGGAATCTCCACAGGGGAGTCAGGTGTTGTCTCGAGTGGAGACATGCACGTCCGCTTTCCTTCCGAGCTGTAGCAGCAGTGTCAGGCTTCCCTTCTTGTTGACACAGGCATCTGTTGCTTTCCCTCGCGGCTTTCCCTCAGGGATGTCACACGTGCCACCGTGGTATGAGTTGATACTCGGGGTGACAGTCGAGGAAGTGCAGGGAAATCAGGTTCCTCTGGAGTGGACTGAGATTTGGGGGTCTTTTGTTATGGTGGCACAACCCCTGGAGTTCCTCTCGACTTTCCTGGTGAAAGTGCCTCCTCTTGAGTTGTGATGGGAAAACCGGGAATTATTTCCCGATGAATCACGGAAAGGAACCCTCATCTTGAGGGGAGGAGGGGAACATGGGGCTCCTCTTTATATTGGTGGGAACCTCGGTGTTCCTGTCGCGTGGACACGGGTATGTCAGGGAACCTCTTGAGTTGCTGCAAGTGTGTGAAGGATCCTTTCGAGCTTCAAGAGGGAAGGTGTGATTTCCCTCGTGATGTCTCAGCGAAAAAGGGCCTCATCTCGCCTGGAAGGGAGAGCCTCCTGTTTTTCTAGAGTTGTGGCAAGTTCCTCTCGAATTACGACAGGGAACTGAGGGACCTGCTCGTGTGGCCTCAGGAAATGCCAGTCTCCATGCTAGTTGCAAGGAGCCTCTCGGGATTCCTCTCCAGTCGATGTTGGGTCCTAAGTCCTCGTCTGGAGCCGAGGCCAGAACCTGAGGTTTCCTCACCAGTGGTGACATGGGTCTTGGTGTTTCTCTGGAGTCTCCACAGGTGAGTCAGGCCTCGTCTCGCGTGTAGACATGCACGTTCGCTTTCCTCCCGAGCTGTAGCAGCACTGTCAGGCCTCCCTTCGAGGGATCTGTGATCTGTGGTTTTCCCTTGAGGCTTTCCCACAGGGCTATCACACGTGCCAATTTAGTCTGAGTCCATACTTGGGGTGACAGTCGAGGCAGTGCAGGGAAATCAGGTTCCTCTGGAGTGGACTGAGACATTTGGGGTCTTTTGAAATCGTGGCAAGACCCCTGGAGTTCCTCTCGACTCTCCTGTTGAGAGCGCCTCCTCTTGAGATGCGACGGGATCGCCGGGAATCCTTTCCCGACGAAGCAAGGAAAGAAACCTCATCTCGAGCCAAGAAGGTGGAAACGGAGCTCCTCTTGAGTTGTGGCGGGAACCTCCGTGTTCATCTCGAGTGAAGACGGGTATGTTGTGGAACTTCTTGAGTTGCAGCAAGGGTGTGAAGGGCCCTTTAGAGGTTCAAGAGGGAAGGTGTGGTTTCACTGGAGATGCTGCAGCAGAAAAGCGTCTCCTCTCCCCTGGAGTAGAGAACCACCTGGTTTTTCTCGAGTTGCAGAAGGTTCCTCTCGAATTACAACGGGGACCTCAAAGAACCACTCGTATGGCCTCAGGAAAGGCCAGACTCCATCCGAGTTGCGAGGGGACTCTCGGGATTCCTTTCCAGTTGGTGCCGGGTCATAAATCCTCATCTGGAGCTGAGGCCAGAACCTGAGGATTCCTCTCCAGTGCTGACATGAATCTTTTGGTTCCTCTGGTGTCTCCACAGGGGAATCAGGCCTCGTCTCGAGTGGAGACATGCACGTCCGCTTTCCTCCCGAGCTGTAGCAGCCGTGTCTGGCTTCCCGTCCAGTTGGCACAGGGATGTGTGGCTTTCAATCACGGCTTTCCGACAGTGATGTCACACTTGCCACCTAGGTGTGAGTCGATACTCGGGGTTACAGGAGAGGGAGCAGGAAAATCACCTTCCTCCTGAGTCGACTGAGACTCTTTGGGGTCTTTTGCAATGGTGGCACTACCCCTGGAATTGCTCTTGTCTTTCCTGTTGAGAACTCCTCCTCTTGGGATGCGACGGGAATGCCGGGAATCCTTTCCCGACAAAGCAGGGAAAGGAACCCTCATCTTGAGCGGAGGAGGGGGAAACGGAGCTCCTCTTGAGTTGTGGCAGGACAATGGGTGTTCCTCTCCAATGGAGATTGGTATGTCGGGGGACTTCTTGAGTTGCTGAAAGATGTGAAGTACTCTATCAAGGTTCAAGAGGGAAGGTGTGAATTCCCTCGAGATGCGGCAACGGAATATGGCCTCATCTCGCCTGGAGGGTAGAACCTCCTGGTTTTTCTCCAGGTGCGGTAGTTTCCTCTCAGATAACAACTAGGCCCTCAGGGAACCACTCGTGTGGCCTCAGGAAAGGCCAGTACCCATGCGAGTAGGGAGGGCCCTCTCAGGATTCTTCTTGAGTCGGTGCCGGGTCCTAAGTCCTTGTCTGGAGCCAAAGTCGGAACCTAAGATTTCCTCTCTGGTGCTGACATGGATTTTGGGGTTCCTCTGGAGTCTCCACAGGGGACTCAGGCCTCAACTCGAGGGGAGACATGCACGTCCGTTATCCTCCCGACTCTAGCAGCAGTGTCAGTCTTCTGGTCCAGTTGACACTAGGATCTGTGGCTTTCCCTCGAGGCTTTCCCCCGGGGCTGTCACACGTGACACTGTTGTTTGAGTCGATACTCGGGGTGACATTCGAGGCAGTGCAGGGAAATCAGGTTCCTCTGGAGTGGACTGAGATACTTAGCGGTCTTTTGGAATGATGACACGATCCCTGGAGTTCCTCTCGACTTTCCTGTTGAGAGCGCCTCCTCTTGAGATGCGACGGGAACGCTGGGAATCCTTTCCTGATGAACCAGGGAATGGAACCCTTATCTCGAGTTGAGAAGGGGGAAATGGGGCTCCTAATGAGTTTGGCGAGACCCTCGGTGTTCCTCTCGAGTGGAGACGGGTATTTTGGGCAGCTTCTTGAGTTGCTGCAAGGGTGTGAAGGACCCTTTCGAGGTTCAAGAGAAAAGGTGTGATTTCCTTCAGGACGCCTCAGCGGAAAAGGGCCTCATCTTGCCAGGAAGGGAGAACCTCCTGGTTTTTCTCGAGTTTCGGCAGTTTCCTCTCAAGTTATGACGGGGACACCAGGGAACCGCTCGTATGGCCTCAGGAAAGGTGAGTCTCCATGCGACTTGGGAGGGGCCTCTCGGGATTCCTCTCCATTTGGTGCCGGGTCCTAAGTCCTGTCTGGAGCCGAGGTCGGAACCTGAGGATTCCTCTCCAGTGCTGTCATGGATCTTGAGGTTCCTCTGGAGTCTCCACAGGGGAGTCAGGCCTCATCGCTAGTGGGGACATGCACATCCGCTTTCCTACCGAGCTGTAGCAGCAGTGTCAGTCTTCCCTTCGAGTTGACAATGGAATCTGTGGCTTCCTCTCGAGGCTTTCCCAGAGGGCTGTCACACGCGCCAACGTGGTGTGAGTTGATACACTGCATGACAGTTGAGGCAGTGCAGGGAAATCAGGTTCCTCTGGTGTGGACTGAGACTTATGGGGATCTTTTGGAATGGTGGCGGGGCCCCTGGAGTTCCTCTCGACTTTCCTGTTTAGAGCCCCTCCTCTTGAGATGTTACAGGAACGCAGGGAAAGTTTCCGAATGAAGAAGGGAAACGAACCCTCATCTCTAGTGGAGGAGGGGAAAGCAGGGCTCTTCTTGAGTTGTGGTGGGACCCTCGGTGTTCCTCTCGAGTGGAGACGGGTATGTCCAGGAACTTATTAAGTTGCAGCAAGGGTATGAATGACCCATCCGAGGTCCAAGAGGGATAGTTTGATTTCCCTCAAGATGCCACAGCGGAAAAGGGCCTCAGCTCACGTTGAGGGGAGAATCTCCTGATTTTCTCGAGTTGGGGCAGGGTTCCTCTCAAGTTACGACAGGGATCTCCGGAATGCACTAGTGGGGCCTCAGGGAAGTCCAGTCACCACGTGAGTCGCGAGGGGCCCCTTGGGATTCCTCTCCAGTGGCTTCCAGTGCCGAGGCCCTCATCTGGACTTAAGGCAGGGGATGTCAGGGAACTTCTTGAGTTGCCTCAAGGGTGTCAAGGACCCTTTCTGTGCTCAGGAGGGAAGGTGGGATTTCTTTCGAGACTCCATAGCGGAAAAGGGCCTCAGCTCGCATTGAAGAGAGAATCTCCTGGTTTTTCTCGAGTTATGATGGGGAACTCAGGGACTGGCTTGTGGGGACTCAGGGAGACCCAGTCTCCATGTGACTCACGAGGGGCCCTCGGGATTCCTCTGAAGTAGCTGCTGGGATGGAGTTCCTCATCTGGAGATGAGGCTGGAAACTCAGGATTCCTCTCCAGGGCCAACATGGACCTTGGGGTTCCTCTGGGGCGTCCACAAGGAAGTCAGGCCTCCTATCGTGACGAACCATGCAATCCTTGCTCCTCTCGAACCGGAAAGGCAGTATCAGGTTTTGTGTCGTGTTGGCCGTAGGAATCGGTGTCTTTCTCTCGAGGTGCCACAGGGCTGTCACACCTACCATCGCGTTTTGAGTCCGGCCTCGGAGTGACCGTCGAGTCAGTGCAGGGGAGTAGGTTTGTCTGGAGTGCACTGGGACACCAGCGGTGCATTGAACTGCTGGCAGGAACCCTGGATTTCCTCTCGTGCATCAAGTGGAGACCGCCATTCCTTCAGGTGTGACGGGAACCCTGGGATTCCCTCCCCAACGAAGCAGGGAAACGGACCCTCCTCTCGGGATGAGGAGGGAGAACCGGAGCTCTTCTTGAGTTGTGGCAGGACCCTCGGTGTTCCTCTTGAGTGCAGACGGGGATGTTGAGGAACTTATTGAGTTGCCTCAAGAAGGGCAACTGAAGGGTGTCAAGGACCCTTTCAAGTCTCTGGAGGGAAGGTGGGATTTCTCTTGAGATGCCGCAGCTGAAAAGGACCTCAGCTCGCTTTGAGGGGAGAATCTCCTGGCTTTTCTCGAGTTCTGGGTGGGTTCCTCTCGAGTTACGACGAGGACCTCACGAACCCGCTCGTGGGGCCTCTGGGAGGTCTAGTCCCCATGCGATTGACGAAGGGCGCCTTGGGATTCCTCTGCTGTCGCTGCCCATGGCCGAGGTCCTCATCTGGAGTTGAGACCTTAACCTCAGGTTTCCACTCCGGAATTGATATGGATCTCAGGGTTCCTATGTAGCGTCCACAGGGGAGTCAGTCCTCGTATCACGCGGATTCATGCAAGTCCGCTCTCCTCTCAAGCCGGAAAAGCACTGTCAGGCTTCCTGTCGGGTTGACCATAGGGATTGGTTACACCCTGTTGAGGTGCCACAGGGCTGTCACAACGGCCATCGTGTTTTGAGTCGGTCCTCGGTGTGACGGTCAAGTCAGTGCATGGGAGTCAGGTGTATCTGGATTGCACTGGGACATGGGGGTGTTTTGACATGGTGGTACGACCCCTGGAGTTCCTCTCGAGCGTCAAGTTGAGACCGCCTCCTCTTGAGGTGCAATGGGAACGCTGGGTTTCCTTGCCCAATGAAGCAGGGAAATGGACCCATCTCTTGGGATGAGGAGGGAAACCCAGGCCTCTTTTTGAGTTGTGACAGGACCTTCCGTGTTGCTCTCGACTGGAGACAGGGAATTTCTTGAGTTGCCTCAAGAGTGTCAAGGACCCTTTCGAGGCATTAGAGGGAAGGTGGGAGAGACGCAGCAGTGAAAAAAGGCCTCATCTCGCATTGAGAGGAGAATCTCCTGGTTTTCTCGCGTTGCAGCAGCAAACTTGGGGTTCCCCTCGAATTAGGACGGGGAGCTCAGGGACCCGCTGCTGGGGCCTATGGAACGTCCAGTCTCCATGCGAGTTGTGAGGGGCCTCTCGGCATTACTGAGCAGTTGCTGTCAGAGCCGCGGTCCTCATCTGGAGTTGAGGCCGGATCTTCAGGGTTCCTCTCCAGTGTGGATATGGATCTCGGGGTTCCTCTGTAGTTTGCAAAGGGGAGACAGGCCTCGTCTCATGTGCAGACATGCAACTCCTCTCAAGCCGGAAAAGCACTGTCAGGCTTCCTGTCGGGTTGACATAGGGATCACTGGCTTTCTTTCGAGGTCCCACAGGGCTGTCACACCTGCCATCGTGTTTAAGTCGACTTCTCCGAGTCAGGGCAGTAGAGGCAGGTGTATCTGAACTGCATTGGAACATCGGGGTATTTTGAAATGGTGGTGTGACCCCTGGAGTTAATTTCGAGGGTCAAGTTGAGGCAGCCTCCACTTGAGATGTGACGGGAACGCCGGGATTCCTTTCCCCACTAATCAGGGAAACGGACCATCCTCTCGGGATGAGGAGAGAAACCCTTGGCTCCTCTGGAGTTGTGGCTGAACCCTCGGTGTTATTCTCCAGTGGAGACGGGTATGTCGGGGACGTTCTTGAGTTGCCTCAAGGGTGCGAAGGACCGTTTCAAGACCCAAGAGTAAAGGTGGGATTTCTCTTGAGACGCCACAGCAGAAAAAGGCCTCATCTCACCTTGAGGGGAGAATCTCCTGGTTTTTCTCGAGTTACAGCAGTAAACTTGGGGTTCTTCTCGAGTTACGATGGGGACATCAGGGACCCGCTCATGCAGCCTCAGGAAAGTTCAGTCTCCATGTGAGTTGCGGGGGCCTCTCAGGATTCCTCTGCAATCGCAGCCAGGGCCGAGGTCCTCATCTGGAGTTGAGGCTGGAACCTCATGCTTCCTCTCCAGTGCAGACATGGATCTCAGGTTTCCTTTGGAGTTTCCACAGGGGAGTCAGGCCTCGTCTCATGTGCAGACATGCCATTCCACTCTCCTGTCGAGCTGGAAGAGCAGTGTTAGGATTCCTGTCGGGTTGACCTAGGGACAGTTGGCTTTCTCTCAATTTGCCACAGGGCTGTCCCACCTACCATCGTGTTTTGAGTTGATCCTCGTGGAGACCGTCGATTCAGGGCAGGGGATTCAGGGGTATCTGGAGTGCATTGGACATCGGGGTCTTTTGAAATTGTTGCAAGACCCCTGGCGTTCCTCTTGAGTGTCACGTTGAGGCTGCCTCCACTTGAGGTGCGACGGGAACGCCGCAATTACTTTCTCGAATATCCAGGGAAATAGACCCTTCTTTTGGGATGAGGAGGGAAAACCGGGGCTCTTCTTGAGTTGTGACGGGACCCTCGGTGTTCCTCTCAAGTGGAAACGGGTACGTCGGGGAACTTCTTGAGTTACCTTAAGTGTGTCAAAGTCCCTTTGAGTCTCAAGTGGGAAGGTGGGATTTCTCACGAGATGTGCCAGCGGAAAAGGGCCTCATCTCGCGTTGAGGGGAGAATCTACTGGTTTTTCTCGAGTTGAGGCAGCAAACTTGGGGTTCCTCTTGAGTTACGATGGGGACCTCAGGGACCCGCTCGTGTGGTCTCCGGAAAGTCCAGTCTCCATGCGAGTTGCGAGGGGCCTCTCGGGATTCCTCTACAGTCGCTGCCGGGTCTGAGGTCCTCATCTGGAGTTGAGGCCGGAACTTCCGGATTCCCTCCAGTGCGGACATGAATCTCGGGGTTCCTCTGGAGTTTCCACAGGGAAGTCAGGCCTCGTCTCATGTGCAAACATGCAAGTCCGCTCTCCTCTCAAGCTGGAAAAGCAGTGTCAGGCTTCCTGTCGTGTTGACACAGGTATTGGTGGCTTTCTCTCCAGGTGCAATGGGGCTGTCACAACTGCCATCGTGTTTTGAGTCGATCCTCAGGGTGACCATCAAGTCAGTGCAGGGGAGTTAGGTGTATTTGGATTTCATTAGGATATCGGGGTCTTTTGAAATTGTGGCACTACCCGTTTAGTTCCTCCCGAGGGTCAATTTGAGGCCGCCTCAAGTTGAGGTGTGACCGGAACACCGGGACTCCTTTCCCGAAGAAGCAGGGAAATGGACCTTCCTCTCGGGATAAGGAGGGAGAACCGGGGCTCTTCTTGAGTTGTGGCAGGACCCTCGGTGTTCTTCTCGAGTGGCGACGGGTATGTTGGGGAACTTTTTGAGTTACTTCACGTGTGCCAAGAACCCATTCGAGACTCATGAGTGAAAGTGGGATTTCTATCGAGATACCACAGCAGAAAAGGGCCTCATCTCTCGTTTAGGGGAGAATCTCCTGGATTTTCTCGAGTTACGGCAGCAACCTTGGGGTTCCTCTCGGTTTAGGACGGGGACTTCAGGGATCAGCTCCTGTGGCCTCAGGAAAGTCCAGTCTCCATGCGAGTTGTGAGGGATCTCTTGGGATTCCTCTGCAGTCGGTGCCAGGGCTGAGGTCCTCATCTGGATTTGAGGGGGAACCTCAGGATTCCTCTCCATTGCCGACGTGGATCTCGGGGTTCCTCTGGAGTTTTCACAGGGGAGTCAGGCCTCGTATTGTGTGGAAACATGCAAGTCAGCTCTCCTCTCGAGTTGGAAAAGGAGTGTCAGGCTTCCTGTCGGGTTTACATAAGGATCGTTGGCTTTCTGTCGAGGTGCCACAGGGCTGTCACACCTGCCATCGTGTTTTGAGTCGATCCCCGTGGTGACCTCGAGTCAGGGCAGGGGAGTCAGGTGTATCTGGAGTGCATTGGGACATCAGGGTCTTTGAAATGTTGGCACGACCCCTGGATTTCCTCTCGAGGGTCAAGTTGAGGCCGCCTCCTCTTAAGGTGTGACAGGAAGGCCGGGATAACTTTCCCAGCGAGTCAGGAAAATGAACCCTCCTCTCAGGATGAGGAGGTAAAACCGGGACTCTTCTTGAGTTGTGACTGGTCCCTCGGTGTTCCTCTCGAGTGGAGATGGGTATGTGGGAGAAATTCTTGAGTTGCCTGAAGGGTGTCAAGGACACATTCGAGGATCAAGAAGGAAGGTGGGATTTCTCTCAAGACACTGCAGTAGAAAATGCCCTCATCTCACGTTGAGGGGAGAATCTTCTGGTTTTTCTCCAGTTGCAACAGCAAACTTCGGGTTCCTCTCGAGTTATGACGTGGACCTCACAGAACCGTTCGTGTGGCGTCAGGAAAATCCAGTCTCCATGAGAGTTGCGAGGGGCCTTTTGGGATTCCTCTGCAGTCGCTGCAAGGGCCATGGTGCTCATCCAGAGTTAAGGCCGGAACCTCAGGTTTCCTCTCCAGTGCCGACATGGATGTAGGGGTTATTCTAGAATTTCCATAGGGGAGACAGGCCTTGTCTCCTGTGGAGACATGCAAGTCCGCTTTCCTCTCGAGCTGGAAAAGCAGTGTCAGGCTTCCTGCCAGTTTGACATAGGTATCGGTGGCTTCTCTGGAGGTGCCACATGGGTGTCACACTTGGCACCGTGTTTTGAGTAGATCCTCGGGGTGATGGTCGAGTTAAGGCAGAGGAGTCAGGTGTATCTGGAGTGCATTGGGATATGGGGTCTTTTGAAATAGTGGAACGACCCCTGGAGTTCTTCTCGAGTGTCAAGTTGAGGCTGCCTCCTCTTAAGGTGCTATGGGAACAACGGGATTCCTTTCCTGACGAAGCAGGGAAATGAACCCTTCTCTCGGATCAGGAGGGAAAACCGGAGCTCTTCTGGAGCTGTGTCTGAATCCTCAGTGTTACTATCGAGTGGAGACGGGTGTATCGAGGAACATCTTGAGTTGCCTCAAAGGTGTGAAGGAACATTTCGAGGCTCAAGAGTGAAGGTGGGATTTCTCTCAAGATGCCGCAGCAGAAAAGGGCCTCATCTCGTGTTGAGGGGAGAATCTCCTGGTTTTTCTCGAGTTGTGGCAGCAACCTTGGGGCTCTTCTCGAGTTCCGACGGGGACATAACAGACCCGCTGGTGTGGCCTCAGGAAAGTTCAGTCTCCATGCGAGTTGCGATGGGCCTCTTGGATTCCCTCTGTAGTCGCTGCTGGGGCTGAGATCCCCATATTGAGTTGAGGCCGGAACCTCAGGCTTCCTCTCCAGTGCAGACATGGATCTCGGGTTTTCTCTGGAGTTTCCACAGGGGAGTCAGTCCTCACCTCATGCGCAGATATGCAGGTCCGCTCTCATCTCGAGCTGGAAAAGCAGTGTCAGGCTTCCTGTCGGGTTGACATAAGGAAAGGTGGCTTTCTCTCAAGGTGCCACAGGGCTGTCACTCCTGCCATCGTGTTTTAGTCGATCCTTGGGGTGACCGTCAAGTCAGGGCAGGGGAGTCAGAAGTATCTGGAGTGCATTGGGACATCAGGGTCTTTTGAAATGGTGGCACTACCCCTGGAGTTCCTCTTGAGTGTCAAGTTGAGACTGCCCCCGCTTGACATCCGACGGGAACCCAGCGATTCCTTTCTCAAAGATGCAGGGAAATGGACCCTCCTCTCGGGATGAGGAGGGAAAACCAGGGCTCTTCTGGAGATGTGCCGGGACCCTCAGTGCTACTCTCGAGTGGAGACGGGTATGTAGGGAACTTCTTGAGTTGCCTGAAGAGTGTCAAGGTCCCTTTTGAGGCTAAAGAGTAAAGGTGGGATTTCTCTCAAGACGCCGCAGCAGAAAAGAGCCTCATCTCGCGTTGAGGGGAGAATCTCCTGGTTTTTCACGAGTTGCGACAACAAACTTGTGGTTCCTCTCGAGTTACGACGGGGACCTCAGAGAACCACTCGATTGCTCTCCGGAAATTGCAGTTTCCATGCCAGTTGTGAGGGCCCTCTTGGGATTCCTCTGCAGTCTCTGCTGGGGCCGAGGTACTCCTCTGGAGTGGAGGCTGGAACGTGAGTTCCTCTCCAGTGCCGACATGGACCTCGGGGTTCCTCTGGAGTTTCCACAAGGGAGTCAGGCCTCGTCTCATGTGGAGACACGCGAGTCAGCTCTCCTCACGAGCTGCAAAAGCAGTGTCAGGCTTCCTGTCGGGGTGACATAGGCTGTAGTGGCTTTCTCTCAAGGTGCCAAAAGGCTGTCACACCAGCCATCGTATTTCGAGTCGAACCTTGGTGTGACCTCGAGTCAGTGCAGGGGAATCAAATGTATCTGGAGTGCATTGGGACATCGGGGTCTTTTGAAATGGTGGCCCGACCCCTGGAGTTCCTCTCGAGGATCAAGATGAGGCCGCCTTCTCTTGAGATGGGACAGGAATGCCAGGATTCCTTTCCCAACGAACCAGGGAAATGGACCCTCCTCTCGGGATGAGGTGGGAAAACCGGGACTCTGAGTGAGTTGTGGCATGACCCTCGGTGTTCGTCTCAAGTAGAGACGGGTATGTCGGGGGAATCCTTGAGTTGCCTCAAGGGGGTCAAGGACACTTTCGAGGATCAAGAGGGAAGGAGGGATTTCTCTTGAGACGCCACAACAGAAAAGGTCCTCATCTCGCGTTGAGGAGAGAATCTCCTGGTTTTTCTTGAGTTGCGGCAGCAAACTTGGGGTTCCTCTCAAGTTACGATGGCGACCTCAGGGAACCGCTCATGTGATCTTAGGAAAATCCAGTCTCCGTGTGAATTGCGAGGGGCCTCTCAGGATTCCTCTGCAGTCGGTGCCAGGGCCGAGGTCCTCATCTGGAGTTGAGGCCCAAACCTCAGGTTTCCTCTACAGTGCCGACATGGATCTAGGGGTTCCACTAGAGTTTCCACAGTGGAGTCAGGCCTCGTCTCCTGTGGAGACATGCAAGTCCGCTTTCCTCTCGAGCTGGAAAAGCACTGTCAGGCTTCCTGCTGGGTTGACATAGGGATTGGTGGCTTTCTCTGGTGGTGCCACAGGGGTGTCACACCTGCATTCGTGTTTTCATTCGATCCTCGGAGTTAACGTCGAGTCAGTGTAGGGTAGTCAGGTGTATTAAGAGTGCTTCAGACATTGGGATCTTTTGAAATGTTTGCACGACCCCTGGAGTTCCTCTCTAGTGTAAAGTTGAGACCGCCTCCACATGAGGTGCGACGGGAAACCCAGGATTCCTTTCCCAACGAAGCAGGGAAATGGACCCTCCTCTTGGGATAAGGAGGGAGAACCAGGCCTTTTCTTGAGTTGTTGCGGGATCCTCAGTGTTCCTCTCAAGTGGAGACGGGGATGTCAGGGAACTTCTTGAGTTGCCTCAAGGGTGTCAAGGACCCTTTCGAGGCTCAAGAGAGAAGGTGGGATTTCTCTCGAGACACCACAGCGGAAAAGAGCCTCATCTCGCGTTGAGGGGAGAATCTCCTGGTTTTCCTCGAGTTGTGGGAGCAAACTTGGGGTTCCTCTCGAGGTATGATGGGAACTTCAGGGACTCGCTCTTGTGGTCTGAGGAAAGTCCAGTATCCATGCGAGTTGCGAGGGGCCTCTCAGGATTCCTCTGCAGTCGGTGCCAGGGCCGAGGTCCTCATGTGTAGTTGAGGCTGGAACTTCAGGGTTCTCTCCATTACCCACATTGATCTCAGGGTTCCTCAGGAGTTTCCACAGGGGTGTCAGGCCTCGTCTCGTGTGGAGACACACAAGTCCACTCTCCTCGTGAGCTGGAAAAGCAGTGTCAGGCTTCCTGTCAGGTTGGCATAGGCATTAGTGGCTTTCTCTCAAGGTGCCACAAGCCTGTCACACCAGCCATCGTGTTTCGAGTCGAACCTCAGTGTAACCTCTAGTCAGTGCAGGGGAATCAGCTGTATCTGGAGTGCATTGGGACATCGGGGTCTTTTGAAATGGTGGCCCGACCCCTGGAGTTCCTCTCGAGGATCATGTTGAGGCCGCCTCCTCTTGAGGTGGGACAGGAATGCCAGGATTCCTTTCCTAACGAATCAGGGAAATGGACCCTCCTCTCGGATGAGGTGGGAAAACCGGGACTCTGCGTGAGTTGTGGTGGGACCCACGGTGTTCCTCTCGGGTGGAGACGGTTATGTCGGGGAAATTCTTGAGTTGCCTCAAGTGGGTCAAGGACACTTTCGAGGATCAAGAGGGAAGGTGGGATTTCTCTTGAGATGCCACAACAGAAAGGGTCCTCATCTCGCATTGAGGGGAGAATCTCCTGGTTTTTCTCGAGTTGTGGCAGCAAACTTGGGGTTCCTCTTGAGTTATGACAGGGACCTTAGTGACCATCCTGTGTGTCCTCAGGAAAGTCCAGTCTCCATGCAAATTTCGAGGGGCCTCTCGGGATTAGTCTGCAGTCGCTGCCGGGCCTGGGGTTCTCCTCTGTAGTTGAGGCCAGAACCTCAGGTTTCTTCTCCAGTTCCTATATGGATCTCGGCGTTCCTCTGGAGTTTCCACAGGGGAGTCAGGCCTCGTCTCTTATGGAGACACGTAAGTCTGTTCTCCTCTCGAGCTGGAAAATAGTGTCAGGATTTCTGTCACGTTTACATAGGGACCAGTGGCTTTCTCTCGAGGTGACACAGGGCTGTCACACCTGCCATCGTGTTTTAAGTCGATCCTTGGTGTGACCATCGAGGCAGTGTAGGGGAGTCAGGTGTATCTGGAGTGCATTGGGACATGGGATCTTTTGAAATGGTTGCACGACCACTGGAGTTCCATTCGAGTTAAATTTGAGGCCGCCTCCTCTTGAGGTGTGATGGGAACACCGGGATTCCTTTCCCGAAGAAGCAGGGAAATGGACCCTCATTTATGGATGAGGAGAGAAAACCGAGGCTCTCCTTGAGTTGTGGTGGGAACCTTGGTGTTCCTCTTGAGTGGAGATGTGTATGTCGGGGAAATTCTTAAGTTGCCTCAAGGGTTTCAAGGACCCTTTCGAGGCTCAAGAGGGAAGGTGAAATTTCTCTTGAGACACCACAGCAGAAAAGAGCCTCATCTCGCATTGAGGGGAGAATCTCCTGGTTTTCCTCGAGTTGCGGCAGCAAACTTGGGGTTCCTCTCAAGGTACCATGTGGACTTCAGGGACTCGCTCTTGTGGCCTGAGGAAAGTCCAGTCTCCTTGCGAGTTGCGAGGGGCATCTCGGGATTCCTCTGCAGTTGGTGCCGAGGCCGATGTCCTCATGTGTAGTTGAGGCCAGAACCTCAGGGTTCTCTCCATTACCGACATTTATCTCAGGCTTCCTCAGGAGTTTCCACAGGGGAGTCAGGCCTCGTCTCGTGTGGAGACACGCAAGTCCACTCTCCTCGTGAGCTGGAAAAGCAGTGTCAGGCTTCCTGTTGGGGTGACATAGGCATTAGTGGCTTTCTCTCGAGGTGACACAAGGCTGTCACACCAGCCATCACGTTTCAAGTCAAACTTCAGTGTGACCTCGAGTCAGTGCAGGGGAATCAAATGTAACTGGAGTGCATTGGGACATCGGGGTCTTTTGAAATGGTGGCCCGACCCCTGGAGTTCCTCTCGAGGATCATGTTGAGGCCGCCTCCTCTTGAGGTGGGATGAGAATGCCGGGATTCCTTTCCCAATGAACCAGGGAAATGGACCCTCCTCTCGGGATGAGGTGGGAAAACCGGGGCTCTTCTGGAGTTGAGGCTGAACCCACGGTGTTTCTCTCAACTGGAGACGGTTATGCCAGGGAAATTCTTGAGTTGCCTCAAGTGGGTCAAGGACACTTTCGAGGATCAAGAGGGAAGGTGGGATTTCTCTTGAGACGCCACAACAGAAAGGGTCCTCATCTCGCATTGAGGGGAGAATCTCCTGGTTTTTCTCGAGTTGTGGCAGCAAACTTGGGGTTCCTCTTGAGTTATGACAGGGACCTTAGTGACCATCCTGTGTGTCCTCAGGAAAGTCCAGTCTCCATGCGAGTTACGAGGGGCCTCTCTATATTGCTCTGCAGCCGGTGCCGGGGCCGTGGTCCTCCTCTGGATTTGAGGCTGGAACCTCAGGTTTCCTCTTCAGTGCCGACATGGAACTCGGGTTTCCTCTAGAGTTTCCACAGAGGAGTCAGGCTTCGTCTCGTGTGGGTCATAAAAGTTCACTCTCCTCTCGAGCTGGAAAAGCAGTGTCAGGCTTCCTGTCGGGTTGACATAAGGATCGGTGGGTTTTTCTCTACGTGCCACAGGGCAGTCACACTTCCCATCATGTTTTGAGTCGATCCTTGTGGTGACCTTAGTGTCAGGGCAGGGGAGTCAGGTATATCTTGAGTGCATTGGTATATCGTGGTCTTTTGAAATCGTGGCACTACCCCTGGAGTTCCTCTCGAGTGTCATGTTGTGGCCGCCTCCTCTTGAGGCGCGACGGGAATGCCAGGATTCCTTTTCCGACGAAGCAGGAAATGGACCCTCCTCTCGGGATGAGGAGGGCAATCCAGGGCTCTTCTTGAGTTGTGGTGGGACTCTCGGTGTTCCTTTCGAGTGGAGATGGTTTTGTTGGGGAACTTCTTGAGCTCCCTCAAGGTTGTCAATGACCTTTTCGAGGCACAAGAGGGAAGGTGGGATTTCTCTCAAGATGCTGCAGCGAAACGGGTCTCATCTTGCGTTGAGGGGAGAATCTCCTGGTTTTTCTCAAGTTGCAACATCAAAATTTGTGTTCCTCTCAAGTTACGTCAGGGACCTCTGGGACCGACTGGTGGGGCCTCTGGAAAATCTAGTCTCCATGTGAGTTGCAAGGGGCCTCTCGGGATTCCTCGGCAGTTGCTGCCGGGACCGAGGTCCTCATCTGGAATTGTGGCCGGAACATCAGGGTATCTCTCTCATGCCGACATGGATCTTGGGGTTCCTCTGGAGTTTCCACAAGGGAGTCAGGCCTCGTCTAGTGTGGAGTCATGCAAGACCCTTCTGCTCTCGAGCTGGAAAAGCAGTTTCATGTTTCCTGTCGGGTTAACATAGGGATCAGTTGCTTTCTTCGAGGTGCCGTAGGGCTGTCACACCTGCCATCGTGTTTTGAGTCGATCCTCGGGGTGACCGTCAAGTCACTGCAGGGCAGTCAGGTGTATCTGGAGTGCATTGAGACATCGGGATCTGTTGAAATGGTGGCACGACCCCTGGAGTTTCTCTCGAGTGTCAAGTTGAGGCCGCCTCCTCTTGAGGTGCGTCGGGTACACCGGTATTCCTTTCACGACGGAGCAGGGAAATGAACCCTCATCTCGAGATGAGGAGGGAAAGCCGTGGCTCTTCTTGAGTTGTGGTGGGACCCTCTGTGTTCCTCTCGAGTGGAGACGGGTATGTCTGGGAACTTTTATAGTTGCCTCCACAGTTTCAAGGACCCTTCGAGGCTCAAGAGGGAAGGTGGGATTTCTCTTGAGACGCTGCAGTGGAAAAATCCTCATCTAGCGCAGAGGGGAGAATCTCCTGGCTTTTCTCGAATTGCAGTAGGAGCTTAGGGTTTCTCTTGAGTTATGACAGTGACCCAGGGACCCGCTCTTGTTGCCCCAGGAAAGTCCAGTCTACATGAGAGTTGCTAGGGGCCATTCGGATTCCTCTCAAATCGATACCGCGGTCGATATTCTCATCTGGAGTGGAGTCTGGAACCTCAGGTTTCCTCTCCAGTGCTGACATGGATCTCGCGGTTCCTCTGGAGTTTCCACAGTGTTGTCAGGCCTCCTCTCGTATTCAGTTCAGTTCATTTCACTCGCTCAGTAGTGTCCAACTTTTTGCGACCCCATTAGTCGCAGCATGCCAGGCCTCCCTATCCATCACCATCTCCCTGAATTCAATCAGACTCACGTTCATCGGGTTAGTGATGCCATCCAGCCATCTCATTCTCGATCATCCCCTTGTCCACCTGCTCCCAATCCCTCCCAGCATCAGAGGGAGTTCCACTGAGTCAACTCTTCCCATGAGGTGGCCAAAGTACTGGAGTTTCAGCTTTAGCATTATTCCTTCCAAATAAATCCCAGGGTTGATCTCCTTCTGAATGGACTGCTTGGATCTCCTTGCAGTCGAAGGGACTCTTCAGTCTTCTCCAACAGCACAGTTCAAAAGCATCAATTCTTCCGCGCTCCGCCTTCTTCACAGTCTAACTCTCACATCCATACATGACAACAGGAAAAACAATAGCCTTGACTAGACAGACCTTAGTCAGCAAAGTAATGTCTCTGCTTTTGAATATACTATCTAGGTTAGTCATAACTTTTCTTCCAAGGAGTAAGCATCTTTTAATTTCATGGCTGCAGTCACAATCTGCAGTGATTTTGGAGCCCCAAAAATAAAGTCTGACACTGTTTCCACTGTTTCCCCATCTATTTCCCATGAAGTGATGGGACCAGATGCCATGATCTTCATTTTCTGAATGTTGAGCTTTAAGCCAACTTTTTCACTCTTCTCTTTCACGTTCATCAAGGGGCTTTTTAGCTCCTCTTCACTTTCTGCCATAAGGGTAGTGTCATCTGCATATCTGAGGTTATTGATATTTCTCCCGGCAATCTTGATTCCAGCTTGTGTTTCTTCCAGTCCAGCGTTCCTCATGATGTACTCTGCATATAAGTTTAAAAAGCAGGGTGACAATATACAGCCTTGACGTACTCATTTTCCTATTTGGAATCAGTCTGTTGTTCCATGTCCAGTTCAAACTGTTGCTTCCTGACTTGCATACAGATTTCTCAAGAGGCAGGTCAGGTGGTCTGGTATGCCCATCTCTCTCAGAATTTTCCACAGTTTATTGTGATCCACACAGTCAAAGGCTTTGGCAGAGTCAATAAAGCAGAAATAGATGTTTTTCTGGAACACGCTTGCTTTTCCCATGATCCAGTGGATGTTGGCAATTTGATCTCTGGTTCCTCTGCCTTTTCTAAAACCAGCTTGAACATCAGGGAGTTCATGGTTCACGTATTGCTGAAGCCTAGTTTGGAGAATTTTTAGCATTACTTTACTAGCATGTGAGATGAGTGCAATTGGGCGGTAGTTTGAGCACTCTTTCGCATTGCCTTTCTTTGGAATTGGAATGAAAACTGACCTTTTCCAGTCCTGTGGCCACTGCTGAGTTTTCCAAATGTGCTGGCATATTGAGTGCGGCACTTTCACAGCATCATCTTTCAGGATTTGAAACAGCTCAACTGGAATTCCATCACCTCCACTAGATTTGTTCTCAGTGATGCTTTCTAAAGCCCACTTGACTTCACATTCCAAGATGTCTGGCTCTAGATTAGTGATCACACCATCATGATTATCTGGGTCGTGAAGATCTTTTTTGTAGTTCTTCCATGTGTTCTTGCCACCTCTTCTTAATATCTTCTGCTTCTGTTAGGTCCATACCATTTCTGTCCTTTATTAAGCCCATCTTTGCATGAAATGTTCCCTTGGTATCTCTAATTTTCTTAAAGAGATTTCTAGTCTTTCCCATTCTGTTGTTTTCCTCTATTTCTTTGCATTGATCGCTGAAGAAGGCTTTCTTATCTCTTCTTGCTATTCTTTGGAACTCGGCATTCAGATGCTTTTATATTTCCTTTTCCCCTTTGCTTTTCACCTTTGTTCTTTTCACAGCTATTTGTAAGGCCTCCCCAGACAGCCATTTTGTTTCTTTGCCTTTCTTTTCCATGGTGATGCTCTTGATCCCTGTCTCCTGTACAATGTCACGAACCTCATTCCATAGTTCATCAGGCACTCTATCTATCAGATCTAGGCCCTTAAATCTATTTCTCACTTCCACTGTATAATCATAAGGGATTTGATTTAAGTCATACCTGAATGGTCTAGCGATTTTCCCTACTTTCTTCAATTTGAGTCTGAATTTGGTAATAAGGAGTTCATGATCTGAGCCACAGTCAGCTCCTGGTCTTGTTTTGTTGACTCTATAGAGCTTCTCCATCTTTGGGTGCAAAGAATATAATCAATCTGATTTCGGTGTTGACGATCTGGTGATGTCCATGTGTAGAGTCTTCTCTTGTGTTGTTGGAAGAGGGTGTTTGCTATGACCAGTGCATTTTCTTGACAAAACTCTATTAGTCTTAACCCTGCTTCATTCTGCATTCCAAGGCCAAATTTGCCTATTACTCCAGGTGTTTATTGACTTCCTACTTTTGCATTCCAGTCCCCTATAATGAAAAGGACATCTTTTTTGGGTGTTAGTTCTCAAAGGTCTTGTAGGTCTTCATAAAACCATTCAACTTCAGTTTCTTCCACATTACTGGTTGGGGCATAGACTTGGATAACTGTGATATTGAATGGTTTGCCTTGGAGACGAACAGAGATCATTCTGTCATTTTTGAGACTGCATCCAAGTACTGCATTTCGGACTCTTTTGTTGACCATGATGGTTACTCCGTTTCTTCCAAGGGATTCCTGCCCACAGTAGTAGATATAATGGTCATCTGAGTTAAACTCACCCATTCCAGTCCATTTTAGTTCGCTGATTCCTAGAATGTCGATGTTCACCCTTGCAATCCCTTGTTTGACCACTTCCAATTTGCCTTGATTCATGGACCTGACATTCCAGGTTCCTATGATATATGCTCTTTACAGCATCGGATATTGCTTCTATCACCAGTCGCATCCACAACTGGGTATTGTTTTTGCTTTGGCTCCATCCCTTCATTCTTTCTGAAGTTATTTCTCCACTGATCTCCAGTAGCATACTGGGCACCTAATGACCTGGGGAGTTCCTCTTTTGGTATCCTCTCATTTTGCCTTTTCTTACTGTTCATGGGGTTCTCAAGGCAAGAGTACTGAAGTGGCTTGCCATTCCCTTCTCCAGTGAACCACATTCTGTCAGACCTTTCCACCATGACCCGCCCGTCTTGGGTTGCCCTGGCGGCATGGCTTGGTTTCATTGAGTTAGACAACACTGTGGTCCTAGTGTGATTAGATTGACTAGTTTTCTGTGAGTATGGTTTCAGTGTGTCTGCCCTCTGATGCCCTCTTGTAACACCTACCATCTTACTTGGGTTTCTCTTACTTTGGGCGTGGGATATCTCTTCATGGCTGCTCCAGCAAAGCACAGCCGATGCTCCTTACCTTGGACGAGGGGTATCTCCTTACCGCCGCCGTTCCTGACCTTCAACGTGGGATAGCTCCTCTAGGCCCTCCTGTGCCTGAGCAGCCACCACTCCTCGGGTTGCTCTTCCCGGGCACCGACCCTGGCCTCGGGCGTGGGTGGCTCCTCCCAGCTGCCGCCCCTGGCCTCAGGCTTGGGGTGGATCCTCAGGGTCACCGCCCCTGGCCTCAGGTGTGAGGTGGCTTCTCCTTGCTGCCCCTTACCTCGGACGCGGGGTGTCTCCTCCCGGCCGCCACTGACCTCGGATGAAGGGTAGCTCCTCTCGGCCACTGCCCCTGACCTCAGACACAGGGTAGCTCCTCTCGGCTGCCCACAGTTTGCTGGCTCCCAGCCACATGCGCTCAATGTGGAGACATGCAAGTCCGCTTTCCTCTCTAATTAGAAAACCAGTGTCAGCCTTCCTGTCGAGTTCACATAGGGATCGGTGGCTTTCCCTTGAGGTGCCACAGGGCTGTCAAACCTGCCATTGTGTTTTGAGTCAATCTCATGGTGACCGTCGAGTCAGTGCAGGAGAGTCAGGCGTATCTTGGATGGATTGGAACATCGGGGTCTTTTGGAATGGTGACACGACAACTGGAGTTCTTTCAAGTGTCAAGTTGAGACCGCCTCCACATGAGGTGAGACGTGAAAGCCGGGAATCCTTTTCCGTCAAAGCAGGGAAATGGACCCTCATCTCGAGATGGGGAGGGAAAACCGGGGCTCATCTTGAGTTGTGGCGGGACACTCGGTGTTCCTCTCGAGTGGAGAAGGCTATGCCTGGGAACTTCTTGAGTTGCCTGAAGGCTGTCAAAGACCCTTTCAAGACTCAAGGAAGGGGGAATTTCTCTCAAGACGCCGTAGCAGAAAAGGGCCTCATGTCGCGTTGAGGGGAGAAACTCCTGATTTTTCTCCAGTTGCGAAAGGAAACTTGGGATTCCTCTCCAGTTACGACCAGGACCTCAGGGATCCGCTCGTGTGGCCTCAAGAAAGTCCAGTCACCATGCGAGTTGCGAGGGGCATCTTGGGATTCCTCTCCAGTCACTGCCAGGGCCGAGGTCCTCATCTGGAGTTGAGGACAGAACCTCAGTGTTCCTCTCCAGAGTTGACATGAATCTCGGGGTTCCTCTGGAGTTTCCGCAGGGGAGACAGGCCTCGTCTCGTATGGAGACATGCAAGTCCAATTTCCTCTTGAGCTGGAAAAGCAGTCTCAGGCTTTCTGTCAAGTTAACATAGGGATCAGTGGCTTACTTTCCAGGTGCCACAGGGCTGTCACACCTGCCATCGTGTTTTGAGTCGATCCTCTGGGTGACCATCGAGTCATTGTAGGAGAGTCAGGTGTATCTGGAGTGGATTGGGACATCGGGGTCTTTTGGAACGGTGGCACGACCCCTGGAATTCCTCTCGAGTGTCAAGTTTAGACCACCTCCTCTTGAAGTGCGACGGGAATGCCAGGATTCCTTTCCTGATGAAGCATGGAAATGGTCCCGCATCTTGAGACAAGAAAGGAAAACCGAGGCTCTTCTTGAGTTGTGGCAGGACTCTCGGTGTTCCTCTCGAGTGGAGACAGGTATGTTGTTGAACTTCTTGAGTTGCCTCAAGGGTGTCAAGGAGCCTTTTGAGGCTCAAGAGGGAAGTTGGGATTTTTCTCGAGATGCCACAGTGGATAAGGGCCTCATCTCACGCTGAGGGGAGAATCTCCTGGTTTTTCACGAATTGTGGCAGCAAACTCTGCATTCCTCTCGAGTTACGACTGGGACTACAAGGACCCGCTCGTGTTGCCTGAGGAAAGTCAAGTCTCCTGCGAGTTGTGTGGGGCCTCTCGGGACTACCCTCCAGTCAATGCCGGGGCCGAGGTCCTCATCTGGAGTTGAGGCTAGAACCTCAGGTTTCTTCTTCAGTGCTGACATGGATATTGGGGTTCCTCTGGAGTTTCCACAGGGGAGTCAGGCATCACCTCTGGTGCAGACATGCAAGTCCACTTTCCTCTCGAGCTGGAAAAGCAGTGTCAGGTTTCCTGTCGAGTTGACATAGAGATCGGTGGCTTTCTTTTGAGGTGCCACAGGGCTGTCACACCTGCCATTGTCTTTTGAGTCGATCCTTGGGGTGACCGTCTGGCAGTGCAGGGGAGTCAGGTGTATCTGGATTGGATTGTGACATTGGTGTCTTTTGGAATGCTGGCACTACCCCTGGAGTTCCTCTCGAGTGTCAAGTAGAGGCCGCCTCCTCTTTATGTGGGAAGTGAACGTGAGGATTCCCTCCCTGACGAAGCAGGGAAAAGGACCCTCATCTCGAGATGAGGAGGGAAACCCAGGGCTCTTCATGAGTTGTGGTGGGACAATCTGTGTTTCTCTCAAGTGAAGACAGGCATGTTGGGGAACTTCCTGAGTTGCCTCAAGGGTGTCAAGGATCCTTTCAAGGCTCAAGAAGGAAGATGTGATATCTCTCCAGACGCCACCTCAGAAAAGGGCTTCGTCTAGCATTGAGGGAAGACTCTCCTGGTTTTTCTCGAGTGTCGGCAGGAAACTTGGGGTTCCTCTCGAGGTACGACCGGGACCTCATGGACTCAATCAAGTTGCCCAGGAAAGCCCAGTTTCCATGTGAGTTGTGATGGGCCTCTCATGATTCCTCTCCAGTCGCTTCTGGGGCCGAGGTCCTCAGCTGGATTTGAGGCCGGAACCTCAATATTCCTCTCCAGTGCTGACATGGATCTTGGGGTACCTCTGGAGTTTCCACAGGGAGTCAGGCCTCGTCTAGTGTGGAGACATGCAAGTCAGCTTTCCTCTCGAGCTGGAACAGCAGTGTAAGGCATCCTGTCGAGTTGACATCGGGATCAGTGGGTTTCTCTCCAGGTGCCACAGGGCTGTCACAACTGCCATCATGTTTTTAGTCAATCCTCGGGGTGACCGTTGAGACAGTGCAGGGGAGTCAGGTGTATCTGGAGTGCATTGGGACATCGGGGTCTTTTGGAATGGTGGCACGACCACAGGAGTTCCTCTTGAGTGTAAAGTTAAGCCTGGCTCCTCTTGAGGCACGACAGGAACGCCAGGATTCCTTTCCTGACGAAGCAGGGAAATTGACCCTCATCTTGATATGAGGAGGGAAAACTGAGGCTCTCCTTGAGTTGTGGCGGGACCCTCGGTGTTCCTCTCCAGTGGAGACGGGGATGTCAGGTAACTTTTTGAGAAGCCTCAAGGGTGTCAAAGAGCCTTTTGAGACTCAAAAGAGAAGGTGGGAATTCTCTCGAGATGCCACAATGGAAAAAGGCTTCATCTTGAGTTGATGGAGAATCTCTTGGATTTTCTTGAGTTGCAGCAGGAAACTTGGGGTTCATCGAGTTACGACGTGGACCACACAGATCCCCTCCTGTGGCTTCAGGAACGTCCAGTCTCCATGTGAGTTGAGATGGGCCTCTCAAGATTCCTCTGCAGTCAGTGCCGGGCCCGAAGTCCTCATCTGGACTTGAGGCCAGAACCTCAGGTTTCCTCTCCAGTGCTGACATGGATCCCGGGTTTCCTCTGTAGTTTCCACAGGGGAGTCAAGCCTCATCTCGTGTGGAGACATGCAAGTCTGCTTTCCTCTCGAGCTGGAAAAGCTGTCAGGCTTCTTGTCGAGTTGACCTCGGGATTGGTGGATTTCTCTCAAGGTGCCTCAGGGTGGTCACACCTGCTATCATGTTTTGAGTCTATCCTCAGGGTGACCTGTCTGGGTCCAGCCCCGGTGGATCCAGGGAAATCGAAGCATGGACGTCATTGGTGAGGAAAAAACTTATTTATTTATAAATATTTGATTAGATTAGGAGAAATAGTGTAGTAAGAAAATTACATGGAGAAAAGAGGCTGAATACCTTGGTTTACGTGGAAAGCCAAAAAAGTTCCAGACAAGGAGCTTGCACCATCTACGTTTGGCCACCGGCTTCCGTTTGAATATCAGAAGGTGCCCGGCCTTGAGCTCCCTCTCTTTCGGATCTTAGAATCTGGGGCAAGTAAGCAGATATAGTGAGCCTCCACTTCCCAGATGGGAATTCAGCCTGAAATTAAACAGGAGACATGGGGGAAACCAGTCCTTCCAATGACTGGCCCTGCCTTTGTTGTCTAGAAAGACCTTTTATACCTTTTTGACTGTACATACAGATCAAAAGCAGTGTCAGGCTTCCTATAGAGTTTACATAGAAATCAGTGGCTTTCTCTCGAGGTGCCACAGGGCTGTCACACCTGCCATCGTGTTTTGAGTCTATGCCCGGGTTGACCGTCGTGTCAGTGCAGGGGATCAGGTGTATCTGGAGTTTATTGGGACATTGGGGTCTTTTGGAATGGTGAAACGACCCCTGGAGTTCCTCTCGAGTGTCCAGTTGAGAATGCCTCCTCTTGAGTTGTGACGGCAACACCGGGGTCCTTTCCCAACAAAGCAGGTAAATGGACCCTCATCTCAAGTTGAGAAGGGAAAACCATGGCTCTTCTTGTGTTGTGGCAGAACCCTCAGTTTTTCTCTCGAGTGCAGACTGGTATGTCGGGGAACTTCTTGAGTTGCCTCCGGGGTGTGTAGGAGCCTTTCGACGCACAAGAGGGAAGTGGGATTTCTCTAGTGATGCCACAGTGGAAAGGGCCTCATTTCACGTTGAGGGGAGAATCTCCTGATTTTTCCAAGTAACGGCAGGAAACCTGGGGTTCCTCTCCAGTTACGACGGGGACCACAGCGACCCACTCGTGTGGCTTCAGGAATGTCCAATCTCCATGTGAGTTGCGAAGGGCATCTCTGGATTCCTCTCAGTCATTGCCGGGTCTGAGGTCCTCATCTGGAGTTGAGGACGGAACCTCAGGGTTCCTCTCCAGTGCTGACATGGATCTCAGGGCTTCTCTGGAGTTTCTACAGGGGAGTCAGTCCTCTTTTCGTGTGCAGACATGCAGTTCTGCTCTCCCTGGAGCTGGAAATGCAGTGTCATGCTTCCTGTCGAGTTGACATAGGGACTGGTGGCTTTCTTTCGAGGTGCCACAGGGCTGTTACACCTGCCATCCTGTTTTGAGTCGATCCTTGGGGTGACCGTCGAGTCAGTGCAGGGGAGTCAGGTGTATCTGAAGTGGATTGCGACATCGGGGTCTTTTGGAATGATGGCAAGCGCCCTGGAGTTTCTCTCGAGTGTTAAGTTGAGACCGCCTCCTCTTGAGGTGGGACAGCCACGCCGAGATTCCTTTCCTGAAGAAGCAGGGAAGTGGATCCTCATCTCGAGATGAGGAGGGAAAACCGAGGCTCTTATTCAGTTGTGGGAAGCTCGGTTTTCCTCTCTAGTGGAGACAGGTATGTCGGTGAATTTCTGGAGTTGTCGCAATAGTGTTTAGGAGCCGTTCGAAGCCTAGAGGGAAGGTGGGATATCTCTCTAGAAGATGCAGTGGAAAAGGACCTCATCTCGCGCTGATGGGAGAAACTCATGGTTTTTCTCGAGTTGCTGCTGGAAACTTTGGGTTCCTCTCAAGTTATGCCGGGGATCTCAGGGACCCGCTCGTGTGGCCTCACGAACGTCCAGACTCCATGCATGTTTCGAGGGTCCTCTCAGGATTCCTTTCCAGTTGTAGCCAGAGCCGAAGTCCTCATCTGGAGTTGAGGCCGGAAACTCAGGTTTCCTCACCAGTGCCGATGTGGATCTTGGGGATCCTCTGAAGTTTCCCAAGGGGAGTCAGGTCTCTTCTCATGTGGAGACATGCAAGTCCGCTCTCCTCTCCGTCTGGAAAAGCAGTGTCAGGCTACCTTCCGGGTTGACCATAGGGATCGGTGGCTTTATCTTGAGGTGCCACATGGCTGTCACACCTGCCATCGTGTTTTGAGTTGATCCTCGGGGTGATCGTCGAGTCAGTGCAGGGAGGTCAGGTGTATCTGGAGTGGATTGGGACATTGGGGTCTTTTAGAATGGTGACACGACGCCAGGAGTTTCTGTCGAGTGTCAAGTTGAGACCGCCTCCACTTGAGGTGCGACAGGAACACCAGGATTCCTTTCCCGATGAAGCAGGAAAATGGACCCTCATCTCGAGATGAGGAGGGAAAACCGGGGCTCTTCTTGAGTTGTGGAGGGACCCTCGGTATTTCTCTCGAATGGAGACGGGTATGTCGGGGAACTTTTTGAGTTGCCTCAACAGTGTCAAGGAGCCTTTTGAGGCACAAGAGGGATGGTGGGATTTCTTTTGAGATGCCACAGCGTAAAAGGGCTTCATCTCGCACTGAGGGGAGAATCTCTTAGGTTTTCTCAATGTTTGGCAGTAAATATGGGTTCCTCTCGAATTAAGACGGGGACCTCAGGGACCTGCTCGTGTGGCCTCAGGAACGTCCAGTCTCCATGCGAGTTGCGAGGGACCTCTCGGGATTCCTCCGCTGTTGCTGCCGGGGCCGAGGTCTTCATCTGGAGTTGAGGCCGGAACCTCAGGTTTCCTCTCCAGTGCTGACATGCATCTTGGGGATTCTCTGGAGTTTGCAGAGGGGAGTCAGTCCTCGACTCGTGTGGAGACATGCAGGTCCGCTCTCCTCTCAAGCTGGAAAAGCAATGTCAGGCTTTCTGTTGGGTTGACATAGTGATTGGTTTCTTTCTTTCAAGGTGCCACAATGCTGTCACACCTGCCATCATGTATTGAGTCTATCCTCGGGGTGACCGTCCAAGCAGTGCAGGGGAGTCAAGTGTATTTAGGGGTCATTGGGACATCGGGGTCTTTTGAAATCATGGCACGACACCTAGAGTTTCTCTCGAGTGTAAAGTTGACACCACCTTCTCTTGAAGTGCAACGGGAATGCCGGGTTTCCTTTCCCGATGAAGCAGGGAAATGGACCCTTTTCTCGAGATGAGGAGGGAAAACCGGGGCTCTTGAGTTCTGGCGAGAACCTCGGTGTTCTTCTCGAGTGAAGACAGGTATGTCGGGGTACTTCTTGAACTGCCTCAAGGGTGTCAAGGACCCTTTCGAGGCTCAAGAGGGAAGGTGGGATTTCTCTCGAGACCCCGCAGTGGAATCGGGCCTCATCTCTTTTTCAGGGGAGAATCTCCTGGCTTTGCTAGAGTTGCAGCAGCAAACTTGGCTTTCCTCTCGAGGTACGATGGTAAACTCAGTGACCCACAACACGTGTGGCCTCAGGAAAGTCCAGTCTCCATGTGAGTTGCGAGTGTCCTCTCGGGATTCCTCTGCAGTAGCTACTGGGGCCAGAGTCCTCACCTGAAACTGAGGCCAGAATCTCAGGATTCCTCTCCAGTGCCAACATGGATCTCGGCGTACCTCTGTAGTTTACAAAGGGGAGTCACTCCTCGTTTCGTGTGCAGATATGCAAGCCAGCTCTCCTCTTGAGCTGGAAAAGCAGTTTTAGGCTTCCCATCGGGTCAACATAGGGATTGGTGGCTTTCTCTCGAGGTGCCACAGGGCTGTCACACCTGCCATCATGTTTTGAATCGATCCTTGGGGTGCCTGTCAAGTCAGTGCAGGGGAGTCAGGTGTTTCTGGAGTTTATTGAGACATCGGGGTCTTATGAAATGGTGGCACAACCCCTGGAGTTCCTCTCGAGTGTCAAGTTGAGACCGCCTCCTCTTGAGGTGCAACAGGAATGCTGGGATTACTTTCCCAACAAAGCAGGGAAGTGGATCCTCCAATGGACATGAGGAGGGAAAACGGGTTGATCTTGAGTTGTGGCGGAACCCTCGGTGATCCTCTCGAGTGGAGACGGGAATGTTGGGGAACTTCTTCTGTTGCCTCAAGGGTTCAAGGACCCTTTCAAGGCTCAAGAGGGAAGGTGGAATTTGTCTCAAGACGCCACAGCGGAAAAGGGCCTCATCTCGCCTTGAAGGGAGAATCTCCTGGTTTTTCTCTAGTTGCGGCAGCAAAGCTGAGGTTCCCCTCGAGTTACGACTGGGACCACAGGGACCTGCTCGTGGGGCCTCAGGAAATTCCAATCTCCATGCGAGTTGTGAGGGCCCTTTGGGATTCCTCTGCAGTCGTTGCCAGCGCCTAAATCCTCATCTGCAGTTGTGTCCGGAACGTTAGGGTTCATTTCCAGTGTCGACATGGATCTCGGGGTTCCTCTTGAGTTTCCACAGGGGAGTCAGGCCTAATTTCGTATGGAGGGAGACATGCAACTCCGCTCTCCTCTCGAGCTGGAAAAGCAGTGTCAGGCTTCCTGTCAGGGTGACATAGGGATCAGTGGCTTCCTCTCGAGGGGCCACAGGGCTGTCACAACGGCCATCCTTCTTTGAATCGATACTCGGGGTGACCGTCGAGTCAGTGCAGGGCAGTCAGGTGTATCACGAGGGCATTGGGACATCGAGGTCTTTTGAAGTGTTGGCACGACCTCTGGAGTTCCTCTCCAGGTTCATGTTGAGACCGCCTCCTCATAAGGTGCGACGGGAAAGCCAGGATTCCTTTCCCGATGAAGGAGGGAAAAGAAGCCTCCTCTCTAGATGAGTAGGGAAACCCGGGGCTCTTCTTGAGTTGTGGTGGGACCCTCGGTGTTCCTCTCGAGTGCAGACGGGTTGTTGGAGAACTTCTTAAGTTTCCTCAGCGGTGTAAAGGACATTTCGAGGCTCAAGTGGAAAGGTGGGATTCTCTCCAGACACCACAGGGGAAAGGGCCTAATCTCATGTTAAGGGGAAAATCTCCTGGTTTTTCTTGAGTTGTGGCAGGAAACTTGGGGTTCCTCTCAAGGTACGACAGGGACCTCAAGAACCCGCTCGTGTGGCCTCAGGAAAGTTCAGCACCCATTCGATTTCTGAGGGGCCTCTCGGGATTCCTCTGCAGTCGCTGCCAGGTCTGAGATTCTCATCTGGATTTAAGGCCGGAACCTCAGGGTTCCTCTCCAGTGCCGACATGGATCTCGGGGTTCCTCTGGAGTTTCCACAGGGGATTCAGACCTTGTATAGTGTGGAATGCAAATCCGCTCTCCGCTCGAGCTGGAAAAGCAGTGTTAGGATTCCTGTTGGGTTGACATAGGGATCGGTGGCTTTCTCTAGAGGTGCCTCAGGGCTGTCACACATGCTATCGCGTTTTGGTCGAACCTCGGGGTAACCGTCGAGCAGTGCAGGGGAGTCAGGTGTATCTGGAGTGCATTGGGATTTCAGGGTCTTTTGAAATCGTTTCACGACCCCTGGAGTTCCTCTTGAGTGTCAAGTTGAGACCGTTCCTCTTGAGGTGCAACGTGAACGCCGGGAATCCTTTCCCGACAAAGCAGGGAAATGGACCCTCCTCTCAAGATGAGGAGGGACAACCGGGGTACGTCGTGAGTTCTGGCGGGACCCTCGGTGCTCCTTTCGAGCAGAGGCGGGTATGGCAGGATACTTCTTGAGTTCCCTCAAGGGTTTCAAGGACCCTTTCCAGGCTCAAGAGGGAAGGTGGGACTTCTCTCTAGAACCCACAGTGGAAAAGGGGCTCATCTCCCTTTGAGGGGAGAATCTCCTGGTTTTTCTCGTGTTGCAGCAGCACACTTGGGGTTCCTCTCGAGTTACAACAGGTACCTCAGGGACCTGCTCGTGTGGCCTCAGGAAAGTTCAGTCTCCATGCGAATTGCGAGGGACCTCTCGGGATTCCTCTCCAGTCACTGCTGGGGCCGAGGTCCTCATCTGGAGTTGAGGTCGGAACCTCAGAGTTCCTCTAGAGTGCCAGCATGGATCTCGGGGTTCCTCTGGAGTTTCCACAGAGGAGTCAGGCCTCGTCTTGTGTAGACAAATGCATGTCTGCTCTCCTCTTGAGCTAGAAAGACAGTGTCAAGCTTCCTGTCGAGTTGGGGTAGAGATCCGTGGCTTTCTCTCGAGATGCCACAGGGCTGTTACACCAGCCATCGTGTTTTGAGTCGATCCTCGGGTTGACCGTCGAATCAGTTCAGGGGAGTCAGATGTATCTGGAGTCCACTGGGAAATTGGGGTCTTTTGAAACGGTGGCATGACCCCTGGAGTTTCTCTTGAGTGTAAAGTTGAGACTACCTCCTCTTGAGGTGCGATGGAAATGTGGGATTCCTTTCCCAAAGAAGCAAGAAAATGGACTCTCCTCTCGAGATGAGGAGGGAAACCCAGGGCTCGTCTTGATATGTGGCCGGACCCTCGGTGTTACTCTTGAGTAGAGACGGGTATGTTCGGGAATTTCTTGAGTTGCCTCAAGGGTGTCAAGGACCTTTTCGAGGCTCAAGAGGGAAGGTGGGATTTCTCTCGAGGTGCTGCAGTGAAAAAGGGCTCATCTCGCATTGAGGGGAGAATCTCCTCATTTTTCTCGAGTTGCAGCAGCAAACTTGGGGTTCCTCTTGAGTTATGAAGGGGACCTCAGAGACCCACTCGAGTGCCCTCTGGCAAGTCCAGCCTCCATGCAAGTTGTTAGAGGCCTCTCGGGATTCGTCTGCAGTAGCTGCCGGGGCCAAGGTCCTCATCTGGAGTTGAGAGCGAAACGTCAGGCTTCCTCTCCAGTGCCGCCATGGATCTCGGGGTACCTCTGGAGTTTCCACAGGGGCGTCAGGCCTTGTCTCATGTGGAGACATGCAAGCCAGCTCTCCTCTCGAGCTGGAAAAGCAGTTAGGCTTCCCGTCGGGTTGATATAGGGATCGGTGGCTTTCTCTCAAGGTGCCACAGGGCTGTCACAATTGCCATCATAATTTGAGTCTATCCTTGGGGTGCCCGTCGAGTCAGTGCAGGGGAGTCAGGTGTATCTGGAGTGCATCGGGACATTGGGGTCTTTTGAAATGGTGGTACGACCCGTGGAGTTCCTCTCGAGTGTCAATTTGAGACCACCTTCTCTTGAGGTGCAACTGGAATGCCGGGATTCCTTTCCCGAGGAAGCAGGAAATGGACCATCCAATGGACATGAGGTGGGAAAACAGGGGTTCTTCTTGTGTTGTGGCGGGACCCTCGGTGTTCCTCTCGAGTGGAAAATGGGAATGTTGGGGGACTTCTTGAGTTGCCTCAATGTTATCAAGGACCCTTTCAAGGCTCAAGATGGAAGGTGGGATTTCTCTCAAGACGCCGCAGCGGAAAAGGGCCTCATCTTGCCTTGAAGGGAGAATCTCCTGGTTTTTCTCTAATTGCAGCAGCAAAGTTGAGGTTCCACTTGAGTTACGACGGGGACCTCAGGGACCCGCTCGTGGGGCCTCAGGAAATTCCAATCTTCATGCGAGTTGCAAAGGCACTTCGGGATTCCTCTGCAGTCGCTGCCAGGCCCTAAATCCTCATCTGAAGTTGAGTCCGGAACCTTATGGTTCATTTCCAGTGCCCACATGGATCTCGGAGTTCCTCTTGAGTTTACACAGGGGAGTCAGGCCTCGTCTTGAATGGAGACATGCAACTCCGCTCTCCTCTTGAGCTGGAAAAGCAGTGTCAGGCTTCCTGTCGGAGTGACATAGGGATCGGTGGCTTTCTCTTGAGGTGCCAAAGGCCATCACAACAGCCATCGTTTTTTGAGTTGATCCTCGGGGTGACCGTCGAGTTAGTGCAGTTCAGTCACGTGTATCTTGAGGGCATTGGGACATCAGGGCCTTTTGCAATGGTGGCACGACCTCTGCAGTTCCTCTCCAGGGTCAAGTTGAGACCGCCGCCTCTTGAGGTGCGACGGGAACTCCAGGATTCCTTCCCGACGAAGGAAGGAAAAGAAGCCTCCTCTCGAGATGAGTAGGGAAACCCAGGGCTCTTCTTGAGTTGCAGCGGGACTCTCAGTGTTCCTCTCGAGTGCAGACAGGTATGTCAGGGAACTTCTTGAGTTTCCTCAACTGTTTAAAGGACATTTCGAGGCTCAAGCAGGAAGGTGGGATTTTGCTCTAGACGCCACAGTGGAAAAGGGCCTAATCTCACGTTGAGGGGAAAATCTGGTTTTTCTCGAGTTGCAGCAGGAAACTTGGGGTTCCTCTCAAGGTACCACGGGGACCTCAAGGACCCGCTCGTGTGGCCTCAGGAAAGATCAGTGTCCATTCGATTTGTGAGGGGCCTCTCAAGATTCCTCTGCGGTCACTGCCGGGGCTGAGATTCTCATCTGGATTTGAGGCCAGAAACTCAGGATTCCTCTCCAGTGCCGACATGGATCTCGGGGTTCCTCTGGAGTTTCCACAGGAGATTCAGGCCTCTTCTCATGTGGAGACTTGCAAATCCGCTCTCCTCTCGAGCTGGAAAAGCAGTGTCAGGCTTCCTGTCGGGTTGACATAGGGATCGGTGGCTTTCTCTCGAGGTGCCACAGGGCTGTCACACCTGCTATCATGTTATGAGTCGATCCTCGGGGTAACCGTCAAGTCTTTGCAGGGGAGTCAGGTGTATCTGGAGTGCACTGGGACATCAGGGTCTTTTGAAATGGTGGCACAATCCCTGGAGTTCCTCTCCCGTGCCAAGTTGAGACCGCCTCCTCCTGAAGTGCGATGGGAACACCGGGATTCCTTCCCCAAAAAAGCAGGGAAATGGACCCTCCTCTCGAGATGAGGAGGGAAAACCGGGGCTCTTCTTGAGTTGTGGCCGGACCCTCATAGTTCCTCTTGAGTGGAGATGGGTATGTCGGGGACCTTCTTGAGTTGCCTCAAGGGTGTCAAGGATGCTTTCAACGCTGAAGAGGGAAGGTGGGATTTCTCTCGAGACACCACAATGGAAAAAGGCCTCATCTCGTGTTGAGGCGAGAATCTCCTGGTTTTTCTCGAGTTGCAGCAGCAAACTTGGGGTTCCTCTCGAGTTATGATGGGGACCTCAGCGACCGGCTAGTGTGGCCTCATGAAGTCCAGTCTCCATGTGAGTTGCGAGGGGCCTCTCAGGATTCCTCTGCAGTCGTTGCCAGGGCCAAGGTCCTCATCTGGAGTTGAGGATGGAACCACAGGTTCCTCTCCAGTGCCCACATGGATCTCGGGGTTCCTCTGGAGTTTTGACAGGGGAGTCAGGCTGCATCTCGTGTGGAGTCATGCAAGCCCGATCTCCTCTCGAGCTGGAAAAGCAGTGTCAGGCCTCCTGTCGTGTTGACATAGGGATTGGTGGGTTTCTTGGAGGTGCCACAGGACTGTCACACCTGCCATCGTGTTTGAGTCTATCCTCGGGGTGACCGTTGATTCAGTGCAGGGAAGTCAGGTGTATCTAGAGTGCATTAGGACATCGGGTTCTTTTTAAACGGTGGCACGTCCCCTGGAGTTCCTCTCGAGTGTCACGTTTAGATCGCCTCCGATTGAGGTGGGACTGAACGCCGGGATTCCTTTCCCTACGAAGCAGGGAAATGGACCCTTCTCTTGAGATGAGGAGGGAAAACCAGGATTCTTCTTGAGTTGTGGCGGGACCCTCGGTGTTCCTCTTGAGTGCAGATGGGTATGTCAGGGAACTTCTTGAGTTTCCTCAAGGGTTTAAAGGACATTTCGAGGCTCAAGCGGGAAGATGGGATTTCGTTTGAGACACTGCAGTGGAAAAGGGCCTAATCTCACGTTGAGGGGAAAATATCCTGGTTTTTCTCGAGTTGTTGCAGGAAACTTAGGGTTCCTCTCAAGGCACGACGAGGACCTCAGGACCCACTCATGTGGCCTCAGGAAAGTTCAATGTCCATTCAATTTGCGAGTGGCCTCTTGGGATTCCTCTGTACTGGCTGCTGGGGCCGAGATTCTCATCTGGATTTGACGCCAGAACCTCAGGGTTCCTCTCCAGTGCCGACATGGATCTCAGGGTTCCTCTGGAGTTTCCACAGGGATTTCAGACCTTGTATAGTGTGGAATACAAATCCACTCTCCTCTCGAGCTGGAAAAGCAGTGTCAGGCTTCCTGTCAGGTTGACATAGGGAACGGTGGCTTTCTCTCGAGGTGCCACAGGGCTGTCACACCTGCCATCGTGTTTTGAGCCGATCCTCAGGGTGACCGTCGAGTCAGTGCAGGTTAGTCAGGTATATCTGGAGTGCATGGGGACATCGGGGTCTTTGGAAATAGTGGCACGTCCCCTGGAGTTCCTCTCGAGTGTCAAATTTAGAACAGCTCTGAATGAGGTGGGCCGGGAACGCCGGGATTCCTTTCCCTACGAAGCAGGGAAATGGACCGTCCTCTCGAGATGAGGAGGGAAAACTGGGGTTCTTCTTGAGTTGTGGCGGGACCCTTGGTGTTCCTCTCAACTGGAGACAGATATGTCAGTAAACTTCTTGAGTTGCCTCAAGGGTGTCAAGGACCCTTTTGAGGTTCAAGAGGGAAGGTGGGATTTCTCTCAAGATGCCACAGTGAAAAGGGGCTCACTTCGCATTGAGGAGAGAATCTCCTGGTTTTTCTCGAGTTGCCACAGCAAACTTTGGGTTCCTCTCGAGTTTCGATGGGGACCTCAGTGACCCGCTCAAGTGGCCTCAGGAAAGTCCAGTCTCCATGCAAGTTGCAAGAGGCCTCTCGAGATTTCTCTACAGTCACTGCCGGGGCCCAGGTCCTTATCTGGTGTTGAGGCCGGAACTTCAGGGTTCCTCTCCAGTGCCACCATTGATCTCGGGGTTCCTCTGGAGTTTCCACAGAAGCTTCATTCCTTGTCTCGTAAGGAGACATGCAAGTCTGCTCTCCTCTAGAGCTGCAAATGCAGTGTGAGAATTCCTGTCGGGTTACATAAGGATTGGTGGCTTTCTCTCGAGGTGCCACAGGGCTGTCACACCTGCCATTGTGTTTTGAGTCAATCCTCGGGGTGACCGTGGAGTCATTGCAGGAGAATCAAGTGTACCTGGACTGCACTGGGTCATCAGGGTCTTCTGAAATTGTGGCACTAGCGTTGGAGTTCCTCTCGAGTGTCAAGTTGAGACGGCCTACTCTAGAGGTGGGACGGGAACGCCAGGATTCCTGTCCCAACGAAGCAGGTAGATGGACCCTCCCCTCATGGATGTGACTGGTGATAGAAGCAAAATCCCCTGCTACGAAGGGCAATATTGCATAGGAAACTTTAATGGCAGGTCCATTAATCAAGGCAAATTGTTAGTGGTCAAACAAAAGATGGCAAGGGTGAACGTCGACATTCTAGGATCAGCAAACTAAAATGGACTGGAATGGGTTATTTTAACTCAGATGACCATTATATTCCATTTGGGCAGGAATCCCTCAGAAGAAATGGAGTAGTCATCATGATCAACAGAAGAGTCCGAAATGCAGTACTTGGATGCAATCTCAAAAATGACAAAATGATCTCTGTTCATCTCCAAGGCAAACCATTCAATATCACAGTTATCCAAGTCTATCCCCCAACCAGTAATGCTGAAGAAACTGAAGTTAAATGGTTTTATGGAGACATACACGACCTTTTAGAACTAACACCCAAAAGAGATATCCTTTTCATTCTAGGGGACTGGAATGCAAAAGTAGGAAGTCAAGAAACACCTGGAGTAACAGGCAAATTTGGCCTTGGAATGCATAATGAAGCAGGGCTAAGACTAATAGAGTTTTCCCAAGAAAATGCACTGGTCATAGCAAACATCCTCTTCCAACAACACAAGAGAAGACTCTACACATGGACATCACCAGATGGTCAACACCGAAATCAGATTGATTATATTCTTTGCAGCTAAAGGTGGAGAAGCACTATACAGTCAAAAAAAAAAAAAAAAAAAAAAAAAACAAGAAAAGGACCAGACTGCAGCTCAGATCATGAAATCCTTATTACCAAATTCAGACTCAAATTGAAGAAAGTAGGGAAAATCGATAGACCATTCAGGTATGACTTAAATCAAATCCCTTATGATTATACAGTGGAGGTGACAAATAGATTTAAGGGCTTAGATCTGATAGATAGAGTGCCTGATGAACTATGGAATGAGGTTCATGACATTGTACAGGAGACAGGGATCAAGAGCATCCCCAAGGAAAAGAAAGGCAAAGAAACAAAATGGCTGTCTGGGGAGGCCTTACAAATAGCTGTGAAAAGAAGAGAGGAGAAAAGGAAATATAAAAGCATCTGAATGCAGAGTTCCAAAGAATAGCAAGAAGAGATAAGAAAGCCTTCTTCAGCGATCAATGCAAAGAAATAGAGGAAAACAACAGAATGGGAAAGACTAAAGATCTCTTCAAGAAAATTGGAGATATCAAGAGAACATTTCATGCAAAGATGGGCTTGATGAAGGACAGAAACGGTATAGACCTAACAGAAGCAAAAGATATTAAGAAGAGGTGGCAAGAACACATGGAAAAACTGTACAAAAAAGATCTTCACGACCCAGATAATCATGATGGTGTGATCACTAACCTAGAGCCAGACATCTTGGAATGTGAAGTCAAGTGGGCCTTAGAAAGCATCACTACGAACAAAGTTAGTGGAGGTGATGGAATTCCAATTGAGCTGTTTCACATCCTGAAAGATGATGCTGTGAAAGTGCTGCACTCAATATGCCAGCACATTTGGAAAACTCAGCAGTGGCCACAGGATTGGAAAAGGTCAGTTTTCATTCCAATTCCAAAGAAAGGCAATGCAAAAGAGTGCTCAAACTACCGCCCAATTGCACTCATCTCACATGCTAGTAAAGTGATGCTCAAAATTCTCCAATCCAGGCTTCAGCAATTCGTGAACTGTGAACTCCCTGATGTTCAAGCTAGTTTTAGAAAAGGCAGAGGAACCAGAGATCAAATTGCCAACATCCACTGGATCATGGGAAAAGCAAGAGAGTTCCAGAAAAACATCTATTTCTGCTTTATTGCCTATGCCAAATCCTTTGACTGTGGATCACAATTAACTGTGAAAAATTCTGAAAGAGATGGGCATATCAGAACACCTGACCTGCCTCTTGAGAATTCTGTAGGCAGGACAGGAAGCAACAGTTAGAACTGGACATGGAACAACAGACTTGTTCCAAATAGGAAAATGAGTACATCAAGGCTGTATATTGTCACCCTGCTTATTTAACTTATATGCAGAGTACATAATGAGAAACGCTGGACTTGAAGAAACACAAGCTGTAATCAAGATTGCCGGGAGAAATGTCAATAACCTCAGATATGCAGATGACACCACCCTTATGGCAGAAAGTGAAGAGGAGCAAAAAAGCCTCTTGATGAAAGTGAAAGATGAGAGCGAAAAAGTTGGCTTAAAGCTCAACATTCAGAAAACCAAGATCATGGCATCTGGTCCCATCTCTTCATAGGAAATAGATGGGCAAACAGTAGAAACAGTGTCAGACTTTATATTTTTTGGCTCCAAAATCATTGCAGATGGTGATTGCAGCCATGAAATTAAAAGACTCTTACTCCTTGCAAGAAAAGTTACGACCAATCTAGATAGTATATTCAAAAGCAGAGACATTACATTTCCGACTAAGGTCCGTCTAGTCAAGGCTATGGATTTTCCTGTGGTCATGTATGGATATGAGAGTGGAACTGTGAAGAAGGCTGAGTACCAAAGAATTGATGCATTTGAACTGTGATGTTGGAGAAGACTCTTGAGAGTCCCTTTGACTGCAAGGAGATCCAACCAGTCCATTCTGAAGGAGATCAGCCCAGGGATTTCTTTGGAAGAAATGATGCTAAAGCTGAAACTCCAGTACTTTGGCCACTTCATGTGAAAAGTTGACTCACTGGAAAAGTCTCTGTTGCTGGGAGGGATTGGGGGCAAGAGGAGAAGGGGACGACCGAGGATGAGATGGCGGGATGGCATCATGGACTCGATGGATGTGAGTCTGAGTGAATGCAGGGAGATGGTGATGGACAGGGAGGCCTGGTGTGCTGAGATTCATGGTGTTGCAAACAGTCGGACATGACTGAGAGACTGAATGGAACTGAACACGAGATGAGGAGGGAAACTAAGGTCTCTTCTTGAGTTGTGTATAAACCCTCTTTGTTCATCTCAAGTGGAGAACTGTATGTCAGGGAACTTCTTGAGTTGCCTCAAGGGTGTCAAGGACCCATTCGAGGCTCAAGAGGGAAGATGGGATTTCTCTCGAGACGCCTCAGTGGAAAAGGGCCTCATCTCGCATTGAGAGGAGAATCTCCTGGTTTTTCTCGAGTTTCGTCAGCAAACTTGGTGTTTCTTTTGAGTTACAACGGGGACCTCAGGGACCCGCTTGTGTGGCCTCAGAAAGTCCAGTCTCCATGCGAGTTGCGAGGGGCCTCTCACGATTCCTCTGCAGTCTTTGCCGGGGCCAAGGTCTTCATCTGAAGTTTAGGCTGGAACCTCAGGTTTCCATTCCAGGCTGACATGGAACTCGGGAATCCTCTGGAGTTTCCACAGGGGTGTCAGGCCTCGTCTCGTGTGGACTCATGCATGTTTGCTCTCCTATCAAGCTGGAAAAGCAGTGTCAGGCTTCTGGTCGAGTTGACGTAGAGGTCGGTGTCTTTCTCTCGAGGTGCCACAGGGCTGTCACACCTGCCATCGTATTTTGAGTCGATCCTCGGGGTGACCGTCGAATCAGTTCAGGGAAGTCAGGTGTATCTGGTGTGCACTGGCGTATCGGGGTCTTTTGAAATTGTTTCAAGACCCCTGGAGTTCCTCTCGAGTGTCAAGTTGAGACCACCTCCTTTTGAGGTGCGACGGGAACGCCGGGATTCCTTTCCCAATGAAGCAAAGAAATGGACCCTCCTCTCGTGGATGTGACTGGTGATAGAAGCAAAATCCCCTGCTGCAAAGAGCATAATTGCATAGGAACCTGGAATGTCAGGTCCATGAATCAAGGCAAATTGAAAGTGGTCAAACAAGAGATGGCAAGGGTGAACGTCGGCATTCTAGGAATCAGTGAACTAAAATGGACTGGAATGGGTGAGTTTAACTCCGATGACCATTATATCTAGTACTGTGGGCAGGAATCCCTCGGAATAAATGGAGTAGCCATCATGGTCAACAAAAGAGTCTGAAATGCTGTACTTGGATGCAATCTCAAAAATGACAGAATGATCTCTGTTCGGCTCCAAGGCAAACCATTCAATATCACAGTTATCCAAGTCTATGCCCCAACCAATAACGCTGAAGAAACTGAAGTTGAATGGTTTTATGAAGACTTACACGACCTTTTAGAACTAACACCCAAAAGAGATATCCTTTTTATTATAGGGGACTGATGCAAAAGTAGGAAGTCAAGAAACACCTGGAGTAACAGGCAAGTTTGGCCTTGGAATGAGGAATGAAGCAGGGCAAAGACTGACAGAGTTTTGTCAAGAAAATGCACTGGTCATAGCAAACAACCTCTTCCAACAACACAAGAGAAGACTCTACACATGAACATCACCAGATGGTCAACACAGAAATCAGACTGATTATATTCTTTGCAGCCAAAGATGGAGAAGCACTATACAGTCCACAAAAACAAGAAAAGGACCGGACTGCAGCTCAGATCATGAACTCCTTATTACCAAATTCAGACTCAAATTGAAGAAAGTAGGGAAAATCGATAGACCATTCAGGTATGACTTAAATCAAATCCCTTATGATTGTACAGTGAAAGTGACAAATAGATTTAAGGGCCTAGATTTGATAGATAGAATGCCTGATGAACTATGGAATGTTCGTGACATTGTACACGAGACAGGGATCAAGAGCATCTCCATGGAAAAGAAAGGCAAAGAAACAAAATGGCTGTCTGGGGAGGCCTTACAAATAGCTGTGAAAAGAACAAAGGTGAAAAGCAAAGGGGAAAAGGAAATATAAAAGCATCTGAATGCAGAGTTCCAAAGAATAGCAAGAAGAGATAAGAAAGCCTTCTTCAGCGATCAATGCAAAGAAATAGAGGAAAACAACAGAATGGGAAAGACTAGAAATCTCTTTAAGAAAATTAGAGATACCAAGCGAACATTTCATGCAAAGATGGGCTTGATAAAGGACAGAAATGGTATGGACCTAACAGAAGCAAAAGATATTAAGAAGAGGTGGCAAGAACACATGGAAAAACTGTACAAAAAAGATCTTCACGACCCAGATAATCATGATGGTGTGATCAGTAATCTAGAGCCAGACATGTTGGAATGTGAAGTCAAGTGGGCCTTAGAAAGCATCACTACGAACAAAGTTAGTGGAGGTGATGGAATTCCAATTGAGCTGTTTCAAATCCTGAAAGATGATGCTGTGAAAGTGCTGCACTCAATATGCCAGCACGTTTGGAAAACTCAGCAGTGGCCACAGGATTGGAAAAGGTCAGTTTTCATTCCAATTCCAAAGAAAGGCAATGCAAAAGAGTGCTCAAACTACCGCCCAATTGCACTCATCTCACATGCTAGTAAAGTGATGCTCAAAATTCTCCAATCCAGGCTTCAGCAATTCGTGAACTGTGAACTCCCTGATGTTCAAGCTAGTTTTAGAAAAGGCAGAGGAACCAGAGATCAAATTGCCAACATCCACTGGATCATGGGAAAAGCAAGAGAGTTCCAGAAAAACATCTATTTCTGTTTTATTGCCTATGCCAAATCCTTTGACTGTGGATCACAATTAACTGTGAAAAATTCTGAAAGAGATGGGCATATCAGAACACCTGACCTGCCTCTTGAGAAATCTGTATGCAGGTCAGGAAGCAACAGTTAGAACTGGACATGGAACAACAGACTGGTTCCAAATAGGAAAATGAGTACATCAAGGCTGTATATTGTCACCCTGCTTTTTTAACTTATATGCAGAGTACATAATGAGAAACGCTGGACTTGAAGAAACACAAGCTGGAATCAAGATTGCTGGGAGAAATGTCAATAACCTCAGATATGCAGATGACACCACCCTTATGGCAGAAAGTGAAGAGGACCTAAAAAGCCTCTTGATGAAAGTGAAAGAGAAGAGTGAAAAAGTTGGCTTAAAGCTCAACATTCAGAAAACCAAGATCATGGCATCCGGTCCCATCACTTCATGGGAAATAAACGGGAAAACAGTAGAAACAGTGACAGACTTTATTTTGGGGGGCTCCAAAATCACTGCAGATGGTGACTGCACCCATGAAATTAAGAGACGCTTACTCCTTGCAAGAAAAGTTATGACCAACCTAGATAGTATATTCAAAAACAGAGACATTACATTTTCAACTAAGGTCCTTCTAGTCAAGGCTATGGTTTTTCCTGTGGTCATGTATGGATGTGAGAGTGGAACTGTGAAGAAAGCTGAGCGCTGGAGAATTCATGCTTTTGAACTGTGATGTTGGAGAAGACTCTTGAGAGTTCCTTGGACTGCAAGGAGATCCAACCAGTCCATTCTGAAGGAGATCAACCCTGGAATTTATTTGGAAGGAATGAGGCTAAAGCTGAAACTCCAGTACTTTGGCCACCTCATGTGAAGAGTTGACTCATTGGAAAAGACTCTGATGCTGGGAGGGGTTGGAGGTAGGAGAAGAACGGGATGGCCAAGGATGAGATGGCGGGATGGCATCATGGACTTGATGGAAGTGAGTCTGAGTGAAATCCAGGAAATGGTAATGGACAGGGAGGCCTGGCATGCTGCGATTCATGTGGTCGCAAAGAATCGGACTCGACTGAGAGACTGGACGGAACTGAACTCGAGATGAGGAGGGAAACTAGGGTCTCTTCTTGAGTTGTCGCAGGACACTCGGTATTCTTCTCGAGTGGAGATGGGTATGTAGGGGAAATTCCTGAGTTGCCTCAAGTGTGTAAAGACCCTTTCGAAGCTCAAGAGGGAAGGTGGGATTTCTGTCGAGACACCTCAGTGGAAAAGGGCCTCATCTCGCATTGAGGGGAGAATCTCCTGGTTTTTCTCGAGTTTCGGCAGCAAACTTGGGGTTCATCTAGAGTTACGACTGGGACCTCAGGGACCCATTCGTGTAGCCTCAGGAAAGTCCAGTCTCCATGCAAGTTGTCAGGGGCCTCTCGGGATTCCTCTACAGTCGCTGCCGTGGCTGAGGTCCTCATCTGGAGTTGAGGCCGGAACCTCAGGTTTCCTTTCCAGTGCTGACATGAAACTCGGAGTTCCTCTGGAGTTTCCACAGAGGAGTCAGGCCGCGCCTTGTGTGGACATATGAAAGTCCGCTTTCCTCTCGAGCTGGAAAAGCAGTGTCCAGCATCCTGTTGTGTTGACATAGGGATCAGTGGCTTTCTCTCAAGGTGCCACAGAGCTGTCACACCTGCCATCATGATTTGAGTCGATCCTCGGGGTGACTGTCGAGTCAGTGCAGGGAAGTCAGGTGTATCTGGGGTACACTGGGACATGGGATTCTCTTGGAATGGTGGCACGACCCCTAGAGTTCCTCTCGAGTGTCAAGTTTAGACCGCCTTCGCTGGCATGCGTCGTGAACACCGGGATTCATTTCCCAACGAAGCAGGGAAACATAATCCTCCTCTGTGGAGTAGGAGGGAAACCAGTGCTCCTCTTGAGTTGTGGCAGTACCTTCGGTGTTCCTCTCGAGTGGAGACGGGTATGTCTGGGAATTTCTTGAGTTGCCTCAAGGATGTCAACGACCCTTTCGAGGCTCAAGAGGGAAGGTGGGATTTCTCTCGAGATGCCACAGCAGAAAAGGGCCTCATCTCGCTTTGAGGGGAGAATCTCCTGATTCTTCTCGAGTTGCCACAGTGAACTTGGGGTTCCTCTCGAGTTACGATGGTAACTTCAGGGACCCGCTCATGCAGCCTCAGGAAAGTCCAGTCTCCAAGCAACGTGGGTGGAGCCTCTCAGATACCCCTTCAGTCGCTCCGGGGCCGAGTTCTTCATCTGGAGATGAGGCCAGAACCTCAGGGTTCCACTCCAGTGCCGACTGGATCTTGTGGTACCTCTGTAGTGTCCACAGGGGAGTCAGGCCTCTTCTCATGAGGAGACATGCAAGTCCGCTCTCCTCTCCAACTGGAAAAATAGTGTCAGTCTTCCTGTCGTGTTGACATAGGTATCGGTGGCTTTCTCTCAAGTGGCCACAGGGCTGTCACACATGCCATCGTTTTTTGAGTCAATCCTTGGGGTGCCCATCGAGTCAGTGCAGAGGAGTCAGGTGTATCTGGAGTGCATTGGGACATCGGGGTCTTTTGAAATGGTGGCACGATCCCTGGAGTTCCTCTTGAGTGTCAAGTTGAGATCGCCTCCTCTTGAGGTGCGATGGGAACGTGGGGATTCCTTTCCTGACGAAGCAGGGAAATGGACCCTCCTCTCTTGATGAGGAGGGAAAACCGGGGCTCTTCTCAAGTTGTGGCAGGACCCTCAGTGTTCCTCTCGAGTGGAGACGGGTATGTTGGGGAATTTCTTGAGTTGCCTCAGGGTGTCAAGGACACTTTCGAGGTTCCAGAGGGAAAGTAGGGTTTCTCTAGAGATGCCACAGTGGAAAACAGCCTCATCTCGCGTTGAGGGGAGAATGTCCTGGGTTTTCTTGAGTTCCAGCAGCAAAAGTGGGGTTCCTCTCGAGTTACGATGGGGAACTGAGGGACCCGCTCGTGGGGCCTCACGAAAGTCAAGTCTACATGTGTGTTGTGAGGGGCCTCTCAGGATTCCTCTGCAGTCGCTGCCTGGGACGAGGTCCTCATCTGGAGTTGAGACCAGAACCTCAGGTTTCGTTTCCAGTGCCGACATGGAACTCGGGGTTTCTCTCGAGTTTCCACAGGGGCGTCAGGGCTCTTCTCGTGTGGAGACATACAAGTCCGCTCACCTCTTAAGCTGGAAAAGCAGTATCAGGTTTCCTGTCGTGTTGACATAGGGATTGGTGGCTTTCTTTCGAGGTGCCACAGGGCTGTCACACCTGCCGTCATATTTTGAGTTAATCTTCAGGGTGACCGTCGAGACAGTGCAGGGGAGTCAGGTGTGTCTGGAGTGCTTCGGGATACTGGGGTCTTTTGACATGGTGACACGACGCCTGGAGTTCCTCTCGAGTGTCAGGTTGAGACCGCCTCCTCTTGAGGTGCGACAGGAATAGCGGGATTCCTTTACCGACGAAGCAGGGAAATGGACTATCCTCTCAGAATGAGGAGGGAAACCGGGGCTCTTCTTCAGTTGTGGCGGGACTTTCGGTGTTTCTCTCGAGTGGAGACGATTATCTCGGGGAACTTCTTCTGTTGCCTCAAGAGTGTAAGGACATTTCGAGGCTCCAGAGGGAAAATTGGGTTTCTCTCAAGACGCCGCAGTGGAAAAGGTACTCATCTCGCCTTTAGGGGAGAATCTCCTGGTTTTTCTCGAGTTGCGGCAGCAAACTTGGGGTTCCTCTCGAGTTACGATGAGGACCTCAGGGACCCGCTCTTGGGGCCTCAGGAAAGTCCAGTCTCCATGCGAATTGTGACAAGCCTCACGGGATTCCTCTGCAGTCGATGCTGGGGCCGAGGTCCTCATCTGTAGTTCAGGCTGAACCTCAGGGTTCCTCTCCAATGCCGACATGGATCTCAGGGTTCCCCTGGAGTTTCCAAAGTGTAGTCAGGCCTCAGCTCGTGTGGTGACATGCACGTCCACTCTCCTCTCGAGCTGGAAAAGCAGTGTCAGTCTTCTTGTTGGGTTGACATAGGGATCAGTGGCTTTCTCTCGAGGTGCCACAGGGCTGTCACACCTGCCATCGTGTTTTGAGTCAATTCCTGGGGTAACCGTCGAGTCAGTGCAGGGGAGTCAGGTGTATCTGCAGTGCATTCGGAAGTCAGGGTCTTTGAAATGGTGGCACGACTCCTGGAGTTCCTTTAGAGTGCAAGTTGAGACCGCCTCCTCTGCAGGCTTGAAGGGAACCATTGGATTCCTTTCCCGAGGAAGCAGGGAAATGGACCCACCTGTCATGATGAGGGAAAACCGGGGCTCTTCTGGAGTTGTGGCGGGACCCTCAGTCTTCCTCTCGAGTGGAGACGGGTATGTCAAGGAACTTCTTGTTTTGCCTCAAGGGTGTCAAGGAAACTTTCGAGGCTCAAGAGGGAAGGTGGGATTTCTCTCAAGATGCTGCAGCGGATAAGGGCCTCATCTCACATTGAGGGGAGAATCTCCTAGTTTTTCTCGAGTTGCGGCAGCAAACTTGGTGTTCCTCTCGAGTTACGATGGGGACCTCAGGGACCAGATCTTCGAGCCATAGGAAAGCCCAGTCTCCATGCAAGTTGCCAGGGGCCTCTCGGGATTCCTCTGCAGCCGCTGCCGGGGCCGAGGTCCTCATCTGGAGTTGAGGCCGAAACCTTAGGGTTCCTCTCCAGAGCCGACATGGATCACGGGGTTCCTCTGCAGTTTCCACAGGGGAATCAGGCCTCGTTTCATGTGGAGACATGCAAGTCCGCTCTACTCTCGAGCTGGAAAAGCAGTATCAAACTTCCTATCGGGTTAAGATAGAAATCGGTGGCTTTCGTTCGAAGAGCCACAGGGCTGTCACACCTGCCATCTTGTTTTGAGTCGATCCTCTGGGAGACCGTCGAGTTAGTGCAGGGAAGTCATGGGTATCTGGAGTGCATTGGGACATTGGGGTCTTTTGACATGGTGGCACCACCCCTGGAGTTTCTCTAGAGTGTCATGTGGAGAGCTCCCCCTCTTGAGGTGTGACGGGAACGCCGAGATTCTTTTCCGGACGAAGCAGGGAAATGGACCCTCCTCTCAGGATGAGGAGGGAAAACAGGGGCTCTCCTTGAGTTGTGGTGGCACCCTTGGTGTTCCTGTCTAGTGGAGATGGGTATATAGGGGAACTTCTTGAGTTGCCACAAGGGTGTCAAGGTCCCTTTCGAGGCTCAAGAAGGAAGGTGGGATTTCTCTCGGGACCCCCCACGGAAAAGGGCCTCATCACACGAAGAGTGGATCATCTCCTGGTTTTTCTCGAGTTGCAGCAGCAAATTTGGGGTTCCTCTTGAGTTATGACAGGGACCTCAGGGACCCGTTCGTAGGGTCTCAGGAAAGTCCAGTCTCCATGGGAGTTGTCAGGGGCCTCTCGGGATTTCTCTGCAGTCGATGCCGGGGCCGAGGTCCTCATCTGGAGTTGAGGACGGAACCTCAGGGTTCCTCTAGAGTGCCATGGATCTCGGTGATCCTCTTGAGTCTCCAAAGGGGAGTCAGGCCTCGTCCCGTGTGGAGACATGCAAGTCTGCTCTACTTTCCAGCTGGAGAAGCAATGTCAGGCTTCCTGTCAGGTTGCCATAGGGATCGGTGGCTTTCTCTCGAGGTACCACAAGGCTGTCACACCTACCATGGTTTTTTGAATCGATCCTTGGGGTTAGTCAGTGCAGAGGAGTCAGGTGTATCTGCTGTGGGTTGGGACATCGGGGTCTTCTGGAATGGTGGCAGGACATCTGGAGTTCCTCTCGAGTGTCAAGTTGAGACCGCCTCCTCTTGAGGAGCGACGGAAATGCCGGGAATCCTTTCCCAATGAAGCAGGGAAATGGACCCTCTTCTCAGGATGAGGAGGGAAAACTGGGGCTCTTCTTGAGTTGTGGCAGGACCCTCGGTGTTCTCGAGTGGAGACGGGTATGTCAGGGAACTTCTTGAGTTGCCTCAACGGTGTCAGGGACCCTTTCGAGGTTCAAGAGCGATGGGGGGTGGTTTTCTCTTGAGACGTAGCAGCAGAAAAGGGCCTCATCTCGCGTTGAGGGGAGAATCTCCTGCTTTTTCTCGAGTTGAGGCAGAAAACTTAGCGTTCCTTTCGAGTTACGATCGGGACCTCTGTGTCCCGCTGGTGTGGCCTCAGAATCGTCCAGTCTCCATGCAAGTTGTGAAGGATCTCTCGGGATTCCTCCCCAGTCTCTGCCAGGGTCGAAGTCCTCATGTGGAGTTTACACCCGAGCCTCAGGTTTCCTCTCCAGTGCTGACATGGAATTCGGGGTTCCTCTGGAGTTTCCACAGCGGACTGAGACCTCATCTCTTGTGGAGACATGCAAGTCGGCTTTCCTCTCGAGCTTCAAAAAGCAGTGTCAGGATTCCTGTCGAGTTGACATAGGGATCGGTGGCTTTGTCTCTATGTGCCACAGCCTTGTTACATCTGCCATCGTGTTTTGAGTCTATCCTTGGAGTGACCATCGAGACAGTGCAGGGGAGTCAGGTGTATCTGGAGTGGATTGGGACATCAGGGTATTTCGAAAAGGTGGCAAGACCCCTGAATTCCCCTGATTCCCCTGCACTGATTCGACTGTCAACCTGATGATCAACTTAAAACACGATGGCACGTCTAACAGCCATGTGGCACCTCGAGAGAAAGCCACAGATCTCTATGTCAACTCGACCGGAAGCCTGGCACTACTGTTACAGCTTGATGAGGAAGCGTACTTGCATGTCTCCACATGAGAAGAAGCCTGACTCCCCTGTTGAAACTCCATAGGAACCTCGAGATACATGTTAGCACTGGAGAGGATACCTGAGGTCTGGCCTCAGCTACAGATGAGGTCCTAGGACCCAGCACCGACTGGAGTGGAATCCCACAAGGCCCTTTGCGACTCGCAAGAAGACTGCACTATCCTCAGGCAACACGAGGAGGTCCCTGACGTCCCCATCTTAACTCTAAGTGAATCCCAATTTTCCTGCTGCAATTCGAGAAAATCAAGGAGATTTTACCCTCAACACAATATGAGGCCCTTTTCTGCTGCAGTGTCTTGAGTGAAATCCCACCTTCCCTCTTGAATCTCAAAAAGGTCCTTCACACCCTTGACGAAACTCAAGAAGTTCCCCAACATACACGTCTCCACTCAATAGAAACACTGAGGGTCCAGCCACAACTCGAGAAGAGTCTCGGTTTTCCCTCCTTCTCTCGAGATGAGGGTCCATTTCCCTGCTTCATCGGGAAAGGTATCCCAGTGTTCCTGTCGCACCTCAATGGAGGAAGTCTCCACTTGAACGTCGAGAGGAACTCCAGGGGTCGTGCCACCATTCCAAAAGACTCCAATGTCCCAATCCATTCTAGATACACCTAACTCCCCTGTACTGAGTAAGGGTCACCCCAAGGATTGACTCAAAACACGATGGCAGGTGTGACAACCCTGTGACACCTCAAGAAAGCCACCAATCCCTATGTCAACTCGACTGGAAAACTGACACTGAATATCCAGCTCGAGAGGAAAGCGGACTTGCATGTCTCCTTACGAGATGAAGGCTGACTCCCCTTTGAAAACTCCAGAGGAAACCCAAGATCCATGTCAGCACTGGAGAGGAAACCTGAGGTTCTGGAGTCAACTCCGGATGAGTACAACGGCCCCGGCAGCGACTGGAGAGGAATCACGAGAGGCCCCTCGCAACTCGCATGGAGACGACTTTCCAGAGGCAACACGAGTGGTTCTCTGTGAGACCCATCGTAACTTGAGAGGTACCCCAACTTTCCTGCTGCAACTCCAGAAAAACCAGGAGGTTCTCCCCTCAACACGAGATGAGGCCCTTTTCTACTCTGGCATCTCTAGAAAAATCCCACCTTCCCTTTTGAGCCTTGAATGGGTCCTTGACACCCTTGAGGCAACTCAAGAATTTCCCCGATATACCCATCTCCACTCCAGAGGAACACCGAGGGTCCCCCCACAACTCGAGAAGGGCCCCGGATTTCCCTCCTCATCCCGAGAGGAGAGTCCATTTCCCTGCTTCATCGGGAAAGGAATTCCAGCGTTCCCATCACACCTCAAGAGGAGGCAGTCTCAACTTGACACTCGAAAGGAACTGCAGGGGTCGTGCCACAATTCAAAGACCATGATGTCCCAATCAACTCCAGATACACCTGACTCCCCTGCAAGTGACTCGATGGTCACCCCAAGGATCGACTCAGAACATTATGGCAGTTGTGACAACCCTGTGGCACCACGAGAGGAAGCCACGGATCCTTATGTCAACTCGACAGGAAGCCTGACACTGCTTTTCCAGCTCTATAGGGGAGCGGACTTGCATGTCTCCACACGAGATGAGGCTTGACGTCCCTATGGAAACTCCAGAGGAACCCCGCGATCCATGTCAGCACTGGAGAGGAACTCTGAGGTTCCAGTCTCAGCTCCAGATGAGGACCGTGGCCCCGGCCATGACTGGAGAGGAATCCCAAGACCCCTCGCAACCAGTCTCGTATGGAGACTGGACTTTCCTGAGGCAACCATAGCACGTCCCTGAGGTCCCTGTCGTAAGTCAAGAGGAACCACAAGATTCCTGCCGCAACTCGAGAAAAACCCGAAGAAACTCCTCTCAACGCGTGATGACGCCCTTTTCTGCTACGGCGTCTCAAGAGAAATTCCACCTGCCCTCTTAAGCCTCAAAAGGGTCCTTGACACCCCTGAGACAACTCAAGAAGTTCCCCCACATACGTGTCCCCATAGGAGAGGAAACCCAGGGGTCCCGCCAAAACTCGAGAAGTGCTCCGATTTTCCCTCCTCATCTCGACATGAGGGTCCATTTCCCTGCTTCATCGGGAAAGGATTCCTGGTGTTCCACATCTCAAGAGGAGGCTGTCTCAGCTTGATCCTGGAGAGGAACTCCAGTGGTCATGCCACAATTCCAAAAGACCCCAATGTCCCAATCCACTCCAGACACACCTGACTCACCCGCAATGACTCGACAGTCACCCCGAGGATTGACTCAAAACACGATGGCAGGTGTGACAGCCCTGTGGCACCTCGAGAGAAAGCCACCGATCCCTATGTCAACACAACATGAAGCCTCACTTTGCTTTTCCAGCTCGAGAGGAAAGCGGACTTGCATGTCTCCTTACGAGACGAGGCCTGACTCCCCTGTGGAAACCCAGAGGAACCCCGAGATCCATGTCAGCAGTGGAGAGGAACCCTGAGGTTCTGGCATCAACTCCAGATGAGGACCTCGGCCCTGGCAGCTATTGCAGAGGAATCCCGAGAGGTCCCTCAAAATTCGCATGGAGACTGGACTTTCCTGACGCCCCACGAGCGGGTCCCTTAGGTCCCCATTGTAACTCAAAAGGAACCCCAAGTTTGCTGCCGCCACTCAAGAAAAACCAGGAGATTCTCCCCTCAACGCGAGATGAGGCCCTTTTCCACTGCTGTGTCTCCAGAGAAATCCCAACTTCGCTCTTAAGCCTCGAAAGGGTCTTTGAAACCCTCGAGGCAACTCAAGAATGTTCCCAACATACCCATCTCCACTCGTTAGGAACACCAAAGGTCCCGCCACAACCCAAGCAGAGCCCCTGTTTTCCCTCCTCATCTCGAGAAGAGGGTCCATTTCCCTGCTTTGTCAGGAAAGGAATCTGGCATTCCCGTCACAAGAGGGAGGCGATCTCAACTCGACCCTCGAGTGGAACTCCAGGGGTCGTGCCACAATTCCAAAAGACTCTGATGTTCCAATCCACTCCAGATACCCCTGACTCCCCTGTACTGACTTGACGGTCACCCCAAGGATTGAATGAAAACATGATGGCATTAGTGACAGACCTGTGGAACCTCGAGAGAAATCCACCTATCCCTATCTCAATTCTAAAGGAAGCCTGACACTTCTTTTACAGCTCGTGAGGAATGTGGACTTGCATGTTCACACCATTTGATGACTGACTCCCCTGTGAAATCTCCAGAGGAACCCCGAGATCCATATCAGCACTGCAGAGCATTACTGAAGTGCTGGTGTGCAGCCTCGGTGGATCTAGGGAAATTTGAAGGGGAGACAGAGTTGGCATCCTAGGAAAAAGCTGTTTCATTAGAAATATAAAGAGAGATTTGAAAAGAATAGTGTCGTAGGAAAATTAGTGGAGATAAGATTCTGAATAACTTGGTTTACATGGAAAACCAATAAACCTCCAAGACAAGTAATTTGCACCATCTACATAGGCCACTGGAGCCCGCTTGAATAGCAGAGGGTGCCTCGCCTTGGACTCCCTCTCGCGTGGGTCTTAGAAGCCAAGGCAAGTAAGTAGATATGGCGAGCCTCCACACTCCAGATGGGAATTCTGCCAGAAACGAAGAGAACAAGAAAAGACCACATGGGGGAAACCAGTCGGCCCAGGAACTGGTCCATTTTATTTATTTTTCAGGTTTGCTTACATACGTTCTGTTATACATAGAGATAGAATACAAAGTCACGTGGAGTCAGCAGACCTGACCTTTATCAAAATCAAGTGCCTCATATAAATGTATACAAAAGGTCTTAGGTGGCTTTACATCATCTTTTGGCCATGAGGTCTGCTGACATTTCATGACCCTTTCTTTCTGATAACGGTCAGTCAATCAGAAAACCTATTTTCCAGGGGTGAATTTTCTTTAACCAGGTGCCACCCTCTGAAGGTACCAGATAAAGTTGCATTCCTATAGGATGAAGGTGCAGTGGGTTATAATTGAGAAAGGAATTTACTTAGCCAAAGGTTTACCATGATTAATACCAAAAGCTAATACTTATTTTTCATATATGCTTGTTATATTCATTAACGTGCATAAGGGCAAGGAATATGGAGACTGAGCAGCAAATATTGGCCCATCAAATGAAAACCCTTCACCAGTATAATTTCTAACCAACCCACTATACTAATAATTTCTAACTTCTCAAAAGAATCTGTATTTAGAAAGTTTAAAGCATCTCATGCCTCTCACGGTTGGGAGCCTGTAAACAATCACATGTGGCCGGATGAACCTGCTCAGGCAGGCTAGAGAAACTTCAGAGGAGTTTGTAAGTTGAAACACTCTTGTCACACTCAGGAATTTTTATCGGCTGTAGCTGCAAGTTAACTCCTTCTCCGAGAGAGGTGGTGCAGGACAGCCCTCTGTAAAGTCAGAGGTGTAGGTGAGAGCAAAAAGCAGTAAAGTAGGCAGACTGTGGCTTTGGGGGTGGATGCTCGGGAATAGGGGGTCTCCTGAGGCTCGATCCCACCTTTACCTATGCCGAAGCCTCCTTCATCATGACTTTTGCCATGGGCGGAGTTCCTCATGCTGGCTCCCGGGACTGAGGTTCTGGCCTCAGCTCCAGATGAGGACCAAGGACCCGGCACTGACTGGAGAGGAATCCTGAGAGGGCCTTCGCAACTCGCATGGAGACTGGACTTTCCTGAGGCAACATGAGAGGGTCCCTGAGGTCCCTGTCATAACTCGAGAGGAACCCCAAGTTTCCTGCTGCAACTCGAGAAAAACCAGGAGATTCTCCCCTCAAAGCGAGATGAAGCCCTTTTCCACTGTGGCGTCTTGTGAGAAATCCCACCTTCCCTCTTGAGCCTCAAAAGGGTCCTTGACACCCTGGAGGCAACTCAAGAAGTTCCCCAATGTACGCGTCTCCACTCGAGAGGAACACCGAGGGTCCCGCCTCAACTCAAGAAGAGCCCCGGTTTTCCCTCTTCATCTCGAGGAGGCAATAAACACTTTCTCAGTGGAGGTTGAAGATCCCTGCAAAGAATCTATCCCCTGTTCCTGGTCACAGAGCACCTTAATCTGTCCCCAGGTGGGTACAGAGGCTATTTGGGTTGCCTGAGCTGGGCTTCCTGGTGGTCTCCTACAAGGCAAAGGATTAGGGGGAACAATATATTTTATACAAAGTTGTGACATTTGTCTGGTGGGTGGGTCCATTCGCTGTTCATCTGGGGTCTCCAATGTCAGTCGTACTGAGGTCAGCGGCACTTCCCGTACTGGTGGAGGGAGTGGAGGTATGGGATGCTTCTTCCTTTTCAGGGGTCACGGCAGCAAAGGAATCCGGTATCTGGGGACCTGAGACATGGCAAATCAGTCTGTCTGGGACCCAAATCAGAGAGTCTGCGTCCTGTGGAAAAATAGAAGCATATCCTAGACCGCTGGTTAACAGTGGGCCGGGACCTTTCCATTTTCTGGAGAGGAGGTCCCTCCATTTTACTAGTGGTTTTGCATTTGATTGCTCCGGGCACCAATGGCGAAGCATTGCAGTGTTTCTGAATGATTCAGCATTTAAGTTATTTATTACAAAGAAAGCATGTTGCAAAATCTGATGGAGAGAACTATATTTAAATTCTCCTTCTTTTAGTTTTTGAATATGGATTTTTAATGTTTGATGTGCTCTTTCCACAATGACTTGTCCATGAGGATTATAAGGGATTCCAGTGTTATGTTTAATTTTAAACTTTGTACAAAATTGCTGAAAAGATTTAGAAGTGTAAGCAGGAGCATTGTCTGTTTTTAAAGCTTTTGGCAAGCCCAGATATGAAAAACAAGTAAAGAGATGTATTACATTTTTAACTGCTTCCCCTGTACGAGCAGTTGCAATAATAATATGAGAAAATGTATCCATGGTTACATGAACAAAAGACAATTTTTCCAAATGAAGAGACATGAGTTACATCCATTTGCCAGAGTGCATTAGGTTTGAGACCGCGGGGGTTAACTCCCATAGGCAGGCTATTCATGGTAACAGGGCAATGTAAACAAGAAGGATCAATCTCTCAGGCAGATTCTCAAGGAATTTGAAACTGGTATCTTTAGGCAGTGGCATTCTGATGATGAAGTGAGTGAGAAGTTCAGGCTTCTTTGAAAACAGAAGCCACTGTAGTCCTGGTTAGTGAATCTTCCAGCTCATTGAAAGAATTCAAAGGGCCAGGCAGACCGAATGAGCCCGAATGTGGCCAATAAAGAATGCTCGATTTCTTTTCTAAATTTGCTGCTGTAATCTAGTTAACAATTGAAAGATAGCAGTTTTGTTTTCAGGCAGAACTGCAGTCTCAATGTGTGGAAACAGCCTAACCACATACCGAGAGTCAGAGTAAAGGTTAAATTCCTCCTCTGCAAACATAACAAAAGCCTCTATAACAGCTGTGATTTCAGCTCTTTGAGCTGAAGTTTCTTGTGTTTCCAAAACTTTCTGATGATTTCTTGTAACTATGAAGGCTTTACCGTTTGCTGACCCGTCAGTAAAGGCTATCTGAGCATCTGGAATAGAAGATTGTTTGCGTCTAACAGGAAAAATAACTGGATGCTTAGACATAAAATTTAACAAAATATGCGAGGGCAAATGATGCAAGATTTGTCCAAAATAATTTCCTATAGCAATCTGCCAATCATCATCAAACATTAGAAGAGCATCAAGCTGTTCCTTATTATATGGAATTACAATCTCTGATGGCTCTTTACCGAAAAATTCAATGCTCTGTTTCCTTCCATTTAGTATTAATGCAGCAATTAAACCGGGATGAGAAGCCACGACTTTCTTAGCTTGGGCGGGAAGATGGATCCACTCTAGAGGACCACTTTGCCACAGGACTCCCATAGGTGCTGTTGGAGTAGCTAGAGAAAGGATTTGCCAAGTTACCATGAAATCAATTCTTTTTACATAACTATTTGATAAGGCTGTTTCTACATTGCCTAGGGCTTCCCGAGCCTCAGCAGTTAATTGTGTTTTAGAAGTTGGATCTGGATCCCCGTGCAAAATGGTAAAAAGAGGTTTCAATTCGGCAGTGGTTAATTTTAAATAGAGTTTAATCCAACTAATATCACCTAAGAGTTTTTGATAAACATTTAAAGAAATAAGATGGTCTTTTCTCAATTGCAGCGGGGCATGAGTCACTGTTTCTGAATTTATGACTCTTTCTAAATAGGTTCTGGGCGGATTGATTGAATTTTTTCTGGGGCAATTTTTAGACCTCTATCTGTCAATGCCTTTGTCAAGTCTTGGAAGAGAGTTTGTAAATGAGCTCTATCAGGATGAGCTATTAAAATATCACCCATATAGTGAATCATATATACCTGTTCATATTTAATCCTAGTATCTTCTAAAGCGGCATTAACAAATTTCCAGCATAGGGTGGGGATATTTTTCATTTTGGTTTCATGGTAGATGCTCAGGCAAGGACCCTTGAGACTTGACTTGACTTGCCCGTCAGGTCTCTCCGCATGAACTAGTAATGGGTGGGATCTCCCATGTTGGACCGGGAATTGCGACATAACTCTCTCCACTTGAGAGAAACACCAAGGGTCCCACCACAACGCAAAAAGAGCCCAGTTTTCCCCTCCTCTTCTCGAGATGAGGATCCATTTACCTGCTTCATCAGTGAAGGAATCCCGGGCTTCCCGTCACACCTCAAGAGGAGGCGGTCTCAACCTGAAACTCGAGAGGAAATCCAGGGGTCGTGCCACAATAAAAAAAGAATCGCATGTCTCAATCCACTCTAGAGAAACCTGATTCCCCTGCAATGACTTGACTGTCACGCTGAGTATCGATTCCAAACATGATGGCAGGTGTGACAGCCCTGTGGCACCTCAAGAGAAAGCCATCAATCCCTATGTCAATTCGACAGGAAGCCTGACACTGCTTTTCCAGCTCGAGAGGATAGCGGACTTGCATGTCTCAACCCAAGACGAGGCCTGACTCCCCTGTGGAGCTCCATAGGAACCCCGAGATCCATGTCAGCACTGGAGAGGAACCCTGAGGTTCCAGCCTAAACTCCAGATGAGGACCTCAGCCCCGGCACTGAATGGACAGGAAGCCAAGAGGCCCCTGGAAACTTGCACGGAGACTTGACTTTCATGGGGCAACATGAGCGGGTCCCTGAGGTCCCCATCATAACTCTAGGGGAACACCAAGTTTCCTGAAGCAACTAGAGAAAAACCAGGAGATTCTCCCGTTAACGCTAGATGGGGTCCTTTTATGCTGTGGCATGTCGAGAGAAATCCCACCTTCCCTCTTGAGACTCAGAAAAGTCCTTGACACCCTGGATGCAACTCAAGAAGTTACCAGACATACCCGTCTCCACTCAAGAACACCGAGGGTCCCGCCACAACTCAGAAGAGCCATGGCTTCCCTCCTCATCTCAAGATAAGGGTCCAGAAAGGAATCCTTGCATTCTTGTCGCACCTCAAGAGGAGGCTGGTCCCAACATGAAAATCGAGAGGAACTCCAGGGGTCGTGTCACAGTTCCAAAAAAACCCAATGTGCCAATCCACTACAGAGAAATCTGATTCCTCTGCACAGACACGACTGTCACCCCAAGTATCAATACCAAACCCGGTGGCAGGTGTGACAGCCCTGTGGCACCTCGAGAGAAAGCCACCGATCTGTATGCCAACTCGACAGGAAGCCTGACACTACAGTTACAGCTCAAGAGGAAAGTGGACTTGCGTGGCTCCACCCAAGAACAGGCCTGATTCCCTAGTCAAATTCCATAGGAACCCCGAGATCCATGTCAGCCGGAACCCTGAGGTTCCGGCCTCAACTCCAGATGAGGACCTTGGCCCCGGCAGTGACTGCAGAGGAATCCCGAAAGACCCCTTGCAACTCGCATGGAGACTGGACTTTCCTGAGGCAACACGAGCAGGTCACTGAGGTCCCCGTCGTACCTCGAGAGGATCCCCAATTTTCTTGCTGCAACTGAAGAAAAACCAGGAGATTCTACCCTCAATGCGAGATGGGGTCGTTTTCCAGAGCGGCATCTCGAGAGAAATCCCAGCTTCACTCTTGAGCATTGGAAGGGTCCTTGATACCCCTGATGCAACTCAAGAAGTACCCCGACATACCCGTCTCCACTCGAGAGGAACACAGAGGGTCCCGCCAGAACTCAAGAAGAGGCCTGGTTTTCCCTCCTCATCTCGAGATGAGGATACATTTCCCTGCTTCGTCGTGAAAGGAATCCTGGCCTTCTCATCGCACCTCAAGATGAGGCGGTCTCAACTTGAAACTCGAGAGGAACCCCAGGGGTCGTGCCACTATTCCAAAAGACCCCGAAGTCCAAATCACTCCAAAGAAACCTGACTCCCATGCACTGACTCGACAGTCACCCTGAGGATCAACTCCAAACATGATGGCAGGTGTGACAGGCCTGTGGCACCTAGAGAGAAAGCCACCGATCCCTATGTCAATTCAACAGGAAGCCTGACAAGCTTTGACAGCCCAAAAGGAAAGCGGACTTGCATGTCTCCATTCGAGATGAGGCCAGCTCCCCTGTGGAATCTCCATAGGAATCCGAGATTCTTATCAGCACAGGAGAGGAAACTAGAGGTTCCGGCCTCAACTCCAGATGAGGACCTCGGCCCAGGCACCGACTGGAGAAGAATCCAAGAGGCCTCTCGCAACTCGCATGGAGACTGGACTTTCCTGAGTCAACATGAGCGGGTACCTGAGATACCCGTTGTAACTCAAGAGGAACACCAAGTTTGCTGCCACAACTCGAGAAAAACCAGGAGATTCTCCCCTCAACGAGAGATGAGGCCCTTTTCCACTGTAGTATCACGAGAGAAATCCTACCTTTCCTCTTGAGCCTCGGAAGTGTCCTTGGAACCCTTCATGCAACTCAAGAAGTTCCCCGACATACCTCTGTCCATTTGAGCAGAACACCGAGGGTCCCACCTCCGGTATTCCCTCCTCTTCTCGAGATTAGGATCCATTTCCAGCTTTGTCAAGAAAGGAATCCTAGCATTCCTGTGGCATCACAGGAGGAGACGGTCTCAAATCAAAACTCGAGAGGAACTCCAGGGGTCGTGCCACCATTCCAAAAGGCCCCAACCTGACTCCCCTACACTAACTCGATTGTCACCCTGAGGATGGACTCCAAACACGATGGCAGGTATGACAGCCCTGTGGCACCTCAAGAGAAACCCATCGATCCCTATGTCATCTCGACAGGAAGCCTGACACTGCTTTGACAGCTCTAGAGGAAAGCAGATTTGCATGTCTCCACACTAGTCGAGGCCTGACTCCCCTGTCCAAAGTGCATAGGAACCTTGAGATACATGTCAGCACTGGAGAGGAAACCGGATGTTCTGGCCTCAGCTCCAGATGAGGACCTAGGACTTGGCACTAACTGAAGAGGAAACCCTAGAGGCCCCTCGCAACTCGCATGGAGACTGGAATTTCCTGAGGGAACACGAGCCTGTCCCTGAGATCCTCATTGTAACACGAGAGGAACCCCTAGTTTCCTGCCGTAACTCGAGAAAAAACAGGAAAATCTCCCCTCAATGCGAGGTTGGGTCCTTTTCCACTGTGGGGTCTCAAGAGAAATCCCTCCTTCCCTCTTGAGCCTCGAAAGTGTCCTTTACACCCTTGCCCCAATTCAAGAAATTCCCCGACATACCCATCTCCACTCGAGAGGAACACCGAGGATCCCGCCACAACTCAAGAAGAGCCCCGGTTTTCTCTCATCATCTTGAGATGAGGGTCTATTTCCCTGCTTCGTCGGGAAAGGAATCCTGGCGTTCCCGTCGCATCTCAAGAGGAGGCGGTCTCAACTTGAAACTCAAGCGGAACTCCAGGGGTCTTGCCACATTTCCAAAAGGCCCCGATGTCCCAATCCACTCCAGAGAAACCTGATTTCCCTGCAGTGATTCAACTGTCACCCTGAGGATCGACTCTAACACGATGACAGTTGTGACAGCCCTGTGGCACCTCAAGAGAAGCCACCGATCCCTATGTCAACTCGACAGGAAGCCTGACACTCCTTTGACAGCTCGAGAGGAAAGCGGACTTGCATATCTCATACGAGATGAGGCCTGACTCCCCTGTCAAACTACATAGGAATTCCTAGATCCATGTCACTACTGAAGAGGAAACCTGAGGTTCTGGCCTCAGCTCCAGATGAGGACTTTGGCCCCAGCACTGACTGGAGAGGAATCCCAAGAGGCCCCTCACAACTAGCATGGACACCGGACTTTCCTGAGGCTACACAAGTGGGTCCCTGAGTTCCCTGTCTTATCTCGACAGGAACCCCAAGTTTCCTGCTGCACTTGAGAAAAACCAGGAAATTCTCCTCTCACTGCTTATGGGTCCCTTTTCCTCTGAGACATCTTGAGAGAAATCCCAGCATCACTCTTGAGCCTTGAAAGGGTCCTTTACACTCTGGATGTAACTCAAGGAGTTCCCCGACATACATGTCTCCAATCGAGAGGAACACCGAGGGTCCCACCACAATTCAAGAAGAGCCCCGTTTTTCCCTCTCATCTCGAGATGAGGGTCTATTTCCCTGCTTCGTCGGGAAAGGAATCCCGGTGTTCCTGTTGCACCTCAAGAGGAGGTGGTCTCAACTACAAACACGAGAGGAACTCCTGGCGTCGTCTCAGCATTCCAAAAGACCCCCATGTCCCAATGCACTCCAAATACACCTGGTTCCCCTGCACTGACTCGACTGTCACCCCGAGTATTGACTCATAACACGATGGCACGTGTTACAGACCTGTGGCACCTCGAGACAAAGCCACAGATCCCTAGGTCAATATGGCAGAAAGCCTGACACTACTGTTTCAGCTCGAGAGGTAAGTGGAGTTTCATGTCTCCACACGATACGAGGCCTGACTCCCCTGTGGAAACTCCATAGGAGCCCCGAGATCCATGTCAGCACTGGAGAGGAGCCCTGAGGTGCTGGGGTTCAGCCTCAGTGGATCCAGGGTAATTCGAAGTGGAGACGAAGTCGGCATCCTAGGAATAAGCTGTTTAATTGGAAATATATAGAGAGATTAGAAAAGAATAGTGTAGTAAGAAAATTAGTGGAGAAAAGGGGCTGAATAACTTGGTTTACGTGGAAAACCAATAAAATTCCAAGACAAGGAATTTGCACCATCTACGTAGGCCACCGGAGCCCGCTTGAAAAGTGAAGAGTGCCCCACCTTGGGCTCCCTCTCGCGTGGGTCTTAGAACCCATGGCAAGTAAGTAGACATGGCGAGCCTCCACAGTCCAGATGGGAATTCAGCCAGAAAAGAAGAGAACGAGAAAAGACCACACGTGGGAAACCATTCTTTCCAGGAACTGGTCCGTTTTATTTATTTTTCAGGTTTGCTTATATACTTTTTGTTATACATAGAGACAGAATACAAAGTCATGCGGGGTCAGCAGACCTGACCTTTATCAAAATCAAGTGCTTCATATAAATGTATACAAAAGGTCTTAGGTGGCTTTACATCATCTTATGGCCATGATGCCTGCTGACATTTTATGACCCTTTCTTTCTGACAATGGTCAGTCAACCAGAAAACCTATTTTCCAGGGGTGAATTTTCTTAAACCAGGCACCACCTTCCGAAGGTACGAGATAAAGTTGCATTCCTATAGGTGAAGGTGCAGTGGGTTAATATCATAAAAGGAATTTACTTAGCCTAAGCCTTCAGCAATACATGAACCGTGAATTCCTGATGTTCAAGCTGGTTTTAGAAAAGGCAGAGGAACCAGAGATCAAATTGCCAACATCCGCTGAATCATGGAAAAGAAGGAGAGTCCCAGAAAAACATCTATTTCTGCTTTTTTGACTATGCCAAAGCCTTTGACTGTGTGGTTCACAATAAACTGTGGAAAATTCTGAAAGAGATGGGAATACCAGACCACCTGACCTGAGTCTTGAAACATCTGTATGCAGGTCAGGAAGCAGCAGTTAGAACTGGGCATGGAACAACAGACTGGTTCCAAATAGGAAAAGGAGTACGTCAAGTCTGTATAATGTCACCCTGCTTATTTAACTTCTATGCAGAGTACATCATGAGAAACACTGGGCTGGAAGAAACACAAGCTGGAATCAAGATTGCCAGGAGAAATATCAATAACATCAGATATGCAGATGACAACACCTTTATGGCAGAAAGTGAAGAGGAACTAAAAAGCCACTTGATGAAAATGAAAGTGGAGAGTTAAAAACTTGGCCTAAAGTTCAGCATTCAGAAAACGAAGATCATGGCATCTGGCCCCATCATTTCATGGGAAATTGATGGGGAAACAGTGGAAACAGTGTCAAACTTTGTGTTTTTTGGGGGGCTCCAAAATCACTGCAGATGGTAATTGCAACCATGAAATTAAAAGATGCTTACTCCTTGGAAGAAAAGTTATGACTAACCTAGATAGTATATTCAAAAGCAGAGACTTTACCGACTAAGGTCCGTCCAGTCAAAGCTCTGGTTTTTCCTGTGGTCATGTGTGGATGTGAGAATTGGACTGTGAAGAAGGCTGAGTGCCAAAGGATTGATGCTTTTGAACTGTGGTGTTGGAGAAGACCCTTGAGAGTCCCTTGGACTGCAGGAACATCCAACCAGTCACTTCTGAAGGAGATCAGTCCTGGGATCTCTTTGGAAGGAACGGTGCTAAAGCTGAAACTCCAGTACTTTGGCCACCTCATGCGAAGAGTTGACTCATTGGAAAAGACTTTGATGATGGGAGAGATTGGGGGAAGTGGAAGAAGGGGATGACAGAGAATGAGATGGCTGGATGGCATCACTGATTCGATGGACGTGAGTCTGAGTGAACTTCGGGATTTGGTGATGGACAGGGAGGCCTGACGTGCTGTGATTCATGGGGTCACAAAGATTCGGATACGAGTGAGCAATTGAACTTAACTGAACTGAAGGTTTAACATGATTAATACCAAAGGTTAGCACTTAGTTCTCTTATATTCTAGTTATATTCATTAATGTGTATAAGGGCAAGGAATATGGAGACTTAGCAGCAAATATTGGCCCAACAAATGAAAACCCTTCACCAGTATAATGTCTAACCAACCCACTATACTAATAGTTTCTAATTCTTAAAAGAATCTTTATTTAGAAAGTTTAAAGCATCTCGTGCCACTCATGATTGGGAGGCTGTAGACAATCACATGTGGCCAGACGAATCTGCTCAGGTAGGCTAGAGAACGTTTAGAGGAGTTTCTAAGTTGAAACACTCTTGTCACGTCCAGGAATTTTTATTGATGGGAGCTGCAAGTTAACTCCTTCTCCAAGAGAGGTGGTGGGGGACAGCCCCCCGTAAAGTCAGAGGTGTAGGTGACAGCAAAAAGCAGTAAAGTAGGCAGACTGTGGCTTTGGGAGTGGATGCTCGGGAACATGGGGTCACCTGAGACTCGATGCCACCATTGTGTATGCCAAAGTCTCCTTCCTCATGACCTTTGCTTTCGGCAGAGTTCATCATGCTGGCTCCCAGCACTAAGATTCCGGCCTCAGCTCCAGATGAAGACCTAGGTCCCGGCACCAACTGGTGAGGAATCCCGAGAGGCACCTCGCAACTCGCATGGAGATTGGCCTTTCCTGAGGGAACACCAGAGGGTCCCTGAGGTGCCCGTCATATCTCTAGAGGAATCCCAAGTTGCCTGCCACAACTCGAGAAAAACCAAGAAATTCTCCTCTCAAAGAGAGGTGAGGCCCTTCTCTGCTGCGGTGTCTCAAGAGAAATTCCACGTTCCCTCTTGAGCCTCAAAAGGGTCCTTGACACCCAGGATGCAACTGAAGAAGTTCCCCAAAATACCCGTCTCCACTCGAGAGGAACACCGAGGGTCCCGCCACAACTCAAGAAGAGCCCTGGTTTTCCCTCCTCATCTCGAGATGAGGGCCCATTTCCCTGCTTCGCCGGGAAAGGAATCCCAGCGATCCCGTCACAACTCAAGAGGAGGTGGTCTCAACTTGAAAGTCGAGAGAAACTCCAGGGGTCGTGCCAACATTCCAAAACACCCCCAAAGTCCCAATCCCCTCCAGATACACCTGACTCCCCTGCACTGACTCTACTGTCACCCTGAGTATCTACTCAAAACATGGTGGCATGTGTGACAGCCCTGTGGCACCTCGAGAGAAAGCCACAGATCCCTATGTCAGCTTGACAGGAAGACTGACACTACTGTTACAGCTCGAGAGGAAAGCGGACTTGCATGTGTACACACGAGACGAGGCCTGACTCCCCTGTTGAAACTACATAAGAACCCCAAAATCCATGTTAGCACTGGAAAGGAAACCTGAGGTTCTGGCCTCAGCTCCAGATGAGGACCTAGATCTGGCAGCGACTGGAGAGGAATCCTGAGAGTCCCATCGCAACTCAAAAAAAACCAGGAGATTCTCCACTCAACGCAAGATGAGGACCTTTTCCATAGCGGCATCTGGAGAAAAATACCACCTTCTCTCTCCAGCCTGGAAAGGGTCCTTGACACCCTGGATGCATCTCAAGAAGTTCCTCGACGTACCTCTCTCCACTCCAGATGAACACTGAAGGTCCCGCCACAACTCAAGAAGAGCCCAGTTTTTCCCTCCTCATCTCGAGATGAAGGTCCATTTCCCTGATTCGTTGGGAAAGGAATCGCGGCATTCCCGTCACACCTCAAGAAGAGGCGGTCTCAACTTGAAAGTCTAGAGGAACTCCACAGGTCGTGCAACCAATCCAAAAACCCCAATGTCCCAATCGACACCAGATACACCTGACTCCCCTGCACTGACTCGACTGTCACCCTGAGTATCGACTCACAACACGATGGCACGTGTGACAGCCTTGTGGCACCACCAGAGATAGCCACAGATCCCTATGTCACCTGGACAGGAAGCCTGTCACTACTGTACAGCACGAGAGGAAAGTGGACTTGCATGTCTCCACACGAGACGAGGCCTGACTGCCCTGTTGAAACTCCACTGGTAAGCCGAGTTCGATGTCATTATTGGAGAGGAAACCTGAGGTTCCGGCCTCAGCTCCAGATGAGGACCTAGGATCCGGCACCGACTGGAGAGGAATCCTGAGAGCCCCCTCGCAACTCGCATTTAGACTAGACTTTACTGAGGCAACACGAGTGGGTCCCTGAGGTCCCCATCGTAAGTCGAGAGGAACCCCAAGTTTCCAGCTACAATTTGAGGAAAACCAGGAGATTCTCCCCTGAATGCGAGATGGGGCCTTGTACCGCTGAGGCATCTCAAGAGAAATCCCACCTTCCCTCTTAAGCCTCGAAAGGGTTCTTGACACTCTGGATGCAACTCAATAAATTCCCTGACATGCCTGTGTCCAGCCCCGTTGGATCCAGCGAATTCGAAATGGGGACTGATTCAGAGTCTGGGAAAGGACTATTTAATTAGAAATATAAAGAGAGATTAGGAAGGATTAGTGTAGTGGGAAATTTAGTGGAGAATAGATGCTGAATAACTTGGTTTATGTGGAAAACTAATAAAACCTCAGGACAAGAGTTTTGCACCATCTATGTTAGGCCATTGGCACTCATTTGAATAGCAGAGGGTGCCCCGCTTTGGGCTCCCTCTCTCGTGGGTCTTAAAAGCCAGAGCAAGTAAGTAGACTTGGTGTGCCTCCGAGCTCCAGATCGGAATTCAGCCTGAAAAGGAGAGGGAGGGAGAGGGAGAAAGAGAGAGAGAGAGATTCGACACAGGGGCAGCCAGATTTCCAAGAAACCAGTCCGAGAAGCTGGTCTGAGAAACTGGTCCATCCTTTATTGTCCAGAAAAGCATTTTATACATCTGATTGTACATAGAGATCAATGGATAATACAAAATTATGCAGCGTCAGCAGCCCTGACTCTTATCATGACCACGCTTTCTCTCTGCATTTTTAGCTGTATACACAATTCTTAGTTGATTTACATCATCTTCTGGCCAGAAGGCCAATTAATATTTCACAGCCCTTTTCTGATAAGGGAGATATTGTTGTTCTTCCCAAAGTCTGGTGGCACTCTCAAAAAGCACTAATAAATTTACATCCTTACATAGCAGGAACACAACAATTTATAACAATGAAACAGGAGTACAGTGATTTATAACAAAGAGAAAATTCATTAACTCAAAAGTTTAGTGTTGCTAACATCAAAACTACTATATTTCTGTTTCTGCATCCTGATTACAATGATTAATCTCCTCTCAGGTGCCTAAAAGATAAAGGATATGGAGGCCTGGCAGCAAATATTAACTCAATAAACACTTCACGAAACTAATTCTTAACTCTAAAAGGTTCTATATTTTTTAAGAAGTTTTATACTTTGTACCTCTCGTGGTTGGGGGAATGTAAACAATCACAAGTTGTAAAAGTGTGGGCAGACCAGTCAGGTAAGTTAAAAGCCATCAAGGGGTTTAAACCGAGGAAATCTTTTTATATGCAGGAGACTGTTGGAGGTCTAAGTTGACTTTTTCAACAGAAAGGTGGTCGAGATAGCAACCTGTAATGTCAGAAGAGTATAGTATATCAGAGAGTAAACAATAGATTTTGGTTTCAGGTTAGATGCTCAGACAGAGGACACGTTGAGACCTGACGGGCCCATCAGGTCTCTCCACATGAACATGTCAGGGGTGGTATCTACTTTGCTGGATCCCTGCACCGGCATACCCATCTCCACTCGAGAGGAACACTGAGGGTCCCGCCACAACTCAAGAAGAGCCCCGGTTTTCCCTCCTCATCTCGAGAAAAGGGTCCATTTCCCTGCTTTGATGGGAAAGAAATCCCGGCATTTCTGTTGCACCTCAAGAGGAGGCGGTCTCAAATTGAAACTCAGAAATGCCACGGGTCGGGCCACCATTCCAAAAGACCCCAAAGTCTCAAACCACTCCATATACACCTGATTATCCTGAACTGACACAACTGTCACACCGAGTATTGACTCATAACACGATGGAAAGTTTGAAAGCCCTGTAGAACCTAGACAGAAAGCCACCGATCCATATGTCAACCCGACAGGAAGCCTGACACTGCTTTTCCAGCTCGAGAGGAGAGCGGACTTGCATGTCTCCACATGAGACAAGGCCTAACTCCCCTATGGAAACTCCATAGTAAGCCCAAGATCGATGTCACCAAGGGAGAGGACCTGAGGTTCCAGTCTCAGCTCCATATGAGGACAAAGGACCCGGCACCAACTGGAGAAGAATCCCCAGAGGCCCCTCACAACATGCATGGAGATTGGACTTTCCTGAGGCAACACGAGCGGGTCACTGAGGTCCCCTTCATAACTCGAGAGGAATCCAAAGTTTCTGGTGGCAACTCAAGAAATATCTGGAGATTCTCACCTTAACGCGAGATGAGGACTTTTAATGCTGCGGCATCTCAAGCAGAATCCCACCTTCCCTTTCGAGCCTCAAAAGTGTCCTTGACACCCTGGATGCAACTCAGCAAGTTCCCCAACATACCCGTCTCCAATCGAGAGGAACACCGAGGGTCCCGCCACAAGTAAAGAAGAGGCTCGGTTTTCCCTCCTCATCTTGAGATGAGGGTCCATTTCCCTGCTTCGTCGGGAAAGAAGTCCCAGCGTTCCCGTCGCACCTCAAGAGGAGGCGGTCTCAACTTGACACTCGAGAGGAACTACAGGGGTCGGGCCACCATTCCAAAAGACCCCGATATCCCAATGCACTCCAGATATACCTGACTCTCCTGCAAAGATTCGACGGTCACCCAGAGGATCGACTCAAAACACGATGGCAGCTGTGACAGCCCAGTGGAACCTTGAGAGAACGCCATTGATCCCTATGTCAACACGACATGAAGCCTGACACTGCTTTTCCAGCTTGAGAGGAAATCGAACTTGCATGTTTGCACACGAGACAAGGCCTGACACTCCTGTGAAAACTCCAGAGGAACCCCAAGATCCAATTCAGCACTGGAGAGGAACACTGAGGTTCCAGTCTCAACTCCAAAGGAGGACCTCAGCCCTGTCAGAGACTGGAGAGGAATCCCAAGAGGTCCCTTACAACTCGCATGCAGAAGAGAATTTCCTGAGGCCCCACGAGCGGGTCACTGAGGTCCCTGTCATAACTCGAGAGAAACCCCAAGTTTCCGGCCACAACTCGAGAAAAACCAGGAGATTCTCCCCTCAATGCGAGGTGAGGCCTTTTCTGCTGCGGCATCTCTAGAGAAATCTAAGCAACCCTCTTGAGCCTTGAAAGGGTCCTTGACACCCTTGAGGCAACTCAAGAAGTTCCCCGATATACCTGTATGCACTCAAGAGGAACACCGAGGGTCGCGACACAACTTAAGAAGAGCATCGAATTTCCCTCATCATCTCGAGATGAGGGTCCATTACCCTGCTTCGTCAGGAAAGAAATCCCGGCATTCCCGTCGCACCTCAAGAGGAGGCGGTTTCAACTGAACATTTGAGAGGAACTCCAGGGGTAGTGACACTATTCCAAAAGACCCTGACGTCCCAATCCACTCCAGATACACCTGGCTCCCTTGCACTGACTCGACAGTGACCCCAGGATCAACTCAAAACATGATCGCAGTCTGACAGCCCTGTGGCACCTCGAGAGAAAGTCACTGATCCCTATGTCAACTTGACAGGAAGCCTAACACTGCTTTTCAAGCTTGAGAGGAGAGCAGATATGCATGTCTCCACACGAGATGAGGCCTGACTCCCCTCTGGAAACTCCAAAGGAACCCCGAGATCCATGTCAGCACTGGAGAGGAACCCTGAGTTTCCTGCCTCAACTGCAGGTGAAGACCTTGGCCCGGTAGTGACTGCAGAGGAATCCTGAGAGGCCGCTGGCAACTCACATGGAGACTCGAAATTCCTGAGGCACCATGAGCTTGTCCCTGAGGTCCCCATTGTAACTCAAGAGGAACCCCAAGTTTGCTGCCACAACTCAAGAAAAACCAGGAGATTCTACCCCTCAACATGAGATGAGGCCCTTTTCCACTGCAGCGTCTCGAGAGAATTTCCCCCTTCCCTCTTGAGCCTCGAAGGGGTCCTTTAAACACTTGAGGCAACTCCAGAAGTTCTCCGACATACCCGTCTCCACTCGAGAGGAACTACAAGGGCCCTGAAACACGCAAGAAGAGCCCCGATTTTCCCTCCTCATCTGGAGAGGAGGGTCCATTTCCCTGCTTCGTCGGGAAAGAAATCCCGGCATTCCTGTCGCACCACAAGAGGAGGCGGTCTCAACTTGACACTCAAGAAGAACTCCAGCGGTCGTGCCGCCATTTCAAAAGACGCTGATGTCCCAATGCACTCCAGATACACCTGACTCCCATACACTGGCTTAACAGTCACCCCGAGCATCGACTCAAAACACGATGGCAGGTGTGACAGCCCTGTGGCACCTCGAGAGAAAGCCATCGATCCCTATGTCAACCTGACAGGAAGCCTGACACTGTTTTCCAGCTCGAGAGGAGAGCGGACTTGCATACCTCCACATGAGATGAGGCCTGACTCCCCTCTGGAAACTCCAGAGGGACCCCGAAATCCATGTCAGCACGAGAGAGGAACCCTGAATTTTCAGCCTCATTCGAGATGAAGACCTCGGCCCTGGCAGTACTGCAGAGGAATTTGAAGAAGCCCATTGCAGCTCGCATGGAGACTGGACATTCCTGAGGACACACGAGTGGGTCCATTAGGTCCTGGCTGTACCTCGAGAGGAACCCGAAATTTCCTACCACAACTCGAAAAAAAACAGGAGACTGTCCCCTCAACGGGAGATGAGGCCCTTTTCCACCGCGGCTTCTCGAGAGAAATCCCATCTTCCCTCTTGAGCCTCGAATGGGTCCTTGACACCCTTGAGGCAACTCAAGAAGTTCCCCAACATACCCGTCTCCACTTGACAGTAACACCGAGTGTCCCACCATAACTCAAGAAGACCCGAGGTTTTCCCTCTTCATCCCGAGAAGAGGATCCATTTCCCTGCTTCGTCAAGAAATGAATCCCAGTGTCCAGTCGTACCTCTAGAGGAGGTGGTCTCATTGACACTTGAGAGGAAATACAGGGGTCGTGTCACCATTTCCAAAGACCCCGATGGCCCAATTCACTCCATATACAACTGACTCCCCTGCACTGACTCGACAGTCACCCCTCGGATCGACTCAAAACATGATGGCAGATGTGACAGCCTTGTGGCACCTCGAGAGAAAGCCACGGATTTCTATGTCAAATGGACAGGAAGCCTGACACTGCATATCCAGCTCGAGAGGAGAGTGGACTTGCATGTCTTCACAGGAGATGAGGCCTGACCCACTCTGGAAACTCCAGAGGAACCCCTAGATACATGTCAGCACTGGAGAGGAACCCTGAGTTTGTGGCCTCAACTCCAGATGAAGACCTCGGCCCTGGCAGCGACTGCAGAGGAATACCAAGAGGCCCCTCACAACTCGCATGGAGACTGGAATTTCCTGAGGACAAACGAGTGGGTCCCTGAGGTCCACATCGTACCGTTAGTGGAACTCGAAATTTCCTACACAAATCCAAAAAAAAAAAAAAAAAAAAGAACAGGAGATTCTCCCCCCAATGCGAGATGAGGCCTTTTTCCACTGCGGCATCTCGAGAGAAATCCCATGTTCCCTCTTGAGCCTCGAATGGGTCCTTGACCCTCTTGGGGCACCTCAAGAAGATCCCCGACATACCTGTTTCCACTCGAGAGGAACACTGAGGTTCCCGCCATAACTCAAGAAGAGCCCCAGGTTTCCCACCTCATCTCGTGATGAGGGTCCCTTTCCCGGCTTCATCGGGAAAGGAATCCCAGCGTTCCCGTCGCACCTCAGGAGGAGGTGGTCTCAAATTGACACTCAAGAGGGACTCCAGGGGTCGAACTAGCATTCCAAAAGACCCCAATGTCCCACGCCACTCCAGATACACCTGACTCCCCTGCACTGACTCGACGGTCACCCCTAGAATTGACTCAAAACATGATGGCAGTCTGACAGCCTTGTGGCACTTCGAGAGAAAGCCACCGATCTCTATGTCAACTCGACAGGAAGCCTGACAATGCTTTTCCAGCTCGAGAGGAGAGAGGACTTGCATGTCTCCACACAAGACGAGGCGTGACTGCCCTGTGGAAACTCCAGAGGAACCCGGAGATCCATGTCAGCACTTGAGAGGAAACCTGAGTTTCCGGCCACAACTCCAGATGAAGATCTAGGCCCCGGCAGCGACTGCAGAGGAATACCTAGAGGCCACTCACAACTCTCATGGAGACTGGACTTTCCTGAGGACCGAAGAGCGGGTCCCTGAGGTCCCTGTCAAAACTAGAGAAGAACCCCAAGTATGCTGCCGCAACTTGAGAAATACCAGGAGGTTGTCCCCTCAATGCGAAATGAGGCCCTTTTGCTCTGCGGCGTCTCAAGAGAAATCCCACCTTCCCTCTTGATCCTCGAAAGTGTCCTTGACCCCCTCGAGGCAACTCAAGAAGTTGCCCGACATACCCGTCTCAACTCGAGAGGAACACTGAGGTTCCCACCACAACTCAAGAAGAGCCCCAGGTTTCCCTCCTCATCTCGTGATGAGGGTCAGTTTCCCTGCTTCATCAGGAGAGGAATCCCAGCGTTCCCATCCCACCTCAAGAGGAGGCGGTCTCAACGTGACACTCGAGGGGAACTCCAGGGGTAGTGCCACCATTTCAAAATATCCCGATGTCCCAATGCACTCCAGATACAGCTGACTCCCCTGCACTGACTCGAAGGTCACACTGTGGATTGACTCAAAACACGATGGTAAGTTTGACAGCCCTGTGGCTCCTCGAGAGAGAGCCACCAATCCCTATGTCACCCCGACAGGAAGCTTGACACTGCTTTTCCAGCTCGAGAGAATATACAAGTTGCATGTCTCCACACGAGACGAGGCCTGACTCCCCTGTGGAAACTACAGAGGAACCCCGTGATCCATGCAAGCACTGGAGAGGAAACCTGAGTTTCCGGCCTCAACTCCAGATGAGGACTTCGGCCCTGGCAGTGACTGCAGAGGAATCCCGAGAGGCCCCTGGCAACTCGCATGGAGACTGGACTTTCCTGAGGCCCCACGAGCAGGTCACTGAGGTCCCCGAGGTCCCCATCATAACTCTACAGGAACCCCAATTTTGCTGCTGCAATTCAGGAAAACCAGGAGATTCTCCCCTCAACGCGCGATGAGGCCCTTTTCTCCTGCAGCATCTCGAGAGAAATCCCACCTTCCCTCTTGAGCCTCAAAAGGGTCCTTGACACCTTTGAGGCAACTCAAGAAGTTGCCTGACATACCCATCTCCACTCGAGAGGAACACCGAGGGTCCCGCCACAGCTCAAAAAGAGTCCTGGTTTCCTTCCTCATCCCAAGAGGAGGGTCCATTTCCCTGCTTCATCGGGAAAGGAATACCGGCGTTCCCGTCGCACTTCAGGAGGAGGCGGTCTCAACTTGACACTCGAGAGGTACTCCAGGGGTCGTGCTACCATTTCAAAACATCACGATGTCCCAGTGCACTCCAGATACACCTGACTCCCCTGCAATGACTCGACAGTCACCCTGAGAATCGACTCAAAACACGATGTCAGGTGTGACAGCCCTGTGGCACATGGAGAGAAAGCCACCGATCCCAATGTCAACCCGACAGGAAGCCTGACCCTGCTTTTCCAGCTCAAGAGGAGAGTGGACTTGCGTGTATCCATACGAGATGAGGCCTGACTCCCATGTGGAAACTACAGAGGAACCCTGAGGTCTATGTCGGCACTGGAGAGGAACCTGAGGTTCTGGCCTCAAACTCAGATGACGACCTTGGCCCCGGTGGCGACTATAGAGGAATCCCGAGAGGCCCATCGCAACCCACATGGAGACTGGACTTTCCTGAGGCCCCACCAGCGGGCCCCTGAGGTCCCTGTCATACCTCGAGAGGAACCACAAGTTTGCTGCCACAACTTGAGAAAAACCAGGAGATTCTCCCCGCACCGCGAGATGAGGCCCTTTTCTGCTGCGGAGTCTCGAGAGAAATCCCAACTTCCCTCTTGAGCCTCAAAAGGGTCCTTGAAACTCTTGAGGCAACTCAAGAAGTAGCCCGACATACCCTTCTCAACTATAGAGGAATAGCAAGTATCCCGCATCAACTCAAGAAGAGCCCCGCTTTTCCATCCTCATCACGAGAGCAGAGTGAACTTCCCTGCTTCCTCGGGAAAGGAATCCTGGCATTCTCGTCGCACCTCAAGAGGAAGTGGTCTCAACTGGACACTCGAGAGGAACTCCAGGGTCGTGCCATCATATCAAAAGACCCCGATGTCCCAATGCACTACAGATACGACAGACTTCCCTGCAGTGACTCGACGGTCACCCCGAGCATCGACTCAAAACATGACAGCAGGTGTGAAAGCCCTGTGGCACCTCGCGAGAAAGCCACGGATCCTTATGTCAACCCGACAGGAAGCCTGAACATAGCTTTTCCAGCTCGAGAGTGGAGCGGACTTGCATGTCTCCACAGGAAATGAGGCCTGACTGCCCTGTGGAAACTCCAGAGGAATGCCGAGATTGATGTTGGCACTGGAGGGGAAATCTGAGGTTCTGGTCCCAACTCCAGATGAGGACCTCGGCCCCATCAGCAACTGCAGAGGAATTCCGAGAGGCCCCTCCCAACTCGCATGGAGAGTGGACTTTCTGAGGCCCCACGACGGGTCCTTGAGCTCTGCGTAGTAACTGGAGAGGAAAACCAAGTTTGCTGCCGCAACTTGAGAAAAATCAGGAACTTCTCCCCTCCAGGCGAGATGAGGTCCTTTTCCTTTGCAGCGTCGCATGAGAAATCCCACCTTCACTCTTGAGCCTCGAAAGTGTCCTGGACACCCTTGAGGAAACTCAAGAAGTTCCCCAAAATACCCGTCTCCAATCGAGAGGAACACCGAGGGTCCCACCACAGCTCAAGAAGAGCCCCGGATTTCCATCCTCATCCCGAGAGGAGGGTCCATTTCCCTGCTTCTTCGGGAAAGAAATCCCGGAGTTCCTGTCACACAACAAGAGGAGGGCATCTCAACTTGACAGTCGAGAGGAACTCTAGGCGTAGTGCCACCATGTCAAAAGACCCCGATATCCCAATGCACTCCAGATACACCTGACTCCCCTGCAATGACTCGACGGTCACCCCGAGGATCAATTCCAAACATGATGGCACGTGTGACAGCCTTGTGGCACATGGAGAGAAAGCCACCAATCCCAATGTCAACCCAACAGGAAGTCTGACACTGCTTTTCCAGCTTGAGAGGAGAGAGGACTTGTATGTCTCCACATGAAACGAGACCTGACTCCCATGTGGAAACTACAGAGGAACCCCAAGATCCATGTCGGCACTGGAGAGGAAACCTGAGGTTCCGACCTCAACCTCAGATGAGGACTTCGGCCCCGGCAGCGACTGCAGAGGAATCCGGCGAGACCCCTCGGAACTGGCATGGTGACTGGACCTTCCTGAGGCCCCACTAGCGGGTCCCTGATGTCCCCGTCATAACTCAAGAGGAACCACAAGTTTGCTGCCACAACTTGAGAAAAACCAGGATATTCTCCCCTCTCTGCTAGATGAGGCCCTTCTCCACTGTGGCATCTCGAGAGAAATCCCAACTTCCCTCTTGAGCCTCGAAAGGGTCCTTGAAATCCTTGAGGCAACTCAAGAAGTTGCCCGACATACCCGTCTCCACTCTAGAGGAATACCAAGTATCCCGCAACAACTCAAGAAGAGCCCCGCATTTCCATCCTCATCCCGAGAGGACAGTCAATTTCCCTGCTTCATCGGGAAAGGAATCCTGGCGTTCCCGTCGCACCTCCAGAGGAGGTGGCTTCAACTGGACACTCGAGAGGAACTCCAGGAGTCTTGCCACCATTTCAAAAGACCCTGATGTCCCAATACACTTCAGATACACCAGACACCCCTGCACTGACTCGACAGTCACCCCGATGATCAACTCAAAACACGAAGGCAGGTGTGACATCCCTGTGGCACCTCGCGAGAAAGCCACGGATTCCTATGTCAACCCACCAGAAAGCCTGAACACAGCTTTTCCAGCTTGGGAGGAGAGCGGACTTGCATGTTTCCACAGGAAACGAGGCCTGACTCCCCTGTGGAAACTCCAGAGGAACGCTTAGATCGATGTCGGCACTGGAGGGGAAATCTGAAGTTCCGGTCCCAACTCCAGATGAGGACCTCGGCCCCGTCAGCAACTTCAGAGGAATTTGGATAGGCCCTTCCCAACTCTCATGGAGACTGGACTTTCTGAGGTCCCATGAGCGGGTCCCTGAGCTCCCCATTGTAACTGGAGAGGAACCCCAAATTTACTGTCGCAAGTCAAGAAAAACCAGGAAATTCTCCCCTCAAGGCGAGATGAGTCCCTTTTCCATTGCGGCGTCACAAGAGAAATCCCATCTTCACTCTTGAGCCTCGAAAGGGTCCTGGACACCCTTGAGGCAACTCAAGAAGCTCTGCGACATACCCGTCTCCACTCAAGAGGAACACCGAGGGCCCCACCACAGCTCAAGAAGAGCCCCGGATTTCCCTCCTCATACCGAGAGGAGAGTCCATTTCCCTGCTTCTTCGGGAAAGGCATCCCGGGTGTTCCCGTCACACCTCAAGAGGAGGCAGTCTCAACTTGACACTAGAGAGGAACTCCAGGGGTCATGCCACCATTTCAAAAGACCTCGATATCCCAATGCACTCCAGATATACTGACTCCCCTGCACTGACTCGATGGTCACTCAGAGGATCGACTAAAAACACGGTGACAAGTGTGACACCCCTGAGGCCCACTGAGAGAAAGCCACCGATCCCTATGTCAACCCGACAGGAAGACTGACACTGCTTTTCCAGCTCGAGAGGAGAGCGGAGTTGCATGTTTCCACATGAGATGAGGCCTGACTCCCCTGTGGAAACTTCAGAGGAACCCCGAGATCCATGTTGGCACTTGAGAAGAACCCAGCGGTTCCAGCCTCAACTTCAGATGAGGACCTCGGCCATGGCAGAGACTGCAGAGGAATCCCAAGAGGCCCCTGGCAACTCGCATGGAGACTGGACTTTCCTGAGGCCCCACGAGCGGGTCCCTGAAGTCCCCATCATGGCGTCTCGAGAGAACTCCCACCTTCCCTCTTGAGCCTTGAAATGGTCCTTGACACCCTCAATGCAACTCTAGGAGTTCCCCGACATATCCATCTCCACTCGAGAGGAAAATGGAGGGTCCAGCCACAACTGAACAAGAGCCCCATTTTTGCCTTCTCATCTCATGAGGAGGGCCCGTTTCCCTGCTTCGTCGGGAAAGGAATCCCAACGTTCCCGTCGCACCTCAAGAGGCGGCACCCTCAACTTGAAAGTCGAGGGAGACTCCAGGGTTCGTGGCACCATTCCAGAAGACCCCGATGTCCCCATCCACTCAAAAGACACCTGATTCTGCTGCACTGACTCGACTGTCACCGTGAGAATCTGATCACAACACGATGGCACGTGTGACAGCCCTGTGGCACGTCTAGAGAAAGCCACAGATCCCTGTGTCAACTCGAAAAGAAACCTGACACTACAGTCACAGCTCGAGAGGAAAGTGAACTTTCATGTCTCCAAACGAGACGAGGCCTGACTCCCCTGTGGAAACTCCAGAGGAACCCTGAGTTCTATGTCAGCACTGGAGAGGAACCCTGAAGTTCCAGCCTCATCTCCAGATGAAGACCTAGGACCTGGCACTGACTGGAGAGGAATCCCGAGAGACCCCTCGAAACTGGCATGAAGACCGGAGTTTCCTGTGGCAACATGGTCATGTCCCTAAAGTCCCCTTCTTAACTCGAGAGGAACCCCACGTTTCCTTCCGCAACTTGTGAAAAACCAGGAGATTCTCCCCTCAATGCGATATGAGGACTTTTCCACTGCAGCGTCTTGAAAGAAATTCGACCTTTCTTCTTGAGCCTCTGAAGGGTCCTTGACACTTTTGCTGCAACTCAAGAAGTTCCCCGAGATACACGTCTCCACTCTAGAGGAGCACTGACGGTCCTGCCACAACTCAGGAAGAGCCCCGTTTTTTCCTCCTCCTCTCGAGATGAAGGTCCATTTCCCTGTTTCATTGGGAAAGGAATCCTGGTGTTCCCATCGCATCTCAAGAGCAGGCGGTCTCCACTTGAAAGTCGAGAGGAACTCCATGGGTCGTGCCACAATTCCAAAAGACTCCGATGTCCCAATCCACACCAGATACACCTGATTCCCCTTCACTGACTTGACGATCACCCTGAGAATCGACTCACAGCACGATGGCACATGTGACAGCCCTGAGGCACCTCGAGAGAAAACCACAGATCTCTTCTTCAACTAGACAGGACGCCTGACACTACTGTTACAGCTCAAGAGGAAAGCGGACTTGAATGTCTCCACATGAGACGAGGCCTGACTCCCCTTTTGAAACTCCATAGGAACCCCGTGATCCATCCCAGCACGAGATGTACCATGAGGTTGTGCCCTCAGCTCCAGATGAGGACTTAGGATCCAGCACCTACTGGCGAGGTTCCCGAGAGGCCCCTCGCAACTTGCATGGAGACTGAACTTTCCTGAGGCAACACGAGTGGGTCCCTGAAGTCCCCCTCTTCACTACAGAGGGATCCCTAGTTTCCTGCGACAACTCGAGAAAAACCAGGAGATTCTCCCCTCAAACCGAGATGAGGCCCTTTTCCCCGGCGGCGTCACCTCAGAAATTCCTCCTTCCCTCTTGAGCCTCGAAAGGGTTCTTGACGCCCTGGATGCAACTGAAGAAGCTCCACGTCATACCCATCTCCACTCGAGAGGAATCCCGAGGATCCCGCCACAACTCAAGAAGAGCCCCGGTTTTCATCCTCATCTGGAGATGAGGTTCCATTTCCGTGCTTCGTCAGGAAAGGAATCTGGCATTCCCGTAGCAACTCAAGAGGAGGGGTTCTCTGCTTGAACCTCGAGAGTAACTCAAGGGGTCATGCCACCATTCCAAAAGACCCCAATGTTTCAATTCACTCCAGGTACACCTGATTCCCCTACACTGTCTCGACTGTCATCCCAAGTATCAACTCACAAGACGATGGAACGTGTGACAGCCCTGTGGCACCTCGAAAGAAAGCCACCAAACCCTATGTCAACCCAACAGGAAGCCTGACACTACTGTTATAGCTCGAAAGGAAAGTAGACTTTCATGTCTCCACACGAAACGAGGCCTGACTCCCCTGCTGAAACTCCATGGGAACCCCAAGTTCCATGTCAGCAACAGAGAGGAACACTGAGGTTCTGGCATCAGCTACAGATGAGAACTTAGGACACGACACCCACAGGATAGCAATCCCTAGAGGGCCCTCGCACCTCGCATGGAGACTGGACTTTTCTGAGGTAACATGAGCGGGTCCCTGAGGTCCCCGTCATAACTTGAGAGGAACCCCAAATTCCCTGCCGCAGCTCGAGAAAAACCAGGAGATTCTCACCTCAACGGGAGATGAGACCCTTTTCCATATCGGCGTCTCAAGAGAAAACCCACCATGCCTCTGGATCCTCAAAAGGGTCCTTGACACCCTGGATACAGCTCTTTCGAGGCTAAAGAGGGAAGGTGGGATTTCTCTCAAGATGTTGCAGCGGAAAAGGATCTCATCTCGCGTTGAGGCAAGAATCTCCTGGTTTTTCTCGAGTTGCAGCAGGTTCCTCTCAAGTTACGAAGGGGACCTCAGGGATCCACTCGTGTTGCCTCAGGAAAGTCCAGTCTCCATGCGAGTTGCGAGGGACCTCTCGGGATTCCTCTCCAGTCACTGTCTGGGTCTAAGTCCTCATCTGGAGTTGAGGCCAGAACCTGAGGTTTCTTCTCCAGTGCTGACATGGACCTCGGGGTTCCTCTGGAGTTTCCACAGGGGAGCCAGGCATCATCTCGTGTGGAGACATTCAAGTCCACTTTCCTCTCGCGCTGGAAAAGCAGTGTCAGGCTTCCTGTCCTGTTGACATAGGGATCAGTGGCTTTACCTCGATGTGTCACAGGGCTGTCACACCTGCCATAGTGTTTTGAGTCGATCCTCAGGGTGACCGTCGTGTCAGTGCAGGGAAGTCATGTGTATCTGGAATGGAATGGGACATCAGGGTCTTTTGGAGTGTTTGCACGACCCTTGGAGTTCCTGTCGACTTTCAATTTTAGAGTGCCTCCTCTTGAATTGTGACGGGAACGCCGAGATTTCTTTCCAACGAAGCCAGGAAAGGGACCCTCATCTCCAGGTGAGGAGGGAAAAATGGTGCCAGGGTCAAGCCTCGGTTTATCCTGGGCAATTCGAAGCGGGGATGGCATGGCAAGGAATAACTTATTTATTTAAAGTATATTGAGAGTTTAGGAAGATATAATATAGTAGGAAAATTAGTGGAGAAAAGAGGCTGAATTACTTGGTTTACGTGGAAAACCAATAAAGGTCCAAGCCAAAGAACTTGCACCATCTACGTTAGACCACTGGCATCCTCTTGAACAGCAGGGGATGCCCCACCTTGTGATCCCTCTCGCGTGGATCTTAAAAGCCAGGGCAAGTAAGTAGACATGGCAAGCCTCCATGCCCCAGCTGGGAATTCAGCCAGAAAATAGAGTAAGAAAAGACACGGGGGAGACCAGTCCAGTGACTGGCCCATCCTCTATTGTCTGAAAGGCCTTTTATACCTTTTTCTTTACATAGAGATCAATGGATAATATAAAATTATGCCACATCAGCAGCCCTGACTCTTATCGATACCAGGCTTTTCTCTGCACACATAGTTGTATACACAAGTCTTAGGTGATTTACTTCATCTTCTGGCCTGAAGGCCAATTAACATTTACAGCCCTTTTCTGATAAGGGTTTGTCAATCAGAAGACTTATGTGCCCTAATAGTGTTGTTCTTCCCAAAGTCTGGTGCCATTCTCACAAAGCACTAAATAAAGTTACATTCTTACATACCAAAGACCCAACAAGAAAGAGGACTGCAGTGATATATAACAAAGAAAAGTAATTAACTAAAAAGTCTAGTGTTGCTAATATCAATACTACTGTATTCATTTTTCTATATCCCAATTGCATTGATTAATATCCTCCAGGTGCCTAAAAGATAAAGAATACGGAGGCCCGGCAGCAGTCATTGACTCAACAGTGAAACCCATCACCAGTATAATTTTTAGCTTTTTAGAAAAGGCTCTGTATCTTTAAGATGCTTTAAGCTTCATGCGTCTCATGGTTGCGGGCTGTAAACAATTCACAAGTAGTTGTATAGTCCGGCCAGACTGGTTAGGTAAGCTAGAAAGCCATCAAAGGGTACCGAGACATTCTTTTTATATGCAGGAGACTGTTAACTGAAGCCCTGAGTTAACTTTTTCCAGAGAAAGTCAAAGAGTGGAAAGCACAGTACTTAAAGGAGGCAGAATCTGGTTTTGGGGGGTAGATGTTCAGGAAAACCCTAGGGGAACCTCTGAAGCCAGGATCACGCCTTTGCATTTTGTCAGGCTTCCTTCCTCATAACCTTTGCCACAGACAGGATTCCTCACGCTGGCTCCCGGCAAAACGGGGCTCTTCTTGAGTTGTGGCAGGACCCTCGGTGTTCCTCTCGAGTGGAGACGGGTATCTCGGGGAACTTCTTGAGTTACCTCAAGGGTGTCAAGGACCTTTTCAGGGTCCAGAGGGAGGTGGGATTTGTCTCGTGACGCTGCAGTGGAAAAGGGCCTCATTTTGCGTTGAGGGGAGAATCTCCTATTTTTTCTCGAGTTGCAGCAGGAAACTTGGGGGTCCTCTCGAGTTAAGATGGGGACCTCAGGGACCTGCTCATGTGGCCTCTGGAAAGTCCAGTCTCCATGCAAGTTGCGAGACGGCTCTCGGGATTCCTCTCCAGTCAGTGCTGGGTCCTGGTTCCTCATCTGGAGTTGAGGCCATAGCCTCAGCGTTCCTCTTCAGTGCTGACATGGATGTCGGGGTTCCTATGGAGTTTCCACAGGGGAGTCAGGCCTCGTCTCCTGTGGAGACATGCAAGTCCGCTTTCCTCCTGAGCTGTAACAGTAGTGTCAGGTTTCCTGTCTAGTTGACATAGGGATCTGTGGCTTACCCTCCAGGTGACACAGGGTTGTCACACCTGCAATTGTTTTGTGAGTAGATATTCGGGGAGAAGTCGAGTCAGTGCAGGGGAATCAGGTATATGTGGAGTGGACTGGGACATCGGGGTCTTTTGGACGGGTGGCACGACTCGTGGAGTTCCTCCTGATTTTCAAGTTGAGAGCGCCTCCTCTTGAGGTGGGATGGGAACGCCAGGATTCCTTTCCCGATGAGGCAGGGAAAGGGACCCCTCATCTCGAGATGAGAAGGGAAAAACAGGGCTCTTCTTGAGTTGTTATGGGACCCTCGGTGTTCCTCTCGAGTGAAGACAGGTATGTTGGAGAACTACTTAAGTTGCATCAAGGGTGTCAAGGACCCTTTCGAGGCTCAAGAAGGAAGGTGACATGCCGGGGTCCAACCTCGCTGGATATATAGTAATTCGAAGGGGAGATGGAGTAGGCGAGGAAAAACTTATTTATATAGAACTAAAAACAGAGATTAGGAAAGTATAATGTAGTAGGAAAATTTAGTGGAGAAAAGAGGCTGAATAAGTTTTGTTTACTTGGAGAACTAATAAAACCTTGAGAAAGAGGTTTGCACCAGCTACATTAGGCCACCGGTGCCCGTTTGAATAGCAGAGGATGCCCCACCTTGGACTCCCTTTTGCGTGGGTCTTAGAAGCCAGGGCAAGTAAGTAGACATGGTGAGCCTCCACGCACAGATGGGAATTCAGCTTGAAAAGGAGAGGGTGGGAAAGAGAGAGAGAGTGATTTGACACGGGGGAAACCAGTCTTTCCAGTGACTGGCCCCCCTTCTATTGTCCATTAATTCTTTTTATACTTTTGTTTGTACATAGAGGTCAATGGATAATACAAAATTATTCAGCAGCATCATCCCTGACTCTTATTGAGACCAGGCTTTCTTTCTGCATACCTCGTTGTATACACAAGTCTTAGGTGATTTACATCATCTTCTGGCCAGAGGCCAATTAACATTTTGCGTCCCTTTTCTGATAAGTGTCTGTCAAACAGAGAACTTATTTGCCTTAATAGTATTGTTCTTCCCAAAGTCTGGTGCCACTCTCAGAAGACAATAAATAAAGTTACATTCTTACATAGCAAGGACACCACAATTTGTAACTAGGAAAGAGGAGTACAGTGATTTATAACAAAGAGAAAATTCACTAACTCAAAAGTCTAATGTTGCTAATATCAAAACTAGCATGCTTGGGGCTGGTGCATGGGGATGACCCACAGAGATGTTATGGGGAGGGAGGTGGGAGGGGGGTTCATGTTTGGGAACACATGTAAGAATTAAAGACTTTAAAATTAAAAAAAAATTTAAAAAAAATTAAAAAAATAAAAAATATATAAAAAAAAATAAAATTAAAAAAAAAAAACTAGTATATTCATATTTCTGCATCCCGTTTACATTGCTTAATACCCTCCAAGGTGCACAAAAGTTAAAGGATATGGAGGCATGGTGGTAAACATTAACTCAACAATCAAACTAATTCTTAGCTCTAAAGGCTCTATATCTATAAGATGTTTAAGTCTTCGTGCCTCTCACGGTTGGGGTCCGTAAACAATTCACAAGTGTATTTGTAAAAATTCGGATAGACCAGTCAGGAAATTTAGAAAGCTATCAGAGGGGTTTAATCCCAGACATTCTTTTTATATGCAGAAGACTGTTAATTGGAGCTCTAAGTTAACTTTTTCCAGAGAAAGGTGATCGGGGATAGCCCTCTGTAATGTCAGCAGAGTAGAGTACAGCAAACAGTAAACAGACAGATTTTGGTTTCTGGGTAGATGCTCAGGCAGAGGACCCCTTGAGACCTGACTCGCCTTTCTGGTCAGGTCTCTGTGCATGACCATGTCATGGGTGAGATCTCCTGTGCTGGCTCCCGGCAGTGGGATTTCCCTAAAGACGCTGCCACAGAAAACGGCCTCAACTCGCATTGAGGGGAGAATCTCCTGATTTTTCTCGAGTTGTGGGAGGAAACGTGGGGTTCCTCTCAAGTTAAGACAGGGACTTCAGGGACCCACTCGAGTTGCCTCAGGAAAGTCCAGTCTCCATGCTTGTTGCGAGGGACCTCTCAGAATTCCTCTCCAGTTGGTGCCGGGTCCTAGGTCCTCAACTGGAGCTGAGGCTGGAACCTCAGGTTTCCTCTCCAGTGCTGACATGGATCTCGGGGTTTGTATGGAGTTTCCAAAGGGGAGTCAGGCCTCATCTCGTGTGGAGACATGCAAGTCCGCTTTCCTCTCGAGCTGTAACAGTAGTGTCAGTCTTCCTCTTGAGTTGACATAGGGATCTGTGGCTTTCTCTAGAGGTGCCACAGGCTGTCACACATGCCATCATGTCGTGAGTCGATACTCGGGGTGGCTGTCGAGTCAGTGCCGGGAAATCAGGTGTACCTGGAGTGGATTGGGACATCGGGGTCTTTTGGAATGGTGGCATGACCCCTGGAGTTCCTCTCGAGTGTCAAGTGGAGACCGCTTCCTCTTGAAGTGTGACAGGAACGCTGGGATTCCTTTCCCAATGAAGCAGGGAAATGGACCCTAATCTCGAGATGAGGAGGGAAAGCCGGGGTTCTTCTTAAGTTGTGGTGGGACCTTCACTGTTCCTCTCGAGTGGAGACGGGTATGTCAGAAAACTTCTTGAGTTGCATCCAGGGTGTCAAGTATCCTTTCGAGGCTCAGGAGGGAAGATGCAATTTCTCCCAAGAGGCTGCATTGGAAAAGGGCCTCATCTCGTGTTGAGGGGATAATCTCCTGGTTTTTCTCGAGTTGCACAAGGAAACTTGGGGTTACTCTCGAGCTACAATGTGGACCTCATGGACCTGCTCGTGTTGCCTCGGGAAAGTCCAGTCTCCATGCGAGGTGCGTGGGGCCTCTCAGGATTCCTCTCCAGTCGGTGCCAAGTCCTAGATCCTCATCTGGAGCTGAGGCCGGTGCCTCAACTTTCCACTCCAGTGCTGACATGGATCTCAGGGTTCCTATGAAGTTTCAAGAGGGGAGTCAGGCCTCATCTCTTGTGGAGACATGCAAGTCCGCTTTCCTCTCGAGCTGTAACAGTAGTGTCTGGCTTCCTATCGAGTTGATATAGGGATCTGTGGCTTTGTCTCGTGTTGCCAAAGGGCTGTCACATGAGACATTGTGTTGTGAGTCAATACACGGGGTGACAGTCCAGTCATCGCAGGGGAATCAGGTATATCTGGAGTTGATTGGGACATCGGGGTTTTGAGAATGGTGGCACGACCCTTGGAGTTCCTCTCGACTTTCAAGTTGAACTGCCTCCTCTTGAGGTGTGACGGGAACACCGCGATTCCTTTCCCAACGAAGGAGGGAAATGGTCCCTCATCTCGAGATGAGGAAGTAAAAACGAGGCTCTTCTTAAGTTGTGGATGGGCACCCAGTGTTTCTCCCAAGTGGAAACGGTTATGTCAGTGCCGGGAGCCAGCACAGGAGATCCCACCCATGACAAGGTCATGCGGAGAGACCTGACGGGCAAGGCAAGTCAGGTCTCAAGGGGTCCTCTTCCTGAGCATCTACCCCGAAACCAAAATCTGTCTGTTTACTGTCTGCTATACTATACTCTTCTGACATTACAGGGGGCTATCCCCGACTGCCTTTCTCTGGAAAAAGTTAACTTAGAGCTCCAACAGTCTCCTGCATATAAAAAGAATTACTCAGTTTAAACCTCTTTGATGGTTTTCTAACTTAACTGACCACTACGCGAGGATTTTTAAAACATGTGATTGTTTATAACGCCCCCCCCCCCAACTGCGAGAGACACGAAGCTTAAAATATCTTAAAGATATAGAGCGTTTTACAGTTAAGAATTAGTTTGGTGAAGAGTTTGTTGAGTTACTGTTTGCCGCCAGGCCTCCATATCCTTTTCCTTTTAGGCCCCTGAGAGGATATTAATCAATGTAATTGGGATGCAGAAATAGGAATATAGTAGTTTTGCTGTTAGCAACACTAGACTTTTGAGTTAATGATTTTCTCTTTGTTGTAAATCACTGTACTCCTCTTTCATTGTTATAAATTGTTGTGTCCTTGCTATGCAAGAATGTAACTTTATTTAGTGCTTTCTGAGAGTGGCACCAGACTTTGGGAAGAACAACACTACTACCTTTATCTGAAATGGGCTGTAAAATGTTAATTGGCCTTCTGGCCAGAAGATGATGTAAATCACCTAAGACTTCTGTATACAGCTAGGAATGCAGAGAGAAAGCCTGGTCTCAATAGGAGTCAGGGCTGCTCATGCTGCATAACTTCGTATTATCCATTGATCTCTATGTACAATCAAAAGTATAAAAGGCTTTTCTGGACAATAAGGATGGATAGGTTTCTCAGACCAGCTTCTCTAACTGGTTTCTTGGAAATCTGGCTGCCCCTGTGTCGAATCTCTCTCTCTCTCTTTCTCCCTTTCCCTCCTTCCCTTTTCAGGCTGAATTCCCATCTGGAGCATGGAGGCTTGCCAAGTCTACTTACTTGCCCTGGCTTGTAAGACCCACGAGATAGGGAACCCAAGCGGGGGCACCCTCTGCTATCAAATGAGCACCAATGGCCTAACATAGATGGTGAAAACCTCTTGTCCTGAGGTTTTATTAGTTTCCACGTAAACCAACTTATTCAGCCTCTTTTCTCCACTAAATTTCCCACTACAATATTCTTTCCTAATCTCTCTTTATATTTCTAATTAAGTAGTCCTTTCCCAGACTCCGACTCCGTCCCTGATTCAAATTCCCTGGATTCAACGGGGCTGGACCCCGGCTTGCCACAAAACTTCTTGAGTTGCATCCAGGGTGTCAAGGACCCTTTCAAGGCTCAAGAGGGAAGGTGGGATTTCTCTCGAGATGCGGCATCGGAAAAGGGCCTCATCTCGTGTTAAGGGGAGAATCTCCTGGTTTTTCTCGAGTTGAAGCAGGAAACTTGGGATTCCTCTCGAGTTATGGTGGGGACCTCAGGGACCTGCTCATGTTGCCTCAGGAAAGTCCAGTCTCCATGCTTGTTGCGAGGGGATTCTCGAGATTCCTCTCCAGTCGTTGCCTTGTCCTAGGTACTCATCTGGAGCTGAGGCCGGAATCTCAGGTTTCCTTTCTAGTGTTGACATGGATCTTGGAGATCCTGTGGAGTTTCAACAGGGAACTCAGGCCTCATCTAGTGCGCAGACATGCAAGTCTGCTTTACTCTCGATCTGTAACAGTAGTCTCAGGTTTCCTGTCAAGTTGACATAGGGATCGGTGGCTTTCTCTTGAGGTGCCTCAGGAATGTCACACGTGCCATCGTGTTTTGAGTCCATCCTCAGTGTGACCGTCGAGTCAGTGCAGGGGAATCAGGTGTATCTGGGGTAGATTGAGATATCGGGGTCTTTTAGAATGATGGCATGACCACTGGCATTTCTCTTGACTTTCAATTGGAGACTGCCTCCTCTTGAGGTGCAACGGGAATGCCGGGATTCCATTCCCAACGAAGCAGGGAAATGGACCCTCATCACTTGATAAGGAGGGAAAAAGGGGACTCTTCTTGAGTGGTGGCGGGACCCTTGGTGTTCCTCCCGAGTGGAGACGGGTATGTTGGGGAAATTCTTGAGTTGCCTCAAGGGTGTCAAGGACCCTTTTAAGGCTCAAGAGGGAAGGTGGGATTTCTCTCGAGATGCTGCAGCGGAAAAGGGCCTCATCTCGCGTTGTGAGGAGAATCTCCTGGTTTTTCTCGAGTTGCGGAAGGACACTTGGGGTTCCTCTCGAGTTACGATGGGGACCTCAGGGACCCGCTCGTGTTGCCTCAGAAAAGTCCAGTCTCCATGCGAGTTGCGACGGGCCTCTCAGGATTCCTCTCCAGTTGGTGCTGGGATCTAGGTCCTAATCTGGAGCTGAGGCCGGTCCTCAGTGCCACTAACCAGCATGAGGAACTCCGCCCATGGCAAATGTCATGAGAAAGGAGGCTTTGGCATATGCAAAGGCAGGATCGAACCTCAGGAGACCCCCTGTTCCCAACCATCTACCCCCAAAACCAGAGTCTGCCTACCTTACTGCTTTATGCTGTCACCTACACCTCTGACTTTACGGGGGGCTGTCACCCATCACCTCTCTTGGAGAAGGAGTTAACTTGCAGCTCCAGTCGATAAAAATTCCTGGGTGTCACAAGAGTGTTTCAACTTACAAAACCCTCTGAAGTTTCTCTAGCTTGCCTGAGCAGGTTCGTCCAGCCACATGTGATTGTTTATAGCCTCCCAACCGTGAGAGGCACGAGATGCCTTAAACTTTCTAAATACAGATACCTTTGAGAATTTAGAAATTATTAGTATAGTGGGTTGGTTAGAAATTATACTGGTGAAGGGTTTTCATTTGTTGGGCCAATATTTGCTGCTAAGTCTCCATATTCTTTGCCCCTATACACATAAATATAACAGGCATATAAGAGATATAAATATTAACCTTTGGTATTAATCATGTTAAACCTTAGGCTCAGTAAATTCCTTTCTTGATTGTAACCCAATGCACCTTCACCTACAGGAATGAAACTTTATCTTGTACCATCAGAAGGTGGCGCCTGGTTTAAGAAAATTGATCCCTGGAAAACAGAGTTTCTGGTTGACTGACCATTATCAGAAAGAAAGGGTCATAAAATGTCAGCAGGCCTCATGGCCAGAAGATGTACAGCCACTTAAGACCTTATGTACACATTTATATGAAGCACCTGATTTTGATAAAGGTCAGGTCTGCTAACCACATGTGACTTTGTATTCTATCTCTATGTATAGCAAAAAGTATATAGGAAAACCTGAAAAATAAAGAAAATGGACCAGTTCCTGGAAAGACTGGTTTCCCCGGGTGGTCTTTTCTCTTTCTCTTCCTTTCTAGCTGAATTCCCATCTGGGCTCGTGATGACTACTTACTTATCCTGGCTTCTAAGAGCCACTTGAGAGGGAGCCCAAGACGGGGCACCTTTCATTATCCAAGTGGTCGCTGGTGGCCTACGTAGATGGAGCAAATTCCTTGTCTTGGAGCTTTATTGGTTAGCCATGGAAACCAAATTATTCAGCCCCTTTTTTCCACAAATATCCCTACTGCACTATTTTTTTCTAATCTCTCTTTATATTTCCAAATAAATAGCTTTTTCCTAGGACACCTACTCCATCTCCACTTCTAATTATCCTGGATCCACCGGGGCTGTACCCTGGCAGCTCAGGGTTCTTCTCCAGGGGTGACATGGATCTTGGGGTTCCTCCAGAGTTTCCACAGGGGAGACAGACCTCATCTCGTGTGGAGACATGCAAGTCCACTTTACTCTTGAGCTGTTACAGTAGTGTCAGGCTTCCTGTCAAGTTGACATAGGGATCGGTGGCTTTCGCTCTAGGTGCCACAGGGCTGTCACACGTGCCATCGGGTTGTGAGCCGATATTCAGGGTGATAGTCGAGTCAGTGCAGGGGAATCAGGTGTATCAGGAGTGGATTGGGACATCAGGGTCTTTTGGTATGGTGACACGACCCCTTGAGTTCCTGTCGACATTCAAGTGGAGACCGCCTCCTCTTGAAAGCCGACGGGAATGCCAGGATTCTTTAACCGACGAAGCAAGGAAATGGATCCTCATCTCGAGATGAGGAAGGAAAACCAGGGCTCTTCCTGAGTTGTGGTGGGACCCTCAGTGTTCCTCACGAGTGGACAAGGGTATCTCATGGAACTTCTTGAGTTGCATCAAGGGTGTTAAGGATCCTTTCAAGGCTCAAAAGAGAAAGTGGGATTTCTCTCGAGATGCTGCAGAGGAAAGGGGCCTCATCTCGCGTTGAGGGGAGAATCTCCTGGTTTTTCTCGCATTGCAGCAGGAAAACTGGGGCTCCCCTTGAGTTACGACAGGGACCTTAGGGAATCGCTTGTGTTGCCTCAGGAAAGTCCAGTCTCTGAGTGAAGTTGCGAGGGGCCACTCGGGATTCCTCTCCAGTCGGTGCTGGATCCTAGGTCCTCATGTGGAGGTGAGGCCAGAACCTCAGGACTCCTCTCCAGTGCTTACATGGATCTCGGGGGTCCTATGGAGTTTCAACAGGGGAGTGAGGCCTTGTCTCATGTGGAGAAATGCAAGTCCGCTTTCGTCTCAGATGTAACATTAATGTTAGACTTCCTGTAGAGTTTTCCTAAGGATCTGTGGTTTTCTCTCAAGGTGTCACAGGGCTGTCACACGTGCCATCATGTTGTGAGTTGATACTTGGGGTGACTGTCGAGTCGGTGGAGGGCTATCAGGTGTATCTGGAGTGGATTGGGACATCGGGGTCTTTTCGAATGGTGACATGACCCCTGGAGTTCCTCTCGACTTTCAAGTGGAGACCGCCTCCTCCTGAGGTGTGACAGGAACACCGGGATTCCTTTCCCTACGAAGCAGGGTAATGGACCTTCATCTCGAGATGAGAGGAGAAAAACGAGGCTCTTCTTGAGTTGCAGCAGGAACCTCGGTGTTCCTCTCGAGTGGAGACGGGTATGTCGGGGAAATTCTTGAGTTGCATCAAGGGTGTCAAGGACCCTTTCAAGGCTCGAGAGGGAAGGTGAGATTTCTCTCAAGACGCCTCAACAGAAAAGGGCCTCATCTCGCGATGAGAGGAGAATCTCCTTGTTTTTCTCGAGTTGCTGCAGGAAATTTGAGGTTCCTCTCGAGATAAGACAGGGAGCTCCGGACCCGCTTGTGTTGCCTCAGGAAAGTGCAGAGTCCATGCGAGTTGTAAGGGGCCTCTCCGGATTCGTCTCCAGTCAGATGTCGGTTCCTAGGTCCTCATCAGGAGCTAAGGCGGAAAACTCAGCATTCCTCTCCAGTGCTGACATGGATCTGGGGTTCCTCTGAATTTTCCACAAGGGAGTCAGGCCTCATCTCGTGTGGAAATATGCAAGTTCTCTTTCCTCTCGAGCTGGAAAAGCAGTGTCAGGCTTCCAGTCGAGTTGACATAGGAATCGGTGGCTTTCTTTCAAGGTGACACAGGGCTGTCACACCTGCCATTGTGTTTTGAGTGGATCCTCGTGGTGACCATTGAGACAGTGCAGGGGAGTCAGGTGTATCTGCAGTGGATTGGGACATTGGGTTCCTTTGGAATTCTGGCACGACGCCTGGAGTTCCTCTCGAGGTTCAAGTTGAGACCGCCTCCTCTTGAGGTGCGACGGGAACACCGGGATTCCTCTCCCAACGAAGGAGGGAAAGGGACTCTCGTCTCGAGATGAGGAGGGAAAACCACGGCTCTTCTTGAGTTGTGGCGGGACCCTTGGTGTTCCTCTCGAGTGGAGACAGATATGTCGGTGAACTTCTTGAGTTTCCTCAAGGGTGTCAAGGACCCTTGCAAGGCTCAAGAGGGAAGGTGGAATTTCTTTCGAGATGTCGCAGTGGAAAAGGGCTTCATCTCGCATTGCAGGAAGTATCTCCTGGTTTTCCTCGACTTGCAGCAGGAAACTTGGAATTCCTCTCGAGTTATGGCAGGGACCTCAAGGATTCGCTCGTGTGGCCTCTGGAAAGTCCAGTATCCATGCGAGTTGCAAGGAGCCTCTCGGGATTCCTCTCCAGTCGCTGCTGGGGCCGAGGTCCTCATCTGGAGTTGAGGCCGGAAGCTCTGGGTTCCTCTCCAGTGCTGGCATATATCTTGAGGTTCCTCTGGAGTTTCCACAGGGGAGTCAGGTCTCGTCTCATGTGCAGACATGCATGTCCGCTTTCCTCTCGAGCTGGAAAAGCAGTTTCAGGCTTCCTGTAGAGTTGACATATGGATTGTTGGCTTTCTCTCGAGGTCCCACAACGCTGTCACACCTGCCATCTTGTTTTGAGTCAATCCTCGGGGTATCTGTCGAATCATTGCAGCAGAGTCAGGTTTATCTGGAATGGATTGGGACATCGGGGTCTTTTGGAATGGTGGCTGACCCCTGGAGTTCCTCTCTAGGTTCACGTTGAGACCGCCTCCTCTTGAGGTGTGACGGGAATGCCGGGATTCCTTTCCCAAGGAAGCAGGGAAATGGACCCTCATTTCGAGATGAGAAGGGAAAACCAGGGCTCTTCTTTGCCAGGAACCAGTGTGAGGAATCCCGCCTGTGGCAAAGGTAATGAGGAAGGAAGCCTGACAAAACGCAAAGGCAAGGATCATGCTTCAGGGTTTCCCCCTGGAAGTTCCTGAGCATCTAACTCTAAAATCAGAGTCTGCCTGTTTTAGTATATTATGCTTTTCACCTACTCTTCTGAAATTAACAGGGTGCTGTCCCCTCACCACCTTTTTTTAGGGAAAAGTTAATTTAGAGCTTTTAGATAATAAGTCTCCTGGGCATATTAAGAGTGTTTCAATCCAAAAACCCATCTGACGGCTCTCTAACTTGCCTTACTCGGACTTTTAAAACAATGCATGTGATTGTTTACAGCCCCCCAAATGTGAGAGGCATGGGAAGTCTAAAATATAAAACCTTTCAAAGAGTTAAAAGTTATTAGGGTAGTGCTGGCGTAGGATTTTATTATTGGCCCAATGCTTGTTGGTAAGATCCCATATCTCTTATCCACTGTACACCTAGGAGCACATTTGTTAACATAGTTAGAATGTAAGAAAAAGCAAATGTAGCCTTGAAACTAACTACATCAGACTTTTGAGCTAACTGGTTCTTTCTTCGTTGTAACTTACTGCACCTTTGCTTCGTGAAAATGGATCTTTTTTTGATAATTTCTGAGGCTGACATAGATTAGAAATATAAAGAAAAAATACTTCAAGTGAAAATAATTTTTCTGGTTGAACCCTTTATCAAAATAGGGTCTAAAATGTTTCACAGGCCTTCAAGGTCAGAAGATAATGTACACAACATCGTTTGTGGGAAGGTATAAAAGTCCTTTAAAAAAAAAGTTACTGGGCCTCCCTCACTAAAGCAGCTTGGACACCCCATGTCTTCTTTACTCTATTTTCTGGCTGAATTCCCATCTGAGGCATGGAGGATCGCCATGTATACTTATGCCCTGGTTCTAAGACCCACGCAAAAGGGAGCACAAGGCAAGACACCACTACTATTCAAACGGGCGATGGTGGCCTAACATAGATGGTGCAAACCACTTGTCTCGAGGCTTTATTAGTTCTCCACATAAACCAAGTTATTCAGCCTCTTTTCTCCAATAAGTTTCCTAGTACACTATTCTTTCCTAATCTAATCATATATTTCTAATTAAATATATCTCTCGTCGCTGACTCCTTCCACCATTTGAATTCCCTGGATCCACCGGGGCTGGACACTGGTACTTTTGATTTGTGGTGGGACCATTGGTGATCCTCTCAAGTGGATACGGGTATGTCGGGGAACTTCTTGAGTTGCCTCAAGGGTGTCAAGGAACCTTTCGAGGCTCAAAGGGAAGGTGGGATTTCTCTCATGACACCACAGTGAAGAAGGACCTCATCTCGCCTTGAGGGGAGAATCTCCTGGTTTTACTCGAGTTGCGGCAGGAAACTTGGAGTTCCTCTCGAGTTACGACAGGGACCTCATGGACCCGCTCATGTGGCCTCAGGTAAGGCCAGTCTCCATGCGAGTTGCGAGAGGCCTCTCGGGATTCTTCTGCAGTCACTTCCAGGACTGCAGTCCTCATCTGGAGTTGAGGCCGGAACCTCAGGTTTCCTAACCAGTGCCAACATGGATCTCGGCATTCCTATGGTGTTTCCACAGGGGAGTTAGGCCTCATCTCATGTGGAGACATGCAAGTCGGCTTTCCTCTCAAGATGGAAAAGCAGTGTCAGGCTTCCTGTAGAGTTGACATAGGATCAGTGGCTTTCTCTCGAGGAGCCACAGGGCTGTCACACCTGCCATCGTGTTTTGAGTGGATCCTCAGTTTGACCGTTGAGCCAGTGCTACTGAGTCAGTGGTATCTGGAGTGGATTGGGACATCGGGGTCTTTTGGAATGGTAGCACAACCCCTGGAGTTCCTCTCGAGGTTCAATTTGAGACCACCTCCACTTGAGGTGGACGGGAATGCCGGGATTCCTTTCCCGGAGAAGCAGGGAAATGGACCCTCATGTCAAGATGAAGAGGGAAAACCGGGGGTCTTCTTGAGTTGCGGTGGGACCCTCGGTGTTCCTCTAGAGTGGAGACGGGTATGTCGGGGAACTTCTTGAGTTGCCTCAAGGGTATCAAGGAACCTTTCGAGGCTCAAGAGGTAAGGTGGGATTTCTCTCAAGACACCGCAGCTGAAAATGGCCTCATCTCATGTTGAGGGGAGAATTTCCTGCTTTTCTTGAGTTGCGGCAGGAAACTTGGGGTCCCTCTTGAGTTACAATGGGGACTTCAGGGACCCGCTCGTGTTGCCTCAGGAAAGTCCAGTCTCCTGCGAGTTGCAAAGGGCCTCTTTGGATTCCTCTCCAGTCGATCCCGGGCCCGAGGTCCTCATCTGGATTGAGGACGGAACCTCAGGTATCCTCTCCAGTGCTTACATGGACCTCGGGGTTCCTCTGGAGTTTCCACAGGGGAGTCAGTCCTTGTCTCGTGTGGAGACATGCAAGTCCGCTTTCCTCTCGAGCTGGAAAAGCAGTGTCAGGCTTCCTGTCGAGTTGACGTAGGGATCTGTGGCTTTCTCTCGAGGTGCCACAGGGCTATTTCTGTGGTCTAGCCCCGGTTGATCCAGGGAATTTGAAGTGGGGATGGAGTCGGAGTCAGGGAAAGGACTATTTAATTAGAAATATAACAGAGATTAGGAAAAAATAGTGTACTAGGAAATTTTAATGGAGAAAAGAGGCTGAATAACTTGGTTGATGCGGAAAACTAATTAAACCATGAGACAAGAGTTTTGCAACATATACATCAGGCCACCAGTGCCCGCTTGAATAATGGAGGGTGCCGCGCCCTGGGCTCCTTCTCGCCTCGGTCTTAGAAGCCAGGGCAGGTAAGTAGACGTGGTGAGCCTCCGTGCTCCAAATGGGAATTCAGCCTGAAAAGGAGAGGGAGGGAGAGGGAGAAAGAGCGAGAGAGGTAGTCGACCCTGGGGAAGCCAGATTTCCAAGAAAACAGTTGGAGAAGCTGGTCTGAGAAGCTGGTCCATCCTTTATGATCTGGAAAAGCTTTTTATACCTTTGGTTGTACATAGAGATCAATGGATAATACAAAATTATGCAGCGTCATCAGCCCTGACTCTTAGGGAGACCAGGCTTTCTCTCTGCATACCTAGCTGTATACACAAGTCTTAGTTGATTTACACCATCTTCTGGCCAGAAGGCCAATTAACATTTTACAGCCCGTTTCTGATAAGGGCCTCTCAACCAGAAAACCTTAAAAGTGTTGTTCATCCCAAAGTCTGGTGCCACTCTCAGAAAGCACTAAATAAAGTTACATTCTTACATAGCAAGGACACAATAATTTATAACAAACAAAGAGGAGTACAGTGATTTATAACGGAGAAAATTAATTAAGTCAAGCGTCTAGTATTGCTAACATCAAAACTACTGTATTCCTTGTTCTATATCCCAATTATATTGATTAATATCCTCCAGGTGCCTAAAAGGTAAAGAACATGGAGACCAGGCAGCAGTCATTGACTCAACAGTGAAACCCATCACCAATATAATTTTTAGCTTTTTAGAAAAGGCTCTGTAACTTTAAGACGTTTTAAGCTTCGTGCATCTCTCGGTTGGGGGTCTATAAACAATCACAAGTTGTAAAAGTCCGGGGGAACCTATCAGGCAAGTTACAGAGCCATCCTAGGGATTTGAAATGAAACATTCCTTCAATATACAGGAGAATGGTTGGAGCTCTAAGTTAACTTTTTTCAGAGAAAGGTGTTGGGGGACAGCCCCTGTTAATGTCAGAAGAGTGGAAAGCACAGTACAATAAGGCAGGAAGACTCCGTTTTGGGGGGTAGATACTCAGGAAAATCCAGGAGTAACTCCTGAAGCCAGATCATGCCCTTGTGTATGTCAGGCTTCCTTCCTCATGACCTTTGCCACGGGCTGGATGCCTCATGCTGGCTCCCGGCATGCTGTCATACGTGCAATCGTGTTGTGAGTCAATACTCAGGCTGACAGTCGAGTCAGTGCAGTGGAATCAGGTGTATATGGAGTGAATTGGGTCATCGGGGTCTTTGAAATGGTAGCACGACCCCAGGAGTTCCTCTCGACTTTCAAGATGAGACCCCCTTCTCTTGAGGTGCGATGGGAACGCCAGGATTCCTTTCCCGAAGAAGCAGTGAAATGGACCCTCATCTCAAGATGAGGAGGGATAAATAGATCTCTTCTTGAGTTGTGTTGGGACCCTCGAGGTTCCACTTGAGTGTAGACGGGTATGTCGGGGAACTTCTTGAGTTGCATCAAGGGTGTCAAGGACCCTTTTTGAGGCTCAAGAAGGAAGGTGGGATTTCTCTTGAGATGCCACAGTGGAAAAGTCCTCATCTCCTGGTTTTTCTCAAATTGCGGCAGAAAACTTGGGGTTCCTTCGAGTTAAGACGGGGTCATAAGGAACCCACTCGTGTTGCCTCGGGAAAGTCCAGTCTTCAGGCGAGTTGTGAGGGGCCTCTCGGGATTCCTCTCCAGTAGCTTCCAGGTCCTAAGTGCTCATCTGGATCTGAGGCAGGAACCTCATATTTCCTCTCCAGTGCTGACACGGATCTCTGGGTTCCTATGGAGTTTCAACACAGGAGTCAGGCCTCGTCTCATGTGGAGACATGCAACTCCGCTTTCCTCTCGAGCTATAACAGTAGTGTCAGGCTTGCTGTCTAGTTGACAGTGATCTGTGGCTTTCTTTCTAGGTGCCACAGGGCTGTCACACCTGCCATCATGTTTTGAGTCGATCCTTGGGGACGCCGTAGAGTCAGTGCAGGGCATTCAGGTGTATCTGGAGTGGATAAGGACATCGGGGTCTTTTGGAATGGTGGCACGACCCCTGGAGTGCCTTCGAGTATCAAGGTGAGACCACCTCCTCTTGATGTGCGACAAGAACGCCGGGAATCCTTTCCCAACTAAACAGGGAAATGGACCCTCACCTCAAGATGAGGAGGGAAAACCGTGGCTCCTCTTGAGTTGTGGCAGGACCCTCGGTGTTCCTCTCGAGTTGAGACAGGTATGTCAGGGAACTTCTTGAGTTTCCTCAAGGGCGCCAAGGACCCTTACGAGGCTCTAGAGGAAAGGTGGGATTTCTCTCGAGACGCCGTAGTGTAAAAGGGCCTCATCTCACGTTGAGGGGAGAATCTCCCGGTTTTTCTCGAGTTGCGGCAGGAAACTGGGGTTCCTCTCCAGTCACGACGGGGACCTCAGGGACTCGCTCGTATGGCCTCAGGAAAGTCCAGTCTCCATGCGAGTTGCGAGGGGCCTCTCGGGATTTTTTGGCAATCACTGCCGGGGCTAAGGTCATCATCTGGAGTTGTGGCCGGAACCATAGTGTTCCTCTCCAGTGCTAACATGGATCTTGGGGTTTCTCTGAAGTTTCCACAGGGGAGTCAGGCCTCGTCTAGTGTGGAGATATGCAAGGCTGCTTTCCTCTCAAGCTTAAAAAGCAGTGTCAGGCTTCCTGTCGAATGACACAGGGATCTGTGGCTTTCTCTGGAGGAGCCACAGGGCTGTCACACCTGCCATCGTGTTTAGAGTTGATCCTGTGGGTGACCGTCGAGTTAGTGCAGGGAAGTCAGGTGTATCTGGAGTGGATTGGGTTATCACAGTCTTTTGGAATGGTGCCATGACCCTTGTAGTTCCTCTCGAGTGTCAAGTTGAGACCGCCTAATCTTGAGGTGCGATGGGAACGCCAGGATTCCTTTCCCAACGAAGCAGGGAATTGGACCCTCATCTCGATATGAGGAGGGAAAACCGGGGCTCTACTTGAGTTGTGGCGGGACCTTCGGTGTTCCTCACTAGTAGAGACGGGTATGTCGGGGAACTTCTTGAGTTGCTTCAGGGGTGTCAAGGACCCTTTCGAGGCTCAAGAGGGAAGGTGGGATTTCTTTCAAGATACCACAGTGGAAAAGGGCCTCATCTCACTTTGAGGGGAGAATCTCCTGGTTTTCCTCGGGTTGCGGCAGGAAACATGGGGTTCCTCTCATCTTACTATGGGAACATTAGGGACCCACTCATGTTGCTTCAGGAAAGTCCAGTCTTCATGCCAGTTGTGAGGTGCCTCTCGGATTCATCTCTAATCGCTGCTGGGGCCGAGGTCCTCATCTGGAGTTTAGGCCAGAACCTCAGGGTTCCTCTCCACTGCTGAAATGCATTTCGAGGTTCCTTTGGAGTTTCCACAGGGGAGTCAGGCCTTGTCACGTGTGGAGAAATGCACGTCTGCTCTCCTCTCAAGATGGAAAAGCAGTGTCAGGCTTCCTGTCGAGTTGACATATGGATCAATGGCTTTTTCTCGAGGAGCCACAGGGCTGACACAACTGCCATCGTATTTTGATTTGATCCTCGGGGTGACCATCGAGTCAGTGCCGGGGAGTCAGGTGTATCTGGAGTGGATTGGAACATCGGGGTCTTTTGGAATGGCTGCACGACCCCTGGAGTTCCTCTTGAGTGTCAAGTTGAGACTGCCTCCTCTTGAGGTGTGACAGGAAGGCTGGGATTCCTTTCCCAACTAATCAGGGAAATAGACCCTCATCTCAATATGAGGGGGGAAAACTGGGGCTCTTCTTGAGTTGTGGTGGGACTCTCGGTGTTCCTCTCAAGTGGAGAAGGGTATGTAAGGTAAATTCTTGAGTTACCTCAAGGTTGTCAAGAACCCTTTCAAGACCCACGAGTTAAGGTGGGATTTTTCTCAACACGCTGCAGAGGAAAAATGCCTCATCTCGCGTTGACAGAGAATCTCCTGGTTTTTATTGAGTTATGGCAGGAAACTTGGGGTTCCTCTCGAGTTATGACGGGAACATTAGAGACCCGTTCGTATTGCCTTAGGAAGGTCCATTCTCCATGCGAGTTGCGAGGGGCCTCTCGGGATTTGTTTCCAGTCGCTTCCAGAGCCAAGGTCCTCATGTGTAGTGGAGACGGAACCTCCAGATTCCTCTTCAGTGCTGACATGGATTTCGGGGATCCTCTGGAGTTTCCACAGAGGAGTCAGTCCTTGTCACGTGTGGAGAAATGCAAGTCCGCTTACCTCTCGAGCTGGAGAAATGGTGTCAGGCTTCCTGTCGAGTTGACATAGTGATCGGTGGCTTTTTCTCGAGGTGCCACAGGGCTGTCACATATTCCATCGTGTTTTGAGTCGATCCTCAGGGTGACAGTCGAGTCAGTGCAGGGGAGTCAGGTGTATTGGAGTGGATTGAGACATCTGGGTCTTTTGGAATGGTGGCATGATCCCTGGAGTTCCTCTCGAGTGTCAAGTTGAGACCACCTCCTCTTGAGGTGCAACGGGAACGCTGGAATTCCTTTCCTGACAAAGCAGGGATATGGACCTTCATCTCGAGATGAGGAGGGAAAACCGGGGCTCTGCTTGAGTTTTGGTGGGACATTTGGTGTTCCTCTTGAGTGGAGACGTGTATGTCAGGGAACTTCTTGAGTTGCCTCAAGGGTGTCAAGGACCCATTCGAGGCTCAAGAGGGAAGGTGGGATTTCTCTCAAGACACCACAGCGGAAAATGGCCTCATCTCGCGTTGAGGGGAGAATCTCTGGTTTTTTCTTGAGTTGTGGCAGGAAACTTAGGATTCCTCTCTAGTTATGATGGGACCTCAGGGACCCGCTCGTGTGGCCTTAAGAAAGTCCAGTCTCCATGCGAGTTGTGAGTGGCCCCTTGGAATTCTTCAGCAATCGCTGCCAGGACCGAGTTCCTCATCTTGAGTTGAGGGTGGAAACAGGTTTCCTCACCAGTGCCGACATGGATCTTGGGATTCCTCTGGAGTTTCCACAGGGGAGTCAGGCCTCGTCTCGTGTGGAGACATGCAGGTCTGCTGTCCTCTCGAGCTGAAAAAGCAGTGTCTGGCTTCCTGTCGAGTTGACATATGGATCTGTGCCTTACTCTGTAGGAGCCACAGGGCTGTCACACCTGCCATTGTGTTTTGAATTGATCCTTGGGTTGACCGTCGAGTCTGTGCAGGGGAGTCAGGTGTATCTGGAGTGATTCAGGACATTGTGGGCTTTTGGAATGGTGCCACAATCCCTGGGGTTCCTCTCGAGTGTCAAGTTGAGACCACCTCCTCTTGAGGTGCGATGGGAAAGTGGGATTGTTTTCCCAATGAAGCAGGGAAATGGACCCTCATCTCGAGATGAAGAGGGAAAAACGTGGCTCTTCTTCAATTGTGGCAGTACACTCGGTATTCCTCTGGAGTGGAGACGTGTATGTCGGCAAAGTTCTTGACTTACATCAAGGATGTCAAGGCCCCTTTCAAAGTTCAAAAGAGAAGGTGGGGTTTCTCTTGAGATGCCACAGTGGAAATGGGCCATATCTTGCACTGAGGGGAGAATCTCCTGGTTTTTCTCGAGCTGTGGCAGGAAACTTCTTGTTCCTCTCAAGTTATGATGGGGACCTCAGGGACCTGCTCATGTTGCCTCACGAAAAGCCGGTCTCCATGCGAGTTGCGAGGGGCCTCTTGGGATTCCTCTCCAGTCAGTGCTGGGTCCTAGGTCCTCATCTTGAGCTGAGGCCGGAACCTCAGGTTTCCTCTCGAGTGCTGAACTGGATCTCGGGGTTCCTCTGGAGATTCAACCGGGGAGTCAGGCCTGGTCTTCTTTGGAGACATGCAAGTCTGCTTTCCTTCGAGCTGTAACAGTGGTGTCAGGCTTGCTGTCGAGTGGACATAGGGTTCTGTGTCTTTCTCTCGAGGTGGCCCAGGGCTGTCACACGTGCCATCATGTCATGAGTCGATACGCGGGGTGACAGTCGAGTCAGTACAGGGGAATCAGGTGTATCTGGAGTGGATTGGGACATCGGTTGCTGGAGTCCAGCTGAGTGGATCCAGGGTATTCGAAGGGAAGTCGGAGTTGGCATCTTAGAATAAATTGTTTCATTAGAAATATAAAGATTAGGATAGAAGATTATAGTAGGTAAATTCGTGGAGAAAAGCGACTGAATAACTTGGATAATGCAGAGAACTAATAAACCCCGAGACAAGATGTTTGCACCATCTACGTAGGCCACCGGCGCCCGCTTGCATAGTGGAGAGTGCCCTGCCTTGGGCTCCCTCTCACGTGGGTCTTAGAAGCCAGGGCAAATAAGTAGACATGGTGAGCCTCCACTCCCCAGATGCGAATTAAGCCTGAAAAGGAGAGGGAGGGAGAGGGAAAAAGAGAGAGAGTCGATACATGATAAACCAGTCTTTCCAGTGACTGGCCCATATTTTATTGTCTGGAAGGCTTTTTACACTGTTGGTTGTACATAGAGATCAATGGATAATACAAAATTATGCAGCATCAGCAGCCCTGACTCTTATCGAGACCAGGCTTTCTCTCTGCATACCCAGCTGTATACACAAGTCTTAGGTGATTTACATCATCTTCTGGCCAGAAGGCCAATTAACATTTTATGGCCCTTTTCTGATAAGGGTCTGTCAACGAGAAAACCTAGTTGCCTTAATAGTGTTGTTCTTCCCAAATTCTGGTGCCATTCTCAGAAAGCACTAAATAAAGTTACATTCTTACAAAGCAAGGACACAGCGATTTATAACAAGGAATGAGGAGTACAGTGATTTGTAACAAAGAGAAAATTCATTAACTCAAAAGTCTAGTGTTGCTAACATTAAAACTACAGTATTCCTTTTTCAATATCCCAATTACATTGATTAATATCCTTCAGGTGCCTAAAAGATAAAGACTATGGAGGCGTGGCAGCAGTCATTGACTCAACAGTGGAACCCATCACCAATATAATTTCCAGCTTTTTAGAAAAGGCTCTATATCTTTATGAAGCTTTAAGCTACATGCCTCAGAGGGTTGGGGGGCTGTATCACAAGTTGCAAAAGTCCAGAGGATCCTGTCTGGCAAGTTAGAGAGTGATCAGAGGGATTTGAGCTGAGACACACCTTTCATATGCAGGAGACCAGTTGGAGCTCTAATCTAACTTTTTCCAGAGAAAGGTGGTTGGGGATAGCCCCCTGTAATATCAGAAGAGTATAGTAGATCAGACAGTATACAGACAGATTTTGGTTTTGGAGTAAATGCTCAGGCAGAGGACCCTTTGAGACCTGACTTGCCTTCCCCATCAGGTCTCTCCATATGACCTTGTCGAGGGTGGGATCTCCCATGCTGGCTCCCAGCAATTGGGGTCTTTTGGAATGGTGCCACGACCCCTGGCATTCCACCCGACTTTCAAGTTGAGAACACCTCCACTTGCGGTGTGACAGGAAGGCCAGGATTCCTTTCTCGATGAAGCAGGAAAATGGACCCTCATCTTGAGATGAGGATGAAAAACTGGGGGTCTTCTTGAGTTGTGTGGGGAACCTCGGTATTCCTCTCAAGAGGAGATGTTTATTTTTGGGGAAATTCTTGAGTTGCATCCGGGATGTCAAGGACCCTTCGAAGGTTAAGAGAGAAGGTGGGATTTCTCTAGAGACGCCACAGCAGAAATGGGCCTCATTTCTCGTAGAGGAGAGAATCTCCTGGATTTTCACGAGTTGTGGCAGGAAACTTAGGGTTCCTCTCGAGTTACAACGGGGACCTCAGGGACCCGCTCGTGGGGCCTCAGGAAAGTCCAGTCTCCCTGCGAATTGCAAGGGGCCTCTTGGGATTCCTCTCCAGTCACAGCTGGGGCCAAAGTACTCATCTGGAGTTAAGGCCAGAACCTCAGGGACCTCTCCAGTGCTGACATGGATTTCGGGGTCCCTCTGGAGTTTTCACAGGGGAGTCAGGCCTTATTTCGTGTGGAGACATGCAAGTCCGCTTTCCTCTCGAACTGTAACAGTAGTGACATGTTTCCTGTGGAGTTGACATAGGGATTGGTGGCTTTCTCTCAAGGTGACACAGGGCTGTCACATGTGCCATCGTGTTGAAGGTCGATTCTTGGGGTGACTTTCGAGTCATTGCAGGAGAATCAGGTGTATCTGGAGTGTATTGGGACATCAGGGTCTTTTGGAATGGTGGCACAATCCCTGGAGTTCCTCTCGAATATTAGGTTGAGACCACCTCCTCTTGAGGTGCAATGGAATGCCGGGATTCCTTTCCAGATGAAGCAGGGTAATGGACCCTCATCTCGAGATGCGGAGGGGAAAACGCGGCTCTTCTTCAGTTGTGGAGGGACACTCAGTATTCCTCTCGAATGGAGACGTGTAGGTTGGCAAAGTTCTTGACTTACATCACGGCTGTCAAAGCCCCTTTCAAGGCTCAAGAGAGAAGGTGGAATTTCTCTTGAGATGCCGAAGCAGAAAATGGCCATATCTCGCGTTGAGGGGAGAATCTCCTGGTTTTTCTCGAGTTGTGGCAGGAAAGGTGGGATCCCTCTCGAGTTATCACAGGGACCTCAGGGACCCACTCGTGTTGCCTCAAGAAAGGCCAGTCTCCATGAGAGTTGCTAGGGGCCTCTTGGGATTCCTCTCCAGTCGGTGCCGGGTCCTCAGTCCTCCTCTTCAGCTGAGGCCGGAACCTCAGGTTTCCTCTCGAGTGCTGAACTGGATCTCGGGGTTCCTCTGGAGATTCAACCGGGGAGTGAGGCCTGGTCTTTTTTGGAGACATGCAAATCTGCTTTCCTCTCGAGCTGTAACAGTGGTGTCAGGCTTGCTGTCAAGTGGACATAGGGTTCTGTGTCTTTCTCTCGAGGTGGCCCAGGGCTGTCACACGTGCCATCGTGTCATGAGTCGATACGCGGGGTGACAGTCGAGTCAGCACAGGGGAATCAGGTGTATCTGGAGTGGATTGGGACATCAGTTGCTGGGGTCCAGCTCGGGTGGATCCAGGGTATTCGAAGGGGAGTCAAAGTTGGCATCTTAGAAAAAGTTATTTAATTAGATATAAAGATTAGGATAGAAGATTATAGTAGGTAAATTCGTGGAATAAAGAGGCTGAAATCTTGGGTTACACGGAGAGCTAATAAACCCCTAGGCAAGAGGTTTGCACCATCTACGTAGGCCACCGGTGCCCGCTTGCATAGCGGAGGGTGCCCTGCCTTGGGCTCCCTCTCACGTGGGTCTTAGAAGCCAGGGCAAATAAGTAGACATGGTGAGCCTCCACGCCCCAGATGCGAATTCAGCCTGAAAATGAGAGGGAGTGAGAGGGAGAAAGAGAGAGAGAGAGAGTCAACATGGGATAAACCAGTCTTTCCTGTGACTGGCCCATCTTTTATTGTCCAGAAAGGCATTTTATACTTTTGGCTGTACATAGAGATCAATGGATAATACAAAATTATGCAGCATCAGCAGCCCTAACTCTTATCGAGACCAGGCTTTCTCTCTGCATACCCAGCTGTATACACAAGTCTTAGGTGATTTACATCATCTTCTGGCCAGAAGGCCAATTAACATTTTATGGCCCTTTTCTGATAAGGGTCTGTCAACCAGAAAATTTATTTACCTTAATAATGTTGTTCTTCCCAAAGTCTGGTGCCATTCTCAGAAATTAATAAATAAAGTTACATTCTTACATAGCAAGGACATAACAATTTATAACAAGGAAAGAGGAGTACAAAGATTTACAACAAAGAGAAAATTCATTAACTCAAAAGTCTAATATTTTAAACATTAAAACTACAGTATTCCTTTTTCAATATCCCAATTACATTGATTAATATCCTTCAGGTGCCTAAAAGATAAAGACTATGGAGGCGTGGCAGCAGTCATTGACTCAACAGTGGAACCCATCACCAATATAATTTCTAGCTTTTAAAAAAGGCTGTATATCTTGAAGAGGCTTTAAGCTGCATGCCTCTCAAGGTTGGGGCACTGTATCACAAGTTGTAAAAGTCCGGGGGATCCTATCACGCAAGTTAGGGAGCCATCAGAGGGATCTGAGCTGAGACACTCCTTTCATATGCAGGAGACCAGTTGGAGCACTAAGTTAACTTTTTCCAGAAAAAAGGTGTTTGGGGATAGCCCCCTGTAATATCAGAACGGTATAGTATAGCAGACAGTAAACAGACAGATTTTGATTTTGAGGTAATTCACAGGCAGAGGACCCCTTGAGACCTGACTCGCCTTGCTCTGTCTGGTCTCTCCACATGCCCTTGTCCAGGGTGGGATCTCCCGTGCTGGCTCCCAGCAACTGGGGTCTTTTTGAATGGTGGCATGACCCCTGGCATTCCTCTCGACATTCAAGTTGAGACTGTCTCCTCTTGCGGTGTGACAGGAAGGCCTGGATTCCTTTCCCAATGAAGCACAGAAATGGACCCTCATCTCGAGAGGAAGGAAAAATGGGGATCTTTTTAAGTCGTGTGGGGACTCTCTGTGTTCATCTCGAGTGGAGACGGCTATGGCCCGGAAATTCTTAAGTTGCATCCAGAGTGTCAAGGACCCTTTGAGGCTCAAGAGAGAAGGTGGGATTTCTCTCGAGACGTTGCAGCATAAAAGGACCTCATCTCGCATTGAGGGACGAATCACCTGGTTTTTGTAGAGTTGTGTCAGGACTCTTGGGGTTGCTCTCGAGTTACAACGGGGACCTCAGGGACCTGCTAGTGTGGCCGAAGGAAAGTCCAGTCACCAGGGGAGTTGCGAGGGGCCTCTCGGGATTCCTCTCCAGTCACTGCCAGGCTCGAGGTCCTCATCTGGATTTGAGGCCGGAACCTCAGGTTTCCTCTCCAGTGCTGACATGGATCTCGGGGTTCCTCTGGAGTTTCCACAGGGGAGTCAGGCCTCGTCTCGTGTGCAGACATGCAGTTCCGCTTTCCTCTCGAGTAGGAAATGCAGTGTCAGGCTTCCTGTCAAGTTGACATAGGGATCGGTGGCTTTCTCTTGAGGTGCCCATGGTTGTCATACCAGCCATCGTGTTCTGAGGCGATTCTCAGGTTTACATTCGAGGCATTGTAGGGGAATCAGGTGTATCTTGAGTGGATTTGGACAACGGGGTCTTTTGGAATGGTGGCACATCCCCTGGAGTTCCTCTCGACTTTTAAGTTGAGACCGCCTTCTCTTGAGTTGCGACGGAAGGCCGGGATTCCTATCCCAATGAAGCAGGGAAATGGACCCTCATCTTGAGATGAGGAGGGAAAAGCGTGGCTCTTCTTCAGTTGCGGCAAGACCCTCGGTGTTCATCTCGAGTTGAGACGGGTATGTCGTCGAAGTTCTTGAGTTACATCAAGTGTGTCAAGGACCCTTTCGAGGCTCAAGAGAGAAGGTGGGATTTCTCTTGAGATGCTGCTGTGGAAAAGAGCCATATCTCGCGTTGAGGAGAGAAACTCCTGGTTTTTCTCGAGTTGTGACAGGAAACTTGGGGTTCCTCTCAAGTTATGATGGGGACCTCAGGGATCTGCTGATGTTGCCTCAGGAAAGGCCGGTCTCCATGCGAGTTGTGAGGGGCCTCTTGGGATTCCTCTCCAGGAGCCAGGCTATGTCCTCATCTGGAGCTGATGCTGGAAAATCAGGGTTCCTCTCCAGTGTTCACACGGATCTCGGGGTTCCTATGGAGTTTTAACTGGGGAGTCAGGCCTCGTCTCTTCGGGAGACATGCAAGTCCGCTTTCCTCTCGAGCTGTAACAGTAGTGTCAGGCTTCCTGTCGAGTTGACATAGGAATCTGTGGCTTTCTCTCGAGGTGCCACATGTCTATCACACGTGCCATCATGTTATGAGTCAATCCTCAGGGTGACAGTCGAGTCAGTACAGGCGAATCAGGTGTATCTGTAGTCGATTGGGACATCGGGTGTTGGGGTCCAGCCCTGGTGGATCCAGGGAATTCAAAGGGGAGACGGATTTGCCGTCTTATATAAAATTATTTTATTAGAAATATAAAGATTAGGATAGAAGAGTATAGTAGGAAAATTCGTGGAGAAAATGGGCTGAATAAGTTGGGCTAATAAACACCGATACAAGAGGTTTGCACGATCTAGGTAGGCCACCAGGGCCCGCTTGAATAGCGGAGGGTGCCCTGCTTGGTCTCCCTCTCGCGTGGGTCTTAGAAGCCTGGGCATGTAAGTATACATGGTGAGCCTTCACGCCCCAGATGTGAATTCAACCTGAAAAGGAGAGGGAGGGAGAGGGAGAAAGAGAGAGAGTCGACATGGGTAAAACCAGTCTTTCCAGTGACTGGCCTATATTTTATTGTCTGGAAAGGCTTTTTATACTTTTGGTTGTACATAGAGATCAATGGAAAATACAAAACTATGCAGCGTTAGAGCCCTGACTCTTTTCAAGACCAGGCTTTCTTTCTGCATATCCAGCTATATACGTAAGTCTTAGGTGACTTACATCATCTTCTGGCCAGAAGGCCAATTAACATTTTTCTGCCCTTTTCTGATAAGGGTCTGTCAACCAGAAAACATATTTGCCTTAATAGTGTTGTTCTTCCCAAAGTCTGGTGCCACTCTCAGAAAGCACTAAATAAAGTTACATTCTTACCTAGCAAGGACACAACAATTTATAACAAGGAAAGAGGAGTACAAAGAGGAAATACATTAACTGAAACGTTTAGTGTTGCTAACATTAAAAATACTGTATTCCATTTTCTATATCCCAATGACTTTGATTAATATCCTTCAGATGCCTAAAAGATAAAGAATATGGAGGCCTGGCAGCATTCATTCACTCAACAGTGGAACCCATCACCAATATAATTTCTAGCTTTTTAGAAAAGGCTCTATGTCTTAAAGAGGCTTTAAGCTGCATGCCTCTCATGGTCGGGGGGCTATATCAAAAGTTGTAAAAGTCCAGGAGGTCATGGCAGGCAAGTTAGAGAGCCATCAGATGGATTTGAGCTGAGACATTCCTTTCATATGCAGGAGTCCAGTTGGAGCTCTAATTAACTTTTTCCAGAGAAAGGTGGTTGGGGATAGCCCCCTGTAATGTCAGAAGAGTATAGTATAGCAGACAGTAAACAGACAGATTTTGGTTTCAGGGTAGATGCTCAGGAAGAGGACCCTTTGAGATCTGTCTCACCTCCCCTATCAGGTCTCTCCCCATGACCTTGTCCAGTGTGGGATCTCCTTGCTGGCTTCCGGCAATCGGGGTCTTTTGGAATGGGGGAACGACCCTTGGCATTCCTCTCTACATTCAAGTTGAGACCACCTCCTCTTGTGATGCAACGGTATGGCCAGGATTTCTTTCCCGATGAAGCAGGGAAATGGACCCTCATCTCGAGATGAGGAAAGAAAAACGGGGGTCTTCTTGAGTTGTGTGGGGACCTTCGGTATTCCTCATGAGTGGAGACGGGTATGTCGGGGAAATTCTTGAGTTGCAACCAGAGTGTCAAGGACCCTTCGAGGCTCAAGAGATAAGGTGGGATTTCGCTTGAGACGCTGCAGGATAAAAGGACCTCATCTCGCATTGAGGGGAGAATCATCTGGTTTTTCTCAAGTTGTGGCAGGATAATTGGGGTTGCTCTCAAGTTACGCGAGGACCTCAGGGTCCAGCTCGTGTGGCCTCAGGAAAGTACAGTCTCCTTGGAGTTGCGAGGGGGCTCTCTGGATTCCTCTGCAATCCCTGCCGGGGCCGAGGTCCTCATCTGGATTTGAGGCCAGAACCTCAGGGTTCCTCTCCAGTGCTGACATGGATCTCGGGGTTCCTCTGGAGTTTCCACAGGGGAGGTAGACCTCGTCTCGTGTGCAAACATGCAAGTCTGCTTTCCTCTCGAGCTGGAAATGCAATGTCAGGCTTCCTGTCTAGTTGACATAGGGATTGGTGACTTTCTCTAGGTGCCACAGGGTTGTCACCCCGCCATCGTGTTGTGAGTCAATCCTTGGTGTGACCGTCGAGTCAGTGCAGGGGAGTCAGGTGAATATGGAGTGGATTGGGACATTGGGGTCTTTTGTAATTGTGACACGACCCCTGGATTTCCTCTCGAGTGTCAAGTTGCGACCGCTTCCTCTTGCAGTGTGATGAAAAGGCCAGGATACCTTTCTCGACGAAGCAGTGAAATGGACCCTCATCTCGAGATGAGAAAGGGAAAACGGGTGTCTTCTTGAGTTGTGTGGGGACCCTCGGTGTTCCTCTGAGTGGAGACGGTTATTTCGGGGAACTCTTGAGTTGCATCCATGGTGTCAAGGACCCTTCACGCTCAAGAGAGCAGGTGGGATTTCTCTTGAGACAGCAGAGCGGAAGAGGGCCTCATCTCACATTGAGCGGAGAATCTCCTGGTTTTTGTCGAGCTAAGGGAGGAAACTTGGGGTTCCTCTCGAATTACATTGGGGACTTCTGGGATCAGCTGGTGTTGCCTCAGGAAAGGCCAGTTTCCATGCGAGTTGGGAGGGGCCTCTCAGGATTCTTCTCCAGTAGCTGCCGGGTCCTAGTTCCTCCTCTGGAGCTGAGGCTGGAACCTCAGTTTTCCTCTCCAGTGCTCACATGGATCTCGGGGTTCCTATGGCGTTTCAACCAGGGAGGCAGGCCTCGTCTCTTGTGGAGAGATGCAAGTCTGCTTTCGTCTTGAGCTGTAACAGTAGTGTCAGGCTACCTGTCGAGTTGACATAGGGATCTGTGGCTTTCTCTCGAGGTGCCACATGGCTGTCACACGTGCCATCATGTTTTGAGTCGATACTGGGGGTGACATTCAAGTCAGTACAGGAAAATTAGTTATATCTGGAGTGGATTGCGACATCGCGTGCTGGGGTCCAGCCCCGGTGGATCCAGGGAATTCGAAGGGGAGACGGATTTGGCGTCTTAGAAAAAATTATTTAATTGGAAATATAAAGATTAGGATATCTAGGTTGTTTCCATGTCCTGGCTATTATAAACAGTGCTGCGATGAACATTGGGGTACATGTGTCTCTTTCAATTCTGTTTTCCTTGGTGTGTATGCCCAGCAGTGGGATTGCTGGGTCATAAGGCAGTGCTATTTGCAATTTTTAAAGGAATCTCCACACTGTTCTCCATAGTGGCTGTACTAGTTTGCATTCCCACCAACAGTGTAGGAGGGTTCCCTTTTCTCCACACCCTCTCCAGCATTTATTGCTTGCAGATTTTTGGATCACAGCCATTCTGACTGGTGTGAAGTGGAACCTCATTGTGGTTTTGATTTGCATTTCTCTGATAATGAGTGATGTTGAGCATCTTTTCATGTGTCTATTAGCCATCCGTATGTCTTCTTTGGAGAAATGTCTATTTAGTTCTTTGGCCCATTTTTTGATTGGGTCGTTTATTTTTCTGGAATTGAGCTGCATATGTTGCTTGTATATTTTTGAGATTAGTTGTTTGTCAGTTGCTTCATTTGCTATTATTTTCTCCCATTCAGAAGGCTGTCTTTTCACCTTGCTGATATTTTCCTTTGTTGTGCAGAAGCTTTTAATTTTAATTAGATCCCATTTGTTTATTTTTGCTTTTATTTCCAGAATTCTGGGAGGTGGATCATAGAGGATCCTGCTGTGATTTATGTCAGAGAGTGTTTTGCCTATGTTCTCCTCTAGGAGTTTTATAGTTTCTGGTCTTACATTTAGATCTTTAATCCATTTTGAGTTTATTTTTGTGTGCGGTGTTAGAAAGTGATCTAGTTTCAACCTAGATGTCCATCAGCAGATGAATGGATAAGAAAGCTGTGGTACATATACACAATGGAGTATTACTCAGCCATTAAAAAGAATTCATTTGAATCAGTTCTGATGAGATGGATGAAACTGGAGCCGATTATACAGAGTGAAATAAGCCAGAAAGAAAAACACCAATACAGTATACTAACACATATATATGGAATTTAGAAAGATGGCAACGACGACCCTATATGCAAGACAGGAAAAAAGACACAGCTGTATATAACGGACTTTTGGACTCAGAGGGAGAGGGAGAGGGTGGGATGATTTGGGAGAATGGCATTCTATCATGTATACTATCATATAAGAATTGAATCACCGTCTATGTCTGACGCAGGATACAACATGCTTGGGGCTGGTGCATGGGGATGACCCACAGAGATGTTATGGGGAGGGAGGTGGGAGGGGGGTTCATGTTTGGGAACACATGTAAGAATTAAAGATTTTAAAATTAAAAAAAATAAAAAACTAAAAAGAAAAAAAAATTTTAATTAAAAAAAAAGATTAGGATAGAAGAGTATAGTAGGAAAATTCGTGGAGAAAACGGGCTGAATAACTTGAGTTACGCTGAGAGCTAATAAACCCCGAGACAAGAGGTTGGCACCATCTCTGGAGGCCACCGGCGCCCTCTTGAATAGCGAAGGGTGCCCTGCCTTGGGCTCCTGCCGGGTTCCAGCTCCGGTGGATCCAGGGTGATTCGAAGGTGGGGACGGAGTCGGCGTCTTTGGAAAAATACATATTTAATCACAGATATAGAGAGATTAGAAATGGATAGTGTAGTAGGAAGATTAGTGGAGAAAAAAGTCTGAATAACTTGGATTACGTGGAACAGCATCCATGCTCCAGATGGGAATTCAGCCAGGAAAGCAAGAAAGAAGCGACATGGGGGAATCAGTCTTTCCAGAAACTGATCCGATTTCTTTATTTTTGTGTTTGCTTATATACCTTTTATTACACATAGGGATGAATACAGAGTCACGCGGGAGTCAGCAGTCCTGACCTTTATCAAAATCAGGTGCTTCACATAAATGTATAAAAAAGGTACATCATCTTCTGGCCATGAGTGAGACCTGCTGACATTTTATGATCCTTTCTTTCTGATAACCAAAAAAACATTTCTTCCAAGGGTGTTTTTTCTTAAACCAGGAACCACCCTCCAAATAAAGTTGCATTCCTATTGGGTGAGGGTGTAGTGAGTTACAGTCAAGAAAGGAATTTATTTAACCCAAGGTTAACATGATTAGTCTTAAAGGTTAATACTTATTTCTCCTATATGCTTAAAGGTTAATACTTATTTCTTCTATATGTTAGTTATATTCATTATAAGGGTAGGGAACATGGAGATTTAGCAGCAAACATCAGTCCAACAAATGAAAATCCTTTCACCAATGCTCCCCTTAAGATCTATTTAGTCTTAAGATATGATAAAATTACATTTTTACATAGCAAGGACACAGTGATATATAACAAAGTACAGTGATCTATTACAAAAGAGAAAATCCATTAACTCAAAAAGTCTAGTATCGCTAACATCAAAAACTACTATATTTCCTTTGCTATATTCCAAATACATTGATTAATATATTCCCAGGTGCCTAAGGATATGGAGGCCTGGTGGCAATCATTGGCTCAACAATGAGAAAAGCCCTATGCTAATTAAGACTCTCAAAATACTCCAAAACTCTCTGTGCTGTTTATGGTTGAGAGGTAGTAAACAATCATGTGCATAGTGGCAGGAGTATGGATAATCCTGTCACAGAAGCTAGTCTGTCAGCAGAGAGGTTTGACCTGAAACATCCTTGTCCCACCCAGAGCAGGGAATTAGCAGCAACTATTGACACAACAAATGAAAAACCCTTCACCAATATAATTCCTAACCAACCCATTATACTAATAATTTCTAACTCCCCAAAAGAATTCGCCTTTAATAAGTCTAAAACATCTCATGCCTCTCAGGTTGGGAGGCTGTAAACAATCACATGTGGCCGGACGAACCTATACAGGTGGGCTAGATAACCTTCAGAGGCGTCCGTAAGCTGAAACACTCTTGTCACGCCCAAGAATTTTTATTGCCTTGGAGCTGCACATTTACTCCTTCTCTGAGAGAAACGGTTATGGGGGAGAGCCCCCCATAAAGTCAGAGGTGTAGGTGAGAGCATAAAACAGACTCTGGTTTTGGGGTTAGATGCTCGGGAACAGGGGGTTTCCTGAGGCTTGATCACGCCTTTGCGTATGCCAAGCCTCCTTCCTCATGACCTTTGCCATGGGCGGAGTTCCTCACGCTGGCCCCCGGCAGGCTCCCTCTCACATGGGTCTTAGAAGCCAGGACATGTAAGAAGACGTGGTGAGCCGCGACTCCCGAGATATGAATTCAGCCTGAAAAGGAGAGGGAGGGAGAGGGAGAGAGAGAGTCGACACGTGATAAACCAGTCTTTCCAGTGACTGGCCCATATTTTATTGTCCAGAAAGACTTTTTATACTTTTGGTTGTACATAGAGATCAATGGATAATACAAAATTATGCACCATCAGCAGCACTGACTCTTATCGAGATCCGGCTTTCTCTCTGCATACCCAGCTGTATACATAAGTCTTAGGTGACTTACATCAACTTCTAGCCAGAAGGCCAATTAAAAATTTAAGGCCATTTTCTGATAAGGGTCTGTCAACCAGAAAACATATTTGCCTTAATAGGGTTGTTCTTCCCAAATTCTGGTGCCATTCTCAGAAAGTATTAAATAAAGTTACATGCTTACATAGCAAGGACACAGCAATTTATAACAAAGAAAGAGGAGTACAGTGATTTATAACAAAGAGAAAATTCATTAACTCAAAAGTCTAATGTTGCTAACATTAAAACTACAGTATTCCTTTTTCCATATCCCAATTACATTGATTAATATCCTTCAGGTGCCTAAAAGACAAACAATATGAAGGCCTGATAGCAGTCATTGACTCAATAGTGGAACCCATCACCAGTATAATTTTTAGCCTTTTAGAAAAAGCACTATATCTTGAAGAGGCTTTAAGCTGCATGCCTCTCACGGTTGTGGGGCAGTATCACAAGTTGTAAAAGTAAGGGGGATTCTGTCAAGCAAGTTAGAGAGCCATTTGAGGGATTTGAACTGAGACACTCCTTTCATAAGCAGGAGACCAGCTGGAGCTCTAAGTTAATATTTTCCAGAGAAAGGTGGTTGTGGATAGCCCCCTGTAATGTCATAACAGTATAGTATAGCAGACAGTAAACAGACAGATTTTGGTTTCAGGGTAGATGCTCAGGAAGAGGACCCTTTGAGACCTGACTCGCCTTGCCCCTTCAGGTCTCTCCACATGACCCTGTCCAGGGTGGGACCTCCCATGCTGGCTCCCGGCAATAGAGGTCTTTTGGAATGGTGGCACAACCCCTGGCATTCCTGTCCAGTGTCAAGTTGAGACCGCCTTCTCTTGAGGTGCGAGGGAAACTCCCAGATTCCTTTCCTGATGAAGCAGGGAAATGGACCCACATCTGGAGATGATAGGGAAACCCAGGGCTCTTCTTGAGTCATGGCGGGATGCATGGTGTTCCTCTCGTGTGGAGACGGATATGTCGGGGAACTTCTTGAGTTGCCTCAAGGGTGTCAAGGAACCTTTTGAGCCTGAGTAGGGAAGGTGTGATTTCTCTTGAAACACCACAGCCGTAAAGGGACTCATCTCGTGTCGAGGGGGGAATCTCCTGGTTTCTTTTCGAGTTATGGCAGGAGACTTGGAGTTCCTCTTGAGTTATGATGGGGACCTCAGAGACCCGCTCCTGTGGCCTCAGGAAAGTCCAGTGTCCATGCGAGTTGCGAAGGGCCTTTCGGGATTCCTCTCCAGTCGCTGACGGGGCCGAGGACGTCATCTGTAGTTGAGGCTGGAACCTCAGGGTTCCTATCCAGTGTTTACATGGATCTCGGGGTATCTTGGGAGTTTCCACAGGGGAATCAGGCCTCATCTCGTGTGGAGACATGCAAGTCCCCTTTCCACCCGAGCTGCAAAAGCAGTGTCAGGCTTCCTGTCAAGTTTATATAGGGATCAGTGGCTATATCTAGAGGTGCCAAAGGGCTGTCATACCTGCCGTCTTGTTTTGAGTCGATCCTCGGGGTGACCGTCGAGTCAGTGCAGGGGAGTCAGGTGTATCTGGAGTGGATTGGGACATCAGGGACTTTTGAAATGGGGGCAACCCCTGCAGTTCCTCTCGAGTGTCAAGTTGAGACCGCACCACTTGAGGTGCGGTGGGAACGCCGGGATTCCTATCCCGTCGAAGCAGGCAAATGGACCCTCATCCTGAGATGAGGAGGGAAAACCAGGGCTCTACTTGAGTTGTGGTGGGACACTCGGTTTTCCTCTCGAGTGGAGACGGGTATATTGGGGAACTTCTTGATTTGCCTCAAGGGTGTCCAGGACGCTTTCGAGGCTCAAGAGAAAAGGTGAGGGATTTCTCTTGAGATGCTGCAGCAGAAAAGGGGCTCATCTCACGTTGAGGGGAGAATCTTCTGGATTTTCTCGAGGTGCGGCAGGAAACTTGGGGTTCCTCTAGAGTTATGACCAAGACGTCAGGGACCCGCTAGTGTTGCCTCAGGAAAGTCCAGTCTCCATGTGAGTTGAGAGGGGCCTCTCTGGATTCCTCTGCAGTCACTGCCGGGGCTGAGGTACACATTTGGAGTTGAGGCCGGAAACTCAGGCTTCCTCTCCTGTGCCATCATGGATCTCGGGGTGCCTCTGGAGTTTCCACAGGGGAGTCAGGTTTCGTCTCGTGTGGAGGCATGCAAGTCCGCTCTCCTCTCGAGCTGGAAAATCAGTGTCAGGCTTCCTGTCAGGTTGATATAGGGATCTGTGGCTTTCTCTCGAGGTGGACAGGGTTGTCACACCTGCCAGGGTGTTTTGAGTCGATCCTCGGGGTGACCGTCGAGTCAGTGCAGGGGAGTCAGCTGTATCTGGAATGCATCTGGACATCAGGATCTTTTGAAAGGGTGGCCAGACCCCTGGAGTTCCTCTCGAGTGTCAAGTTGAAGCCGCCTCCTCTTGAAGTACGACGGGAATGCTGGGATTCCTTTTCCAATGAAGCAGAGAAATGAACCCTCCTCTTGGGATAAGGAGGGAAAACCGGGGATCTTCTTGAGTTGTGGCGGGACTCTCGTTGTTCCTTCGAGTGGAGATGGATATGTTGGGGAAATTCTTGAGTTGCCTCAAGGGTGTCAGGGACCTTTTCGAGGCTTAAGAGAAAAGGTGGGATTTCTCTCGAGACACCTCAAAGGAAAAGGGCCTCATCGCGCTTTGAGGGGAGAATCTCCTCATTTTTCTCGAGTTGTTGCAGCAAACTTGAGGATCCTCTCGAGTTACAATTGGGACTTCAGGAACCCACTCTTGTGGCCTCAGGAAAGTCCAGTCTCCATGCGAGTTGTGAGGGGCCTCTCAGGATTCCTCTGCAGTCGCTGCCTGGGCCAAGGTTCTCTACTGGAGTTGAGGCTGGACCTCAGGGTTCCTCTCCAGTGCCCACATGGATCTCAGGGTTCCTCTGGATTTTCCACAGGGGAGTCAGGCCTCGTCTCGTGTGGAGACATGCAAGTCCGCTGTCCTCTCGACCTGAAAAGCAATGTCAGGCTTCCTGTTGGGTTGACATAGGAATCTGTAGCTTTCTTTCGAGGTGCCACAGGGCTGTCACACCTGCCATCGTGTTTTGAGTCGATCCTCGGGGTAACCATCGAGTCAGTGCAGGGGAGTCAAGTGTATCTGGAGTGCATCGGGACATCGGGGTCTTTCGAAATGTTGGCACTACCCCTGGAGTTCCCCTCGAGTGTCATGTTGTGACCGCCTCTTCTTGAGGTTTGACGGGAAGGCCGGGATTCCTTTCCCGACGAAGCAGGGAAACGGACCCTCCTCTCGGAATGATGAGGGAAAACCGGGGCTCTTCTTGAGTTGTGGCGGGTCCTTCGGTGTTCCTCTCGACTGGAGACGGGTATGTCGGGGAACTTCTTGAGTTGCCTCAAGGGTGTCCAGGACCCTTTGGAGGCTTAAGAGGGAATGAGGGATTTCTCTTGAGACGCCACAGCGGAAAAGGGCCTCATCTCGCGTTGAGGGGGGAATCTCACCTTTTTTCTCGAGTTGTGGAAGAAAATTTGGGATTCCTCTTCAATTAAGAAGGGGACCTCAGGGACTCGTTCGTGGGGCCTAAGGAAAGTCCTGTCTTCATGTGAGTTGCGAAGGGCCTCTCGGGATTCCTCTGCAGTCACTGCCGGGACAGAGGTCCTCATCTGGAGTTGAGGCCGGAATCTCAGTGTTCCTCTCCTTTGCCGACATGGATCTTGGGGTTCCTCTGGAGTTTCCACAGGGGAGTCAGGCCTCGTCTCGTATGGAGACATGCAAGTCCACTCTCCTCTCAAGCTGGAAAAGCAGTGTCAGGTTTCCTGTCGGGTTGACATAGGGATCGGTTGCTTTCTCTCAAGGTGCCACAAGGCTGTCACATCTGCCATCATGTTTTGAGTTGATCCTCGGGGTGATTGTCCAGCCAGTGCAGGGGAGTCAAGTGTATCTGGAGTACCTCGGGACATCAGGGTATTCTGAAATGGTGGCATGACTCCTGGAGTTCCTCTCGAATGTCAAGTTGAGACCGCCTCCTCTTGAGGTGTGACGGGAACGTCGGGATTCCTTTCCCAACGAAACAGGGAAATGGACCGTCATCTCACAATGAGGAGGGAAAATCAGGGCTCTTCTTGAGTAGTGACGGGACCCTCTGTGTTCCTCTCAACTGGAGACAGGTATGTCGGGGAACTTCTTGAGTTGCCTCAGGGGTGTCCAGGATCATTTTGAGGCTCAAGAAGGAAGGTGGGATTTCTGTCGAGATGCCACAGCGGAAAAGGGCCTCATCTCGCATTGAGGGGAGAATCTCCTGGTTTTTCTAGAGTTGCGGAAGCAAACTTGGGGTTCCTCTCGAGTTAGGAAGGGGATCTCAGGGACCCGCTCCTGTGGCCTCAGGAAAGTCCTGTCTCCATGCAAGCTGTGAGGAGCCTCTCGGGATTCCTCTGCAGTCGCTGCCGGGGCCGAGGTCCACATCTGGAGTTGAGGCTGGAACCTCAGGTTTCCTCTCCAGTGCCCACATGGATCTCGGGGTTCCTCTGGAGTGTCCACAGGGGAGTCAGGCCTCGTCTCGTATGGAGACATGCAAGTCCACTCTCCTCTCGAGCTGGAAAAGCAGTGTCAGGCTTCCTGTCGGGTTGACATAGGGATCGGTGGCTTTCTCTCGAGGTGCCACAGGTCTCCCACACCTGCCATCGTGTTTTGAGACGATCCTCGGGGTGACCGTCGAGTCAGTGCAGGGGATTCAGGTGTATCTAGAGTGCATCAGGACATCAGGGTCTTTTGAAATGGTGGCATGACCCCTGGAGTTCCTCTCGAGTGTCACGTTGAGACTGCCTCCTCTTGAGGTGCAACGGGAATGGCAGGATTCCTTTTCTGATGAGCAGGGAAATGGACTCTCTTCTCGAGATGAGGAGGGGAAACCGGGGCTCTTCTTGAGTTGTGACTGGACCCTCGGTGTTTTTCTCGAGTGGAGACGGGTATTTCAGGGAAATTCTTGAGGTGCCTCAAGAGTGTCAAGGACCCTTTCGAGGCTCAAGCGGGAAGGTGGGATTTCTCTCGAGATGCCGCAGCAGAAAAGGGCCTCATCTCGCCCTGAGGGGAGAATCTCCTGGTTTTTCTCGAGTTGCGGCAGCATAATTGGTGTTCCTCTTAAGTTACTACAGGGACTCAGGGACCTGCTCCTGTGGCCTCAGGAAAGTCCATTCTCCATGCGTGTTGTGAGTGGCCATACGGGACTCCTCTGCAGTCGCTTCCAGGGCCGAGGTCCTCATCTGGAGTTGAGGTCAGAATCCCAGGGTTCCTCTCCAGTGCCAACATGTATTTTGGGGTTCCTCTTGAGTTTCTACAGGGGAGTCAGGCCTCGTCGCGTGTGGAAACATGCACGTCCGCTCTCCTCCCAAGCTGGAAAAGCAGTGTCTGGCTTCCTGTCAGGTTCACATAGGAATCGGTGGCTTTCTCTCGAGGTGCCACAGGGCTGCCACACCTGCCATCGTATTTTGAGTCGATCCCCGGGATGACCATGAAGTCAGTGCAGAGGAGTCAGGGGTATCAGGTGTGGATTGGGACATCAGGGTCTTTTGAAATGGTGACACGATCCCTGGAGTTCCTCTCAAGTGTTAAGTTGAGGCTGCCTCCTTTTGAGATGCAATGGGAACACCGGGATTCCTTTCCCGACGAAGCAGGGAAATGTACCCTCCTCTCAGGATGAGGAGGCAAACCCGGGGGGCTCTTCTTGAGCTGTGGCGGGACCCTCGGTGTTCCTCTCGAGTGGAGACAGGTATATCGGTGAACTTCTTGTGTTGCCTCAAGGGTGTCAAGGACCCTTTCAAGGCTCAAGAGAGAAGGTGGGATATCTTTCGAGATGCCGCAGCGGAAAAGGACCTCATCTAGCATTGAGGGGAGAATCTCCTTGTTTGTCTCAAGTTGTGGCAGGGAACATGGGGGTCCTCTCGAGTAACAGCAGGGAACTCATGGACACGCTTGTGTTGCTTCAGGAAAGTTCAGTATCCATTCGAGTTGTGGAGGGGGGGGGGCTCTCAAGATTCCTCTCCAGTCGCTGCCAGGGCCTGGGACCTCATCTGTAGTTGAAACTGGAACCTCAGCCTTCCTCTCCAGTGCTGACATGTATCTCAGGGTTCCTCTGGAGAGTCCACAGGGGCAGCAGGCCTGCTCTCGGGTGGAGACATGCAAGTCCTCTTTCCTCTCGAGCTGGAAAAGCAGTGTCAGGTTTCCTGTCGAGTTGACATAGTAATCGGTGGTTTCCTTTCGTAGTTCCACAGGGCTGTCACCCCTGCCATCGTGTTCTGAGTCGATTCTCGGGGTGACTGTCGAGTCAGTGCAAGGGAGTCAGGTGTATCTGGAGTGGATTGGGACATAACCGTCTTTAGGAATTTTGGCATGGCACCTTTAGTTCCTCTCAAGTTTCAAGTTGAGACTGCCTCCTCTTGAGGTGCAAAGGGAACACCGGGATTCCTTTCAGGACGAAGCAGGGAAATGGACCCTTATCTCAAGATGAGGAGGGAAAACCCGGGCTCTTTTTGAGTTGTGGCGGGACCCTCGGTGTTCCTCTGGAGTGGAGACGGGTATGTCGGGGAATTTCTTGAGGGGCCTCAAGGCTGTCAAGGACACTTTCGAGGCTCAAGAGGGAAGGTGGAATTTCTCTTGAGACGCTGAACCCGATAAGGGCCTTATCACACGTTGAGGGGAGAATCTCCTGGTTTTATACGAGTTGCTCCAAGAAACTTGGGTTTCCTCTCTGTTTACGAAGGAGACTTCAGGGTCCCGCTCGTGTTGACTCAGGAAAGGTCAATCTCCATGCGAGTTGCGAGGGGCCTCTCGGGACTCAGCTCCAGTCGCTGCCAAGGCCGCTGTCCTCATCTGGAGTTGAGGCCGGAACCTCAGGGTTCCTCTACAGCGCTGACATGGAACTCGGGGTTCCTCTGGAGTTTCCACAGGGGAGTTAGGCCTCGTCTCATGTGGAGACATGCAGGTCCGATTTGCTCTCAAGCTGGAAAAGCAATTTCAAGCTTCCTGTCGAGTTGAAATAGGGATCGGGGCTTTCTCTCAAGGTGCCACAGGGCTGTCACACCTGCCATCTTGTTTTCAGTCAATCCTCGGGGTGCCCGTTGAGTCAGTACCGGGGAGTGAGGTGTATCTGGAGTGGATTGGGACATTGGGGTCTTTTGGAGTGGTGGCACGTCCTCTAAAGTTCCTCTCGAGCTTGAAGTTGAGACCTCCTCTTCTTGAGGTGCGACGGGAACACCAGGATTTCTTTCCTGACGAAGCAGGGAAATGGATCCTCATCTCGAGATGAGGAGGGAAAACCGGGGCTCTTCTTGAGTTGTGGCAGGACCTTCGGTGTTCCTCTCGAGTGGAGATGGGTATGTCGGGGAATTTCTTGAGTTGCCTCAAGGGTGTCAATGACCATTTTGAGGCTCAAGAGTGTAGCTGGGATTTCCCTCGAAACGCCTGTGTGGAAAAGGGCCTCATCTCACGTTGAGGGGAGAATCTCCTGGTTTTTCTTGAGTTGTGGCAGGAAACTTTGGGTTCCTCTCGAGTTATCACGAGGACCTCAGGGACGTGCTCGTGTTGCCTCAGGAAATTCCAGTCTCCATGTGAGTTGCGAGGGGCCTCTCGGGATTCCTCTGCAGTCGCTGCTGGGGCCACAGTCATCATGCAGAGTTGAGGCCGGTACCTCAGGATTCCTCTCCAGTGCTGACATGCATCTCGGGTTTCCTCTGGAGTTTCCACAGGAGAGTCAGGCCTCATCTCGTGTGGAGACCTACAAGTCCGCTTTCCTCTCAAGCTTGAAAAGCAGTGTCAGGCTTGATGTCCAGTTGACATAGGGATCCGTGGCTTTCTCTCGAGGTGCCACAGGGCTGTCACACCTTCCATCATGTTTTGAGTCGATCCTTGGGGTGACCTTCTGGTCAGTGCAGGGGAGTCACGTGTATCTGGAGTGGATTGGGACATCAGGGTCTTTTGGAATGGTGGCACAACCCCTGGAATTCCTCTCGAGGTTCAAGTTGAGATGGCCTCCTCTGGAGGTGCGACGGGAACGCCAGGATTCCTTTCCTGACGAAGCAGGGAAATGGACCCTCATCTCGAGATGAGGAGGGAAAACCGGGGCTCTTCTTGAGTTGTAGCGGGACCCTCGGTGTTCCTCTCGAGTGGAGATGGGTATGTCAGAGAACTTCTTGAAGTGCCTCAAGGGTGTCAAGGACCCTTTCGAGGCTCAAGAGGGAAGGTGGGTGCTGGGAGCCAGCGTGAGGAATCCCTTCCATGGCAAAGGTTTGAGGAAGGAATCCCAACCAGACGCAAAGGCATGAACCAACTTTGGGGGTTCCCCCTGAGTTTTCTTGTATATTTACCCCTGAAAACCAGAGTCTGCCCGCTTCATTACTGTGCTTCTCACCCTTCAACATTCTCTGGAAAAAAGTTAATTCAGGGCTTCAGTCTTGTGCATCGTCTCATACCCCTCTGATGGCTCTCTAACTTGCCTGACAGGTTCCCCCGGACTATTTACAATTAGTGAATTGCTTACAGCCCCCCCCCCCCCAACCACTAGAGGCACAAAGCTTAAAGCATCTTAAAGATACAGAGCCTTTTCTAAAGAGCTTAAAATTATATTGGTGACGGGTTTTCACTTTTGAGTCCATGACTGCTGCCAGGCCTCCATAGTCTTTATCTTTTAGACACCTGAAGGATATTAATAATGTAACTGGGATATAGAAATAGAAATGTAGTAGTTTTGATGTTAGCAACACTAGACTTTTGAGTTAATAACTTTTCTCTTTGTTACAATTCACTGTACTTCTTTCATTGTTACGAATTGTTGTGTCCTTGCTATGTAAGAATGTAACTTTATTTAGTGCTTTCTGAGAGTGGCACTAGATTTTGGGAAGAACAACATAAATAAGTCTTCTGGTTGACAAACCCTTATCAGAAAAAAGGCTGTAAAATGTTAATTGGCCCTCTGGCCAGAAGATGATGTAAATCACCTAAGACTTATGTATACAGCTAGGTATGCAGACAGAAACCCTGGTCTTGATAAGAGTCAGGGCTGCTGACGCTGCATAATTTTATATTATCCATTGATGTATATGTACAAAATAAAAAAGTATAAATGGCCTTCTGAACAACAGGGGATGGACCAGTCACTGGACTGGTTTCCCCCATGTCTTTACTCTATTTTCTGGCTGAATTCCCATCTGGAGCTTGCCAAGTCTACTTACTTGCCCCGGCTTTTAAGTTCCGTGAGAGACAGAGCCCAAGGTGGGGCACTCTCCTATATTCAAACAGGCACCGGTAGCCCAACATAGATGGTGTAAATCTCTTGTCCTGAGATTTTATTGGCTTTCCCCATAAACCAAGTGATTCATCCTCTTTTCTCCACTACATTTTGCTATTACACTATTTCTTCCTAATCTAATCTTCTATTTCTAAATAAATAAGCTTTCCTCACCTACGCTGTTCACCCTTCAAATTTCCCTGCATCCACCGGGCCTGGACCCTGGTAAGTGGCGCCTGGAACAGGCTATTCGAAGGCAGGTCTCCCCCAGTGTGCAGTTTTCGGGATGGCTAGGACCCCACTCAGGGTGTTGCGGACCCCCCTGCATAAGCTAGGTAGGGAAAGAGGGGTGGGAAGTTTTGGGTTGAAAGAAACCCAGTTGAACGGTTGACAGAAACCAATGGGTTGAAAGAAACCCCCCTTGACAAATGAAAAAACCTTGACTAGGCAGACTTTTCTATAAATCTTAATTTTCCGAAACAGGTAACAATGAGTCAAAAGGATGACAATTCTTTACAGAAGTAATTTTGCTACTGTTAAACAAAAGAGAAATTAAACTTAAAAAGGCTAGTGTTCAATTTCTTTTAAAATTTGTATAATAGCTATGTCCTTGGTTTCCAGAAAATGACACTGTCAATTTGGATACTTGGGTGAAGGTATGAAAACAGCTAAAAACTTATTATACTTTGTATGAGCCAAAAAAAGTTCCTGTAAATGCTTTCACTCTGTGGAATATGATTAGAAATGTTCTGGACCCCCATCATGATGCTGTTAGTTAGTTAGCCTATGGAAGAGGCTATAGCGTGGATGGTAGTGGGTCTCCACCTTCTACACAGATCATATTTTCTGCCATTGACAAACAAAAAGAGGGAGACTGTGTTCTATCTCCCGAGGAAGGAGAGAGCTTACAGGATGCTGTGGCCGGGCGCCCTGGTGAGCTCCCTCTCCCTCTACACAAACTTTTAAAAATTTATCTAACATTTTCTGATTTCAGACGACTGACTGCCACCTCCGCTTGCACCTCCCTAGGGCTTAAGAATTCCCCACTTTACATCCAAAGCCTCCCAGAACATTGCCTAAGGTGGAAAAAGGGATAATTTAAAAAAAAAAAAAGAGCTTTTAAAACAGAGCTTGCTCCTTGCAGAAAATCCCCTCAGGAGGGCCTCACCCAAGCAAAAAAAAAAAAAAAAGAGAGAGAGAGAGAGAAAGAAACACAAAAAAAAAAGAGAAAGAAAAATAATTGTAATAAAAAGGACTCTACAAATACAAAATGTTTCTCTTGAGGCCAAATGGAACATTTTTGTCGGCAATGTCCTGCTAAACAGAGACAACAAGCCACGCCAATAAACCCCAGGTAGCTCAGGACTAGACCTCAGCTCCACCATCACAACAATATTAACCCCTGATGTGCCGGTTAGTCTGATTCCAATGGAAGTGGCTAGCCCCCTGCCTGAGGGCATTGTAGGACTTGTGCTAGGGCATAGCTTGCTATCTTTTCAAAGAATTTCGGTGGTGCCTGGTGTAGTAGATTCTGATTATACTGAGGAAAATTAAAGTTTTAATCTCGCCACCTACTAAAACTGTGCAAATCAATAAAGATTAAACAATAACACAGCTTTTGCTTTTACCTTAATATCAGACAGGAAAAACCTTGACTTCTCAAACTAGAGGGCCCCAGAGGATTTAGATCTAGCTTTTTGAGTGCAGAAAATTACAGCTTCTAGGCCTTTAAAAGATTTTTTAATTCAAAGAAATAAAATGTCAGGGCTGTTAGACACTAGAGCAGATATTTCTTGCATTGCTGGGAGACTGGCCCAGCTCCTGGCCAATACATACTACTGAAAATGAGTTGGTGGGATTAGAGAAAGTGGTATAAAGGATGGAAATGCTATAGAGGAAAAGGTGAGAGAGAGTTTAAAACCTTGGCGAGTAGTGAGTTCCCCGTTGCTAGAGGTGTTTAAGCAAAGATTAGATGGTTACTTGTCACCTAAAAAGCTATAGGCTAGATTTAGGTTACAAAAGGATAATTGGAAAAGGCTTATAAAGGTATTGTGTAACAGCTCTTTACTTGCTTCTTATATTTAGGTCCGCCAAAAGATTTGAAAACTGATAATGCCCCTTTAAAGTTGCCGAGAGATTGTTTACTAACTTTCAATGATTTTTAGAAATTATTGAGGGATATTAATTGGATATGCCCACATTTAAAACTGACTACTGCAGATTTAAAGCCTTTGTTTGACTGAAAAATAATCCTAATCCCAGTTCTAAGAGAAAGTTGACTAGTGAGACAGAGTTGGCTTTTGTTAAAGTGGATGAGGGTTTAAATGATCAGTTAATTAAGATAAATATTACCAAAAGATGAGATTAAATTATTCTTGCCACAAAACAGGATGCTTGTGACAAGAAGGCCCATTGGTTCCATCTACAGGTGACCCCAAGAAAAATAGTTTCATCTTATCCGAGCTTGGTGGCACAATTAATTTTAAAAGAAAGAAAAAAAAAAAAGGATGTGGAACTTTTTGGAAAAGAAGTAGCAAATATAGTAATTCCATTCAATGTGGATCAACTGCAAGCCTTTTACAGAATAGTGATGATTGGCAAGTTGCCCTGATAGATTTCAGGGGTCAAATTTTGTTTCATTTGCCCTCAAGTCCCCACAGTAGTTAAAAGTGCAAAAATATTAAATTGGCGGTTTGAGGATACCTGTGAAATTTTCCCAACTCTATGTACTTCCTATGCTCCCCTTTAGCCTATGGGGGAGGGACTTTCTGTTTCAAATAGAGTTGTTTGGAAAAGGGATTTCTCAATTTCTTAGTTATCAATAGGCGGTACAATTAACAATACTTCATATATTGTTATAAATACATAATATAAATATATTTGCCTAATTACAGTTTGCCAAATTGGGTATGGGTATAAATAAAATATAATAAAGGTATACCTACTAGGGTTTTAAATTACTACTGTTTTAAAGGATTACATATAAGGTACATAAACATGGGTTATACAAATATCAATGTTAGAGTAACATCCGGAAGTGACAAGCACAAAGGTATAAATGTCTAAACTGGAAGAAACTTGAAACCCTCATGTTAATTCTTAAATGTAGTATTTGTAACTTGTGACAAGACAGATTGGTAGGCAGCCATTTTTGTGTCTTAAAATAACTGGGGGAATAGTTAAAATTTTATACATCAAATGATTGCTAAGGAATATTGCAGGTGAGATGTGGTTATTTTTAGTTTGTTTGAAATGTCTTAAGGTGAAGGGAGGAAGGAGAGCAAATATTTTAAATTCGGAAAACCCTAAACCTTTTGATAAGAAATTGTAATTTTCACTTATGTTATCTTTAAGGATATAAAAGGTTGATAAATTGGTATAGTTAAATTGAGCCATAACCATTAGTGATTATGGGGACCAGTAATTAAGCCTGCAGGAAAAAAAATTACAATCTAAGAATTTAACAAAAAATAAGATCCTGAAAATTTTGTTTAATTGCATCAATTTCTGTATATTATGTGCATTTAAAAACTGCAGTAAGTTGAATGGGTTAATCTTGTCTAATATAAGTAAATGAGTCTGTAGACTGTGATCTCCTCAAACGAAAAAGTACAGTACTTGAAAGTGTGTTCTTTATGGTTGTAGTGTTGGTAAAGCACTAATATGCAGAAAATGAAGGAATTACACAGTGCAAAAAAAAGGGGGGTATACCTAATTCTATTTATAGATCTATACTTAATTAATTGGTATATAAATTAATATATATATTATATATGCATATTAGATATATACTGTATAATTATATTATATATATATAACAAATGTATTGCAGTAATATAATGTATATGTGGCTGATATTAATTGGTAGAGATTGGTATGCTGTGATGATATATGTTATATATACTGTATAATTATATTGTGTGTGTGACATATGTTATTACAGTGCATTGGTTTGTGTCAGTTGATATTAATTGTGTGCATGTTGTATTGCTGCAATATATATTAATTAATATGTTAATTATAAAGATTAATTCAAATATACTGATTTATATACATTATATGTCAATGAGTTTATACTTGTTGCCATACATAAATATATATATATAAATATGTTATTTAGGTATATCTGTATACCTAAATGAGATAAAGAGGTTATACATTTATCATTTAAATTTATACAGAGACTTAAACTAAACATTAGACCTAAATTAACATATCCCTAAATTCATGTCGTTAAAACACAAACTTTAAAAAATTTTAAAATTAAATTGACAACTGCAATGCTTCGTCACTGGTGTCAGGAGCAACAAAATGTAAAGCCTTTGATAAAGTGGGAAGATCTCCTCCCCACACAATAGAAAGGTCCCAACCCAGTATTTACTGGTGGTTAAGGAGGTGCTTATATTTTTTCCACAGGATTCAGATTTGTCGATTTGAATCCAGGACAGGCTGATTCGTCATGTTACGGTCCCCCAGGCACCTGGTTCCTCTGCCACCGCATGCCAGGAGCCGCAGGCGGGGCCTGCCTGACTGACTGATGGGACCCAGTGTGCCACGCTCACAGCAGGTAGCAGCGCCAGCGTCTGTCTGCAAAACCATGGGATAGAGGGTTGATGGGGGAAGGAGATATATGGAAACTGTATACTATTTGCTCAAATTTTTGTCTCGCCAACGCTGTTTCAGCAGAAGGTGGGGCAAGGGCCGCCATGCCTGCCAGCAGGAGAGGCAAGATAAACATCAAGATCCCAGTGGGACTGACAGCTGCTACAGCGCAAACTCCAACCAAAAAAATGACTATTTACTCTATTTTGGCTTGTTTATCCTCTCTTTCTGTTTTTCTTTTCACCAGTGATTCCGGAAAACTTAATGTACAAATGGACCCAATGTAGTGACTTGTGAACAATATATGCTTTCATCTGGTTTAACTCCTAAATATAATGTTAGTTCTTTTGTGGTGTCAAAACCTCCACCCTACTTTATGTAACTTATGTAACTTATGTAATAGTAACTATTTATTGGTACAATTTGTCGCTTACTAATCTTAGAGAATTCAGCTTTAATAACAACAACTGTTACTGTTTCTACTGTTACTGTGGCAGCAGTATCATTGACTCAACAAGTGTATACTGCCTGATATATTGATACTATGCCCGGAAATGTTTCTTTAGTGTTGGCAACACAAGAGGTTGTAGAAAGGAAGCAAGAAGTGGGGGTGGATGCCCTAGAGGAGGCGATGATGCATGTTGGGACTGAATTGTAGGTTTTGAAAGTAGAGTTAACATTGTCTTATAGTGCTGATTGCAGTGGATTTGTGTGGCATCCCTGAGCGTAAATGAGACGGATTGTGGCTAGGAGGGAACTGGGAATCAGGTTTCGAGGGTATAAAAAGGCTCCAACATTGCTTTGGATTCAGGAAAACTTCATGGTCAGATAGAGACCATGAAACACTCGTGATTAGATTTTACTGCCACAGGAGCAGCTAATGACTTTTTCCACACCTTCTCTAACTTCATTTCTGGGAAGACTATTCTGTCTACTGTTTTCAGCTATGTTGCTATGGATGCTCTAATCTCACTCCTCATAATCATTCTTCCTTGTATTGTCAGGATTCTTTGACAGCATTCAGAGGCTCACAACTGAACTACACCTGGCTGTTTTAAAAAATAAAAAAAAGGAGGGGATGCCAGGAGCCAGCGTGAGGAATCCCGCCCATGGCAAAGGTCATGAGGAAGGAAGCCCGACAAAATGCAAAGGCGTGGACCGGCTTCGGGGGTTCCCCCTGAGTTTTCCTGAACATCTACCCCCATAAACCAGAGTCTGCCTGCTTTATTACTGTGCTTTTCACTCTTCAACATTCTCTGGAAAAAAAGTTAATTCAGGGCTTCAGTCTCCTGCATCAGCTCAAAACCCTCTGATGGTTCTCTAACTTGCCTGACAGGTTCCCCCAGACTATTTACAATTTGTGAATTGCTTACAGCCCCTAACTGCTAGAGGCACAAGCTTAAAGCATCTTAAAGATACAGAGCCTTTTCTAAAGAGCTTAAAATTATATTGGTGATGGGTTTTCACTTTTGAGTCCAAGACTGCTGCCAGGCCTCCATAGTCTTTATCTTTTAGACACCTGAAGGATATTAATCAATGTAATTGGGATATAGAAACAGGAATGTAGTAGTTTTGATGTTAGCAACACTGGACTTTTGAGTTAATAACTTTTCTCTTTGTTATAAATCACTGTACTTCTTTCATTGTTACAAATTGTTGTGTCCTTGCTATGTAAGAATGTAACTTTATTTAGTGCTTTCTGAGAGTGGCACTAGATTTTGGGAAGAACAACATAAATAAGTCTTCTGGTTGACAAACCCTTATCAGAAAAAAGGCTGTAAAATGTTAATTGGCCCTCTGGCCAGAAGATGATGTAAATCACCTAAGACTTATGTATACAGCTAGGTATGCAGACAGAAAGCCTGGTCTCGTAAGAGTCAGGGCTGCTGATGCTGCATAATTTTATATTATCCATTGATGTCTATGTACAAAAAAAAAAAAGTATAAAAGGCCTTCTGAACAACAGGGGATGGACCAGTCACTGGACTGGTTTCCCCCATGTCTTTACTCTATTTTCTGGCTGAAGGCCCATCTGGAGCGCGGAGACTCGCCAAGTCTACTTACTCTCCCCAGCTATTAAGTTCTGAGAGAGAGAGAGAGAGAGAGCCCAAGGCAGGGCACTTTCCAATATTCAAACGGGCACCGGTGGCCCAACGTAGATGGTACAAATCTCTTGTCCTGAGATTTTATTGGTTTTTAAACCAACTTATTCAGCCTCTTTTCTCCACTACATTTTGCTATTACACGATTTCTTCCTAATCTAATCTTATATTTCTAAATAAATAAGCTCTCCTCGCCTACACTGTTCACCTTTCAAATTTCCCTGGATCCACCAGGGCTGGACCACAGCAGGTGGGATTTCTCTCGAGATGCCACAGCAGAAAAGGGCCTCATCTCACGTTGAAGGGAGAATCTCCTAATATCTCTCGAGCTGTGGCAGGAAACATGGGGTTCTTCTCGAATTACAATGGAGACCTCAGAGACCCGCTCGTGTTGCCTTGGGAAAGTCCAGTCTCCATGCAAGTTGCGAGGGGCCTCTCGGGATTGCTCTGCAGTTGCTACCAGGGCAGCGGTCTCATCTGGAGTTGAGGCTGGAACTTCAGGGTTTCTCTCCAGTGCTGACATGGATCCCGGGGTTCCTCTGGAGTTTTCACAAGGTAGTCAGGCCTCGTCTCGTGTGGAGACATGCCAGTCCGCTTTCCTCACAAGCTGTAACAGTAGTCCTGTCGAGTTGACCAAGGGATCTTTGGCTTTCTCTCAAGGAGACACAGGGCTATCATATGTGCCAACTTGTTGTGAGTCAATATTCGGGATTACAGTTGAGTCAGTGCAGGGTAATCAGGTGTATTTTGAGTGGACTGGGACATTGGGGTCTTCTTGAATGTTGGCACAACCAGTGGAGTTCCTCTAGACTTTCAAGTTGAGAGCGCCTCCTCTTGAGTTGCGACGGGAACGCCATGATTCCCTTCCCAATGAAGCAGCAAAAGGTACCCTCATCTCGAGATGAGGAGGGGAAAAAAGGGCTCGTCTTGAATTGTGGTGGGACACTTGGTGTTCCTCTAGAGTGGAAACGGACATGTCGAGAAACTTCTTGAGTTGCATCAAGGGTGTTAAGGACCCTTTTGAGGCTCAAGAGGGAAGGTGGTATTTCTCTCGAGACACTGAAGCAGAAAAGGGCCTCATGTCGCATTGAGGGGAGAATCTCCTGGTTGTTCTCGAGTTGCGGCAGGAAACTTGGTGTTCCTCTCAAGTTGCAATGGGGACCTCAATGACCCGTTCTTGTGGCCTCTGGAGAGTCCAGTCTCCATGTGAGTTGCGAGGGGCCTCTCGGGATTCATCTTCAGTCGGTGCCGGGACCTAGGTCTTCATCTGGAGTTGAGGCCGCAACCTCAGGCTCATCTCCAAGGCAGACATGGAACTCGTGGTTCCTATGTAGTTTCCACAGTGGAGTCAGGCCTCGTTTCGTGTGGAGACATGCAAGTCCGCTATCCTCTCGAGCTGTAACAGTAGCGTCAGTCATCCTGTCGAGTTGACATAGGGATCTGTAACTTTCTCTCGAGGTGCCATAGGGCTGTCACATGTCCCATGGTGTTGTGAGTTGATACTCTGGGTGAAAGTCCAGTCAGTGCAGGGGAATCAGGTGTATCTGGAGTGGACTAGGACATCGGGGTCTTTTGGATTGGTGGCACGACCCCTGGAGTTCCTCTCGACTATCACGTTGAGAGCGCCTCCTCTTGAGGTGCAATGGGAACGCCGGGATTCTTTTCCCGACAAAGCAGGGAAATGGACCCTCATCTCGAAATGAGGAGGGAAAAATGGGGCTCTTCTTGAATTGTGGCAGGACCCTCGGTGTTCCTCTTGAGTGGAGACGGGTATGTCGGGGAACTTCTTGAGTTGCCTCAAGGGTGTCAAGGACCCTTTTGAGGCTCAAGAGGGACTGAGGGATTTCTCTCATGGTGCCGCAGTGGAAAAAGGCCTCATCTCGCGTTGAGGGGAGATTCTCCTGGCTGTTCTCGAGGTGTGGCAGGAGACTTGGTGTTCCTCTTGAGTTACAATGGGGACTTCATGGACCCGCTCATGTTGCCTCAGGAAAGGCCAGTCTCCATGCAAGTTGTGACAGCACTCTCGGGATTTCTCTCCAGTTGGTGTCGGGTCCGAGGTCCTCATCTGGAGCTGAGGCTGGAACCTCAGGGATCCTCTCCAGTGCTGACATGGATCTCGGGGTTCCTATGGAAATTCAACAGGGGAGTCAGGCCTCGTCTCCTGTTGAGACAGGCAAGTCTGCTCTCCTCTCGAGCTGTATCAGTAGTGCCAGGCTTCCTGTCGAGTTGACATAGGGATCCGTGGCTTTCTCTCCAGGTACCACAAGGCTGTTGCCAGTGTCCAGCTCCGGTGGATCCAGTGGACTCGAAATGGAGATGAAGTTGGAGTCTGGGAAAGGACTATTTAATTAGAATATAGAACTGTTTAGAAAAAAATACTGTAGTAGGAAAATTTAATGGAGAAAAAAGGCTGAATAACTTTGTTTAGGCGGAAAATGAATAAAACCTTGAGAAAAGAGGTTTCCACCATCTACGTTAGGCCACAGGCACCCACTTGAATAGGGAGGGTGCCCCGCCTTGGGCTCCCTCTCGCGTGGGTCTTAGAAGCGAGGGCAAGTATGTAGACGTGGTGAGCCTCCGCGCCCCAGATGAGAATTCAGCCTGAAAAGGAGAGAGAGGGAGAGGGACAAAGAGAGAGGATTTCGACATGACAGGAGCCAGATTTCCAAGAAACCAGTTCGAGAAGATGGTCTGAGAAACTGTTCCATCCTTTACTGTCCGGAAAATCTTTTTATACCTTTGGTTGTACCTAGTGATCAATGGATAATACAAAATAATGCAGCGTCAGCAGCCCTGACTCTTATCAAGACCAGGCTTTCTCTCTGCATACCCAGCTGTATACACAAGTCTTAGTTGATTTACATCATCTTATGGCCAGAGGGCCAATGAACATTTTATGGCCCTTTTCTGATAAGGGTCTGTCAACCAGAAAACCTTAAAAGTGTTGTTCTTACCAAAGTCTGGTGCCACTCTCAGAAAGCACTAAATAAATTACATTCTTACATAGCAAGGACACAACAATTTATAACAAAGAAAGAGGAGTATAGTAATTTGTAACAAAGAGAAAATTAATTAACTCAAAAGTCTAGTGTTGCTAACATCAAAACTACTATATTCATTTTCTATATCTCAATTACATTGATTAATATCCTTCAGGTGCCTAAAAGATAAAGAATATGGAGGCCTGGCAGCAGCCAATGACTCAACAGTGAAACCCATCACCAATATAATTTGTAGCTTTTTAGAAATGGCTCTGTATCTTTAAGATGATTTAAGCTTCGTGCCTCTCGCAGTTGGGGGGCTGTTAACAATCACAAGTTGTAAAAGTCCCGGGGAACCTGCCAGGAAAGTTAGAGAGCCATCAGAGGGATTTGAGCTGAAACATTTCTTTAATATGCATGAGACCGGATGGAGCTCTAAGTTGACTTTTTCCAGAGAAAGGAGGTGGAGGACAGCCCCTGTTAATGACAGAAGAGTGGAAAGCACAGTACAATAAGGCAGGCAGTCTCTGTTTTGGGGGATGGATGCACAAGAAAATCCTTGGGGAAGCCCTGAAGCCAGATCATGCCTTTGTGTATGTCAGGCATCCTTCCTCATGAACTTTGCCAAGGGCGGGATTATTCACGCTGGCTTCCAGCAGGCTGTCACACATGCCACTGTGTTGTGAGTCGATACTCGGGGTGACAGTCGAGTCAGGGCAGGGGAATCAGGTGTATATGGAGTGGATTGAGACATCTGGATCTTTTGGAATGGTGGCATGACCCCTGGAGTTCGTCTCCGCTTTCAAGTTGAGACCGCCTCCTCTTGAGGTTCGACGGGAACAGCGGGATTCCAACCGGCCGAAGCAGGGAAATGGACCCTCATCTCGAGATGAGGAGAGAAATACGGGGCACTTCTGGAGTTGTGGCGATACCCTCGGTGTTCCTCTCGAATGGAGACAGGTATGTCATGGAACTTCTTGAGGTGCATCAAGGGTGTCAAGGACCCTATCAAGGCTAAAAGGGAAGGTGGGATTTCTCTCAAAATGCCACAGCGGAAAAGGGCCTCTTCACGCAGTGAGGGGAGAATCTGGTTTTTCTCAAGTTGCAGAAGAAAACTTGGGGTTCCTCTCGATTTACAATGGGGAAGTCAGGGACCCGCTTGTATTGCCTCAGGAAAGTCCAGTCTCCTTGCGAGTTGCGAGGGCCTCTCGGGATTCCTCTCCAAGTCACTGCTGGGTACTAGGTCCTCATCTGGAGCTGAGGCTGCAACCTCAGGATTCCTCTCCAGTGCTGACATGGATCTCGGAGTTACCTGGAGTTTCCACAGGGGAGTCAGGACTCGTCTCGTGTGGAGACATGCAAGTCCGGTTACCTCCTGAGCTGTAAGAGTACAGTCAGGATTCCTGTGGAGCTGACATAGGGATCTGTGACTTTCTCTCGAGGTGCCACAGGGCTATCACACGTGCCATCATGTTGTGAGTCAATAATCGAAGTGATAGTCGAGTCAGTGCAGGGGAATCAGGTGTATCTGGAGTGGACTGGGACAATGGGGTTTTTCAGAGTGGTGGAAAGACCCCTGGAGTTCTTACGACTTTCAAGTTGAGAGCGTCTCCTCTTGAGGTGCTAAGGGAACACCGGGATTCCTTTCCCGACGAAGCAGGGAAAGGGACCCTCATCTCGAGATGAAGAAGGAAAAACGGGGCTCTTCTTGAGTTGTGGCGGGAACCTCAGCGTTCCTCTCGAGTGGAGACAGGTATGTTGGGGAACTTCTTGAATTGCATCAAGGGTGTGAAGGACCCATTCGAGGCTTAAGAGGGAAGGTGGGATTTCCCTTGAGACACTGCAGTGGTAAGGGCCCCATCTTGCATTGAGGGGAGAATTTCCTGGTTTTTTTCGAGTTGCAGCAGGAAACGTGGGGTTCCTCCCGAGTTGCAACGGGGCCCTCAGGAACTGGCTCCAGTGGCCTCAGGAAAGTCCAGTCGCCGTGAGAGTTACGAGGGGACTCTCTGGGTTCTTCTCCAGTCTGTGCCGGGTCCTAGGTCATCATCAGGCTGAACCCTCAACCTCAGGGTTCCTCTCAAGTGCTGACATGGATCTCGGGGTTCCTAGGGAGTTTCTACAGGGGGATCAGGCCTCGTCTCGTGTGGAGACATACAAGTCTGCTTTCCTGACGAGCTGTAACCATAGAATCAGGCTTCCAGTAGAGTGCACATAGGGATCTGTGTCTTTCTCTCGAGGTGACACAGGGCTGTCACACGTGTCATCATATTGTGAGTTGATACGCAGGGTGACATTTGAGTCAGTGAAGGGGACTCAGATATATCTGTAGTTGATTGGGACATCAGGGTCTTTCGGAATGGTGGCATGCCCCTTGGGGTTCCTCTCGACCTTCAAGTTCAGACCGCCTTTTCTTGACGTGTGACGGGAACTCCGGGATTTCTTTCCTGACGAAGCAGAGAAAGGGACCCTCATCTCGAGATGAGGAGGGATAAACGGGGCTCTTCTTGAGTTGTGGCAGGATCCTCTGTGTTCTTCTCGAGTGGAGACGGGTATGTCAGGAATTTCTTGAGTTGGCTCAAGGGTGTGAAGGACCCTTTCGAGGCTCAAAAGGGAAGGTGGGATTTCTCTCGAGACATCCCAGTGGAAAGGGCCTCATCTCGTGCTGAGGGGACAACCTCCTGGTTTTTCTCGAGTTGCGGCAGGAAACTAGAGGTTCCTCTCGAGTTATGACAGGGACGTCAGGGACCCGTTTGTGAGGCCTCAGGAAAATCCAGTCTCCATGCGAGTTGCGAGGGCCCTCTTGGAATTCCTCTCCAATTGATCCCGGGTCGTAAGTCCTCATCTGGAGCTGAAGCCACAACCTCAGGGTTCCTCTCCAGTGCAAACATGGATCTCAGGGTTCCTCTAGAGTTTTGACAGGGGAGTCAGGCCTCGTCTCATGTGGAGACATTCAAGTCTGCTTTCCTGCCGAGCTGTAACAGTAGAGTCAGGCTTCCTGTCGAGTTCACATAGGGATCTGTGGCTTTCTCTCGAGGTGCCACAGGGCTGTCACACATGAAATCGTGTTGTGAGTCGATACTCGGGGTGACAGTCTAGTCAGTGCAGGGGAATCAGGTGTATCTGTCATGTACTGGGACACTGTGGTCCTTTGGAATGATGACACGGCCCCTGCAGTTCCTTTCGACTTTCAAACTGAGACTGGCTCCTCTTGAGGTAAGCCTGGAATGCCAGGATTCCTTTCCTGATGAAGCAGGGAAAGGGACCCTTATCTTGAGATGAGGATGAGAAAACGGGGCACTTCTTGAGTTGTGGCGGGACCCATGGTGTTCCTCTCCAGTGGTAACGGGTATGTCGGGGAACTTCTTAAGTTGTGTCAAGAGTGTCAAGGACCCTTTCGAGTCTCAAGTGGGAAGCTGGGCTTTCTCTCGAGACTCTACAGTGAAAAAGGGCTGCATCTCACTTTGAGGGTCGATCTCCTGGTTTTTCTCGAGGTGCAGCAGGAAACTTGGTGTTCCTCTCAAGTTGCAATGGGGACCTCAATGACCCGTTCTTGTGGCCTCTGGAGAGTCCAGTCTCCATGCGAGTTGTGAGGGGCCTCTCGGGATTCATCTTCAGTCGGTGCCGGGTCCTAGGTCTTCATCTGGAGCTGAGGCTGCAACCTCAGGGTTCTTCTCCAGTGCTGACATGGATCTCAGGGTTCCTATGGAATTTCCACAGGGGCATCAGATCTCATCTCATGTGGAAACATTCAAGTCCTCTTTCCTCCTGAGCTCTAACATTAGAGTCAGCCTTCTTGTCGAGTTTATATAGGGATCTGTGTCTTTCTCTCAAGATGCCACATGGCTGTCACACGTGCCATCATGTTGTGAGTCGATACTCAGGGTGACATTCGAGTCAGTGCAGGGGAATCAGATGTATCTGTCATTGACTGGGACATCAGGGTCTTTTGGAATGGTGGCACGACCCCTGGAGTTCCTCTCGACTTTCAAGTTCAGACTGACTTTTCTTGACATGCGACGGGAACGCCGGGATTCCTTTCCCAACAAAGCGGGGAAAGGGACCCTCATCTCGAAATGAGGAGGGGAAAACGGGGCTCTTCCTGAGTTGTGGCGGTACCCACGGTGTTCCTCTCGAGTGGAGACGGGTATGTCGGAAAACTTCATGAGTTTTATCAAGGGTTTCAAGACCCATTCAAGGCTCAAGAGGAAAGGTCGAATTTCTCTCGAGACTCTGCAGCGGAAAAAGGCCTCATCTCCCATTGAAAGGAGAATCTCCTGGTTTTTCTCTATTTGCAGCAGGAAACTTGGGGTTCCTCTCAAGTTACGATGGGGACATCAGGGACCGGCTCGTGTGGCCTCAGATAAGTCCAGTCTCCATGCGAGTTGCAAGGGGCCTTTTGGATTCCTCTCCAGTGTGTGCTGTGTCCTAGGTCCTCATCTGGATCTCAGACCACAACCTCAGGGTTCCTCTGCAGTGCAGACATTGATCTCAGGGTTCCTATGATATTTTCACAGGGGAATCAGGCCACGTCTCGTGTGGAGACATGCAAGTCCGCTTTCCTTCCAAGCTCTAACATTAGAGTCAGCCTTCCTGTCGTCTTGACATAGGAATCTGTGGCTTTCTCTCAAGGTGCCACAGGGCTGTTGTCACGGTCCAGCTCCGGTGCATCCAGGGAATCCGAAGTGGGGATGGAGTTGGAGTCTGGGAAAGGACTATTTAATTAGAAATATAAGAGAGATTAGGAAAAAATAGAGTAGTATTTAAATTTAATGAAGAAAAGATGCTGAATTACTTGGTTTACACGGAACACTAATAAAACCTCGAGACAAGAGTTTTGCAGCATCTACACTTGGCCACCAGCACCCACTTGAATAGGGAGGGTGCCCCACCTTGTGCTCCTTCTTGCGTGGGTCTTGGAAGCCAGGGCAAGTAAATAGATGTGGTGAACCTCCACACTCCAGATGGGAATTCAGCCTGTAAAGGAGAGGGAGGGAGAGGGAGAAAGAGAGATGGAGGAAGTCGACAAGGCGGGAGCCAGATTTCCATGAAACCAGTTCAAGAAGCTGATCTGAAAATCTGGTCCATTCTTTATCGTCTGGAAAATCTTTTTATACCTTTGGTTTTACACAGAGATCAAAGGATAATACAAAACTTTGCAGCGTCAGCAGCCCTGACTCTTATCGAGACCAGGCTTTCTCTCTGCATACCTAGCAGTATTCACAAGCCTTAGGTGATTTACATCATCTCTGGCCAGGGGGCCAATTAACATTTTACGGCCCTTTTCTGATGAGTGTCTCTCAACCAGAAAACCTTAAAAGTGTTTTTCTTCCCAAAGTCTGGTGCCACTCTCAGAAAGCACTAAATAAAGTTACATTCTTACATAGCAAGGACACAACAATTTGTAACAAAGAAAAAGGAATACAGTGATTTATAACAAAGAGAAAATTAATTAACTCAAAAGTCTAGTGTTGCTAACATCAAAACTACTATATTCCTTTTTCTATATCCCAGTTACATTGATTAATATCCTTCAGGTGCCTAAAAGTTAAAGACTATGGAGGCCTGGCAGCAGTCATTGATTCAACAGTGAAACCCATCACCAATATAATTTTTAACTCTTTAGAAAAGGTTTTGTATCTTTAAGATGTTTTAAGCTTCGTGGCTCTCGCAGTTGGGGGGCTGTAAACAATCACAAGTTGTAAAATCCTGGGGAACTTGTCAGGCAAGTTAGAGAGCCATCAGAGGGATTTGAGCTGAAATATTCCTTTCATATGCAGGAGAACGGTTGGTGCTCTAAGTTAACTTTTTCCAGAGAAAGGAGGTGGGGGACAGCCCCTGTTAATGTCAGAAGAGTGGAAAGCACAGTACAATAAGGCAGGAAGACTCTGATTTGGGGGGTAGATGCTCAGGAAAATCAGGAGAAACCCCTCAAGCCAGATCATGCCTTTGCGTATGTCAGGCTTCCTAGCTCATGACATTTGCGAAGGGTGGGATTCCACACGCTGGCTCCCCGCAGGCTATCATATGTGCCATCATGTTGTGAGTCGATACTCGGGCTGACAGTTGAGTCAGTGCAGAGGAAAAGGGTGTATCTGGAGTTGATTGGGACATCAGGGTCATTTAGAATGGTGGCACGACACCTGGAGTTCCTCTCGACTTTCCAGTTGAGAGCACCTGCACTTGAGGTGCATCGGGAAGGCCGGGATTCTTTTCCAGACGAAACAGGAAAAGGGACCCTCACCTCAAGATGAAGAGGGAAATATGGGGATCTTCTTGAGTTGTGGAGGGACCCTCTGTGTTCCTCTTGAGTGGAGACGGGTATGTCAGGGAACTTCTTGAGTTGCGTCAAGGGTGTCAAGGACCCTTTCGAGGCACAAGAGGAGAGGTGGGATTTCTCTGGAGGCACCACAGCTGAAAAGGGCCTCATCTAGCGTTGAGGGGAGAATCTCCTGATTTTTCTGGAGTTGTGGCAGAAAATTTTGGTTCCTCTCGAATTACGAAGGGGACTTCAGGGACCCAGTCGTGTGGCCTCAGGAAAGTCCATTCTCCATGCGAGTTGCGAGGGGCCTCTCACGATTCCTCTCCAGTCGGTATCCAATTCTAGGTCCTCATCTGGAGCTGAGGCCACAACCTCAGTTTCTTCTCCAGTGCTGACATGGATTTCGGGGTTCCTATGGAGTTACCACAGGGGAGTCAGGCCTCGTCTTGTGTGGAGACATGCAAGTCCACTTTACTGCCGAGCTGTAACAGTAGAGTCAGGCTTCCTGTCGAGTTGAAATAGGGTTTGGTGTCTTATTCTTGAGGTGCCACAGGGCTGTTAAATTTGTCGTTGTGTTGTGAGTCGAGACTCCATGTGATAGTCGTGCCAGTGCAGGGGAATCAGGTGTATCTGGAGTGGACTGGGAAATCAGGGTCTTTTGAAATGGTGGCAGGACCCCTGGAGTACCTCTCAACATTCATCTGGAGACCGCTTCCTCTTGAGTTGCGATGGGAACGCTGGGATACCTTTTCGATGAAGCAGGGAAAGGATCCCTCATCTGGAGATGAGGAACAACAATGGGGCTCTTCTTGAGTTGTGGTGGAACCCTCAGTTTTCCTCTCGAGTGGAGACGAGTATATGGTGGAACTTCATGAGTTGCATCAGGGGTGTTAAGGACCCTTTCAAGGCTCATGAGGGAAGGTGGGATTTCTCTCGAGACGCCACAGAAGAAAAGGGCCTCATTTTGCGTTGAGGGGAGAATCTCCTGGTTTTTCTCGAGTTGTGGCAGGAAATTTGGGGTTCCTCTCGAGTTGCGATGGGGACTCAGGTACCCACTCGTGTTGTCTCAAGAAAGTTCAGTCTCCATGCGAGTTGTGAGGGGCCTCTCAGGATTCCTCTCCAGTCGCTGCCAATGTCCTAGGTCCTCATCTGGAGCTGAGGCGGGAACCTCAGGCTTCCGCTGCAGTGCTGACATGAATCTCGGAGTTCCTATGATGTTTCAACAGGGGAGTCAGGCCTCGTCTCTTGTGAAGATATGCAAGTTCGTTTTCCTCTCGAGCTGTAAAAGGAGTGTCAAGCTTCCTGTCGATTGACTTATGTATTTGTGGCTTCTCTCATGTTGCCACATGTCTGTCACAAGTGCCATCCTCTTTGGAGTCAATACGCGGGTTGACAGTCGAGTCAGTGCAGGGGAATCAGGTGTACCTGGAGTGGACTGGGACACCGGGATCTTTTGGAATGGTGGCACGACCCCTGGAGTTCATCTCGACTTTCAAGTTGAGACTGCCTCCTCTTGAGTTGGGATGGGAATGCTGGGATTCCTTTCCCGACGAAGCAGGGAAATGGATCCTCATCTCAAGATGAGGAGGGAAAAACGTGGCTCTTCTTGAGTTGTGACGGGACCGTCGGTGTTCCTCTCGAGTGGAGACAGGTGTGTCGGGAACTTCTTGAGTTGCATCAAAGGTGTCAAGGACCCTTTCGAGGCTCAAGAGGGAAGGTGGGATTTCTCTCGAGATGCTGGAGCAGAAAAACGGTTCATCTCGCGTTGAGGGGAGAATCTCCTCGTTTTTCTCAAAGTGCACCAGGAAACATGGGGTTCCTCTCGAGTTACGACGGGGACCTCAGGGACCTGCTTGGGTGGCCTCAGAAAATTCCAGTCTCCATGCGACTTGCGAGGGGCCTCTCGGTATTCCTCTCCAGTCAGTGCCAGGTCCAAGTTCCTCAACTGGAGCTCAGACCACAATCTCAGGTTTCCTTGCCAGTGCTGACATGGATATTTGGTTTCCTATGGAGTTTCCAAAGGAGAGTCAGGCCTCGTCTCGTGTGGATACATGCAAGTCTGCTTTCCTCCCAAGCTGTCAGTAGAGTCAGGCTTCCTGTCGAGTTGATATAGGGATCTGTGGCTTTCACTTGATGTGCCAAAGGGCTGTTATATGTGCCATTGTGTTGTAAGTCGATACTCCATGTGACAGTCGATTCAGTACGGGGGAATCGGGTGTATCTGTAGTGGACAGGGAAATCAGGGTCTTTTGGAATGGTGGCAAGACCCCTTGAGTTCCTCTCGACTTTCAAGTTTAGAGCACCTCTTCTTGAGGTGAGACGGTAATGCTGGGGTTCCTTTCCCGACAAAGCAGGGAAAGGGACCCTCATCTAGAGATGAAGAAGGAAAAATGGGGCTCCTCTTGACTTGTGGCGGGACCCTTGGTGTTCCTCTCAAGTGGAGTCGGGTATGTCGGTGAACTTCTTGAGTTGCATCAAGGGTGTCAAGGATCCTTTCGAGGCTCAAGAGGTAAGGTGGGATTTCTCTCGGGACACCACAGCAGAAAAGGGCCTCATCTCGCGTTGAGGGGAGAATCTCCTGGTTTTTCTTGAGTTGCGGCAGGCAACTTGGAGTTCCAATCCAGATACGACGGGGACCTCAGGGACCCGCTCGTGTGGCCTCAGGAGTGTCCAGTCTCCATGTGAGTTGTGAGAGGCCTTTCAGGATTCCACTTCAGTTGGTGCCGGGTCCTAGGTCCTCATCTGGAACTGAGGCCTCAACCTTGCCTAGAGCCAGCACGGGAGATCCCACACATGACAGGGTCATGCGGAGACGCCTGATTGGCAAGGCGAGTCAGGCCTCAGGTATTCCCCTTGGATTTTCCTGAATATCTACCCTCAAAAAACCAGAGTCTGCCTGCCTTATTGTACTGTGCTTTCCAGTCTTTGCCTCTAAAAGGAATTAACTTAGGAGTCCAGTTAACTGTCTCCTGCATATAAAAAAGTGTCTCGGTCTGGGCCCCCTTTGGATGGCTCTCTAACTTGCCTGACATGTTCTCCTGGACTTCTTACAACTTTTGAATTGTTTACAGCCCCCCAACCGTGAGAGGAACAAAGCTTAAAGCATCTTAAAGATACAGAACCTTTTCTAAGAGCTAAAAATCATATTGGTGATGGGTTTTCACTGTTGACTCAATGACTGCTGCCAGGCCTCCATATTCTTTATCTTTTAGACACCTGAAGGATTTTAATCGATGTAATTGTGATATAGAAATAGGAATATAATAGTTTTGATGTTAGCAACACTAGACTTTTGAGTTAATTACTTTTTTATTTATAAATCACTGTACTCCTTTTCATTGTTATAAATTGTTGTATTTTTGCTATGTAAGAATATAACTTTATTCAGTGCTTTCTCAGAGTGGCACCAGACTTTGGGAAGAACAACACTGTTAGGGCAAATAAGTCTTCTGGTTGTCAAACCCTTATTAGAAAAAGGGGCCGTAAAATGTTAATTGACCCTCTGGCCAGAACATGATGTAAATCACCTAAGACTTGTGTATACAACTAAGTATGCAGAGAGAAAGCCTGGTCTCGCTAAGAGTCAGGGCTGCTGATGCTGCATAAATTTATATTATCCATTGATCTCTGTGTACAAAAAAAGGTGTAAAAGTCCTTTCTGGACAATAGAGGAGGGGCCAGTCACTGGACTTGTATCCCCCGTTTCTTCTCTTTACTCTATTTTCTGGCTGAATTCCCATCTGGACCGAGGAGGCTCGCCATGTCTACTTACTTGCCCAGGCTCTGAAGTCCCGTGAGAAAGGGAGCCCAAGGTGGGGCACCCTTCACTATTCAAACGAGTGCCAGTGGCCTAAAGTAGACGGTGCAAGTTTCTTGTCCTGAAGTTTTATTGGCTTTCCCTGTAAACCAAGTTATTCAGTCTCTTTTGTCCAGTAAATTTTCCTACTATACAATTTCTTCCTAATCTAATCTTATATTTCTAAATAAATAAGTTTTTCCTCACCACGCCGTCCCCACTTTGAATGTTCCAGGATCCACTGGGGCAGGACCCTGGCAAGAGGATTCCTCTCCAGTGCTGACACGGATCTCGGGGTTACTGTGGAGTTTCTACAGGGGATTCAGGCCTCATCTCGTGTGGAGACATGTAAGTCCGCTTTCCTCCCGAGATATAACAGTAGAGTCACGCTTCCTGTCGAGTTGAATTAGGGATCTGTGATATTCTCTCGAGGTGCCTCAGGGCTGTCACACGTTCCATCGTGTTGTGAGTCGATACTCGGGGTGACAGTCGAGTCAGTGCAAAGGGATCAGGTGTATCTGGAGTGGACTGGGACACCGGGTCTTTTGGAATGGGGGCACAACCCCTGGAGTTCCTCTAAACCTTCAAGTTGAGAGTGCCTCCTCTTGAGGTGCAACGGGAACACCGGGATACCTTTCCTGAAGAAGGAGGGAAAGGTACCCTCATCTCGAGATGAGGAGAAAATAAGGGGTCTCTTCTTTGGTTGTGGCGGGATCATCGGTGTTCCTCTCGAGTGGAGACGGGTATATCGGGGAACTTCTTGAGTTGTATCAAGGGTGTCAAGGACCCTTTTGAGGCCCATGAGGGAAGGTGGGATTTCTCACGAGATGCCACAGTGGAAAAGGGCCTCATCTCGCCTTGAGGAGAGAATCTCCTGGTTTTTCTCGAGTCGGCAGAACACTTGGGGTTCCTCTAGAGTTACGACTGGGACCTCAGGGACCCATTCATGTGGCCTCAAGAAAGTCCAGTCTCCATGTGAGTTGCGAAGGTCCTCTCGGGATTCCTCTCCAGTCGCTGCTGGGTCCTAGGTCCTCATCTGGAGCTGAAGCCGCAACCTCAGGTTTCCTCTCCAGTGCTGACATGGATCTTGGGGTTCCTATGGAGTTTCCACAGGGGAGTCAGGCCTCATCTCATGTGGAAACATGCAATTCTGCTTTCCCTCCGAGCTGTAACAGTAGCGTCAGGCTTCCTGTCGAGTTGAAATAGGGATCTGTGGCTTTCTCTCGAGGTGCCCCGGTGCTCTTCCTGCGGTCCAGCTCCAGTGGATCCAGGGAATTCAAAGTGGGGACGGAATCGGAGTCTGGGAAAGTGCTATTCAATTTGAAATATACAACAGATTAGGAAAAAATAGTGTAGTAGTAAAATTTAAAGGAGAAAAGTGGCTGAATAACTTGGGTAGGCGCAAAAGTAATACAACTTCGAGACAAGAGGCTTGCAAAATCTCTGTTAGGCCACAGGCATCCGCTTGAATTGTGGAGGGTGCCCCACCTTGTGCTCCCTCTCGCGTGGGTCTTAGAAGCCAGGGCAAGTAAATAGACGTGGTGAGCCTCCGCACTCCAGATGGGAATTCAGCCTGAAAGGAAAGGGAGGGAGAGGTAGAAAGAGAGAGAGAGGAAGTCAACAAGGGGGGAGCAAGATTTCCAAGAAACCAGTTCGAGAAGATGGTCTGAGAAACTGTTCCATCCTTTATTGTCTGGAAATTCTTTTTATACCTTTGGTTGTACATAGAGGTCAATGGATAATACAAAAGTATGCAGCATCAGCAGCACCGACTCTTATTGAGACCAGGCTTTCTATCTGCATACCTAGCTGTACACACAAGTCTTAGGTAATTTGCATCATCTTCTGGCCAGAGGGCCAATAAACATTTTACGGCCCTTTTCTGATAAGGGTCTGTCAACCAGAAAACCTTAAAATTGTTGTTCTTCTCAAAGTCTGGTGCCACTCTCAGAAAGCACTAAATAAAGTTACATTCTTACATAGTAAGGACACAACAATCTATAACAAAGAAAGGAGTACAGTGATTTATAACAAAGAGAAAATTAATTAACTCAAAAGGCTAGTGTTGCTAACATAAAACTGCTATATCCTTTTTCTATATCTCATTACGTTGATTAATATCCTACAGGTGCTTAAATGATAAAGAATGTGGAGGCCTGGCAGCAGTAATTGACTCAACCGTGAAACCCATTACCAATATAATTTTTAGCTTTTTAGAAAAGGTTCTGTATCTGTAAGATGCTTCAAGCTTCGTGCCTCTCGTGGGGGGGGGGGGGGGCTGTAAACAATCACAAGTTGTAAAAGTCCAGGGGAACCTGTCAGGCGAGTTAGAGAGCCATCAGAGGGATTTGAGCTCAAACATTCCTTTCATATGCAGGAGACCTGATGGAGCTGTAAGTTGACTTATTCCAGAGAAAGGTTGTGGGGGACAGCCCCTGTTAATTTCAGAAGAGTGGAAAGCACAGTATAATAAGGCAGGCAGACTCTGGTTTGGGGAGTAGATCCTCAAGAAAATCCATGTTGAAACCCTGAAGCCAGATCATGTCTTTGTGTATGTCAGAATTCCTTCCTCAAGAACTTTGCAACTGGCGGGATTCCTCACGCTGGCTCCCGCAGGCTGTCACACGTGCCATCGTGTTGTGAGTCGATACTCGGGGTGACAGTCGAGTCAGTGGAGGGGAATCAGCTCTATTGGGAATACACTGGAACATCGGGGTCTTTTGGAATGGTGGTGTGACCCCTGGAGTTTCTCTCGACTTTCAAGTTGAGTCCGCCTCTTCTTGAGGTGCGACGGGAATGCCATTATTGCTTTCCTGATGAAGCAGAGATATGGACCCTCGTCTTGAGATGAGGAGGGAAAAACCAGGAACTTCTTAGGTTGTGGTGAGACTCTCCATGTTCCTCTCGAGTGGACACCGGTTTGTCGGGGAACTTCTTGAGTTGCATCAATGGTGTCAAGGACCCTTTCAAGGCTCAAGAGGGAAGGTGGGATTTCTCTCGAGATGCCGTAGCTGAAAAGGGCCTCATCTCTCCTTGAGGGGAGAAACTCCTGATTTTTCTCGAGTTGAAGCAGGAAAATTGGGATTCCTCTCGAGTTACGACAGGGACCTCAGAAACCCGCTTGTAATGCCTCAGGAAATTCAAGTCTCCATGCGAGTTGCATGGGGCCTCTTGGGATTCCTCTCCAGTCACTGCTGGGGCCTATGTCCTCATCTGGATGAGGCCGGAACCTCAGGATTCCTCTCCAGAGCTAACATGCATCTCGGGATTCCTAAGAAGTTTCAACAGGTGTGTCAGACTTCATCTAGTGTGGACACATGCAAGTCCGTTTTCCTCTCAACCTGTAACAGTAGTATCAGGCTTCCTGTCGAGTAGACATAAGGATCTCTGTCTTTCTCTTGAGGTGCCACAGGGCTGTCACCCCTGCCATCGTGTTTTGAGTTGATCCTCGGGGTGACAGTCGAGTCAGTGCAGGCGAATCAGGTTTATCTGGAGTGGATTGGGGCACTGGGTTCTTTTGGAATGGTGGCACGACCCCTGGAGTTCCTCTCGAGTTTCACATTAAGATTGCCTTCTCTTGAGTTGCGACGGGAACGCCATGATTCCTTTCCCAACAGCAGGGAAATTTACGCTTACCCGGGTCCAACCCCAGTTGCATCCAGGGTATCCGAAGCATGGATGGCGAGGTGAGAGAGATATATAGTATAGAGAGCGATAAGGAAAGAATTTGCAGTTGAGAGAATAGAGGAGAGAACAGAGGCTGATATACCTTGGTTTACACAGAAAGCCAATAAAGTCCCAAGACTAGGGACTTACACTGTTCACATAGGCCACTGGCACCCGCTTGAATAGCAGAGGGTGCCCCGCCTTGGACTCCTTCTCGCCTGTGTCTTAGAAGCCCAGGCAGAGAAGTGAACACAGAGGACCCCTGCACCCCAAGGGATCAGCCTGAAAAAGAAGTAAAGAGAGGAAGAAAGTACGACAGGGTGAGGCCAAGCTTGTGCAAGACCCATAGCTTTATTTTCAAATGGAGCTTATATACCCTAAGTTTTACATAAGGGAAGATGCAGAGTCATGCAGGGGCAGCAGTCCTGACCCTTATCAATACCAGGCTTTCTTTCTGCATACTTTTCCGTATGCAAAAGGTCTCAGGTTATTTACATTATCTTCTGGCCAAGAGGCCTGTTAACATTTTATGGCTCTTTTCCTTGATGAATGTTAATCAACCAGAAAACTCATTTTCCTTTGAAGTGTTTTTTTTCTTTAATCTGCATCACCCTCAAAGTACTAAATAAAGTTAAGTTACATTCCTACAGAACAAAGGTGCAGTGGGTTACAACAAAGTACTTAACTCAAAGATCTAATGTTGCTGATGCCAGGGCTACTACCTGTTTTTTTCTGTATACCAACTATATCAACAAATACAAGATATGAAAACTTGGCAGCAAGTATTGGCTCAACAATGAAACCCTTAACCAGTCTATTCTAATGATTTTTAACTCCTCAAAAGTCTCCACATTCCTAGAATGTTTTAAGATTCCTGTGCCTCTCGCAGTTGGGAGGCTGTAAACAATCACATGCGGTGTTGAAAAAGTCTGGATAAACCTGTGAGGCAAGTTAGAAAGCTATCAGAGTTGTTTGAATTGAAACACTCCAATTACATGCCCAGGAGACCTATAAACTAGAGCTCTAAGTTAATTTGCTTCAGAGAATGGTGGTCAGGGACAGCCATCCATTGGTAACAGAGGTGTTGGTGAAAAGTGGCCGAACAGTCAGATTCCAGTTTTGGGGTAGATGCTCGAGCAGGTCCAGAGGATTCCTCAAGTCCTGGGTCGTCTTTGCCTGTAAGGCCTTGTCCTCTTGACCTTTGTCATGGATGCGATCTCCGGTGCTGGCTCCCAGCAGACCCTCATGTCAAGATGAGGAGGGAAAAACGGGGCTCTTCTTGAGTTGTGGCAGGACACTCGGTGTTCCTCTCAAGTGGAGATGGGTATGTCAGGGAACTTCTTGAGTTGCATCAAGGGTGTCAAGGACCCTTTCAAGGCCCAAAAGGTAAGGTGGGATTTCTCTCGAGATGCCACCACCAAAAAGAGCCTCGTCTTGTGTGGAAGGGAGAATCTCCTGGTTTTTCTTGACTTGCGTCAAGAAACTTTGGGTTCCTATCGAGTTACAACAGGGACCTCAGGCACCCGCTTGTGTTGCCTCAGGAAAGTCCAGTCTCCATGCGAGTTGCGAGGGGTTTCTTGGGATTCTTCTCCAGTTGGTGCAGGGGCCAAGGTCCTCATCTGGAGTTTAGGCCAGAACCTCAGAGTTCCTCTCCAGTGCTGACATGAATCTTGGTTTTCCTATGGAGTTTCATAGGGGAGTCAGGCCTCGTCTCATGTGGAGACATAGAAGTCCATTTTCCTCTAGAGCTGTCAAAGCAGTGTCAGGTTTCCTGTCAAGTTTACGTAGGGATCTGTGGCTTTCTCTAGAGGTGCCACAGGGCTGTCAAAACTGCCATCGTGTTTTGAGTCAATACTCAGGGTGACAGTGCAGAGGAATCAGGTTTATATGGAGTGGATTTTGTCATCAGGGTCTCTTTGTATTCTGGCATGACCGCTGGAGTTCCTCTCGAGATTCAAGGTGAGACCGCCTCCTCTTGAGATGCGACAGGAATGCTGGGATTCCTTTCCCGACAAAGCAGGGAAGTGGACCCTCATCTCGAGTTGAGGAGGGAAAAGCAGGGCTCTTCTTGAGTTGTGGCAGAACCCTCACTGTTCCTCTCGAGTGGAGGTGGTTATGTTGGGAAACTTCTTTGGTTGCATCCAGGGTGTCAAGGAACCCTCGAGGCTCAAGAGGGAAGGTGGGATTTCTCTCGAGATGCCACAGTGGAAAAGGGCCTCATCTCATGTTTAGGTGAGAATCTCCTGGTTTTTCGAGTTGCAGCAGGAAATTTGGAGTTCCTCTCGAGGTACGACTGGGACCTCAGGGACCTGCTCGTGTTGCCTCAGGAAATTCAAGACTCCATGTGAGTTGCCAGGGTCCTCTCGGGATTCTTGTTCAGTCAGTGCCAGGGCCGAGGTTCTCATCTGGAGTTGAGGCTGGAAACTCAGGTTTCCTCTCCATTGCTTACAAGGATCTCGGGGTTCCTATGGAGTTCCAACAGGGGAGTCAGGCCTCGTCTGGTGTGGAGACATGCAAGTCCGGTTTCCTCTCAAGATGTAAAGGTAGTTTCAGGATTCCTGTCGTGTTAACATAGGGATCAGTGGCTTTCTCTTGAGGTGCCGCTGGGCTGTCACACCTGCCATCGTGTTTGGAGTCGATACTTGGAATGATGGTCGAGTCAGTGCAGGAAATCAGGTGTATCTGGAGTGGATTGGGACATCAGAGTCTTTTTGAATTGTGGTACGACCCCTGGAGTTCTGCCAGGAGCCAACCTAAGGAATCTCGCCCATGACAAAGGTCATGAAGTTGGAGGCCTGACATATGCAAAGGCCAGAACAGACCTCAGGGGTCCCCCTGGACATTCTCAAGCATCTACCCCCAAAACCAGAGTCTGCCTACCTTACTGCATTATGCTTTCTCTTACACTTCTGACATTACCGGTGGCTATCCCCCACCACCTCGCTCTGAAAAGGAGCTAACTTAGAGCTCCAGTTAGTAAATCTCCTGGGTGTAACAAGAGTGTTTCAGTCCACAAGCTCCTCTGATGGCTCTCTAGCCTGCCTGATAGGTTTATCTGGCCACATGTGATTGTTCACAGCCTCCCAACTGTGACAGGCATGAGATGCTATAAACTTTCTAATTACAGATTCTTTTGAAAAGTTAGAAAATTATGAGTATAGTATTAGCGAGTTAGTTAGAAATTATACCGGTGGAGGGTGTCATTGTTGAGCCAAAATTGGCTGCTAAGCCTCCATATCCCTTGCCCCTTATACACACCAATTGATATAACTAGCATATAGGAGAAATAAGCATTAACCTTGATATTAATCACGTTAGACCTTAAGTTCAGTTCAGTCGCTCAGTCGTGTCCAACTCTTTGCGACCCCATGAATCGCAGCACACCAGGCCTCCCTGTTGATCACCATCTCCCAGAGTTCACTCAGAATCACATCCATCGAGTCTGTGATGCCATCCAGCCATCTCATCCTCGGTCGTCCCCTTCTCCTCCTGCCCCCAATCCCTCCCAGCATCAGAGTATTTTCCAATGAGTCAACTCTTCGGGTGAGGTGGCCAAAGTACTGGAGTTTCAGCTTTAGCATCATTCCTTCCAAATAAATCCCAGGGTTGATCTCCTTCAGAATGGACTGGTGGGATCTCCTGGCAGTCCAAGGGACTCTCAAGAGTCTTCTCCAACACCACAGTTCAAAAGCATCAAGTCTTCAGCACTCAGCCTTCTTCACAGTCCAACTCTCACATCCATATATGACCACAAGAAAAACCATAGCCTTGACTAGACGGACATTAGTCGGAAAAGTAATGTCTCCGTTTTTGAATATACTGTCTAGGTTTGTCATATCTTTTCTTCCGAGGAGTAAGCATCTTTTAATTTCATGGCTGCAATCACCATCTGCAGTGATTTTGGAGCCCCAAAAATAAAGTCTGACACTGTTTCTGCTGTTTCCCCATCTATTTCCCATGAAGTGATGGGACCAGATGCCATGATCTTCGTTTTCTCAATGTTGAGCTTTAAGCCAAGTTTTACACTCTCCTCTTTCACTTTCAATCAAGAGGCTTTTTAGCTCCTCTTCACTTTCTGCCATAAGGGTGGTGTCATGTGCATATATGAGGTTATTGATATTTCTTCCGGCAATCTTGATTCCAGCTTGTGTTTCTTCCAGTCCAGCGTTTCTCATGGTGTACTCTGCATATAAGTTAAGTAAGCAGGGTAACATTATACAGCCTTGACGTACTCCTTTTCCTATTTGGAACCAGTCTGTTGTTCCATGTCCAGTTCTAACTGTTGCTTCCTGACCTGCATACAGATTTCTCAAGAGGCAGGTCAGGTGGGCTGGTATTCCCATCTCTTGAAGAATTTTCCACAGTTTATTATGATCAACAGAGTCAAAGGCTTTGGCAGAGTCAATAAAGCAGAAATAGATGTTTTTCTGAGACTCTCTTGCTTTTCCCATGATCCAGCAGATGTTGGAAATTTGATCTCTGATTCCTCTGCCTTTTCTAAAACCAGCTTGAACATCAGGGACTTCACGGTTCACGTATTGCTGAAGCCTGGCTTGGAGAATTTTGAGCATTACTTTACTAGCATGTGAGATGAGTGCAATTGGGCAGTAGTTTGAGCATTCTTTGGCATTTTCTTTCTTTAGGATTGGAGTGAAAACTGACCTTTTCCAGTCCTGTGGCCACTGCTGAGTTTTCCAAATTTGCTGGCATATTGAGTGCAGCACTTTCACAGCATCATCTTTCAGGATTTGAAACAGCTCAACTGGAATTCCATCACCTCCACTACCTTTGTTTGTAGTGATGCTTTCTAAGGCCCACTTGACTTCACATTCCAAGATGTCGGGCTCTAGATTAGTGATCACATCATCATGATTATCTGGGTCGTGAAGATCTTTTTTGTACAGTTCTTCCATGTGTTCTTGCCACCTCTTCTTAATATCTTCTGCTTCTGTTAGGTCCATACCATTCCTGTCCTTTATCGAGACCATCTTTGCATGAAATGTTCCCTTGGTATCTCTAATTTTCTGCTAAGTAAATTATTTTCTTGATTATAGCCTACTGCACCTTTGCCCTGTAGGAGTGCAACTTTATCTCGTGCCTTCGGAGGGTGGTGCTTGACTTAAGAAAAATCACCTTTGGAGAAAATAAGGTTTCTGGTTGACTAATCATCATCAGAAAGGGTCATAAAATGTTAGCAGGCCTCTTGGCCAGAAGATGATGTAAATCACCTGAGAACTTTGTATATCGGAAGGAATGCAGAAAGAAAGAGTGGTTTCAATAAGGGTCAGGACTGCTGACTCCACATGACTTTGTATTTCCCATTTATCTCCATATATGTCTTAAATTATACAAGTGGCCCTGGAAAATAAAGAAACAGGACCAAAGACTGGTTTCCCCCGTGTCATGTTTTTTCTCTCTCTTCTTTTCTGGCTGAATTCCCATCTGGAGCATGGAAGCTCGCAGACCCTACTAATTTTGCCTGGGCTTCTAAGATCTGAACGGGGAGGCACTTTATGTCTCCACTCCTCCGGGAGCCCAGGAAGATGCCTGTGGCCTCCGTAGGTGGTGCAAACCCCTTGTCCCGGGGTTTTATTGGTTATCCGTGTAAACCAAGTTATTCAGCCTCTTTTCTCCACTAATTTTCCTACTACACTATTCTTCCCTAATCTCTCTCCATATCTTTAATTAAACAATTTTCCTCTAGACACCGACTCCATCCCCACTTCAAATTACCCTGGTTCCACTGGGGCTGGACCCTGGCAAGTGGTGCTAGAACAGAATTAAAGTTAAGAAAGCCAATATTCAATCCCTTTTTACATTTGTATAAGAACAATATCCTTGGTTTCCAGAAGAGGGCACTGTTAATTTAGATTCTTGGGTGAAGCTAGGAAAACAGCTGAAAACTTATTATACTTTGCATGGGCCTCTAGATGCTTTTGCTCTGTGGAATATCAGAAATGTTCTGGACTCCTGTCATGAGGCTGTTAGATATCCTATGGGAGAGGCTATAGCAGTGGATGATGGTGGGTCTCCACCTTCTATGCAGCTCATATTTTCTGCCATTGACGAAGAAAAGGAGGGAGACCGTGCTCTAACTCCTGAGGAAGGAGAGGGCTTACAGGACACTGTGGCCAGATGCCCTGGCGAGCCCCCTTCCCCTCTACACAAACCTTTAAAAATTTATCCACCACTTTCTGATTTAAGGTGACCACCCCACCGCCACCTCCACTTGTGCCTCCCCGCTTTGCCCCCAAAGCCTCCCAGAACATTGCCTAAGGCTGAAAAAGATAAAGAGATTTTTTAAAAAACAAAAAACAGAACCTGCTCCTTGCAGAAAACCCCCTCGGGGGGGGGGGGGTCCTCACCCAAGCAAAAAAGAAGAAAAAAAGAGAGAGATAAAAAAGAAAAAAGAAAGAAAATAATTGTAATAAAATGGATTTTACAAATAAAAAATGTTTCTCTTATAGCTAAATGGGGCATTTTTTCCGGCAATGTCCTGCTAAACAGACACAACAAGCCATGCCAATCAAGCTCAGGTAGCTCAGGACTGGACCTCAGTTCCACCACCTCAACAATATTAACACCAGATAGCCCCACTATTAAAATCCCTACAAGGGTTAAAGGCCCATTACCGACAGGTTTGGTGGGAATTATATTAGGCAGAAGCTCTTTAGCCATGCAAGGCCTCACAATTATCCCTGGAGTAATTGATTCAGACTATACAGGAGAAATTCAGATAATGATTTCACCCCCAACTAAAACTTTACAAACACATCAGGGACAAAGAATAGCTCAACTTTTATTTTTGCCTTATCACACTGCAACTGGGCATACAGCTACTCAGAATGAAAGGCAAGACAAAGGATTTGGGTCTAGTGACATAGTTTTTTGGGTAACAGAAATTACTCAGAAATGCCTTATGGAAACTGTTCTGGTCAGTGGCAAGTCTATTGTGGGGTTGTTAGACACAGGAGCAGATGTTTCTTGTATTTCAGGAAAATACTGGCCCAGTTCCTGGCCCACTCATACTACTGAAAGTGAGTTGGTGGGATTAGGAAGAGCCCCTGCAATAGCTAAGAGAGCAAAAATCTTAGATTGGCAATTTGATGATACTCGTGGAACTTTCCAACCGTATGTAATTCCTTCACTCCCCTTTACCCTGTGTGGGAGGGATGTACTGTCTCAAATGGGAGTGTTACTTTTTAGCCCCAATGATAAAATGACCTCTCAAATGCTGCAAATGGGCTATGATCCATCAAAAGGATTCAGTAAACAACAGACAGGAATAATTGAGCCAATTTGCCCAACTCCTAGACAGCTCCATACTGGATTGGGATATCCAAATTTATAATGGAGGCCATTGTTTTTGCTGCTGACCCCATTACATAGAAATCTCAAGACCCAGTGTGGGTGGAACAATGGCCTCTGCCTAAAGAAAAATTACTGGCAGCTAAAACGTTATTTTCTGAACAACTGGAATTGGGACATATTGACCCCTCCATAGCCCCTGGAACACTCCTATTTTTGTTAAGAAAAAAATCTGGTAAATGGCAACTTTTACAGGATTTGAGAGCAATTAATGCCACCATGGAGGATATAGGGGCCTTACAACCTGGGCTCCCTTCTCCAGTAGCCGTTCCAGAGGAATATAATATAATTGTAATTGATTTACAAGATTGTTTTTTCACCATTCCCTCAAGTGCTGAGGATATAAACCAATTTGCCTTTAGTCTGCCATCAGAAAACCTTAAACAGCCTATTTAAGGTTTCAGTGGAAAGTTACCTCAGGGAATGAAAAATAGCCCTACCTTATGTCAAAAATTTGTCAATGCAGGTTTAGAAAATATTAGAGCTATATATGAATAACTATATATGATTCACTATATGGATGACATTTTAAAAGTTCATCCAGATAGAGCTCATTTACAAACCATCCTCCAAGATTTAATTCAGGCATTGCCAGCTAGAGGCTTAAAACTTGCTCCAGAGAAAATTCAAACTAACCTACCCATAACTTACTTAGGAAGAGTTATAAATTCAGAAACAGTGACTCATGTCCCGCTACAATTAAGAAAAGACCATCTCATTACTTTAAATGATTATCAAAAACTTTTAGGTGATATTAATTGGATTAGGCCCTATTTAAAATTAACCACTGCCGAATTAAAGCCTCTTTTTAACATTTTGCACGAGGATCCCAATCCAACTTCAAAAAACAATCAACTGCTTAGGCTCGGGAAACCCTAGGCAAAGTAGAAAAAGCCTTATCTGATAGCTATGTAAAAAGAATTGATTTAGCAGCAAACTGGCAATTCCTTTGCCTAGCAACCCCTACTGTACCTACGGGAGTTTTATGGCAAAATAGCCCCCTAGAATGGGTCCATCTTCCCACTCAAGCTAAAAAAAATAGTGGCTTCTTATCCAGGCTTCATAGCTACGTTGATATTAAAAGAAAGAAAGCAGAGCATTAAATTATTTGGTAAAGAGCCATCAGAAATTGCAATTCCATATAATAAGGAACAGCTTGATGCTCTTTTAATGTTTGATGAAATTTGGCAGATTGCTATATGAAAGTACTTTGGTCAAATTTTGCATCATTTACCCTCATATGTCTTGGTAAATTTTATATCTAGACACCCAGTCATTTTTCCTGTTAGATGCAAAAAGTTCCCTATTCCAGATGCTCAGATAGCTTTTACTGACGGGTCGGCTAATGGAAAAGCTTCTTATAAGGATGTAATACAACATGTCTTTACTTGTTTTTCATATTTGGGCCTGCCAAAAGCTTTAAAAACTGATAATGCTCCTGCTTATACTTCTAAGTCTTTCCAAGAATTCTGTATAAAATTTCAAATAAAACATAATACAGGCATCCCCTATAATCCAAAGGAACAAGCCATAGTTGAAAGAGCACATCAGACAATAAAAAAATACAAATTCAAAAATTAAAAGAAGGGGAATATAAATATAGCTCTCCCCACCAAATCTTGCAACATGCTCTCTTTGTAATAAATAAACTAAATGCTGATTCATCTGGAACCACTGCAATGCTTTGTCATTGGTGTCCGGAGCAACAAAATGTAAAGCCTTTGGTAAAGCCCCTCTCCAGACAATGAAAAGGTCCTGACCCATTATTAACTAGCGGTTGAGGATGTGCTTGTACTTTTCCACAGGATGCAGATTCGCCAATTTGGATCCCAGACAGACTGATTCACCATGTTGCAGTCCCCCAGACATCTGGTTCCCCCGCTGGTTCGATCGCAAAAGAGGAAGGGCATTCCTCTCCTCCTGCCGCCGCCACCGCCTCATGGAACAGCTGCGTGCCGGGAGCCATGGGCGGGGCCAGCCTGGCTGCGGGGCCCAGTGTGCCACGCTCACAGCCAGTGGCCCCGCCAGCGTCCGTCTTCACTCACTTGGCCACCACTGGGCCCAAGGCCAGTTTAGCGAGGGGTCAAGGGTGGTGCCCGTGCACTCCCTGGCAAGAGAGGCAAGATAAACATCGAGATCCCGGTGGGACTGACAGAGCTGCTGCAGCACAAACTCCAGAAGTCCATGGGCTGGTGCCTCAGGACCTCCTCGGTTGCTCCCTCAGATATCATATGGAACACTATAGATGATCATTCAGGGTATCCGATTTGGAAATCTTGTACTTATAATTCAAGGATTGGTTACAGAATACCAGGAGGAGAAAAAAATAATTCTATTTACTCTATTTTTGCTTGTCTACCCTCTCTTTATGTTTTTCTCTTTGCTAACAATTCCGGGAAACTTAATATACAAATGAATTATTCAGGTGGACCCAATGTAATGACTTGTGAACAATGTATGCTTTCATCTTGTTTAACCTCTCAGTACAATGTTTGTTTTTTGTAGTGTTGAAATGGCCACCCTGTCTCATGATAACTGTAACTGTAGCTATTCATTGGTATGATAATTATGTTCTTGCTGTGTTACAACAACTACAGGATTTGATGCAACAACAGCGATTTGTGGGCTTACTTATTTTAGGGATATCAGCTTCAATAGCCTCAATCACTTCTGTTACTCTGGCAGCAATATCATTGACTCAACAAGTGCATACTGCTCAATATGTTAATACTATGTCTAAAAATGTTTCTTTAACACTGGCAACACAAGAAGCTATAGATAAAGGCGTCCTAAGATGGCAGAGGAATAGGACAGGGAGACCACTTTCTCCCTCACAAATTCATCAAAAGAACATTTCAACTCTAAGTAAATTCCACAAAACAACTTCTGAATGCTGGCAGAGGACATCAGGCACCCAGAAAAGCAGATCATTGTCTTAAAAAACAGGTAGAAAAAATATAAAAGACGAAAAAGGAGACAAAGGAGGTAGGGAGGGAGCTCCATCCCGGGAAGGGAATCTTAAGAAAAGAGGTTTCCAAACACCAGGAAACACTCTCGCTGCCAAGTCTGTGGCAAGCCTTGGAAGCACAGAGGGCAACATAACAGTGACGAAAACTAAATAAATAATTAAAACCAACAGATTATGAGCCCAACAGTAACTCTCCCAGTGGAGAAGCAGCGCAGATGGCTGCATCCACCACTAGCAAGTGGGGGCTGGGCAGGAAGGTGTGGGAGGCATGAGCTTCAGTGCTTTGTAAGATTCAGGCCGGAACGCCCTGCACATAACCAGACTCAACTAACTTGGGCTAGCAAACCAAACTGTGGGATAGCTACCACGTGAAAAGCTTGAACATAAGACACTGCCAGGACCGTGAACAGAACAAAGGACAGAACAGAAATAGCCGGCTGAACACCATCCCCCTCTGGTGACAGTCAGCCAGAGCTGTAAGGGCTGGAAGAGGGCAATCGTAGACCAAGAGAGACATTACCTACCAAAATGCAAGCAGGCTTCTTTGCTAACTAAGACTTCTGGGGTTTCTGGACAGTCATCATCCGCCTGAGAAGGGACACCAGCAATACACCCAGAAAACTGAGCAGCAGAGATAGGAAAGGCAATAAGTCACAGAGACCACACTCGCCAAACACCTGAGCTACTCGGATCTGGGAAGGGCACAAAACACAGGCCCAACCGAATCTGCGCCTCTAAGGGCTACCTGAGCACCAAACCTGAGCAGCTTAGACCAGGGAGGTGCATGCAGCCTAGGGCCGGCCTTAGACGGTTCCCAGTGGAGCAACGTAGAGCCTGAGCAGTGTGCGCTGGTGAGCAGGGGCAAGCCCAGTGGGGCAGAGACACTGCAAGCACACGCCAGTGTTATATGTTTGCAGCATCCCTCCCTCCCCACAGCGCGACTGAACAAGTGAGCCTAAAACAAATAAAATGTCCACCACCGCCCCCCCTGTGTCAGGGCAGAAATCAGACACTGAAGAGAGCATCAAACAAAAAAAGTTAAACAGAGGGAACCGCCTTGGAAGTGACTCCACACTGCCAACAATACCAGAGAAAGGGCCAAATATATCTTTATTATTTTTACGATCATTCTTTTTGTTATTGCTGTTGTTGATATTGTTCTGTGATTTTTTTCTTTTCTTTTTCTTCTTTTTTTAACCTTTTTAAATTTTTAAGTCCTCTATTTCTCCTTTAATTTTTATTTTTATAACCTACTATTACTTTTCAAAAAAAAAAAAAAAAGACCCTATTTTTAAAGCAAACACCCTATATAGTCTTTTTGTGATTGTTGTTGTTGTTGTTGTTTTTTACTAATTCTTGTGGCTTTTTTTTTCCTCCCTCTTCTTCTTTTCTTTAATATTGTATTTTTGAAAATCCAATCTCTACTCTAGATTTTTAATCTTTGCTTTTTGGTATTTGTTGTCAATTTTGTACATTTAAAAACCCAATCTTCAGTACCCAAATTTACCTGAGAGAAAGATTACTGACTTGACCACTCTCTCCTCCTTTGGACTATCTTTTTTCTAAACCAGGTGGCATCTATCTCTTCCCTCCCCCTTCTCTTCTCTACCCAACTCTGTGAATCTCTGTGTGTTCCAGACGGTGGAGAACACTTAGGGAACTGGTTACTGGCTGGATCTGTCTCTCTCCTTTTCATTTCCCTCTTTTATCCTCCTGGCCACCTCTGTCTAATTCCTCCTTCTCCTCTTCCCTGTATAACTCTGTGAACACCTCTGAGCTGTCCAGACTGTGGAGTGCACGTAAGGAAGTGATTACTGGCTAGCTTGCTCTCTCCTCTTTTGATCACACCTCATCTCATTCCAGTCACCTCCAACTACCCCCTCCCTCTTCTCTTCTCCATGTAACTCAGTGAACCTCTCTGGGAGTCCCTCAATGTGGAGAAACTTTTCATCTTTAACCTAGATGTTTTATCATCAGTGCTGTATAGATGGAGAAGTCTTGAGGCTACTGTAAAAATAAAACTGAAAACCAGAAGCAGGAGGCTTAAGCCCAAATCCTGAGAACATCAGAGAACTCCTGAATCCAGGGAACATTAATCGATAGGAGCTCATCAAACGCCTCCATACTTACACTGAAACCAAGCACCACCCAAGGGCCAACAAGTTCCAGAGCAAGACATACCACACAAATTCTCCAGCAACACAGGAATACACCCCTGAGCTTCAATATACAGGCAGCTCAAAGTTACTCCAAAACCATTGACATCTCATAACCCATTACTGGTCACTTCATTGCACTCCAGAGAGAAGAAATCCAGCTCCAGCCACCAGAACTCCAACACAAGCCTCCCTAACCAAGAAACCTTGACAAGCCACTGATACAACCCCACCCACAGTGAGGAAACTCCATAATAAAGAGAACTCCACAAATTCCCAGAATATAGAAAGGCCACCCCAAATGCAGCAATATAACCAAGATGAAGAGACAGAGGAATACCCAGTAGGTAAAGGAACAGGAGAAATGTCCACCAAACCAAACAAAAGAGGAAGAGATAAGGAATCTACCTGGGAAAGAATTCTGAACATTGATAGTGAAAATGATCCAAAATCTTGAAATCAAAACGGAATCACAGATAAATAGCCTGGAGACAAGGATTGAGAAGATGCAAGAAAGGTTTAACAAGGACCTAGAAGAAATAAGAAAGAGTCAATATATAATGAATAATGCAATAAATGAGATCAGAAACACTCTGGAGGCAACAAATAGTAGAATAACGGAGGCAGAAGATAGGATTAGTGAAATAAAAGATAGAATGGTAGAAGTAAATGATTCAGAGAGGAAAAAAGAAAAACGCATTAAAAGAAATGAGGACAATCTCAGAGACCTCCAGGACAATATGAAACACTCCAACATTAGAATTATAGGAGTCCCAGAAAAAGAAGACAAAAAGAAAGACCATGAGAAAATACTTGAAGAGATAATAGCTGAAAACTTCCGTTAAATGGGGAAGGAAATAATCACCCAAGACCAAGAAACACAGAGAGTTCCAAATAGGATAAACCCAAGGCAAAACACCCCAAGACACATATTAATCAAATTAACAAAGATCAAACACAAAGAATAAATATTAAAAGCAGCAAGGGAAAAACAACAAATAACACACAAGGGGATTCCCATAAGGATAACTGCAGATCTTTCAATAGAAACTCTTCAGGCCAAGAGGGATTGGTAAGACATACTTAAAGTGAGAAAAGAAAATAACCTACAACCCAGATTACTGTACCCAGCAAGGATCTCATTCAAATATGAAGGAGAAATCAAAAGCTTTACAGACAAGCAAAAGCTGAGAGAATTCAGCACCACCAAACCAGCTCTCCAACAAATGCTAAAGGATATTCTCTAGACAGGAAACACAAAAAGTGTGTATAAACCAGAAACCAAAACAGTAAAGTAAATGGCAACGGGATCATACTTACCAATAATTACCTTAAACATAAATGGATTAAATGCCCCAACCAAAAGGCAAAGACTGGCTGAATGGATACAAAAACAAGATCCCTATATATGTGGCCTACAAGAGACCCACCTCAAAACAAGGGACACATACAGACTGAAAGTGAAGGGCTGGAAAAAGATATATCACACAAATAGAGACCAAAAGAAAGCAGGAGTAGCAGTACTCATATCCAATAAAATAGACTTAAAACAAAGGCTGTGAAAAGAGATAAAGAAGGCCACTACATAATGATCAAAAGATCAATCCAAGAAGAAGATATAACAATTATAAATATATATGCACCCAACATAGGAGCACCGCAATATGTAAGACAAATGCTAACAAGTATGAAAGGGGAAATTAACAGTAACACAATAATAATGGGAGACTTTAATACCCCACTCACACCTAAGGACAGATCAACTAAACAGAAAATTAATAAAGAAATGCAAACTTTAAATGATACATAGACCAGTTAGACCTAATTCATATCTATAGGACATTTCACCCCCAAAACAATGAATTTCACCATTTCCTCAAGTGTGCACAGAACCTTCTCCAGGATAGATCACATCCTGGGTCATAAGTCTAGCCTTGATAAATTCAAAAAAATCGAAATCATTCCAAGCATCTTTTCTGACCATAATGCATTAAGATTAGATCTCAATTACAAGAGAAAAACTATTAAAAATTCCAACATATGGAGACTGAACAACATGCTTTTGAATAACCAACAAATCATAGAAGAAATCAAAAAGGAAATCAAAATATGCATAGAAACAAATGAAAATGAAAACACAACAACCCAAAACCTGTGGGACACTATAAAAGCAGTGCTAAGAGGAAAGTTCATAGCAATATAGGCATACCTCAAGAAACAAGAAAAAAGTCAAATAAATAACCTAACTCTACACCTAAAGCAACTAGAAAAGGAATAAATGGAGAACCTCAGAGTTAGTAGGAGGAAAGAAATCTTAAAAATTCGGGCAGAAATAAATGCAAAAGAAACAAAAGAGACCATAGCAAAAATCAACAAAGCCAAAAGCTGGTTCTTTGAAAGGACAAATAAAATTGACAAACCATTAGCCAGACTCATCAAGAAACAGAGAGAGAAAAATCAAATCAATAAAATTAGAAATGAAAATTGAGAGATCACAACAGACAACACCGAAATACAAAGGATCATAAGAGACTACTATCAGCAATTATATGCCAATAAAGTGGACAACGTGGAAGAAATGGACAAATTCTTAGAAAAGTATAACTTTTCAAAACTGAACCAGGAAGAAATAGAAAATCTTAACAGACCCATCACAAGCCCGGAAATTGAAACTGTAATCAAAAATCTTCCAGCAAACAAAACCCCAGGTCCAAATGGCTTTACAGCTGAATTCTACCAAAAATTTAAAGAAGAGCTAACACCTATCCTACTCAAACTCTTCCAGAACATTGCAGAGGAATTGCAAACTCATTCTATGAGGCCACAATCACCCTAATATCAAAACCTGACAAAGACGCCACAAAAAAAAGAAAACTACAGGCCAATATCACTGATGAACATAGATGCAAAAATCCTCAACAAAATTCTAGCAATCGGAATCCAACAACACATTAAAAAGACCATACACCATGACCAAGTGGGCTTTATGCCAGGGATGCAAGGATTCTTCAGTATCTGCAAATCAATCAATGTAATTCACCACATTAACAAATTGAAAAATAAAAGCCATATGATTATCTCAGTAGATGCAGAGAAGGCCTTTGACAAAATTCAACATCCATTTATGATAAAAAACTCTGCAGAAAGCAGAAATAGAAGGAACATGCCTCAACATAATAAAAGCTATATATGATAAACCCACAGCAAACATTATCCTCAGTGCTGAAAAATTAAAAGCATTTCCCCTAAAGTCAGGAACAAGACAAAGGTGCCTACTTTCACCACTAGTATTCAACATAGTTCTGGAAGTTTTGGCCACAGCAATCAGAGCAGAAAAAGAAAAAAAAGGAATCCAAATTGGAAAAGAAGTAAAACTCTCACTGTTTGCAGGTGGCAAGATCCTCTACATAGAAAACCCTAAAGACTCCACTAGAAAATTACTAGAGCTAATCAATGAATATAGTAAAGTTGCAGGATATAAAATCAACACACAGAAATACCTTGCATTCCTATACACTAATAATGAGAAAGTAGAAAAAGAAATTAAGTAAACAATTTCATTCACCATTGCAACGAAAAGAATAAAATACTTAAGAATATACCTACCTAAAGGAACTAAAGACCTATATATAGAAAACTATAAAACACTGATGAAAGAAATCAAAGAGGACACTAATAGATGGAGAAATATACCATGTTCATGGATCGGAAGAATCAATATAGTGAAAATGAGTATACTACCCAAAGCAATCTACAGATTCAATGCAATCCCTATCAAGCTACCAGCGGTATTTTTCACAGAACTAGAACAAATAATTTCAAGATTTGTATGGAAATACAAAAAAAAACTCGAATAGCCAAAGCAATCTTGAGAAAGAAGAATGGAACTGGAGGAATCAACCTGCCTGACTTCAGGCTCTACTACAAAGCCACAGTCATCAACACAGTATGGTACTGGCACAAAGACAGAAATATAGATCAATGGAACAAAATAGAAGGCCCAGAGATAAATCCACACACCTATGGACACCTTGTCTTCGACAAAGGAGGCAAGAATATACAATGGAGTTAAGACAATCTCTTTAACAAGTGGTGCTGGGAAAACTGGTCAACCACTTGTAGAAGAATGAAACTAGATCACTTTTTAACACCACACACAAAAGTAAACTAAAAATGGATTAAAGATCTAAATGTAAGACCAGAAATCATAAAACTCCTAGAGGAGAACATAGGCAAAACATTCTCTGACATAAACCACAGCAGGATCCTCTATGATCCACCTCCCAGAATACTGGAAATAAAAGCAAAAATAAAAAAATGGGATCTAATTAAAATTAAAAACTTCTGCACAACAAAGGAAACTATAAGCAAGGTGAAAAGACAGCCTTCTGAACGGGAGAAAATAATAGCAAATGAAGCAAGAGACAAACAACTAATCTCAAAAATACACAAGCAACATATGCAGCTCAATTTCAGAAAAATAAACGACCCAATCAAAAAATGGGCCAAAGAACTAAATGACATTTCTCCAAAGAAGACATATGGATGGCTAACAAACACATGAAAAGATGCTCAACATCACTCATAATCAGAGAAATGCAAATCAAGACCACAATGAGGTACCATTTCACACCAGTCAGAATGGCTGCGATCCAAAAGTCTACAAGCAATCAATGCTGGAGAGGGTGTGGAGAAAAGGGAACCCTCTTACACTGTTGGTGGGAATGTAAACTAGTACAGCCACTATGGAGAACAGTGTGGAGATTCCTTCAAAAACTGCAAATAGAACTGCCTTATGAAGCAGCAATCCCACTGCTGGGCATACACACCGAGGAAACCAGAATTGAAAGAGACACATGTACCCCAATGTTCATCACAGCACTGTTTATAATAGCAAGGACATGGAGGCAACCTAGATGTCCATCAGCAGATGAATGGATAAGAAAGCTGGGGTACATATACACAATGGAGTATTACTCAGCCATTAAAAAGAATACATTTGAATCAGTTCTAATGAGATGGATGAAACTGGAGCTGATTATACAGAGTGAAGTCAGCGAGAAAGAAAAACACCAATACAGTATACTGACACATATATATGGAATTTAAAAAGATGGTAATGATGACCCTGTATGTGAGACAGCAAAAGAGACACAGATGTATAGAACAGACTTTTGGACTCTGAGGGGGAGGGAGAGGGTGGGATGATTTGGGAGAATGACATTGAAACATGCATACTATCATGTAAGAAACTAATCGCCAGTCTATGTTCAATACAGGATACAGGATGCTTCGGTCTAGTGCACGGGGATGATCCAGAGAGATGATATGGGGTGGGAGGTGGGAGAGGGGTTCAGGATTGGGAACTCATGTACACCCGTGGTGGATTCATGTCAATGTATGGCAAAACCAATACAGAGTATTGTAAAGCAAAATAAAGTAAAAATAAAAATTAAAATAGAAAATAAATAAATAAAATATTTATCCCCTAAGGAAAAAAAAAAAAAAAGAATCTATAGATAGGAAGTTAGAGATGAGGGTAGGTGCCTTAGAAGAAGCAATGATGCATATTGGGACTGAACTGCAAGCCCTAAAAGTGAAAATGGCTCTGTCTTGTCACGACGACTACCGGTGGATATGCATTACATCCTTGATAGTAAATGAGACAGATTATGAATGGAAAAATTAAAAATCATATTTCAGGTGTTTGGAACAGCTCTGACATTGCCTGGATTTAGGGAAACTTCATAATCTGATATAGACCATGGAACATTCTTGATTGGATTTTACTGCTGCTGGAGAAGCTAATGACTTTTTCCACAGTTTCTCTAACTTCATTTCTGGAAAGAACAATCTGTCTACTATTTTCAGTTATGCTCCTGTGGGTGCTCTAATCTAGCTTCTCATAATCATTCTTCCTTGTATTGTCAGGATCCTTCGGCAGAGCATTCAGAAGCTCACAACTGAACTGCATCTGGCTGTTTTAAGAAATAAAAAAGGGGGAGATGCTGGGAGCCAGCGTGAGCAATTCTGCCCATGGCAAAGGTCATGAGGAAGGAGGCCTGACATACACAAAGGTGGGATCAGGTCTCGGGGGTCCCTATGGACATTCTCGAGCATCTACCCCCAAAACCAGAGTCTGCCTACCTTACTGCATTATGCTTTCACCTACACTTCTGACATTACGGGGGGCTATCACCCACCACGTCTCTCTGAAAAGGAGCTAACTTAGAGCTCCAGTTAATAAAACTCCTCAGTGTAACAAGAGTGTTTCAGTCCACAAGCTCCTCTGATGGCTCTCTAGCCTGCCTGATAGATTTGTCTGGCCACATGTTATTGTTCCCAGCCTCCCAACCGTGAGAGGCACGAGATGCAATAAACTTTCTAAATACAGATTTTTTTGAAAAGTAGAAAATTATGAGTATAGTATTAGTGAATTAGTTAGAAATTATACCGGTGGAGGGTTTTATTGTTAAGCCAATATTGGCTGCTAAGCCTCCATATCCCTTGCCCCTTATACACACCTACTGATATAACTAGCATATAGGAGAAATAAGTATTAACCTTTGCCGGGAGCCAGTGTGAGGAATTCCACCCGTGACAAGGTCATGTGGCAGAGCTCTGATGGCAAGACTAATCAGATCTCAGGTTTTCCCCATGGAATTTCCTGAGCATCCACCCCCCACCAAAAAAAATAAGAATCTGCCTGATTTTCCACTCTTCTAATATTCTCTGGAAAAAGTCAAATCAGGGCTTTAGCCTTCTGCATTTGAAAGGGATGTTTCAGTTAAACCCCCTCTGATAACTCTCTAGCTTGCCTAACAGGTTACCCCGGACTTCTTACAGCTTGTGAATTGCTTACAGCCCCCCAACTTTGAGAGGCACAAAGCTTAAAATCATCTTAAAGATACAGAGACTTTTCTAAAGAGTTAAAAATTATATTGGTAGAGGGTTTTCACAATTGACTCAATGACTGCTGCCAGGCCTCCATATTCTTTATCTTTTAGGCACCTGGGAGGATGTTAATCAATGTAAACAGGAAATGGAAAAAGATATATAGTAGTTTTGATGTTAGCAACACTAGACTTTTGAGTTAATTACTTCTTTTCTTATATATCACTGCACTCCTCTTGTGTCCTTGCTATGTAAGAATGTAACTTTATTTAGTGCTTTCTGAGAGTGGCACCAGACTTTGGGAAGATCAACACAGATAAGTCTTCTGGTTGACAAACCCTTATCAGAAAAAAAGGCTGTAAAATGTTAATTGGCCCTTTTTGGCCTGAAGATGATGTAAATCACCTAAGACTTGTGTATACAATTAGATATGCAGAGAGAAAAGCCTGGTTTTGATAAGAGTCTGGACTGCTAACACTGCATAATTTTGTATTTCCCATTGATCTCTATGTACAAAAAGAAAAAGGTATAAAAGGCTTTTCTAGACAATAGGGGAGGGAGCCAGTCACTGGAATGGTTTCCCCCATGTCTCCTCTTTACTCTAATTTCAGGCTGAATTCCCACCTGGAGCGGGGCGGCTCACCATGTCTACTTACTTGTCCCGGCTTTTAAAATCCATGCGAGGGGGAGCCCAAGGTGGGGCACCCCCCCAATATTCAAGTGGGCGCCAGTGGCCCAATGTAGATAGTGCAAGCTTCTTGTCTGGAACTTTATTGGCCTTCCCGGAAGCCAAGTTATTCAGCCTTCTTTCTCCGCTTAATTTTCCTACTACACTATTTCTTCCTAATCTAATCTTATATTAATAAATAAATAAGTTTTTTCCTCACCGACGCCATCCCTGCTTCGAATTCCCTGGATTCACCAGGGCTAGACCCCGGCAAACCTTGATATTAATCACGTTAGACCTTAGGCTAAGTAAATTCTTTTCTTGATCATAGCCCACTGCACCTTTGCCCTGTAGGAATGCAACTTTATCTCGTGCCTTCAGAGGGTGGTGCCTGACTTAAGAAAAATCACCTTTGGGGAAAATAAGTTTTCTGGTTGACTAATCATCATCAGAAAGGGTCATAAAATGTTAGCAGGCCTCTTGGCCAGAAGTTGATGTAAATCACCTGAGAACTTTGTATATCGGAAGGAATGCAGAAAGAAAGAGTGGTTTCAATAAAGGTCAGGACTGCTGACCCCACGTGACTTTGTATTTCCCATTTATCTCTATGTATGACTTAAAGTATAGAAGCGGCCTTGGAAAACGAAGAAACAGGACCAGTTCCTGGAAAGACGTTTACCCGTGTCGTGTTTTCTCGCTCTCTTCTTTTCTGGTTGAATTCCCATCTGGTGCGTGGAAGCTTGCCAGAACTACTAATTTTGCCTGGGCTTCTAAGATGTGAACGGGGAGGCACTTTGTGTCTCCACTCCTCTGGGAGACCAGGAAGATGCCTGTGGCCTAATAGGCGGTGCAAACCCCTTGTCCCGGGGTTTTATTCGTTCTCCACATAAACCAAATGTTCAGTCTCTTTTCTCCACTAATTTTCCTACTACACTATTCTTCCCTAATTTCTCTCCATATCTTCAATTAAACAAATTTCCTGTAAACGCCGAGTCCATCCCCACTTTGATTTACCCTGGATGCACCAGGGCTGGACCCCAGCAGAGTTTCTCTTGAGTTTCAAGTGGAGACCGCCTCCTCTTGAGGTGTGACGGGAACGCCGGGATTCTTTTCCTGTCGAAGCAGGGAAATGGACCCTCACCTTGAGATGAGGAGGGAAAAACGGGGACCTTCTTGAATTGTGCCAGGACACTCGGTGTTCCTCTCGAGTGGAGATGGGTATGTCAGGGAGCTTCTTTGAGTTGCATCAAGGGTGTCAAGGACTCTTTTGATGCTCAAGAGGGAAGGTAGGATTTCTCTCAAAATGCTGCAGAGGAAAAGGGCCTCATCTCACGTTTAGGGGAGAATCTCCTGATTTTTTCAAGTTGCAGCATGAACCGCGGGGTTCCTCTCAAGTTACGACGGGGACCTCAGGGAACCGCTCATGTTGCCTCAGGAAAGTCAAGTCTCCATGCGAGTTGCGAGGGTCCTCTCGGGATTCCTCTCCAGTTGGTGCCAGGGCCTAGCTCCTCATCTGGAGTTGAGGCCGGAATGCCTGTGTTCCTCCCCAGTGTTGATATGGATTTTGGGGTTCCTATACAGTTTCAACAGGGGAGTCAGGCCTCGTCTCATATGGAAACATGCAAGTCCGCTTTCCTCTTGAGCTGGAAAATTAGTGTCAGGCTTCTTGTCAAGTTGACATAGGCATCTGTGGCTTTCTCTCGAGGTGCCACAGGGCTGTCACACCTGCCATCATGTTTTGAGTCGATACTTGGTGTGACAGTTGAGTAAGTGCAGGGGAATCATGTTTATCTCGAGTTGATTGGGGTCTTTTTGAATTGTGGCACAATGCTGGAAGACTGTACGTGAAATCCCACTCATGACAAGGTCATGTGGAAGAGCCTGACGTGGCAAGGCGGATCAGGTCTCTAGAGGTCCTCTGCCTGAGCATCTACTCAGGAACCAGAATCTGTCTGTTTTATTATTTCATGTCTCTCACCAACACATCTGACATTAACGGGGCAGGGTGGGGGGGAGGGGGCTATCCTCAACCACTTTTCTCTAGAGACAATTAACTTAGATCTCTAGTTAATAAGTCTCCTGTGCCTTTTTGGAGTGTTTCAATTCAGACCCATCTGATAGCTTTCTAACTTGCCTGACAGGTTTATCCAGACTTTTACTGCTATGTATGTGATTGTTTACAGCCACCCAACCCCGAGAGGCACAGGTTGCTTTAAAAAATCTAGGAATGTAGAGCCTTTTGAGGGATTAAAAAATCATTAGAATAGAACTGGTTAAGGGTTTCATTGTTGAGCCAATACTTGCTGCCAAGTTTTCATATCCTTTATTTGTTGTGTACCCGGGAGTGCATTAATTAATATAGTTTGTCTAGAAAAAACAAGTAGCAACATTAGATCTTTGAGTTAAGTACTTTCTTTGTTATAACCAATTGCATCTTTGTTCTATAAGGATGTAACTTTATTTAGTACTTTGAGGGTGATGCAGATTAAAGAAAAGACACGTCAAGGGAAAATGAGTTTTTTGGTTGATTAACATTTATCAAAGAAAAATGCCATAAAATGTTAAGAGGCCTCCTGACCAGAAGATAATGTAAATCACCTGAGACCTTTTGTATTCCGAAAGGTATGCAGAAAGAAAGCCTGATATTGATAAGAGTCAGGACTGTTGACCCTTCACGACTCTGCATCTTCCATTATGTAAAACTTAGGGTATATAAGCACCTTTTGAAGATAAAGTTATGGGGTTTTTGCACAAGCTAGACATCCCTCATACCAATTATTTCTTTCCTTCTCCCTCTCACTCCCTCTCTTTTTCAGGCTGATACATTCGAACACAGAGCCTCTCTGCGTTCACTTTTCTACCCGGGCATCTAAGACCCATGCGAGAGGGAGCCTAAGGCGGGGCACCCTCTGCTATTCAAGCGGGAGCCTGTGGCCTACGAGAACAGAGCAAGTCTCTTGTCTTGAGACTTTATTAGCTTTCTGTGTAAACCAAGGAATATCAGCCTCTTTCTCTCCTCTAATATCTTAACAGTTGTCTTACCTTACCCTATAA